>NC_056512.1:33419819-33456074 GCF_014905685.2 Nematolebias whitei
TTTTTTTTTTTTTAAATGTCTGAATCAATCATCCTCATGTTTATCCAGATAAAGTAAGCAGGCTTTATCTGATGCTGTGACAGATCTGTTTGTTTGCTGAAGAGCACAAAGCTTTTAGAAACTTTGTTCAGCCAGAAACATTAACATCTAAAATATTTTAATAAAAAAATTAAAAAGTGGCAGAAGATGGGCTTTGTGGTCATTGATGTTCTGCAAATGAATCTTAACACACATACACACGTTCTTGTAAACGTACATTTTGGGGACTTCACATTGACTTCCATTCATTTTCTATAGCCTAACCCTGACCCTCTGCAACCCCTAACCCCACAACAAGACTTCTCCTTATGGGGGACCTGGCTTTGGTACCCATAAAGAGCAGTTGGTTCCCACAATGGAAGTTTTTTTTTTTTCTAAAATTGGTCCCTACAAGGTAACCTGAAACAAAAAAGCACACACATGTAAATAAGCAAAACCTACAAGGGAAATGCAGTAAACCTAAACAGGAGTGGAAAACTGCCCAACTCACTGTAATAATGATGGAGAAAACATCTTTTTCTTGTTGTCCCAGGAAAATAGATTTTCTCAATCTGTTGTCCCATTAGTAATATTAAAATAGGCCGATGAATAAATGTGTCAAATATTTAAAGTAGGACAAAAAAAGCTACATTGAGAGCAAAGAAGCTACAGTATAATCACATTTTAGACTCACTGTAATATCTGAACATCAAGATATTTACTTTATTTGGCTGCTTTACAATAAAATAATTTCCTTTATGCTTTGTTGTTTCTTTTGTTATATTTAGAACATCTGAAAAATCACGTTTGAATTATTTAGATAAAACGTTCTATTTTTTGTGACATTGTGAACCCCCTAAAACGTTTTTATTAGACACAGGAAGGAGTGTGGCTTCCACTTCTCCACCTTCATCATAAAGTATACGCCCAAACTGTTGGTTAAGTTTCACCTTTTTCTTTTAAAATTGTATTATTACATTTGCTTTCACAAATACTAATTAAATAATGTTTTACAAACAAGAAATTGAGTGTTGGAGTTTAAATAAAGATGTGCCACATAGGATATTAACTGCTATTGTTGGTCAAAACCAAAATAAATAAATACATAAATGAATAAGAAAGAGGATTGTTGTTAAGTGTACAGAATTAGTTTGGAGACTTTTGCAAATTAGAAGAATCCAGTGTTGCTTTATTTCTTTTCACCAGATGGTCTCTATAAGACCCAAATGCAACGACATACCAAGAAAAACAATGTTACATTCTCAAAGCTCTCTTGACATGAAAAAAAAAAAACAAACAAAAAAAAAACAGCAAGCCTGACAATAAATTAAAAAAAAGTTGGCAAATAAAATAAACTTAACAAAAATATGAACAATTCTCAAAATTGCATATCAAACAAAAGTATAGAAAATGTAATTGGCACGAATTAAATAAGTCATTTTTAGATTGAGTGAACCAACTCTGTGTATAACTTTGCGAACATGATTGTCCTTCACAGTTAGCGTTGAGCATGAACAAACTCAAGTCTTGCCAAATTGTCAGTACTCAACATTTCACTTTGTCAGTACTTTGACCTTCATAGTTTCATCGTTAGGTGGCAAATGGTGCAAATTTTTGTACTGCACAAATCTGTAAGTGCTTGTGCATTAAACTATGCTAAATATATGCACATGAAGCAGGACAAGCACTCTATAAGTTACCAGTGATTTCTGATCAGTTAAGCACATGATTTAAGATTTTTTTTAAATTAAAGAACAAAAGACGTTAAAGACACTTTGGTATTTTGTAGGCCATGATGTGCTAAACTAAGCCTCGATGAGTGCAATGCTCACTAAACATATTCTAATGTAAAGACCCAGTCTTCTTTCGTATTTGCGTGGATTTGATTATAGTGATTCCAGGACACTTATCACACACAAATATTGTGTCATGATAGTGCACTCATTGTTGACCCGTGACAGCAGTCCCATGGGATCTGCTTCGTGTTGATGATGATGATGGCAATATGTGGTACATAAATAAAAATGTTTTTGAAAAACAAGCTAACACAAATGTAATGTAACAAAAAAACTTTTATCCATTATTTTTTAACAGGGTGACCCCTTTCTCTTAGAACGTGAGTCTTTGCCTGTTATATCTTTATCCATTGGTCTTCATCTGTGCTCTGTTTTTCTCGGTCTGTCTCAGCAGGGCATATGCAGTGCAACACTAACATCTTCTATCTCAACTTCTCAAAGCAACAGGAACAAAACACAATACAATGTAATATACACCCATATAAAAATAAATCAATCGCAAACATGGAAAGATACATCTCATATATACAATATATCCCTATATAAAATAGCTTTTATGTACATATAGACAAAAGACAACAATAAAATAATTGTACTGTACAATATACACCTGAACAGTTAAGACAGGTGAGAGGTACTGAAGTGTATGGCTTGATTGGGAAAACTTTGAAATATTTACAGACATTTTTAACTTTACACCTTTTACATGTTGACAACTTCCCTGGAATGAAAAGGCATAGAGACAACCCCATACTTCCCTGTTTGTTTTCAATCAATTAAACAAGGTTAATATTTTAACAACTGGTCCACGGTGAGAATCAACCCTCAAGTTGCACAACCAAATGCAATTGCAGCTCTAGTTTTATGGCATTTAATAGAAGCCGGGTGTGCAAGTCTTACAAAAGGCCGTCAAGATGTCAGTCACAAAAGATCTTGTATCAAATAGATTAAATAGGGAATGGTAACACCACTTATTTTGAAGTTTGTCATGCCCAGGAAGACCCAGACCTTCTGTTGTTCTCCATGAAAGGATCAACCAGTTACGGACATTCACTTCGCTTTCACAAGAAATAGAGACAAACGTACTCCAGTGTGTAATCACAGACTGCTCTGTTTCAGAGCTGACATTTAGTTCATGAGTACTTAAGGCTTACTCATGAAATATTTTATTTTCAGGAAGCTGAACTGTGTCATGAGTAAAGTCATAGATCATTCCCCAAAGAAGTTCTTCAGTAGTGTTCTTGTAATGTTTCAGCACATCATAGAAATCCCTTCAACGGTGACCAGCTGACCAGTGGTGGGGTCATATGTCCCAGCCAGGTAGTAGAGGTCTGGGGAGGAACTGTTCGGCTTTTGACTCCGAGTCAGACACTCATACTCCTCCCTGCTCATTACCCGGCATTTATGAGAGATTGTCTGGACATCATTCTCATCTTCATGACATGACTGGTAAAGGGCATGCTGGATAGAAAACCGACATAGTTAGCTTCAAAACAGTATTCATCACAAGTGGAAAGAAAACGGTAATTGAAAAGTTTTGTATTTTACAAAAAATTCATGCAACATAACCCACCTTGCCATCTCGAAGCCTCTTGCCTAGTTTGGTCTCCTCGGGGTGGTAGAACCACTTGACTTTGACTACCATTCTTGAGGTCCAAGTTTCCCAAAAGTTTTCAATTTGGCCTACGTATGGAAGGTTAGGGCGTCCAGCCGAGAGAAACACAGCACAGTCTCCAACTCTGACAGTGTCTCTGCCTCGCACAATGGCCTTGTAGAAAAGCTTCCGGGCCTTGCCCTTTAGCCCTCGTCTCTGTGGAAAACCAAACAGTTTGACCATCCATCTTTGATCATAATGATTACTGAAATTTCTTGCTTTGAAGAATGAAAGAATGAGTTGTGAATCTTTATGGAGTGATGTAATGTGTGACGTTAAAGGATGAACAAGCAATTTTCACCTGCGTAGGATTTCCTGACCATCGCCACATTTGGCGGCCTGGAAGAAACGCAGACATCTTGGGCCTTGGAATATATGAAATGTCATCTGGAAGCATCCTTGGTTTTTTCATTAGTTCCTTAGTTGGTTTGGAAATAGAAGTCATACATTCTTTTCTCTTTAAGGACTTGTTGGACAGTTGGTCAGCTCCTTTGATGCTTGAAACAGCCACAGCTTTGGCCACAAAGGAGTGCTGTTGGGACCGTGAAGAAGTGGAGGGTTCAGATGACTGTATGAGCCCCGGGTGGGAAGACAAGCAACTTTGCAGCATCAATGCAGAACTCTCCTCGTCGTCTGAGCTGTACGATGAATCGTTGTCAGATGAGCAAAGGCTGGAGCTTGAAAGAGAGCCTGAAGAGGAGGAGCTTGAAGAACCAGACGAGGATGAGGAGACAGAAAGACGAGAATGAAAACATCCATCCATTCTTACACCTCCTGTGGCTGCAGTCAGTGCAGCCCGCCTCCTCTCTTCCTCTTCCTCTTCATCATCTAGATCAGAATAGGAAGTATGACACTCTCTGTGAGAGCTAAAGCCCAAATCACTATATTTCTCCTGGCGCAGAGAAGTGGAGGGCTTTCTTTGTGGTGTGGTGCCTTTTAGGAGAAGTTCCACTCTGGAGGAACCTCCCTTTTTGTTGTCTTTAACCAACAGGACTGGATGTGAGTATGCCTCGGTTTTAGGCATGCCACTCACACTGGAATATTCACCTCTCAACAGCAGCGCCTTGCTGTTCTTTGTCTTGGGAGACGTTACCCCTTCATGATCTAATTTGACCAGAAACTCTTGTTCAGACTTCTTGCTCCTTGGTGTTACCAGTTCATCTTGTCTACGCTTTTCACTATACATGCTGCTCTTGGAGCCAAGAGATAAACCCGACCCTGCGCCTGTAGACTGGGTGCAGAAGGAGTAGCCATTTGCAATGCTTCTAAAGGAATCTACTTCAAAGGAGCTGCTGCTGAAAAGGCTTTTGGCTGGGAGCGATGCCATTGACTGGTTCTGAGGCAGCAAGAATAGGGCATCGTCCTTCCCTCTCAAGGTCTTCTTTGGTGCCCCGTTGAACTGAAACAGATTGTCAGAGGATCTTTTCCGGGTGTTAGCCAGTGAACTCCAACCCAAGAATGTCTGAGTATTTTTGTTGGCATTTTCAGCCAGCTGCTGTTTTTGTTTTTTCCCAGAACCTTTTGGCCTTCCTAGAATGTGAAACAATTACATACAGTATGTATTAGCAATATTTCCTATTTAATAGTAGATTTATACCTACAGAATTATCTATATTTTAATCCCCAATGCACATGCATATTCTATAGAAAAGTGTAAAAACCAAGATATTTTTATGAAAGACAATGTCGTTGAAAAACATTACTCATCGTAAACACCTATTTTCATCAGATAAGATGTTTCTATGAGATTCTTTTCTGAAATGAATTCTCACCTGGCCTTCTTTTGATAACAGTCAGGTTTTGGGTGTTGGTTGTAGAACTGGCTGAGCTGAGTCTGTCTGAAGACCTGTCAATGACAGGTGCCTGCTCCAGACTTGAACTTTTCTTAGCTGTTACTCCACTCGGTACAAGCAGGGAAGGAGTAAACTCACCACCTTAAAGAGAAATTTTAGAAGACCGTTAGCTTTTAGTTATTTAGAAACAAGAAAACCAACGGTGCCCAATTACACAGATGGAAGACACTTACACTGAATCTGGTAGCCTGGAGGCAGGAGTCGAATGTTTGGGAGAGAAATTTTCCCTCTATCTCCATCATCAAACTCAACCATCACTCCACTTGGTTTCCCCTCATCGGATGAACCCCCTGAATGAGACACAAATGCTGTTTAATGCTTGCTAAAAAGTAATTATAGTAGTCTCTCAGTACTTTGCGGTTCGACTTTCGCGGAATCGCTCTTTTGCGGTTTTTCAAAGTAAGATTGTACACAAGACAAAAAATTGTACAGAACACATGAATGTCAACTTTAATATTACTCATATGATTGGGATAGTATGGGATACTGTACAGTAAAAAGTTCTTTAGACAAGCGCTGCCATTTTGTAGTTTTCTCTCAATAAGCCTACACAGTATCCCCACTCATAAAGACTACATTTCCCAGAAGCCAACATTGCCCCGACCAGAAGTCCCATTTCTTCCTGCTGAAATGGAGGTAAAGTTTAAATCTGATTAGAAAAAGTTTGGTTCTTAATCATACAGTGACTTCGGCACCCAGCAGATGCCGAAAGCCACACGGAACCCACTGGGAACCAGAGCAGAACTGGAGCAGAACCGGACCTCCAGACTAATCGGTGAATCTGAGAGCTGCCAGCTGGCCCACGAAGACTTCTGAGTGGGGACATGCCGCCGTAGGTCTGGCGTTCTCTCTGGAGCCCACCAGGACCTTTTTTCATTCAGATTTGGACTCAATCGGACCACCGAAAGTCCGGCTTTAGTAAAATTCAGTAGCTACATATATGTATGTTGTTAAAATTACATAGGTTTAATAATTTAAAACATTGCAAGAGTGTGGGAAGGGTTTTTAAAGCCTTAAAATATATATCAATACTAAAATAAATGTAACATCCCTACTTTGCAGATTTTCACTTATTGTGTGTGGGTGTGTGGGGGGGGGGGGGGGATCTGGGACGTAACCTCTGCATTAAACAAGAGACTACTGTATTTTCATGTGGCTGTTGATAATTGACCTCACCTCTGCGAACGTAACCTGGATAAAGGCAGCGTGAGCGCTCACTCCAGTAAGCACAAACCCTGGTCCCTTCACTAAGTAAAGTCTCAGACTCTGGTCGTATATCCAGAACCTGGAAGCCAGACCAAAACATAATTAAGATTCATTACAGATTGCATACAATGCACCCATACAAAGTCATGCACACACAGAGATATCCAAACAGTGTACGAGCAACGGAGCATTGTGAATGGGCAGCCACAGTGCCACGTTTCCAAGCAGCACTTATCTCATGCCAAAGTGCCAGTCAGAGCTGAAAAGAACGGAAGCCATGATGCAGTAAATCCTGACTTGCTGAGTAATACTAAAGAGGGTCTGAATGGAGGGCTTGTGATTGCAGGTTGCCAGATCCTCCCTCCAACAATACAGGCAGCCCCAGCATCCGCTGCTCACTGGGGGCCCTTTCAGGTTGCTTTCATTTACTGTTGCCATGGCGAGGGACCTTTTGGACTAATTTAAAGATGCTAATATGGATGTATGGCATAATTAGATGCAGCTGCTCTGTAATGTGTGTTTAAGTTAGGGACATTTTTTTTTACCACAGTCATGTAAAAATGCCAAGAGTGTTCGAAAACTATTATGTGAGAAAGATTTATGAAACTGCTTTGATCAAATGAGCACAGGTTAGCTTGATGAGCCAAAGAGATTAGTGGTGAGGCAGAAAGTAAAACAATTAGGTTGTTGGGGGTGGGGGAGAAGGAGCTTGTACTGAATCTGAACACTGGAATTTAAATTCAGTAACATTAGAAAAACATGTACAATACCAAATAGAAAAAAAAAGTACTTGTACAATTTAAAAGAATGTAAAAAATTTGTTACACTGCCTTTTTTGTAGCTGCTTGTTTAAGCACTTTGAATTGCCTCTGCAGTTGAAAAGTATGATATAAATAAAGTTATGTTAGGTTGAGTAGAACAAGCATCTGCAAAAAAGATGGATTGCCCCTGCTCAAAAACACTTCTGTAATCTACAGTTAACGGACAGTTTGTTGCAGCCTCCACATAAGCAAATTAAAACATCTATCATGCAAAGTCAAGACTCATGAATATCAGTCAGAAATACTGCCTTGTTCTTTAATAATTGGACCAATTTTAAATGGACTTTGGTTAATATGAAAATGACATTGTGGTCTGATTAAAATTATAATTAAGAACGTGAAGAATGCTTTACAAACTACAAATACTTCTAGACTAAAGAAAGAAAGGAGCAGCTCATTGGTTGTAAGCACTCATCTTAAACATCATCATTCATAATGGTGCAATGGGGCATGGAAACCTGTATGTCTATAAAGGCACCACCAGTATCTGAAGCAAATGTCAGCCTTTGGATTATATATATATATATATATATATATATATATATATATATATATATATATATATATACAGTAAATACTAAAATAACCTACTACTACTATTCATACTTCGTAGTTTTTCAATGATCGCAGGGCTTCAGGGTACGAATCCCCTGTGATACGTAAGGGACTACTGTGGATATTTTCAAAAAATGTGAAAACCTATAAACACTTTTTAGATTTTCTCACAACATTGTTTTAATGCAAATCAAGCTTTCACTATAAACGACACAAGATGTCTTGTTTTCTTGTCCTTACTGTTGCATTACATTTTTATTTGACTGAATTGTGAAGCACTTTGTTCCACTTCTGCTGTTTTTATGTGCTACATAAATAGATTGACATTGACAGTAATGTCTAAATGAAAATTTTAGGAGTATGTTGCAGATCTCCCTGTGACTTAAAGTGAAAAAGCCATGCTTCTCATCTAAAATGTGTGTTTCCAAAGTACGCTTGCCCAAATAAGATATAAAACTGATGCTTTATGCTGTATGGCTTCTAGAGGAATATGAACAGAAAACCAGTCGGGTAAAGTTCCTGCACGGTTACTGTGACTTTTAAACAGCCTTCCCTTATTTGAATTAGAGCAAATGCAATTGATCCAAAGTGCAAACATGCCGGTTAAACTTTACTCTTCATTCTAGGCTCATCCTGTTTGGACACTAATGTGTGTGCAAACATAAAATCCTTTGTCCTGTTTGGCAATAATAAAAAGCTATTACCAGTTGGGAACGATGTGGGCATGAAAAAACTGCTTTAGGTGACCCTGTGCACAAAGACTAACATCCTTCCTTTTACTCAGTGCCTTCTGCTATAAACATTGGTTCCACTGGAAACAGCATAGGTCGACATTTCAACAAATTTCCGCTCCTTTTATGCTAATTAGGCGCTGAGTTTAGACACTAAAAAAACTTAATGTTTCCTTTTTTTTTTTTAAACATGAATGGATCCAGGTGTTGGTTGATCCTGAGTTTTGTTTAATTCTCACAGTGACTCACTCACATAAACCTTAAGGTTCTGTCTTACTTACAAGTTTATATAAGGCTAACGTTTTATAGGGGGAACAGAACTGGCGTGGCCAAACAAGAGACAGCTTTCTAGACTTGTACAGCAGCGAGGTAAACTTACAGCTTGCTTCAACAGCTGCTCCAGTGAATATATTCTTGGTCGGTTTCCTCTCTCACCATCAATAGTAACACTAAAGCTAGAAGATAAAATGGAGCAGAAAGAGAAAAAAATAGATATGGTTATTTCTGAAGCTTGAAATATGCACAACTGGCTCCCGTGTCAGATGTTACTCCCACTTTACTGTTGCCTGAGTCAGATAAGAGATATCGATATTAAGAGCTTGGTATGAGTTGAGGCTTTTTTATGCAGGGAAGTAAAAGACTCAACTGAAGATAAATGACTCCTGATGATGACTTCTGGTCCTTTTATACTAAATTCTTGTTTTTGTGATTGCACTTTTAGAAACTTGAAAGGTTGCAATAGTCTCTGGGATGACTCATGAACTCAATTTATTTTATTTTTTGCTGAATGTCTTCAGAAAAAAAAGACCATTTGATCAAGTATTAGTGTGTTTTGCACACTTGAACAATAACCGAAACGAACGGGAAACAGAAAATTAAAATAAGAACTTTGCCGTAAGGCTGGAGGAAACCACGGTTGAGTTTTCAATTCAACAAAAACAACAGATTTAAAAGCTGCAACAGATTTCACTTACATGTCGGGCATCTCCAGAGTGTGGACCCTAGCAGCATAAAGCAGCTCCTCCTCCTTCGAGATCAGCACTTTAAGTCCATCACATAGGAGCTCTTTGGTCAAAACGCAGTTGGGAACTGCACAGGAAGGAGCAGACACCAAAATAAAATCTCAGACATTACCAAAAACACTCTTCTACTTTAAGCTTTGGTAAAGCATCATCCAGGTTGAACTTTTCTTACATTTGGGGCTTTTCTTGTGTGACAGTCTGTGGTCCTCATCCTCCTCTGAGAAGCTGCTGCCGTCCATCTGAAAGCCCTCGTCAGCAGCAAAGCTCTCCAGGAGACGACTCACTGCCCGTCCAAACGGCTGCTGCATTTACCAGATAGGACAGGAAAACAAATAAATGAGCTCAGAGCAAAATAATTGGCTTTACAAAATGATGACACCCACTACTAAGCATCAAAGTGTTTGCACATCTTACCTGTTGGTCCTTGCTGGTTTGTCCCCGGATTCCCTCCTCGCCCAGTAAAGATGAGGCTCCGACTGACCAGCAACTTTTCCTCTGGTAAAGTCAGCAGAATAACCAGAATGAGATGTGAGAACGTGTGTCCAAGTAGTCAATATGTAACAACAGCAACAACAAGAGAAGCAGAACAATGTACAGCGTGCGCATGCTTCCAAATAAATCATAGATCTAATCAAACAAGTGTAAGAACTGTTTTTCTAAGAATCAATTCCAGATTCCCATTAAACGCCTTTGGTGATGTTATTTTAAGGGGGTTAATTTTGTATGGTTGCTTTATTTGAGGACAGATTCTTCAAAAAGTTGGCTTTTTTTTAATTAATAAATATTTAGTTTAGCTGCTGGAGAAAATAAAAGCTGCATCAATGGTTGGTTTTAGTGCTAAGACAGTAGTCCCTTGCTCTATTGTGGTTTTTCAAAATATGATTGAATGTGACACACAATTGGCAGATGGATGGATGAGGCGCACGATCGGCATGGATTTTTTATTTTAAATAAATTAAATTAAAATATTTAGCACCAGTGTGCAGCCCAAGCTGCAGGAGAAGCTTCCTCCTGCAGCTGATCAGCTGATCTCAGCTCTGCAGTGGCGAAGTGGGCGTGGCCAAGAGCGGCAAGTGGCAGAGCGCAGTAGAGGCAAAGAACTGAAATCATGGCATTCTGTGCTCTTTTAGAGCATTTAGAGTTTAGAAAAAATATATATATCCTAAAATAAACTACTACTTACTACTTGTACTATTATTCCTACTTAGCAGTTTTTCACTTATCGCATGGCTTCAGGGTACAGGGCCCCATGATAAACAAGGGACTACCTTAATTCTACCTGCAATTCTACCTTGGTTATGGTTCCTCTTAACATGGTGTTCTTGCGCGTGGCCCTCTTCAACCTCTCACTGGTTGTTGGGAAGGTGGCCATTCCGATGCTCCTTCTGTACCGGGTGCCTCTTGTCCCGAGGCTGCCCCACCTGGATTCCTTCGACCTGGGTCCACATGCTCTTCTAGCTCCTTCAGGCCGTTGGTGGTGTTTGACAGTAGCCAAGCTCAACTTACAGGTAGGTTTCTTCCTGACTTTGACTTCCCCCTCTGCTACAGAGAGAATCTGGGATCCTGTAGACATACAAATGTAGACTATATTTAACAGAAGGTATGGAGATGGAGGAAACGAACAACGTTGATGTTGTCGACTTATTAACAGACAGCCTCACCATACAGCTCCTGTCTCTGTTTTTTGTTTCTGGCTTTCTGGTTCGCCTCCAGCTTTACGACAGACGAAGGACTGGGGCCTGTCATGGAGGAACTCGACGTGATGTCTCTGGGAAGTTTGGCTCTGTAATCTTGACCTTCATCGGTCTCATAACTGCCTTCCTCCTCTTCATCATCTGAATGGTAAGAGCAAACAACACAATACAAATTAGGCAATTTCATTTCATCTCAGCTCATTAAACCTATTCCTTTAAGTCATTATTAATAGAAAACCTTATTTAATTTATAGTACACTCAAGTCATTTCCTAGGCACCTCATTATTATGTGTGTAAATAGTTATGGAGTTGATGCATGAAGTGTTTAGCCTTGGTGGTATTTCCTGGAGTGAAACTACATGTTACTGTGAGCGAGAGTGCTTCGAGTCAGAACTGGTTTGTGTGTGTGTGTGTGTGTGTGTGTGTGTGTGTGTGTCGCGGCAGCTCTTTGACCCAGTCTGCAAGTCTCCAGGGCTGTCAAAGCCCCTCACAGCCAAGTGTCCACAGCTGTGGCTGTACATCCATTCCAGACCAATCACTGAGGTGTTGGGTGTCCATGAACACTCAGGTCTGTTACAAGACATTCATAATCACCTCCTAATCCATCTTTGCTTGGTTTTTAAGTGATGTACAAATTGTAAAAATTAAATCTGAATTTGTAGGTCAGTAAGTTTACACAGTATGAAACCTGTTCATGACTCGTCATTTCAATCATTGAGATTTTGTGTTTCTTTTTCATTTTTATGCATGAAATGTTTTGTATGCACTGCACCACTTAGATTTTTTTTTTTTTAGTATTTTAATGGGTTTTTGGAAAAGTTATTTAAGCAAAAATGAATTTTTTTTTTTTTTAAATGATGATTATGCACAAGAGTAAACACATTATAGCTAGGCAAATACTGAATATATGTTTAAATTTACTCGCTCAAATATTTGTAGGCACACACAGAAATGTGATAAACTACTAGGAGTGCTTTTTATTAGATTAAAGCCTTCTACCTAAAATGTTTGTTTTGTTCCTGGATCAAAAATCATAACTCATTTTCCTTCTTCAGCCAAACCTATTGATGGGATTTTTTTTTAGCTTTTAAAAGCGTACATTTCTCCATGTCTTACTACAACAGTTTCAAATCTTTACTTGATGGGTGAAAACATGTAAACATGCTGACAATAACTATAGATCAGGGATATTCAACTGGCGGTCTGCGAGCCATTTCCGGCCCGCGGGTGACTTCAATCCGGCCCACTTCATTAAAAAAATAAAATAAAATTTTGGGGTTCTGTTTATTGCATTTGTGACTCAATGCAATAAAATAAACACATTTCATTGTAGACTTTGGTTTATTTACATAATGATTTTAATCACTGGACGTCCGGCCTCCGAGCTGTTGGCTTTCAGAAGCTGTGGCCCCCTGAGCAGTTTTGTTGAATAGCCCTGCTATCGATCTTTAAATGATGTGTCCAGTTTTACTGCTTGTGTCATGCCCAAGTCTATTCACTGCCTCACCTTGATCAAAAGAGTCACTTTCAGCAGAAGAGCTTTGCTCATCCTTCATTGATGCTGTCCTCCGACCACGTTGGCTTTTTGTTTTTGTCCGACTCCGTTGGGAGGAACCTTGTGTCAAAGTGTTGGATGCTTTTTTACTTCCATGCATCTGTCCAGTCCAGCTTTCTTGGAGAACACTGTCCACACTGGCTGCTGAGCAGTTAAAACAAATATTGTTGAAAAGGAGCACATACAGTTAGTGAAACATTTAGCAATGTAAAACTATAAAAGGACAATCGGTACAGGGAGTGTAGTGCATACCTGTATCGCTTTGTGCCTCCGACTCTCGCCTGGATTCGGCTTTGACCGCAACCTGGCTTCTGTGTCCATGCTTGGGGTTGGAGCTGCAAGGTGAACCTTCCATGTCCCTGGGGCCTGTTCCTGAGAGATTCCTTTTAACCTGGGCTTTCTGTTTGAGCTGAGCCACATCGCCAGCCAGCTTGGAGCTTAGCACACCGTGAACACTGCTTTTTTTGCAGCTCTGTGCTTTTAACTGCAACAACAAAGACACATGAGAGAGAAAGCCAGTTACACTCTTGGTTACAAAAGCTTCAGAATGTCAGCCCCCTCATTTGCACATACGCATGGAGAGTGGGGGGAATAAAGAATAGTAGAAGCCACAATGAACGCGATATTAATATGGAGAGCCGCGGATTTGACTCCTGAGGGTAGCACCTAATTAGAAATAGTGTGCAACAAAGGAACATATCAAATGCAATGAAACAAAGAGTGGCCTCTTTCATTTAGGTTTCACAGAAGACAAAAAAGAGCAGGACGAGAGGACTCTGACCTGTGTGCTGCTGAGATGCTCAAAGCCTTGACTGGACGGCCTTTTCTTCCTTCTCTGGGTGTCTCCGCCTCCTCCTAAATCCTCAGGCGACAAGCCGAGCCCCATCCCCATCGACCTGTCAATTTAAAAACAAGCATTTATCATAGAAAAACAGTGGTTTAAAAGAAAAAAAGAAAAGAAAGGTAGCTTATTGTAAGATAAAAACTGTCGAGTCGCCTCCCTCTGGGCACTAGTAACTTTTTTCTGTGCTACAGAAAAGGCACAAGGAGAGATCAGTGTCTGAGGCTTGGATGGTTTGAGGGCAGGGTGGTATAAGAGGCATTAATGCTTCATCAAAGGAGTAAGATTGCTGCATGTTGGAGGCTACTGTGAATGTTTTGAAGGTTATGCAGTTGTATTCGGCCATATAGTTTTCTTTAAGTTGCCTTTTTATATAACCATGGCACAATCTTTCCCCTGCTCTGAGCAGCATCGTAGGCCAACCACTGACACAGTGCCTCTCTATTTTGTGGGGGAAGGGGGATTCTAGGTCATAAAAGCAGCTAATTAACCGAACTGATTAGTATAGTTAGCTTGGAAGGAGTAATCTCCCTTATACACACACAAAAAAGAAAACAAAAATCAAAGCAATACTACAAAGCAACGCAGTCCTTGTGGGAATAAAGCATGCACGCATAAAAGCAAACAATGTTTGTATAAATGCTCCCGCAGCTGCATCACGACCTCTGCAGAAGCTGGAAGTCTTGAATGGATCTCACCCAACGCAGAGATACACATACAGGGGGTTAAGTAAAGTAAAATATGGAAAGAGATGGTGAATAGTTGGAGTGTTCACTTTTAGCTTCCACCTGAGCAAAACTGGATGTTTAAAGTGGCAGGTATAAGTTTTTATAGATGTGCAACACAACAAGAAGGTAACCCTGTTAGTGTACAAATTAAAAAAAATATATATATCACAGACTAACGAAGCAACCTTAAAGGCTAAAATTGAAAAATGTAGACATATTTTCTGTCTGCACATCAGAAACACTGTGTAGTTCACTGTATTCTGACATGTACAAATACCCACCTCCACCTATTCTGTGCAGTTCACTGCAGTGGCCCTGCCTGCTACCTTTTCATTTGGTTGTCATCGTCACCCAGCATCAGCATCCACTATCTGATCAGTGGTTGCTTAGCGAGAGGGCAAGGGTACAATAGGTGGAGGCAGAGTGGAAGTGACATAGCAGAGGAGCAGCTGGGAACACAGTGGACTGTTGCCCAGAAACCACAGCAAGAAACAAGTGAAAATAGAAGCTAGAGGAAAAGGAAATGGAAATGCCACAAGGTGACATGTGATGTCTTGAGTATCTCCAAACCCTGATCGCAAGACTAATTAAAACCTGTTAGAACCCTATTTCACCAAAAATAAAAAAAGTTTCCTTCCATTCTGTTCTTCTATGAATGTTTTTCCTATTATTCTTTCTAGACACGCATGTCAATGCAAGCTTATCGCTTATCTTTTATTTGCCTAGACTCTATTGATTTGTCCTGTAGACCCTTGATGACCCTGTACAACCATGAAACCAAAGGTTGGTCAAAGTTATTCTGCTGACAGATTACATTCATCCTCCCTCAAGTCTCTTTAAACCAATTCCAGTTAAGCTCAAATAAATACCTAAAAAAATAGAGATTTTTTTTAATCACAAGAAGATTGTACATCAATTTTAAATACCAACGGACACAAATTATAGATAATACTGTTAAACCAGGGCTTAATTAATTAGTATTCTTCCTAAAATGGTTCATTAGCTCTCCCATTTTCTGTTTATGCCAATGTGAGGTTTTCCCTCAACACCAGTGGAAAAGACAGATTTATCCTGTTATATAGTGATACTCACTTGACTTTTCTTTGGCCTTCAGTTGAGGACACTGGACCTAAGGTGAGGGTGGGTTTCCGCTTCCTCGGCCGTCCAGGCCCTCGTCGTGCAGGGCTGCGAGGAGTTTCTTCCTTCCTACATAACCCAGATGATGTAAACGCATAAGAAGATGGCAGCTCATACCTCACTTTTTTTTTAACTTGAAGGTAATAGAATTACCTCTAAAAGTAAAAGCACATGTTTTAGTTTTTATTAGTTTTGATATTTTAGACAGCAAAAATGTGGAATAAAGCCATGCTCACTGATGATCATGCTTCCTTTGAAGTTTGGCCAGCTCTTTTTGCTTCTCTTTGTAGCGACGCTGGATCTCCGCTAACTTCACACGCATTGCCAGCTCAGGACCGTCCATTGTTTCCATGCTAACTTTGGCTGGGCACACCTGGAGCATGCACAGTTTTAAAATTACAAAGCTAATATGAAAAGAAAATTAATAAAATACTGGGACAAACTTGACCTTTACTGGGCATTTGATCCAATAATTTAAATAACGAGTTATTAGACATCGTATGTGAAGAGAATAGTTCTAATCTTACTGGTTCGTTGCGAGGTGTCCAGCTGCATTTTCTGCGTAAATTGAGAATCCTACGAGCTGGAAAGTGTCGCTCTGAACCAACTCCGCTGCTTTCCCGGGATCCCAACTCCAAGGTACGGGCTGTAGCCAAGGTAGCAAGGCTTTGGAGATCAAACAGGAGCAGCTCTTCTTCTGGCAGGAAACAAAACAGAATACTAATTAAAAATAACACAATACTTTATTGCACAATAAAGATCTTTGAGAGATGAGCACAGACACATTCCTCAACATGTGCTTTAAAACATATATCACAATAAAAAAAAGATATGAGGATGTTTTTGCACGTCTGCTTTTAGCTTCAAAACCTGCATGTAAGGAACACCATTTTCAAAGCCATCTTGTAAAGTTGCAGGTAAATGGCAAGTAAGATAGTTTGTAGGAAAGCTGTGTGCTGTGAGTTATTATAAAGAGGCAGTAGAATATAATTACAGAGGTCATATCAATGTGAACTCGCCAGATGCTGCTATATCTGTGGCCATCTGGGCCGAAAACTTCCAATGTAGTCTCTCTGCCTTTGACATCTTGACTGTCTGCCATTAATAGACTGAGCTATAGACCAAGTAACACAGATCACAGCTTAGAAATATGACATTCTGTTTACTAAGTAACACTGTCTTACATCTCATCACAAATAAATAAATAAAAAACACAGATTCTTCTCACTTTGCATAGCACTTGTTTTGGTAAAGACTATTGTTGTGACTAAACTGACATGTGTCACTTTCTTCAGCTATCAACAGCATCACATCATGAAGACAACATCACTTATTCTGGCATCAGATGATGCTCTTTTTATAGAACCCTCTTGTGGGAGCAGTTAAATGCATTAGGAGGCCGTGGTAAACACAAAACATCCTTTTGCATGACTGAAAAAAAAACATATGGTGCTTTGAAAAGAGAGAAAGCTTTTAAAGGCACTTTAAACAATAGAGTCTCATTAGCCAGGCAATGCTCCAGGGTGCTGAAGACATGCACTGCAGTTGTGATTGCACACCAACTTTTGATAGCATGTTGTTTGAAATGGAAGGAAACAAATTGCAGGGTCTCATTTTGGTTTAAGTGTTTGTGCACGTGTATGGATCAAACAGCTGCAGAATGGAGAAACAATAGCATGGAATACTTTACTGGACCTGACAGAAAAGTACAGTAGTCCCTTGTTTATCATGGGGGATCCATACCCTGAAGACCCGCAATAAGTGAAAAACCACAAAGTAGGAATATTAGTACAAGTAGTAAGTAGTAGTTTATTTAAGTATTTATATATTAAATCATTTTAAACCTTTCCCACACTCTTGCAATATTCTAAAAAACAATGTTTCTAAACTCTAAACGCTCTAAAAGAGCACAGAATGTCATGATTTCAGCTCCCTGCCTCCTCTGCTCTTTGCCACCTGCAAGCGCTTTTGGCCACGCCCACTTCTCCGTTCTGCACGGTGAACAGCTGGTCAGCTGCAGCAGGAAGTATATCCTGCAGTATGGGCTGCACAATGGTGCAGGAGGAAGTTTTTCTGCTGCTCTGGGCTGCACAAATGTCCAGCAGGTGCTAAATAATTTAAATAATTTATTTTAGATAAAAATTCCATGCCAATCATGCAGCTCATCCATCAATTAGCCAACTGTGTGTCATGTCCAATCTTATTTTGAAAAACCGCAATAGAGCGAATCTGCGATAAATGAACTGCGAAGTAGCGAGGGACTACTGTATTTTTAAAAAATCAACCTGTTCTACATATTTTCTTCTCCTGCATCTTTTAGAGCAGCCTTTAAGACATGCTATGGAGGAGCAACCACAGGCAGGAAGTGAAGGCAATCTCTCTGGGGTTAAGTTATATTTCCCAAAGGTTCTTCAAAAACAGTATGAAAAGACGAGTATCTGGGAGAATAACTCAGACCAACAAAGGGAAGGAGTTTGTCTCAGTGGATGGAGAAAAAGGATGGAAAATATATAAAAGAATCCCATTTAACTTGTTGGAGTGAGATGCTGTATGTCTGTCAACATGTGTGTGCTGTGAAAGACCCACTGCCGCTCACCCTGGCTTTTCCCATAGCTGTGCTTCATCTGCTGCAATTCCAAATCTGCAAGCTCACTCAGAAGCTCCATACCCTGGTTGGCGGTGCATTGGGATGGCACAGATGATGGCGTGCTGTAAGGGTACAAGGGAAATGGGGGTACATCTGTGCAAAAAGCAGCAGCAATCAGCAGCTCCAGACTCCAGTAACATGGCACAAGAGGCTTGTGGGGTACAGTAACGGATTCCTCACTTGGGCTGCAGGCAGAAATCGAGGCAGGAGAAAGACACAGAAAGTCCACTGAGGCAGCATCAGGAGCCGTCGTGTTCTCATGCTGGGATTCTGTATCCTTTGGTGCCTCTGGGTGTAGGCACAGCGACTCCGCAGCAGCGGGAGAAGCTGGGTCAAGCTCTATGATGGCAGACAACTCTGGCTCTTGTTCTCCAGGCATGTTGACATTTTGATCATACCCCACCTGACCGTCCCCACCCACTGCCTTATCATCATCTTCCTCATCTAAAGTAATGACAGTTGCCAGCCCATTCCTTTCCTCTGTTGAAAGGGGAACCAAATGGGAAGCGGTCTCACACACTGAATTCTCAGTGGAGGGGCATACTAGCACATCCTCATCTTCAGCTGAGCCCTCTTCACCTGCCTCCTTTTCTCCAGGCACATAGTTGGCTGCTGACATGGTTGTGACCTCCGCCTCCTCCCTCTGTTCCAAAACTCCCTCAGCTAATCTTTCCTCCTCTTCTGGCTCCACTTCCTTAAGTGGGAGTGTCACTGGGAGGGGCATGACTGCCACTTGGCAGTCTAACTCCTCCCCTAGGCTGGCAAGAGATGGAGGAGCATGCTCAGCTGGTTCCGCTTGGATTGCTTCCAAGTCAGCTGGCTCAGCCAGTCGAACATCCTGCGGGGAGGGTCCGCTCCTGTAGCTCAGGGCAATAGGTGGGTAGGTGTATCCAGGAGGCAAGTCTGAAACAGAAAGAATAATTATAGTAATGGAATCATTAATAGTCTAAATAAAATTTCCAATTAAAAAATAAATAAAAAATCACTTATAATTCAAAGCATGTTTAACTATTGAGAGCCTTTATATTTAAAAGACATGCCAAAAAAGGTACAAATCCAACTCTAAACCTAAAAACTTTCTGACTGATTGTATGACAGAAGCCATCGTCACTCTACGGTTTCAAGATGATTGCAAAGACTGGCTGTGTTGCACAACAATGCTTACACATAAACATTGTAGGACCTTTGGAGTGCCTGCAATGCCATAGGTTTAAATGAACTGCTGCTGCCTACGCCACCCTCCGTTTGAAACATACATACCAATTCCTTGTCATTTCAAAATAAAACGCCGTATCAATCAAGTTTAAACCCTCATTCCACTTTAATCGTTTCACACATAACACCAACGCAGGGAGAAGGCATTTCAGGCTTGGTTGAAAGTGTTGTGTGAAACGGACCAGACAAGAAACTGGGGAAGGTAAAAGAGTAGTACTCGCCTTGATCTCTCAGCAGGAGGTATATATGTGTGTGTGTGTCGTTTTTAAAGAGGGTCAGACCTTTGGTTTTAACAGGCAGTCTAATAATTTCTCTGGCATGTGAGAAATGTTAGCCGGACATTATTAATGATCAAAAAGTGTAGTAAGGGCCTGTGAGGTGAAAGCCACAACAGTTGTTACCAAAGTAACAGTATTTTAAAGTACCAGGCATGGCCAGGTACGTTTTTACTCATCCTTGAGTTTAATCACTTGAACACTTGCCAGAAAAGCCACTTACAATTTCTATAGCAACAATAGCTGAAATATAAAATCACTCAAGAGTGACAATTCTAGCTACATAGATAGTATATCCTGGTTTCCCTTTCCAGCTCTTAGCCTATCAATGAGTTAGACTTATTTTACTTAATATATGATACCTATAGTCTCCCCACCATCACAGACATCTACACCTCCAGATGCAGGAAGAGGGCCACCTGCATCATGAAGGACCCCACTCACCCAGCACACACACTTTTTGCCCCGCTCCCCTCAAGCAGGAGGCTGAGGTACATTAAATGTAGAGCCACAAGACTGAGGAACAGCTTCTACCCTGAAGCTGTTAGACTCATGAATCCCTAACCAGGATAATCACTATGAAAAAAAATCACATCATGCTGCTGATGTATTTCATACTGCTTTTCGGCGTATTGTTTTTGTACTACTAGTGCTTAGCGTATTTTTAGTCTAACGTTTTTCTGAGTTCATATCTTAGAACTTATTACTGTTTTTCGTTTGTATTTTATACTTTGTTGGATGTAACTGGGACCCTGTGTACACAATTTCGTTCCACCACATGTACCACATGTGGTGCGTATGACAAAAAAAGAAACTGACTATCAGTATGACAGGTATCTTATTGTTCTAGATATTTCTCAAACTAAAATTACTGCACACATTGCATCAAAGGCAGCTGAAAAACTGGAAGACTATTTTCCATATTTACCAGGCTCCAGAGACTCTGGGTAATCTTGCGGGGCCTGTCCCTTGCCTCTCTTGTCTTGGGAATCAGCAGCTTTGAGCAACTGTGGTGGGGCAGGGCTGATTGCAGGAGAATGAGGGGCAGCTGCCACAGGACTGGGAGCAGGGCAGGGTGTTGACGGAGTGCTTCTGGGATGTTGGCGCAGCGAGGGAGACTGGTAACAAGGGGACAAGTGAGTGACGCAGGGCCCAGGGGGTGAGGCGTTTCTCTGCGGAGGGTTGTAAGAGTAGGCCTTGGCAGGTTTAGATGTTCTTGGCTCTGAAATTAGTTCTTCTAGTTCATTTGATGGCTCGTCTGGTCTTTTCTGTATCTGGCACATCAAAAACAAATGTTATTTTTTTTTATTTCTATCATAAGGTGGGTTTTTTTGGACAGATCTGTTGCCTTGATAATCACCTGTTGATTGTGAGTGGCTTGGTGTTGCATGTTGTGTTCAGCTCTGTGCTGCTGCTGCTGCTGAGGCTGAGACTGCAGCTGCTGCGAGTGGTGACTCTGGTGCTGATGCTGGAGCTGTTGGTGCTGCTGAAAAGCGTACAGCTCTTGTTGCCGTAGAAACTGAGAACGGGAGTACACAGCGGGGTGTTGCATGTGGGAGGGTGGGCCCCGCGCACCATACACAGGGGGCCACAGCCCTTGCTGCTCCATCACATCTAATGAGAAAAGGAAGAACACATTCAGCCAAAAACTTTTTTTTTTTTTCACTTTTGATTTATGCATCATCACTCTGTGCAACACATTGGAATACATTAGTGAACAGAAAACTGCATATCTATCATTATATACCTCCCAGACAACTACTCTAAAACAGCAAAAAAACATTAGGGATCATTTAAAAACTATCATATTCACATTTCATAGCAACATTTATCCTTTCAAAGAGTAAGTTTGAAGTTCATTGAGCAATAGCTTCCCCCAGGCAGCAAAAAAAAAAAAAAAAAAAAAAAAAAATCCCACACTCTCCTCTGATCTAAACAGAAAGCAGTTTTTGAAAGACTACTTTGAGAATTTAGGAATGCTGGAAAAAAAATTAGTAAGGCCGATGTGAAATGAGACCAGATGATAATGCTGCAGATTGATTAGAGGTCAAAGTCTTTGCTGGGAATAGATGTGCGTCATTGAAGTACTTAGTTAGCACTGGCTAAACTGAAGGAGTGCCATCAGAAAACCAAGTTCCCATATCAAAGAACATGTGTGTTCAAATTATTTGGATTTATGAACATCTAGAACTCTAGTCTATTCTTTTTTCCAATTCTTCATTTTACTTTATTGTGTGCTTTCTGTAAATGGTGACATGCAAATCTATTCTCTCCTCTTGATATACACCCAAACTTGGATAGAAATATGTTTCCTAAAAGGGACGGAGGGCAGATTATGTGGATAGACTTTCATAAAACTGCTGTTGAATGCAGACAGAACTGTAGAATGATCAAGACAAATAGATTAAGTTGTGCTGTCTGTTAACTGAATGAGTCTAAACCAATTTTTAAAAGTTTACCACACTTTAACTTTCACTCCCCTACTATGATCGTCTTTTGTGAAGCACCAATAGCTTTATATGAACTCTAATGATCTGAAAAACTACTGCTGTGGGGAGTATCTGCTGGAGTTCAGGGAGTATTTGAATTGCGTCTCTATGAACAAAGGAGAGTGATGTTTGTTACCAACATTAGCAAAATACATTGGATTAGCAATAATTCATCCATGTTAAGTTAAAATATTTTATACCAAGGTGATGTGTTGCAGGGTGGGCAGGAGGCTCAGAGGGAAGGACCACCAGCTGAGCTGAGGGGTCCTGAGGCAGAGGAAGGACTGGCTGCAAAGGGCCTGGCATAGCTGAGGAAAAACCTGGAGGCAGATTCTGATGCAGGGTTGTATGACCTATGCCTGCTTTACAAAAACAATTTTCAGAAAGATTACGAACACTTTGAACACAAGAAAAGCTTGGATAGCATAATTTTAGCATCTGTTTTCAAAAGTATCTTCTTACCATAAGAGTGTCCAGTCATCCAGAGGGATGGACTTCCAGTTCTTGGCATCCAATGATGATGAGCAGAATGTGCAGCAGGATCTCCTAACTGGCCGGACTGGAGTGAAGTCCTCCCAGGGACCATGAGATGAGAGGTAAGGTCACCATGGCAACTGGTGGATTGGTGGATCCTTGCAAATTCCACTCTTTCTTTATTGTCCCTGTCATTGTGATGTGACAACGATACAGTTACAACCAGCAGATGTTTATTTTGTGTTATATTTTTTCTATGATAATAGTGTAAATGCTCATTAAGCATTCACACTATTAACAACAAAGTCCATGCTCACCAACTCATTCACACTAGCTCATCACTAACTCACAGAAGCTCATTCACACTATTGTGATCCATTTTTCTTCCGTACATTTTTTTGGCACGATGCTCATCCCACAGTTTTCAAGCTATTTCAACAAATCCTATATCAAAACGTTCAACTCTTTCAGGACAATCCTGCTATTGACTTTTGGTATTGGTGAAACTTTGGCTTTTTTGAAATATTTAGTATTTTCTGCCATTTTTATTCCTCATAGAAAATGAATTGAGCTCATTTTACATCCTTCAAATCCTTAGATCTGTTTACAGCCTTTTACTGCTCCTTTCATATTTTATTCAGGATCAGCTTCTTTCAGCTTCCTTGTGCAAATTTAAACTTTTTTCAGCTACTTTCAGCTAATTTCAGTTGTGCTCTTTCAGATTCTAACTACAACATTTTTTGTGCTTCTTCTAACTTCTTTCTGATAATTTCAGCTTGTTAAGTTCCTTGCAGCTTATTATGCAAGTTTCAGCTTTTTCTGCTATTTCAGCTACTATTTAGCTTATTTTGTTGCTAATTTCAGCTTTTTATGCTCTTTTCGGCTTTTTCTGCTAGTTTCATCTTTTTCCTATTTTAGCTACTATTTAGCAGTTTTTGTGTTAAATTTAAGTTTTTCAGCCAATTCCACATTGTTTGAACTCATTTCAGGTTCTTCCACTTCCTTCTGGTAGTTTAAGCTTCTTTCTGCCTTTTCAGATACTTCTCAGCTATTTTATTTTGTCAATTTACTTTTTTTTTTGCTAATTTCTGCTTATTTAAACCTAATTCAGCAAATATGTGTTCTTTCTGCTTTCTTCTGCTAACTTAGACTTGTTCTTCAATTTTGGCTACATTTCAGCATGGTTTTAGGTAATTTCAGCTGCTTTTCAGTTCTTGAGCAATAAGCATTCACACTGCATTTTCCCAGGAAATGCAATTTCTCTAGTTTAGAATGAGTTTGGCATTGGGCTACATTTGTTCACCTGATGTATGCATCTCTGTCTCGGTCCAAGCAAGTGAGGCCCATTTGCTCCTCACTCATCCTCTTCCTTTCCTCCTCGGTGGGATCTGAGGGATACATGGAGCGGGGCAGTCCTGTTGGATGAACATTATGTGAACCATCAACTTTTCTTTGTTGTCTCATGGGGAATCTCTTGTAGCAAGCAGATCCATTTTATGTGTCTGCTTTTAATAGTGAGGAAAAATTACGATTAAGTGCTGATTAATTAACACATTTTGGCAAATGCATTTCTTTAGCCCATTTATCAGCACAGAAAATGTAAAAAACCCAAAAATTGGTTTCAGCACAAACTGTCTCTTAAACTCTTTGATGTAGACATCTATATATGTCACATTAGAATGTTATAATGAAAAGTTTAGATATTTGAAGGACAAATGTGTTACTCATAGTATTTATCCAGTTCATGATTAAAGCATAACTCAGACATCAGTAGGCAAAGTATACTCTGCACAAGGTGCATGTGTATCAAAGAGCCAACACAGAGACACACAACCATGTATGGTCAATCGTACACCTCAAGTGAATTTAGAATTATTTGTGACACCAACATGCACGGTTTTGTGAGAAAGCCAGACAGAGAAAACATGCAATCCTGTTGTGATAACAGTGATAACTACACTTCTAAGTGGCCCTTGCCAGAAATATTTGGGCAAATAATAGCACATAATTGTTGGTTTTATTTGTGATGGTTGGTTTTGTGTCTTGTGTTATTGTAACTCTAATATCCGTTTTTGCAGATTTATTATTTTTTACAAGCTTTGAGACTACAACAAATCAAATCTGAATATTTTAAACTGGTATTTATTTTATAAAATTCTTATGCATTAATTGGAAAATAAAATTTTCTTTAATTACGAGAAAATATGCTAATCATTACAAATATTTTCAGACAATAGGGGTTTATTTTTTCTGCTATATTTTCCTAATTTAATTTGTGTCTGCATGTGGTCACTGCATGTTCGTTGATACGTTAAAGGTGTTTAAGTTTTTCTTACCTTTCACAGTATTTTGTACTCGACCCTGACGGCTGTTGGGATGACTGTCTGCTGAGCGACATGGAGGTTCCCTTTGTCTGGCTACTGCCACAGCAATTCCCACTGGTGGCTGCCGCACCTCACTCTCCCCGTGACCAGTGTCCCCCATTTCTCGACTCCGTCCACTGTAATCTGGGCGTTCATTGTCAGTTAGACCCTTCCTTGAAGGTAGAGTCTGTTTGTTGCCTTGAAGGGCACAGCTACCCCCTGATGGACCTGATTTGAGACTTCCCAGACCACCAAATGGTGTTTTCTGAGAGAGGAGCAGTGGCTGTTGCTGGTTGCTGTATTTTAGCAGGCTTTTCATGGCACTGCTTTCACCCTGAGTTGGACCTTGGGGATCAGGTTGCTGCTGTTGTTGCTGACTGAGTGGAGGTGCAGTTTGGGGCTGTGGAGGAGGAAGATTCATCCCTGGCTGCTGCTGCTGCTGCTGAGGGTGTTGTCCAGTAGAGCTCCCAAGCTCCATGTAAGACTTCCTCTGCTCTTCCTCGGAATGTGACATATGATGGGGAGGCCTCATGTTCCAGGGTGGAACTGAGGGTTGCTGGTGGTGGTGCTGCCCACTGCTGTTGCTGTATCCATAAGGAGACATGTCCATCTTACCTTTAAGCTCTTGAGAGTTACTCTGGTTTAGCTCAGCAGGGGATTGAGAATCTGGAACCGGTCGGCTATGCTGCTGGTGGCGAATCCTGGCTACCTTTTGACCATCTCTCTGTAAAGAACAGCTACCTCCAGGACCATGGGCTGTTCCAGTCCCGCTGTGTTGCCCCATGTTTTTACTTCCAAGTGGGGAAGAGTTAGGTGGGGGTCCTTGATGAGAACAATCTCTATAAGGAGAAGTGTTGACAGAATGAGGTACAGAATTCCCAGCCTTTGGTCCCTGGGACAAGGAAGATCTGAACACATCTAAATCCACACCACTGTTGATGCAATCAGCACTCCGTGATCGTACAACCAGGTGCTGTTGTTGAGAATGTGTTGTCTTTTGTTGTTGTTGGGGTAGTGGAGGAAGTTGTGATGGCTGAACATGTTGATGATGGGACTGCATCCAATCTAGAGCTTTCTCTGCCTTTCTATACGAGTGCAGCTGTTGCTGTTTTCTGTGCCAGCTATTATGGTGCCCACCTCCAGCACTCTTTTCAATTGCTTTGTCCTTGGTATTTCCACCTCCTCCTCCACAACCCATACCCTGGCAGTCAAGACTTCCAAGCTGGAATGGTCCACTAGACTTGTCTCCAATGTCTGCCACAGATGGTACAAATGTTGGACCAGTGACTTTAGATTCCCGCCCCACATTGATTGTACCCCTCTCTTGTGAAGCAGGGTTGGCTAAAGGAGCAGGTGGGGGAGGGCAGAAAAAGTCTGGATGATGGTGTGTATGATGGGAATGATGAGGATGATGCGGATGACTGGGGTGGAGCTGAAGGCAATGGAAGCCTCCTGGGTGAGGGTGTGCATGAGGGTGAGCATGAGGATGGGGATGGGTGTGCGCCCCTCCAGTAGCAGAGCCCATGTGTAAGGGTGGGGGTACAGAGTAGGGTAGGGAGTGGTGAAGTGGTGCTGGACCCCGTTCCAGACAGTCAGAAGGTTGTTCACTGATTCTCATCTCCCCACTTATCCCTTCTTTGGTGCAGCGACTACTACCATTACAACCCATATGTCTGCCCTGGTTCACCACCCCTTCCCCCATATTCCGAAGTGCTGTGCCGTCTCCACCACAGCTGGACATTGAGACTTTCGTCCCTGTTGCAGATCCTGCATCTCCATTTTGCATCTTTCCATTGTGCAAGCAGGCACTAAGGGGTTTTCCTGTAGTCTGAGAGTGCTCCTTGCTATACTCCATTGTGAGTGATGCTTTGTGCCTCTCTAGAGCCCGACTATTAACATCTTCTAATGGCAGCAGGTGCTCTAGATAGTGAGGCTGTTGCTGATGAGTGTGGGAATGGTGGTGGTGGGTGGTCTGGGGTGTCTGGTGGCTGTGGTGCTGCTGTTGTTGCTGTCGTTCTTTAGTCTCTTGTTTGCTACTGGACCTCTCTTTGTCCTTGACTGGTACCACTCCCCTGTCCACAGACCCTTCTTTAAGACCCTTGTGTACGCCTGTCCCTAATCCAGGATCCCTGTCTCTGCTGCAGGACCCCTGAGAGTGTCCTGAACCTGTCCTGGACATTGGTGGCAGGCTGTGATTGGCTGAGATGAGAGATGGCTGGGATGGAAGACCCCGCAGATAGAAGTTCTCTACAAAAAAAGGAATGCAGATCAGAAGAAATGTACTTGCATTTATTAAATACTTTAAAATCAATATATCTTGTTAAAATGATCATACTATTTAACCTTTATTTAGACACATAAATCCCATTGAGCCTCGGGGACTCATTTACAAGAGAGACCTGATTATGTAGGTTTAATAGATTTAACTCTCATTTCTATACATTTATTTCTCATTCATCTCACCTTTTTGCGTATCATAGAAACGGTGCTGCCCATAAAGAACACCGCCGTTGGCATGGTGATCTAAGTGGCTCATTGGGAGGAACGTATGGGCCAGACTCCCCGAAAACCGAGGATATCCTGGACCTTGGATAAAGAGAAGGAGGGGTTCATAAGACATGAAAACAGCCACTGACTGGGGTGTCGGTTTTTGAGGTAATCCTTTGGGCCTGGTGCAGCTGGTGGTGTTCATAAGCAAATAAGTACTGGCTTTGCCTCTAATGTTTGCTTTTCCTGGCTGATTTTACAATACAGATAATTAAAGAAAAGCTCAGGGATTGGTGTAATATGACATTGGTCTTTGAGACATATGGCTTATTATTCATCTCCCTGTGAAACCCAGCAGTGGCATCTACACCCACATGAAAGGAGAGATGAAAATGGATTTGATGCTTGTGTTTAAGTGAACAGAGCTAAATGGCTAAACTTGGTGACCTAGTTAAGAAGTAAAAGGACATTTGGATGTTGGGTCTGTAAGCCAGTACACCTGGGTACATTACATCAAGTCCATCTGAAGGACATTTACACCAAAACCATTTTTTTTGAAAGACACTGAAAAACACAAAGGACTTTTGAGAATGGAGGAAAAATAAAATACGGACTGAGATGAAAGCCCATTGCAATATTAGGACAAGCATCACTATGACAACACACATTCACAGCAATAACCATAGCCTCTAAACACATAAGTGCAAATTAAATTGTCCTGTCTATACTACTTCAAAAATATTTTACCCACAAGATATTTGTTTAAAATCTACAGAAAAAACCTTCTGCAGCTACCATTATGCAAACAAAGATCCACAATAAGGCCGTGATGCTACAGACAAGCAAACATCTAGCCATCCATTTTCTTTATCCACTTTTTCCCTTGAGTCAAAGGATGCCCATCTCCAGCGGTCATTTTGCGAGAGGCAAGGTACACCCTGGACAATGTGGTCCATCACAGGACCACCTAGAGACAAACAACAGTTCACATTTTCATTCATGCCACAGATGTATAGCCAGGAGGCAAACCTGTGATCTTCTTGTTATGTGGCAACAGCACTAACCACTGTTCCACAATGCTGCCCTCAAGCAAACATTTAAAAATCAAATCCAATTGTAGAAAGAAAAACTCACTGAGCTTTAAAGTATCATTTTTTAATATTTCCCACCTACCAGTACACAAGAATTTGTGTGACCTCAGAGTCCAGTTATAGATCCTAGGTAATTCACATTTCCTTTTCCCCAGTTTTGCATCCATCGCACCCCACATTCTTATTTTCCAGCCCAAGAAACAGATAAAAGATGGAGTGGAGGAACAAGAAGAGGCAGTGGGGTGTGAGGTTGTAATTAGGTCTAACTCTGTACAAAAATAAGAATGACAAACATATTTTTCTTGGCAA
Organism: Nematolebias whitei; assembly: GCF_014905685.2. NCBI lineage: Eukaryota > Metazoa > Chordata > Actinopteri > Cyprinodontiformes > Rivulidae > Nematolebias > Nematolebias whitei. The sequence goes on from NC_056512.1 coordinate 33,448,782, forward strand.
GCTTGTGACCTAATCCAGGACGACACTGTTGGAGTTCCCTTGGCTTTGTGTGTATATGTGCAGCACCTTGATTCTTTCCCCTCCAGCTCTGTGTTGAACTTCTCACTTTCTCCTAGTGGAACAATGCAGCTGGTGCTGTGAGACAGCTCATGGGAGGGAGGAGTGTTGTGGTGGGCTTAATGACCTTGTCTCATTGAGGCCTCTGCATCCTCCAATCTTAATTAATGAAATGCATGATGAGAGGGCAAACAGCCCTGCAATAACGCAGGAGGTGCTGGTTTCTAAGAAGGGCAACAAGGTGATAATTGCATACTCTTGCTTTTTCTTTGCTTTCTCTTTCTCGTGTATTTCTGCTTTCTTTTCCCTTCCCCCCTTATGTCTTTGTTTTGCTGTCATGATTAATAAACACGCACATTTATGCCAGTTCATCAACTGAGGTAGGAGGGTGAGATCTTTTGTTTAAGCAAGACATTCTTTTCCTCAGATTTCCAGGAGGAGAAAAAGCACAGAACGGTTTCCAGTCTTTATCCAAGCTGGGAATAAAAGGTCCTTTTTTCCCCTACAGCAGCATGTTGTTTGTGAGCGTGACGATTGACGGCGTAATCCCTTTTCACAGTGTGGTCTGGCTGTGCCCGATAATGCCAGCCCGCTCAGTTTCAGCATGCTTTCCAATGGGGCGGCAAGAGGGGGACTGCTGGGCACGGCAGAGCCCATTCAGCCATTAATCTGGTCGAGACAAGTAAAGCTGCTGCTTCTGCTTCTGCTGCTGCAGGTGACGTGAGAAGGATCTTAGTTTAGTCTGCTGACTGCACAGCAGTCATGCTTATTTTTCTCCCTCCACGTACATACACACACAAACATGACAGCATCAGCAAGTAAATGACAAAGGGGAGTTCATAGCACATGCCCTTATTTCTATGGGAAGGGTAAAAGGAAGCGACAGAGCAAACAGCATACCGGGGAGGAATCTCCAGAAGTTCTGATGGTATTTCTTAAAGCCCTGTGGGAGAGAGAAGCTAGCTAAAAAAGTGGGACAAGGACTGGACATAGAACCAGAGAAGAATTACCAGTACTAGGAAGCTAGAGGGACAGAGCATGAGAAACCAGGGGAGGAGGAGCAGAAAGATCTGCCTGTCAGGTCTGCTAATTGAGAAAAAAAATAAGAATCATCAAGACACGGAGAGGGAGGAGAGGAGACGAGAGATGCTTGGTGTAGGAGGGGCAGTGCTGTGATGCATCACTTCAGGTTTGACTAATTGAAAGGAAGGCATGCAGGCTGGCACGGGAAAGAGAATGAAAGAAGAAGGCATGTTGTTGAGAGGTGCGTGTGCGTGTTAAGGAAGGTAGCTTAAATCCTACAAAAGGAAAAGCAAGGAACTGCTCACACAGGGAAAGATGGACAACTGAAGATAGGCTCAGAGAGGCGTATCAAACAGGAGTGGATTACTCAGGTGTGTGTAGCCAAAAGTGTTAGTGCATGAATGCATGTCTGTTTGTGTGAACAGAGATGTGAGATAGCGATTATTTTTGGCTAAAAGTAAAAAGTCATTTGAACTATAGCCAGCTGGCCCAGCTCAGTTAAAAGCCTGCTGTCATTTTGCTTTTCCTTTTTACATCTATTTATTTTTCCCCTCAGTTGATTGAACTTAAATATTTAAACTAGTTAGAGGTTCTAATACATTCAGTGTTGCAAAAAGCATTTTTACTTTTGTTAAAACTGTCATCATAACCCCACTATTTCACACAAACACACACACATTTCAAGTCCGCAGAGCAACAAACATTGCCATGTGCTACACGAGATGGCTGTGACAGTATCTGAAATCTGAGTGACAATCTGAGACACACAGATCATGTCCCCACTAATGTCTGTGCCAGTGCAGACACCAAAAACTGAGACCATAAGGTTCATTCCTTATTCAACACTTCCACTGTAATACGGCTCAAGGATAAAACTAATCTTTTGATTGTCCTCTTTTTTTTATACCAATTTAAAAGCTAATAATTTATAACTTTATTTTTTTTCTCGAAAAAAATCAAATCTGATCTTTGGGGGGCTTTTAATGTAGATACTTTGTGTTGATTTCAGATGTGTTCTTGCTGATGAATTCACTCTTACGAGCCATAAACCTCCCTCTGAATATTTTCTGAAGCATCAAAAACTTCACAGATGCTTCACTGTTGTGTTGTGTTGTTTTTTTTTTTTTTCTGCAGTAAGCTCTGCAGTATTTTGCGTTGCTGCATCCATCTCTGTTTCTTCTGTTGTTCCTCACTGCAGCCATCAATGTGTGTTGACATAAAAACATCACAACCAGTAGATAACGCACAAATTGTCTCAGACTCATATTTAAACCTTGATCAAAATCTAAATTAATAGAAATGAACTAGAATGATGAGCTAGAATTATTATTTTTTTCTTTTTTCTATACTTTCTGGAATGAAAGCCTGATCTGCTTATGTCTAAATAAATACAGTGCCTTGCAAAAGTATTCGGCCCACTTGAACTTTACAACCTTTTGTCACATTTCAGGCTTCAAACATAAAGCTATAAAATTTTTATTTTTTGTGAAGAATCAACAACAAGTGGGACACAATCGTGAAGTGGAATGAAATTTATTCGATGTGTCAAACTATTTTAACAAATAAAAAACTGAAAAGTGGGGCGTGCAATATTATTCGGCCCCTTTACTTTCAGTGCAGCAAACTCACTCCAGAAGTTCAGTGAGTCCCAAATGACTGATGATGATAAATAGAATCCACCTGTGTGTAATCAAGTCTCCGTATAAATGCACCTGCTCTGTGATAGTCTCAGGGTTCTGTTCAAAGCGCAGAGAGCATCACGAAGACCAAGGAATGTACCAAGCAGGTCCGAGATACTGTTGTGGAGAAGTTTAAAGCTGGATTTGGATACAAAAAGATTTCCCAAGCTTTAAACATCCCAAGGAGCACTGTGCAAGCAATCATATTGAAATGGAAGGAGTATCAGACCACTGCAAATCTACCAAGACCCGGCCGTCCCTCTAAACTTTCATCTCGAACAAGAAGAAGACTGATCAGAGAAGCAGCCAAGAGGCCCATGATCACTCTGGATGAACTGCAGAGATCTACAGCTGAGGTGGGAGAGTCTGTCCATAGGACAACAATCAGTCGTACACTACACAAATCTGGCCTTTATGGAAGAGTGGCAAGAAGAAACCATTTCTCAAAAATATCCATGAAAAGTGTTGTTTAAAGTTTGTCACAAGCACCTGGGAGACACATCAAACATGTGGAAGAAGGTGCCCTGGTCACATGAAACCAAAATCCAACTGTTTGGCCACAATGCAAAACGATTTGTTTGAGGTAAAAGCAACACAGCTCATCACCCTGAACACACCATCCCCACTGTCAAACATGGTGGTGGCAGCATCATGGTTTGGGCCTGCTTTTTGTCAGCAGGGACAGGGAAAATGGTCAGAATTGATGGGAAGATGGATGGAGCCAAATACAGGACCATTCTAGAAGAAAACCTGTTTGAGTCTGCAAGAGACCTGAGACTGGGACGGAGATTTATCTTCCAAAAAGACAATGATCCAAAACATAAAGCCAAATCTACAATGGAATGGTTCACAAATAAACGTATCCAGGTGTTGGAATGGCCAATTCAAAGTCCAGACCTGAATCCAATCGAGAATCTGTGGAAAGAGCTGAAGACTGCTGTTCACAAACGCTCTCCATCCAACCTCACTGAGCTCGAGCTGTTTTGCAGGAAGAATGGGCAAGAATTTCAGTGTCTCCATGTGCAAAACTGATAGAGACAAACCCCAAGAGACTTGCAGCTGTAATTGCAGCAAAAGGCGGCGCTACAAAGTATTAACGCAAGGGGGCCAAATAATATTGCACGCCCCATTTTTCAGTTTTTTATTTGTTAAAAAAGTTTGACACATCCAATAAATTTCATTCCACTTCAAGATTGTGTCCCACTTGTTGTTGATTCTTCAAAAAAAATTAAAATTTTATATTTTTATGTTTGAAGCCTGAAATGTGGCAAAAGGTTGAAAAGTTCAAGTGGGTCGAATACTTTCGCAAGGCACTGTACATATTGTAGGTACCACAAGCACAGTTGTCCTTATTATAGCACTCAAAATGAAACCATTTGGAGGACCACATTCCATACGTGCACAGTACATCAACATCCAAAGAGACTTTTTATTGCTAATGCACCAGGAATCATAGCCAGTCACCATAAACTGACTTGTCATCTTTGCAGAACTTCAGGCACATGTTTTAATGGAAATTAACATCAAGACTTAGGTCTAGACTGAACGTGATGCACTTTTAAAAATACCTATTAACTATTACCGGTAGCCTATCACACATGTTTTGATCTGTGGGAGAAAACTGGAAAACCCAGAGAAAAAACATGTACACCACATGTTCTTAGTAAAAGAACAGAGATCAGATGGGTGTACCCAGTGCTTAATTTGAGCTAGCTCCTGCTGGAACAGGATCTGGGAACCCTCTTATTTTGACAGGGTGCATTCTGGTAACTGTTTGCTTGGATCGGGTAACTCTCAGACTTACTAATAATAAAGTTATGAACAAATATGACTGCCTTGAATGAATAAAACTTATATTGGATATGCAAACTGAATATAATTACATAAACACTCATTTTAAACACAACAGCCACTTATGAGCATACGAGCTACCCCATCAAGAAGCATTTCCGCATCTACCCTTAAAAACATCTCCGCCCCTAAAAGAGTGGTGGGGGGTGAGTGCTAAGCTAACCAGGCAGTCATACACGGGCAAGATCTCACAGGCAGCCGCAGGCAGATGCTTGGAGATTTCACATGTGGAGTCAGACAACAATGAGCAGGGACAGTGTCTGGCTCAGAACCATCAAATAAGTGTGTGTGTGTGTGTGTGGGGGGGGGGGGGGGGTAGGATGCTTGACAGAAGTGGAGTGTTTACAAATGCACCCTTTAAAATACACCAAAATCCAGGAAATCACATCTACTTTATTCAAAAATTTCTGGGGGAGGACCCCCAGCAAGCCCAAACCCACCGGCCCTCCCACTATTTGCATTCCAGCATGGATTGGTTTACAAATTAAGCCTTGGGTGTACCTTTGATTACTGTGTGCTTTGCAAACTACCTTTCCATACAAATTTGAAAGTTAGGTTCCTTTACTTTTCTGAAAGAAATTATTTTAAATTATCCACTTTCATGCATTACATTCTACCAAGATTTATATGTTTGTGACAAACTATCAAACTAAATGATGTTGTTGCTATATTTAAACGTTTAAAAATAAATGAAGAAACTATCAGGGAAACCATAAAACCAGCATTCTGGTCGACAACAGGTACAGCATATGCTTGACATTTGAGAATCACAACAGTTTCTGACTTTAATTTTGAACTGCTACTTTTGGATTTGCATGTAAGCAACCACTTAAAAAGACACTCAGAGGGGTGGTGGGGGGTTGAATCCACAGCATATCTATGAGATTACAAGTGAGACACTAATGCACCGATACATGCAGAAGTCAGTGCTGGCTCCATCGCCGGTGGGGTGCTGCTGACACCCAGAGAGAGGAGGCGAGAGTCTGGGTAATTGTGCCGCTCATTATGATGACTTGCTTTTTATGCAAAACAGGAAAAAGACAATGTGCAATTACGTTGAGAAGGGAACAGCTGAATGTGGTTGATGAACAGTCTGGATTCAATCATGCTCTTAGTGCGTTATATGCAATTAAACTGCAATAGAGATAATGGCTTCCATTGCCAACTGAGTAATAATCCCAGTCATAATCACCTCCATTACTTTTATTAGGCTTGGCATTGTCATCATCACTCTCAATATTTTTTTCACAAAAAGAAAGTGTTTGACAATGAAACCTTAAGAGTAAATGGTAAGACAAACATTTTTCCTCCAGGCTTGACAAAATGAGCCTGGAGGGGAAATGATTCTGATCTGACTAAACGGATGCTGAAGTTGATCTCTCTCATTTTGGCTAATTTGTCTTTTCTTTGTGTTCATTTGAAAAGTAACAACAGACAACTGACTCAGCTACTCACTGCTGGCTAGAGGGAGGTAGTTATGGGTGGTCTTTTTTTTATATATAGAAGACAAACTAATAAAACTTGGCAACATGACACCATTAGCAGATGGCCCTAAGGATATAGCTTAAACATTTTACTGATGGTGGTTTGCCAATTTGAAAAGTTGTTTCATAAATATAAAGGCCTGTTGTGTTTAAAGTTTTAACGTTTTGTTGATTGGACTGAAAATTGTCTCCATCTTGTTTTTAATTTTTTTTTCTCTATGGCATTATTAAAAAAGTTGTGGATGAATTAGCCAGAACAGTTAGAGTCTCTTGGTTTGAAAGAACACTACAGTAATCCCTCGTTTATCACAAGGGGATCTGTACCCTGAAGCCCCGCAATAAGTGAAAAAAAGACGGAAAAAAAAACGCAAAAACCGTACAAGTACTTTTCTTCTTCTTTTGGTTCTCCCTGCGTTAGGGGTTGCCACAGTGAACTAAATTGCACAAAGACATGGCAATTAATTTTGCGTCGGATGCCCTTCCTGACGCAACCACAGACCACCGAGCTACCACAGCTATCCGTGTGGACCAGAGAGCTGCTATCTAGGACATGAGGAGGAGAAGATGGGGGGTTAAGGGCCTTGCTCAAGGGCCCAGAGTGGGGCAAATGAGGGTGGCGGCAGGTGTGGGTGCTTAACATTATTCCACCCACATTTATGATGTTGTCAGTGCCAGGAGTTGAACCAGCAATCTTCCGATCACAGGCCCGCCTTCTCTAACCTCTGCTCCACCACTCCCAACTATACCTTACAAGTAGTAAGTAGTAGTCAATTTTGGTATTTATATATATTAAAATGTTTTAAACCCTCCACACACTCTTGCAATATTCTAAACAATGTTTCTAAACTCTCTAAAGGAGCACAGAATGTCATGAAATCAGCTCTCTGCCTCTGCTGCTCTCTGCCATCTGCCAGCATTCTTGGCCGCGGCCACTTCTCCGCTGCATAGCGGACATATGACATATATGCATACATATATATATATATATATACATATACATACGTATACATATACATACATACATACATATACATACATACATATACACATAAACATACATACATACATACATAAACATACATACATACATACATACATACACATACATACACACACATACATATACACAAATACATATATATACATATATATACATATATACATATACATACATATACACAAATACATATATATACATA
>NC_056512.1:33461074-33496716 GCF_014905685.2 Nematolebias whitei
TATATATATATATATATATATATATATATATATATATATATATGTATATTTGTGTGTGTATATATATCATTTTAAACCCTTCCCACACTCTTGCAATATTCTAAACAATGTTTCCAAACTTTGAACACTCTAAAAGAGCACAGAATGTCATGCTTTCAGCTCCCTGCTTCTGCTGCTCTCAGCCATCTGCAAGCGCTCTTGGCCACGCCCTCTTCTATGCTCTGCACTGAGAACAGCTGATCAGCTGCAGCAGGAAGTTTATCCTGCAGCATGGATTGCACAAAGGCGCAGGAGGACGTTTTTTCTACAGCTCTGGGCTGCACAAAGGAGCAGCGGGTGCTAAATCATTTTAAATAATTTATTTTAAATAAAAATTCCATGCCAATCGTGCAGCTCATCCATCAATCAGACAATTGTGTGCCATATCCAATCTTATTTAGAAAAACCACGATAGAGCGAGTCCATGATAAACGAACCACGATGTACCAAGGGACTACTGTACTCCTATGTAAATGTGAATTATTAAATTAAAGTCTGTGATTATATTGGCCTATCTTTGCCCTTCTTTGTGTAGTTTGAGTTTCATAATGCTTGGTGTTGGGTGGAAACTGCCCTGTTAAGCTGTAGTGGAGATGCCAGATGTAAGCTTTGCAATCACTGCAACTTTTTATTGGTCCACATTCACATGTGCAGCTTCACAGTCTGCAGTGACACTTCTGTTGACATGAACTGAATAGTACAAGGTTCCACGGCTGAACTTTTGACTCTCAATCCATACCCAGAAACTGTGGCATGGCACTCCATCCAAAGCATGCCAGGACTATTTTTAGTGTACAAATAAAAGAGTTGAATCCCAACCTAGCAAGCCAGATTACAAGCTGTGCTTTAGAAGAAACTTTATATAACCCTAAAATAAACAATATTGGAGTAACAGTACACTATGCAAAACTTTGTTTTCAGTACTGCCAAGACAAGAATATCATCTTGTTTTGACGCAACGGTAAGGTGATGGGGTGAGGTTGTGGGTGTATGTCTATGTTGTGTGATGTCAAGTACCTTCATGGGAATGGGGAAACCAGATTTGTGAGGCGCTGGAGTGGGGTCCACCTCGGAAGGAGGGTGAGGAGGGCGAAGAGGGTGGACGGGAGGGATGAGGTGGGTGGGAAGGAGGGGAACCCAGACTACTGGCCAGAAAGGTCCCCATGAAAGAGGCGGAAGAATTGCCCATCAGTCCGCTGCCTGCATCACCAAAGGGACAATGGTAGGGAGAGAGAAAAAAAACAGGTTTAGACCGAATGTGACTACATATTTTTAAAAAATGACATAATATCTACATAGATAGATCCAACATTTTTCAGTCGGGTCAGCTGGCCAGTTTCTTTTTTTGTGCTGAAACGTTTCGCCTTCGATCGGAAGGCTTCATCAGTCAAGGAAACACACAGCAAAACCGATCCCCCCCCCCCCCCCCCCCCCAACAGCTTACTCCAAAGTGGAACAAACCAGTTTTGCCTGAAAAATGTTGGATTGTATACCTGGATTAATGAGCATGGACTTTTTTTGTTACATAGATAGATGTTAGACAAAGATGTTAAACTCTTTGTTAAAACCAGGTCTCTCTTGTAAATGAGTCCCTGAGGCTCAGTGGGATTAACCTGTATAAATAAAGGTTGAAAGAAATGAAAGAATGAAAGAGTATGTTGCCAACTGGCTCTTTAAGGTGGAATCATCAAGTTGGAAAAAATAATGGGTGAGAGTGGGTGTGAGAAAGAGTGTGAGACTCTCCTCCTCCTCCTCCTCCACTGTCAGCAGAGTCCTCTCCCCTCGTCTTCTCACCCCTCACACCAACTCTCCCCATGGGCAGACAGAGGTCTCATCTCACAGCTGAATACACACTTTCTCAGGCTCTCTCCCTCATGCTCTCACACACTTTTGCTCTTGCTCCCCAGTGTCCCTTTCTCAATTTCTCTCCCTCCCTCCATTATCTTGTTCTCTCTATCTCTCACTTTCATGCCCTCAATCTCTTTTATTGCTTTGCTCCATTTCACCTCCACTCTTTCTTTTTTCTTCCAGTCTTGCGTTTCTCAGCGTGACTATAACAGTCCTATTTTATTCTTTCTTTCCTTTTCTCATGATTCCATTTTGGTTTCCCGCTTCTTTTTTTTCCTCCTTACTTTGCTTTGTCACAATAGCCATTTGCTTCTATTCTCTCTCCTATTTTGACGAGCAGAGAAACACCATGTCTGTGCCCCTTCAAAATCATTGTCTCCTCTTTCCTTTCCTTTCTCCCTGGTTCTTTCTGACACATAGCATATCTTTGCTTTGTTCCTCACTATAATGATGGCACCAGCAGAGCAATCTGTCCCTGGCTGGCTGAACCTTGTGTTTAACAAGACTATGATGAGTAATTGACCATTTGTAGCAACGCCCATGTGACTGGAGGCTGATTGTCTATTATGCATTGCTGGGCAGGCTAGAGAAAACACACTGATTAACCACTGCTTAAATTGCATTCCCATTACGCGCCCGCCAGTGCACTTGAGTGAGGGGCCCGAGTGCCCAGCTCTTTGCACATTCATTTCCCCAAAGTGACACCACCATGAAGTCTCATGCATATGTATGAATTTGCCTGCATGAGAACACACGTGCACATTTTTTCTATATGCACAGCTGTAAGAAAATGCATAGAAGAAAGACTTTGCAAAAATTAATTATCCTTGTCTTATGATAGCTGATCTTACAAGGTACATTGTGTGACTTGACATTCTTTAAACACTAATCAACCCTTTTCTGGGACTATGAGAAGTGGAAGTTTGGAAGTCTTAATCGGCCTGGCAGGGAATGAGCATATCCTCTAGTCAAGCAGGAGGGATAAACCAATCAGCCTCTCCCTTTTACCCGAGTAGAAATGCATATGTAGCATAGGCCAAAGTACAGGAGCAAAGAGTGGTGCACATAGATATTATTTGTGGGCATGGACACAAATTTTCATACATTTAAGTCACTTAAGCCTCTGACAGGTGAAACTCTCTTGTTCAATGTTCCCTTCAAAAACAACCAAAAACAAATCCTGTGCTTGTACAGTATATCATCCTATCAGTAACTCATGAAATCAGCTGATATGTGGTCATAGGTGAATATAAATCTATAGGTTTGTAGATTAACTACTTAAATTGTTTAATACTTATAACTTCACCATGAAACCATTGCTTCAGATATTTGTAACATAATGGGAAACGTGAAGTACAGCGGTGATATACAACAAAATTGGGGCTTTTCAGCTCCTATTCCTAGCAACTTCTTTCTCTTATGCCACTTCCAATCACCCTGTTCCTGTGGAGTCGTCTTGGCACATCTCTATGGACTACAGGGCGAAGGGGGTCAGAGGGAACTGGGGGGAGTGGATTATGGCCAGCGTGCTCACCAGGCAAACATCCAACCTCCATCATCCAGCCACCTTGGGCGACTGTATGCCACCACCCTCCACAGTGCACACACTTGTGCCTTTCTTCTCTTTTTGCATGTTGCCCCCAGGAACCCCAGCTTCCCTCGTTGCCTACAGCACACATAAATCAGCTAATCCTCTTGCATTATTAACAGCCTTGCCTCAGACAGCGAGATAGAGGAGTAAGAGAGACAGTTTGACTCTCTGGCAGAAACTCTCTCCTCTCATAGTTTTAAGAGGAGCTTCATGGCTGCTTTCTGACACAACTCTAAGACGCACAGAACACAACAAGGGGATGTCCACATGCCAGGCAATGACATCTGTAAAGTTTAAGCTGACGTTAGGGGTAAAGACGACTGAATGCAAATGTTTTTAATCTAATAATAGTTTATGTCCTTCCCACATCAACTTGATCAAATTTTCAGTGGTCCCTGTCACCTGCATTGGAACAGGACATTTTTTCCTCCAATCACTTCTGCAGAAGGTATGCCTTGTTAATGCACTGGTCCTTATATCTGTCACCTTGGCAACTTGCTGACTGTAAGGCTGAATCCAATTTCTTAGTAATACCACTTCCTACCCTGTATTTAAACTGTATCATTCCACTGACCTTTTATTTGAAGAAAGGCAAGAGCGATTAAACTGGGACACCCCTTTAGGAGGCCTATTGGCATCAATGGTGCCGTTATATAAACAGACATGACATGGTTTCCCCAGCTCCCATATGCCATATGGTTATTCTTGCAACAGAGATTGGTATACAAGATTGATGTTCATGTTTGTTTGGAAAGATAGATAAATTATATCAAATGTAAGATGTTAATAAACATCAAACTCAACATTATAACAGCTGAAATAGTTTTTATTTGCTAGTACAGCTCATAGCCCTTTGTCTGATGTGCACCACTGAAAATTTTGAATAGATGGATATACCAACCAGAAGTACTATTTGAAGCACTGTTGCTATGTACCAGTGCTGCCAACTCATACTCCACATCCTGTATGGTTCTTTTATACAACTTTTACCAATCAAGCTGGCCATTTTCTGGCTTGATCTTTGAACAGTCAGAAGTATTTTAAAAAAGGGGCTTGTCCTTATGGCGATACCGCAAAACTATTATTGTGAAAACATGCACCGGAGTGTACAATGCAGGGCAAATGAGAAGTATTCTCACACTACTGTTATCACTAGGAAGATATCCTTTAATGCTGCCTTTAAACTCTTTAGAGGTGTTGGTAAGAAAGCACATACTTTACTTAAAAGTAAACTGGTCTGCTTTGGTGTCAGGGGAAATTCAATTTGGATGCCAATCTAAGTGAAGCTGAACAGATTGGGGAAAGAAAGAGAAACATTGATAACTGTTTATTCAGAAAATGGAAAAATTGGTAACTTGAGTTCAAAGAAATTGCCACTGCTACACCCGATCATTCTAAATATTTTTTCTCAGGTTTTATTTTCCTCTTCTAAAAGTCCCATCTTTATTTCTCTACATCTCAAGGGTGCAAGCAGTGCTGTTGTATAGGGTTTGAAAAAAATCAGTTCATAAGCATCCTATTCAGTGAAGCTCTGTGACACCAATGGAGATTAATCCTATTTTGGAATTAAAGCAGAGGGGATGCTGGGATTGTTGGACTGAGGAATCCAGCCTCTCTACACATCTAATTATCTCCTTCAGGCATCACATTTATGTTGAGGTAATCTGAAAACGTGGAATCTGCAAAAACTGACACAAAAACACAAACCTGGTTCTGCTCTTTTATTCTGACGTGGGTATGTAAGATGAAGGAAACCATCTTTGTATCAACAACAAAAACACACATGTATGCACATGGTAATGTGAGCCCAAGCAGAGGCCTCAAAGAACAGCAAGGAGTGAGCAGCAGGCTGGGAGGCGGAGCAGGAGCATGAGGGCCTGGTTTCCATGGGAACCGAAAAGAAACGGTGCTCAAGGCAAGACAACAATAGTGGGCAGATGCGCTTGGTCAGCGTGCTGCTCAGCAGCAGAAGCCATCTTTTGCTAACTCAAAGCCTCTCCTTGACCACAGCTGAAATCACACACACTTAAAAACACACCTACCACGAAACTTCATCTGGCTTCAATTGTTTAGCTGCATGGAGGGGTGTGCCATCTTTTTGTCCTGTTTGGGAAGCTAATCTGCTCTGTGCGTAACCCTACTCATTAATGCAACTCAAGGCTGAGTTGTATGGCGTTTTAACAAGAACTTACACAATAATAGGATATAAGGAGATTCTTATAGCTGTGGGCCAAGTAGAGATGGGTAAAAAACAGTTAAGACAGCAAGCATCCACCCACAATGTGTTGTTCATTTCAGTGCTTGGAATCACACCAAAATTTCCTCCTTAAGAAACACAGATCATTTAACACTTGGGCTCACACTGTACACAAACACAGCTCTGCAACTATACAATTATTTCACTATGCATCATATTTCCTTCTCTGCTCTTGATGAACGAGCCGTGGCAGCTTCAGCTCTCGGTCTTATTTTTTCCAGACAGCTGCCTGAAGGGACGGATGGACAGGCCGTCTAGACAAGGACACTAGACAGACAATGAAAGGTGAGAATGATGGTGACAAGAGGAAGGGGACAAAGAGAAAATTGCAGGTGTGGCTGAATGAACCTGCTCTCCACAGCTCAGTGAGCCAGTGTCAGAGAAAATAGGCCAGAAAAAGCAGAAATGCCAAGCAATTGGCGGATATAAACATGAGGAATATAAGACTTTCAATCTTTAAAAGAGGACAAACAAGGGTGGCAAGATGAAACAATTAGCTGTCAGAGTAACATGACAATTACACAATTCAACACAAAATAAGTTTAATTCTGACAAAGCACACAATTATTAAAATATATATTGGAAAGCTTGGCTGCTTAATGTCCATCACTTATTCATCATAACTGTTGGCGCAGCTTTAGAAAGATAAGGTCACAGAATATGCATTTGTAAGGTAGAAAAAATTAATACTGTTTTAGATAAGTTTATTTAGTCGTGTGATTGTGAATGTTATCTTGATTGAGTTTGATTTTTAAAAAAATGCATTTATAAATGGACTACACTTTTCTATCTTATCAAAATACTCAAAGCACTTTACACTACAATCTGTGTCCTCATTTACCCATTCATACAGCACTCTATTATTTCTGTACAAAGAACAATCGGTGCTTTATCACATTCATACACCGATGGGACAAACATCGGAGGCAATGAGGGGTTCAGTGACTTGCCCAGGGACACTTCAGCATGTGACTGCTGGTGGAATCAAACCCCCAACTCTTGCAATGGAGGACGCCTGCTCTAACCACTCAGCCACAGCCACCCATGTACAAAGTACATAGAATATCCACTAAATTACTTTGATAACACAAGAAAGTGAAAACACCTATTTCCATTGTTGTCCAATTCATGATCAAAAAGACAAAAATCATGACAGAAACAGAGCAAAAAAGAAACATACAAGAAATACTAAAATACAAAAGATAATGTACGGATAAAATTTGCTTTACACAAACTTCATAATAAAGACAAAAGGAGTTAAACGTGAATACTGACTTACCCAGTAAAAACATCCTGAGCAGGATGTCTGATGGAACAAGTTTTACTCCCACTTCAGTTTTTTTCTCATTAGACTTTCCTACCCTTCCAGTTCCATGTTCTGACCAAAAAGAGGCTAGCAAGACTATCCGGTTTTAAGTTCACTCATAAATACTCAACTAGGTTTGTGTCAAAGGAAGAAAGGAAAAAAACTAAATATTGGGTAGTGTCAAGCAACTGGACACACCAGCAACTCCAGACAGACTGCACATGCTCCCCTGGAGGCCCGCTGACTAACCCAGCGCCTACTTCCTCACAATAAAACACAGTCGGAATTTGAAATGGCTACTAAAGTGAGGGGATTTCCTTCTAACGGTCAAAGTCATATTGAAAACATTTGTGCAACTGGTAGCCAAATTCCATCTTACTTTAGAAACTATTGTTGCATTTTTTATTTTTTATTTTTGTGATGGGCGGCTGGTTTATGGCGCCGAGCGAGTGAACAAAGATCCAGTAGGAGGTTGTTCTGATGAAGAAGTACACTGAAGTGAGAGTGAGAGAGAAAGCAGTCCAGTGCTGGAGCTGAGCCCAGTGCAGGGGTGGGGGAAAGTGCCAGCAGCGCACGCCTCCGACACTCTCCACACTGCGTGCCTGTGGAGTGAGTTTTAGTGGATGTGGTCAGTGCGGGGGTGGGAGAAGTGGAAAGGGAGAATCAGTTGGAGGGATGGTTGGAGGAGGAAAGCAGAAAAGACTCTTCAATGCCAGCAACATCCAGTGGAGGGGTAAGAGGTGAGAGTTTAGAGGAGATAAGTGTGACAACAACTGTGAGAAACTTTCAATGTGAAAGAGCAGTTGGGACCATGTGGGAGCTGCTGAGCATATGTGTGCATCTGTGTGTGGAGTGTATGCGTTTGTGTGATTGTGAGTCCATATGGTCTTGCTGAAGTTGACAGCCAGTGTTTGCAGAGTAGGACTGTGGTCAGCCACTCGTCCACTACTGAAGTGATGACAGGGTAACAGGGAGTCTGGACAATTCCTCTCACAAAAGTACAAAGCAAATAAAACTGGCTTGGAAAAGTTGGAAAATGGATAGTTCAGTCAACAATGAAGTTATGTTCTAACAGTTATCAATAGTAAGTACCTCATCATCTGTGACTTCAGTTATAGAGCCTGGAGCATGGAGAAAGAGGCAAAGGTCTTTGTCCAGGTTAATGGCTATGGTATAAAATAACACTACATTAGATAATATTAAACCTCTACACTTTTGCAAAACATTGTCTAGTTTGTCCATGTTTTCTCAATTGAACAACATCCTTGTATTATGAATATCTTTCTTTACCATAACCAGACCAGAGCAACACACTTGTTACTGCATAGAAAGCCTTGATCCATTTATCCATTTCTTGCTTCATCCTGTTAATATGTATTAACAAGATCCAAAAATGTTGGAACTCTTTTGCTTGAGGCAGAGACTCACCTAAACCTGGAGGAGATTTCTTGTTGATAACGATGACCTCAGACTTTGAGGAACTGACTATCATGAATTTGCTAGCTGCACAACGTCAATTGCAAAAAGCAAAGATGAGGCTCTAAGGTCCCTATACCACACTACTGCAGCTGTGGATGAGTGGTTAGAGCAGTCATCCTACAATGGGAGAGTTGGGGGTTTGGCTGCACCAGCAGTCACATGCTGAAGTGTCTTTAGGCAAGACACTGAACCCCTCATTGCCTCCGATGTGTCCCATTGGTGTATGATTGTGATAAAGCACGGATTATTCATCGTAGAGTGCTGTATGAATGGGTAAATGAGGGCATAGATTGTAGTGTAAAGCACTTTGAGTATCTTGATAAGATAGAAAGGTACTATATAAGTACAGTCCATTTACCATTCACCACTTACTGCCACTTCTCAACTGCACCACGAGACCCTGCTCGACCAAGAAACAACTTCACTTTGTGCCAAGAATGTGAATGCCACTCTTGTTTTAGAGACTCTGGGTCCAGATGGCACAAAAAACAACTACTTGTTATTAAATTATCATCATGAGGGCATTTTTAGAAAGAATTATTGATATTCAAGGTTCACCACTACCGATCTCTTGTGCCACCAATGATGTAGGAGAAGTGATAGTTGCTTGACAGCAAGAGATAGCCATGTCTATAAAGCTTCCTGTTGAAGAGATGTCTTATGGACACTGTAAATAAAGAGGAAATGCAGAACCACCACAGCTAAATGCCAGGGAGCTCCTCAGAAGGGTTAGGAGATAAAAAAAAGATCTAAGAGCAAGCAAAAGACCAAAGTATTATAGGTGAGATGTACAGGGAAAAAAAGCGCTTGGATGAAGGTGAAACTATTAGAAGTAAAGAGCAATACTAAAGTTGAATTCTGCTGATAGTAGCTGGAGCAGATGGTACATCAATAGTTCATGAGTGGGCTTAGGTGAAGGTTTGGGTTTACAGAGGTGTGCTTGCTTTGATTCGTGTGAAATTGCAGCTGTTTACTGAGTCACTGGCCCAACGTTTGAAGAACTCGCAAGCATTCCAGACTGGGACACAGAAGGTGGGAGGACAGATTCAAAACAGAGGCAGCTCCAAGCCAGGACAAATGAGCTCTAGGTCCACTGCACTCCCTTTCCACCCACCAGTGCAGTTATACACATTCCCTGTTCCCACAACACACATTTAACAGCACAGACAATAAAAAGCAATGCCACAACACAGAATTGCTATTCTGTTTTTTTTCCATTCCTAGTTATTTTCGAGAGTTTAAATGTTTGCAATGTAACAGGAAGTCCATATTAGCCCACTCTATCACAAGACATTGCTTTTCCCATAAAGACTAAATAAATTTCCTTTTTGTTGTTTCTTGGTTACGAAGAAAAAAATACGTGGTTCCTCAAGATTGGGGAAAAAAACACATCATTTTGCTAATAACTTGCAGAATCACAAACATTTTACTCTTTGAACCATACACATGGGAGTTCTATGCTTCTCAAGGAGAGCCATTTGTTCTGAGTCCAGACTTTGATGCATCTGCTTGTTAACCTACCCTTTGTTATGAGAGCGTATTTTAGGGTCATTCATTTGTTGCATCCCAACTTTATATTTCTGGGGCATTAAAAAGTGACTACCACAGTAGGGCTGATCCATCTCACACTAGTACATCTGCATGACACATTTCATCACCCTTTTTCTCTTTTTTATGTTTTTTTAGTCTTCCTCCTTTATGACACACTTTTATAAGCACACACACACGGTAAAGCACCCAAACAGAAAAAGAGCCGCCCACAGCTGCGTCAGGCCATCTCTCTAACAATCCAATCTGTTTTCTTTCCCATGATGTTTCCCATTGGCACAGGGAGGAGAAAATCAGATTTACTCCCCCACAGGGCCCATGCAGTTGCACTGATATGGAAAATGATTTCAGTGCTGTTTGAGCCCATAAACATTATTTTGGTCTCCCCTGTTAATGACACATTTCTTCCCAGCATTGTGGATCTCACAGAGGAAGAGATGTGTGTAAGGGAGGAGGTAAAGAAAGGAGGAGGAGGAAGAAAGGAAGGGAAGATGAATCCTCCAGGGTCTTGCATACAACAGGGGAGTCCTTCCTCTTAAACTGCATCCTGACATCCCAGAGTGTTCTCACTCCCACCTTTTTCACACACATAAACACACATGCAGAAACACAAACGGCTAATGAAGAACAATCTTCATGTTATGCCCCACAACCCCAAAAAGAGCACGTTTTCCCTGTTGGGGCTGAGTAAAAAAAAATAAAATAAAATATATATATATATATATATATTACTCTCTTCTCTATTCATCAAGTTGTCAGCTTGATTCTAAACACAACTGTCTCAAAGCAGCCATTTAAATATTTTCTCACAAAATCGCATATACAGTAAGGATGCACTATATTGGCTTTTTGGCTGATATCCGAAATGCCAATATGATAAAACTTATTTGGCCGATAACCGATACCAATACCGATCCCAATATTTGTCCCCTAGACCTACTTACAGAGACTACAAAGCTTTCTCTGCTGTGGTATTAAAATACTACATTATTCTCATGGTCTTTGTCAGTTTAGCCTGCTACCAAATGCAGATGCCAAAAAGGGGGCTGAAAATGATGTAACACTTCAACTTGGATTATGTTTAATGTCAAATTTATTCAAACAATTATTAAAACAATTAAAGACCTGAAATATTTCAGTTGATGTGCAATGAATCTGAAATATATAAAAGTTTCATTTTTATCATTACATTATGGAAAATAATGACCTTTATCACAAAATGCTAATTTTTTGAGAAGGACCTACATGTATATATATATATATATATATATATATATATATATATATATATATATATATATGTATCACCTTTTATATTGGTGAGTTATTTTGATGGAATGGCTGATGTCCGATATTTCACTTTATTGCTAATATGGGCCGATACCAATACCATGCCGATAATATCGTGCATCCCTAATATACAGTATATTTCATCAAGCAGCCCTGACTGTTCTTGTTAACACAATAGAATTTATACTCTACGAACAAATACATTGTGCTGGAGGCATATTGTTGAAGATGAAGTCACAATATAGCCCCAAATGCTAAACAAAAATCTTTAACGTGACAGTGGTAAAAAGAGATGCACTATAAAGGACATTAGTGAGGCACTTGTCCACTTGTCTAGCATTTATGAAAACCCGCAAGCAAGACTAAAGGTGAACAGCAAATAATCACAGTGAACATGACTAAGACTTCTCTATTTCAATTAATTTTTTCTCATATATCTTTGAAAAGTTTCTAAGTTAAGATTTTCACAGCTGCCTAGTTCCTCTGGAAACAACAGACAGATTGCTGTGGATCTGGTTTGTTTTACAGCTGACGACTGATCTGTCTAAATCTGCAGGTTTTTGTGGTTAGAAGGGTGACTAACAGTAGGTTGCGTGTTATGTTCCAGCTAAAAGCCAAGCCTTCCAAGTCATGGACATAAACTGCATAGTGGAAGGAAAAACGGGAAGATTAAAACAAGCATTCAGAATTATACTCTCTAATTAGTCCCCTGTTAACTTTTGAACTTAATTGCTTAATTGAGATGTGGTTAGACTGAGCAGTTTACCCCTCCCTCAGGATGACCATACGGCTCCAGTGTTTCAGTCTCGCTCTGCCTGGCACAGTAGGTGGCTGCCTTTTTTTCATTCTCCATCTTTGTCTTTTTAAGCATCCCACCAATCCGGTGACAAGGAGTAATGATGCCTCACAGGAGGCAGTAAAACTGTGCTTGGCGACTGCTTTCGGTGTGATTGTACCCATGCACTGCATATATGCCTTTGCCACATCAAAGTAGAGTTTTGACTACCAGGTCCTGGGTGGTCCAAACATCTCTTCTCCTAACCAGCAGCACTAGGTAGATGGTGGAAAAGCGGAGGACTGGTAGACGTCTCCTCACTGCAGGCGACTCGTTTCTGTTCAACTTAGAAGTCAGTTTGTTTTGGAGGACACATGAGCTGCAAGTAGAGGAAGAATAAAAGTGTGTCGCAACACATACACAGATAAACACACACAACCCCAAAGGTGTCACTTTAGTTGAGTCTCCCCATCTACTCTGGTTGATGTATAATGATACCCAGAACAGCCCATAAATCTGCATGCGGCTCGATTCATTGGAGCAGATTTTGCCTGCTGTCTTTCCTTTTTCACTTTCATCCTCTCTGCTCCTTTCGCTCCTTTGAGCCCCATCACTCAGTCTCCTTCTCAGTTTTCCTCTCTCGTCCTCACACCCTCTCCATCACTCTCCCTCCTTCCCCTGTTGCTCAGCTCCATATTTCTGTCCTCCCTCATCACCTCACTTGTTCCCTCTGTTGGCGTCATTTGTATGCTTCAAATATGAAAAAAAACTCTATTATTAGTAGTATTTATTTACCTTTTTTTGTGGGGGGGGTTAAAATCCATACTCCCTTACTTGTTGCTTGTGCTTTGTTTGCTTTATCTTGTTCATCCAGAAGTTATTTTGGGAGTGCAATAACTGTCTTGTTTTAGGGTCAGTCTACCTCCATCAACTTTCCCCTCACATGCCTGTATATCAACATTCCAGCATTTGACCACCAACAAGTGTCATCATGTCCTGTTTTCTGCACTCCCGCAACCCCATTGTGACAGAGCACTACCTTTAGGTTGTGCAGTGTATGCTGGATATGACTGCTTTGTCTCTGCCCTGGGATTCCTCTTGGATCGGCCTGTAATATGTTAAACTCCTGGAGTTATGTGTGTGTGTGTATGAAACAGAAGACTTGCTCTGGCTTCTCTCTGTCTGATGTAGCCTGTCAGAGGCACAGAGGCAGAGCAGTGCAGATAACAGAGCCGCTGCACCAGCCAGCAAGCTAGTCCAAGGCCTTTCTGCAGCCCTGAATGTAATTTGCCATTAGTTCACAAGGGGAACAAAGAAGAAATGTTTCATTCTTGTAGAACTGGCCAAGACAAATGCAAGCATTTTCCTCTGATAACCTACAAGGCACCTGGGAAGCCAAGGCCAAACACTATAAAGAACTACCTTGTAAAGTACACACTGTATAATCACATGTGCATCTCCTCGACTTCTGTTGTTCTTCCCTCTGTAGCAGCTTCTCATACAAGATCAGCCAGGCTTTAAAGTTGAGTAATGTCTCCAAATTGCTGACGCTGGTCATCTAATGAATGCTGCTGTTGTGGGCCTGCGCAACATCTGCAGCAATAAATTTAAGCAGAGACATCTAAAATTAGGAGCATTTCCTGCAATCTGTACACAAGACAGATGGTCATCTTTACCCAAACATCAAGTGTGACAGAGAACAGGGCAGAAATGCATCTTCTTTCACTTGTTATCTTGACGGGTTTTGACAACTAGGAGTAATAAAAGGGGCAATTTTTGAGGTGAAATTCCCAGGGTAGCTAAGATATCAGCTTGATCATCTGCTCATTGCTCTTTGTTTAATTGATGGTACAGCTACTACAACATCATTTACAATGATCATGGTGGCACAGTGGCACCACTGGTAGAGCTATTGCCTCTCAGCGAGAAGGTCACTGGATTGAATCTTGACCTTTCTAGGTGGAGTTTGCATGTTCTCTCCATGCATGTGTGGGTTTTCTTTGGGTACTTCAGTTTCCTCCCACAGGCCAAAAACATGCATATTAGTCTGATTGGTAACTCTAAATTGTCCCTAGGTGTGAGTGAGAAAGTGAATGGGTGTTTGTCTCGTTTGTCTTTATGTGTTTCTATGATGGACTTGCAATCGTGTCCAGGGTGTCCTCCACCTCTCGCACAGTGACTGCTGGATATGGACACCAGTGACCCCCACGACTTGAAAAAGAAGAAGCGGGTAAAAGATAATGGATGGATTTATAATGATCTGCTGGATGGTTACATAGCCACCTCTATCTTTCTCACTGTGTATGTGTATGCAGAAGTGAAGGGGAGGAGGAGGAAGAGCTTGCAGGGTTATCTGAGGATTGCAGCATTGGATTGAACCTAGCAGATGTGGTGCAGCTGCTCATTCGGTTTGCCTTTGCATATTTCCACAAAACACAAGCCCACACTCATAGATAGAAAAGGCTCAAAATTAGTGTATACACCGAGTGTGCTTAATAGTGCTAGTTAGAGTCTTAGATGAAAACTATGAATCTAAAAGTAACTATTTAATTGAATTTAAGCTGTTTATATGTCATTATTTTTGAATATGGTCTTTAACCATCCCGGAGCATTGGAATTATCTTATATGTAAAGTAAAACAACGCAAGCAAGGTTTTTTTTTGTTTGTTTGTTTTTCAATCTGTGAAAGGAGCACAGCAAGATGAAACTGTGAACTTGAATATGAAGAACTCCAAGAAAAGGTGTTGCTGTAGACAAACCTCAGCTGGAAGTCTGCATATTCATAAAAGAGCAACAGCTTTCAACAGGTTACATCCCAGAGACAGCCAAGCTCAGTCTAGTTCTGGCAGGGGCCATGGTGGAAAGAGCTGAAGCAGCGCAGGATGGGGATAAATAAAGGAGTCTAGAAGAGTTATTAGGGTGATCAGAGGCAATAAGGGGAAGACGCTGTGCTGAAATGTTTTGACACAGAAAAAAGCAATGCAGGTACTTAAACAAGGGTTTAAAAGACCAGTGACATCTCTCTTTCTATGTGAACATTCTCCTCCTCTTGTTCTGCTTGTTTTGACACACACTCACATAAGTGGCAATCTGTGCTGCAACTTAAACTGCTCGTCCATTAAGGCTGATGGAAAAGCTTGTTAGAATATAAGGCTTTCTTTCTCCTTTCTTTCTTTCTTTTGGGTGAAGTTGGGCTGAAGAAATCTGGGTTTTTCCATTAAGATTCCTAACATCCTCAACACGCTGTCAGTTTTATAAACTTAAGGCGACACCAGGCCATTTGGAAGTATGAATACAAGAGCCTGGAGAACTCAATTATGCTGATGCACAAACCCTTACGATCATCATTTGCACACTGTTTTGAAACACACAGCACGAGCAGCAGCAGCTTTAACTCATAGTGCTAAATGCAATGCAGTTCCTCACAGCGGCTGTGCGAGAGAATAAGTGTGTGTGGTTTTCTAACTTTTACTGTATTTGTTCTGGCATCATGTTCTATTGTGGCGCACGGCTTTATGCGCCTCAGATAAGAGAGGAGTTATGTCAACAGCGGGTGCTGTGAAGGAGCCGCCTGGTTGTGTTGACATTCTCCAACACCGCTTATTTACTCTGACCACAAGAGTTCAGCCATCAGCAAGGCCCTAATGCACTAATGACCAGAAGCTTCCAAGGGTGGAGCCACCTCCTGGTTCAGGTCAGTATTGGCTCCTTTACTGTGAGGTGAGAGAAAACATGTGGCATTCGGGTAATGGCATCCAAAAACCTCAGATTTTAAAGATGACTGCCAAGGGATCCTGGGAAAAAGGTTCTCACAACACACAGTCTCTTATTGAGTGAGGCAGCATGAGTCTGCATATTGAGTTGTGCTGAGCAGTGCTATCAGTACAGCAAAGAGCCAGTGGAGCAATCTATTTGTAATTAGGGGATGGGGAGGGGGTTAATTGACTCCTTTGAGAAAGATCTTGATTTCTATCAACGAGTCTCGTAATCATGCGATTTGGTACTTTCATGAAGCCCCCACCCTCAAGAATTTCTCTTCCTTCCCCTCAAACCTCCCCCCCCTCCTCTTCTTTGCTCTTCGTCTCTACCCCGTTTTGAAAAAAGGTTGAAATCTTCACTGTGTCTTCAACTAGCCAGGAGAAGGTGTAGCAGATTTATAGCTTCCATCCGAGTACTGTTTTTTTGTCGGCCTATAAGTCACTGTTTTTTGCGAAATTTACATGCCCTGCAACATATATGCATAAGCAACATATTTATGGATCTTTCCCCATATTTATAAACCAATTTTTGGCTGCGATACGACCGTTTTCATTCATTCTGACTGAAAATATTGAACACTACCATTTTCAGCCGCTAGATGGCACTTGAGTAGTATGGCATGCTGTTGTGTCATGTAATAGATAAAATTGGCTATTAATGACACAATTGGCTTGCCATAGCCTGCCACTGTCATCCAGCTCGCTTGGAACAACCGCCAAATCAGCTTCATTTCACTGCACCGCCCCAGCAAAATGCAGTTAATTTGACCATTGAAGTGCATTTATTAAGTAAAAGTTCAACTGAGACACACCTTTGCTATAATATTGAGCAAACAAATCATTGTTTTAGGTGCTTATCTTGTTAAATTTCAAAGAAATGTGCAGCGTTCCTTCAGCATTCCTTCTTCTTGATTTCCTCCCTCTGCACGCTCCCAGAGCACCAAGGCAGTGAATACTTTTGAAAATGTAGCTGATTTGACCAGCAAAGTGCATTTATTAAGGAAAAGTTAAACTGAGACATAACTTTACTATAATTTCGAGCAAACTAATAATAATTTTTAGGTGGTTAGCTTGCTAAATTTCAAAGAAATGCACAGCGAGTCACCCTCTGCACGTTCCTGTTTCCGCATATCGGCTTTTGAAATGCAGCTGATTTGACCGTCAAAGTGCATTTATTAAGGAAAAGTTAGACTGAGACACACCTTTGCTAGAATTTCAAGCAAACAAAGAATTGTTCTTGTAAATCTTGTTAAATTCTTGTTAAAGTCCTCCCATGCACGCTCCCGTGGCTGCCATTTGGCAGCCAATCGATTTTTGGCACAACACCAGCCCACATTTCCAGGTTGTCAGTGGTGACACGTAATAAACGTGACACGTCAGCAGTGACGCATAATAGAAGCGACGTATTTATGGATTTTTCCAATTTATTAGACATAATTGGACTGATGCGACTGATAGGGCGGAGTGATGTGTACGGCAGAAAATACGGTAAGTAAGGGTGTTTTCATACCTGATAGTCTGGTAAACTCAGTTCGATTAGGGACCAAAATTCATAATATTTGTTTACATTTTCAGCTGGTGTGGTTTGCATTCACACTGCACTGAGTCAGTCGAGCCAACCTGTCCCCCCCCCCCACCCCCCCCCTCGCCTGTGGTGGCGCTGCACCAAGAACTAGTGAAGCAAACAACACAAAAATCTCTGAAGAAGACACTTCTTCTTCTTCTGGAAATAAAACAAAAACAGTGTGATGTCAAATTTTAGCGGTTTTAGGATTTCTGTTTTGTCTGTGACGCATGTGCCAAACAAACATTTTTCAAAAATGGACTCAGCAAGAGCGGAAGATGAGGCAGAATACCATGGAGAATGCTGTTTTTCACACAAGGCAGCTGACGGCTCCATATGAGGTAAGAGAAAAGCGTGTTTGTTTGCCCTGCGCTGTACTCCACTTCTTGCTTGTGGAGCGGGGCCCGGCCTGTTTGCTTTCACACTGTACTCAAACCACGCTGGAGTTTTCATCTACTGGACCGAGACCTAGGTTTTAGATCGGGTCAGAATTCGCCTTTTTGTTCCGTGACTGAGTTCGATGGCGCGTTCACACCTCCCCAAATGAACCTGACTTCCTAGACAAACGGGCTACAGTTCGAGACAACAGGGCTAGTGTGAATGCACCCTAGGTGGACCAGAGTTCGCTTTTTTAATCCACATCAGAGTTCGATTGTGCATTCACACCTCCCCAAACGAACCAGACTTTCTAGGCAAACGAACTAGAATTCGATTAAAGCGAACTAAACAGGGCTAGTGTGGCAAGGTGCATTCACACCAGCCCTGTTTAGTCCACTTTAATCGAACTCTAGCTATTTTTCCTAGAAAGTCCGGTTCGTTTGGGGAGGTGTGAACGCGCCATCGAACTCAGTCACGGAACAAAAAGGCGAACTCTGGCCCAGGTTAAAACTTAGGTCTCGGTCCGGTAGAAGAGAACTCCAGCGCGGTTCGAGTGCAGTGTGAATGTAAACAGACCGGGCCTTGCTCCACAAGCAAGAAGTGGAGTACAGCACAGGGCAAACAAACATGCATTTCTCTTACCTCATATGGAGCCGTCAGCTGCCTTGTGTGAAAAACAATATTCTCCATGGTCTTCTGCCTCATCTTCTGCTCATGCCGAGTCCATTTTTGAAAAATGACAAAATATAACTCCTAAAACTTGATGCCATTCCGTTTTTGTTTTTATTTCCAGAAGAAGAAGTTTCTTCTTCTGAGGTTTTTGTGTCGTTTCTTTCAGTAGTTCTTGGTGCAGCGCCCCCACAGGCGAGCAGGGGAATAGGTTGGTTCAACAGGTTGACTCGACTGCACAGTGCAGTGTGAATGCAAACGCACCAGCTCAAATGTAAACAAAATGTCATGAATATCGGTCCCCAACCGAACCGAGTCTACCGGACTATCAGGTGTGAAAACAACCTTAGGTGCACAATGGCACCAAAACACTCACCTAATGGTATTTCACACACAAACGCACACACAAGCACACACAAACACACTTCAAACTGAAGATGACCTGACTGTGACTTCATGGCAGCAAACTTGGTTACATGTATCCCTGCGGCCAGAAATGTTCTTCACAGACAAAAACAACATTGCAGCAAATGTTCAAACCTTTTTTTTTTCTTTCTACAAAAAGCATTTTAACAAAGCAGGAACAACACTGTTACCGGTGGTTCGAAATTATTTACAAGCAGGAGATACAATGAAACTTCCAATACCCAGGCACATCAGCTTATATGAATCCTGACTAAAAATATTCATAAAGAAACATTTTTTTTGCCATGGTTGTTAACATTTGCACAACAAATCTAAATCCTTGCTGGCTAGTGTCTTTTTCTCTTCCTTTCTGTTGTGTGGAATCAGTGTAACATTTGGTGAAAAACCCGCTGAGAAAGAGTGAAAAGGGAAAAAAGAAGGATTGCGAGAAGAAAAAAATAGTAAAGTGACAAATGAGAGATTTCCTTCACAAGTCTATAAATCGAGAGACGCTCTTCCAACAGCCAACAGCAACCACTCTCCTCCTGTTACATGCACACTGACACACACACAAACATGTGAGAACAACCTTTTTCCTTTTCTCTTTGTACATTTTCCCAGATGTTGTGTGCTGAAATGGCATCTCAGCGGCTTTCCACCAATTTGACTGTCTCACAACAGCCAAGCGGACTGGCACAGGAGCTTGTCTATAAAAAAAAGACTTCATTGGGAGCAATGCAAACTTCAAAGCAAGCACGGGTCAAACAGGTGTGCTAAAATAAAACCAGATCACTGTGATACATAAAATACAGACTCTATGCAGAAAGCAGTGTGGTACAGCTGCAGCCACAGGTAAGTGGGACTGAAAGAGAAGGGGAATGTGTTCCCCAAATAATTTGCTATATGCAAGTAGTGAGATACAGGAGATTGTGTCAGTGCATTGTCTCCCAGACAATAGAAGGAACAACTGTCAGCAGTCCCATTTTAGCTTCAGTGTTTGTGTGTATGTTAATACCTACTTGTTAGATATTATACCAAATAGCGCAGGACTTTATATATCTAAGCTGTGAATTAAAAGCAACAGCTACAGCCAGATTGAAGAGCTGGAAAGGATGAGGGAGAACTAAAGAAATTTGAGATCTATGCAGAATAGATCTATAGGCTGGTTGACTCATGGAGATCCAAAAGGACTTAGGATCTGCTTTCATTCTGAATGTTGGCCATCTGCTTGAATAGAAAGAGTCTGTGGAGCTTGAGAAAACTCTGACAGATGAGACAGTGTAGACGTGTGTGTGTGTGTGGGGGGGGGGGGGGGAACACATGCTGCTGCAGTATGATCTGTATTGATCATTAAAAACAGCTCCACTTTCTGAAAAAGGCTGTCAAAAAATGGGGATGCACAAATTTATTCATATGTCCTCAAACTAGGAATGTGTGATATGGCATAAAATTCATATCACGATATCTATTGTGATGGGTGGCAGTAATGATATATATCATATGTTTTTGGTATAAAACTTGCAATAGGAATGAAAAAAAAAAGCATAGGGTGTCATTTTGCTACCATTTATTTTGAAAACTGCTATACCACAAAATAATCTCAATCAAGAAAATTCCACTACTAGGTCCAGAGAGTTTTTAAATAATTAACAATAAAGTATTAGTCTTCTTTCTTGTAGTGCAAAACAGTTCAAAATATACCAAATGTAGTTTTAGCCATACGTTTTAAACTAAAGAATATGTTGCTATTTCTTAACAGTTTCGAGTCTTCTCACTTATAAATGAACATCAACAGAGCAGCATTTTACCAGTACTCTGAATACACTTAACGCTCTAACCCTCCAGTGGGCATCTCGTTCCGCTATAAGGAGAGCTGACACAAAATGGCGACCAGTTTCCTCTGTGGCTTTGACCCGAGGGTCTTGCAGTAAAATCATACAACACAGTGTTCTTTTACAGATCAGAGAGCAGGTTAACCCATTTTTTTAAGCACAAATGCACTCTCTAAACATGACTAACACTTACTTTAACTTTTGACGGAACACAAAATTTTGTGCATGCGTTCGAATACGGCAACAGTACGGCAAGCTGGCCGTAGTTAGCGTGTAGCTTCGCTACTTAGCTCTTGAAGAAAACAAACTTTAACACCATTTACGCAGTTTTCAACAACAACAACAGCAAAACGTAACAGTTAAATCTGACAACTCTGATTTTGCATCAGACACAGCATTACTGCGGTTAGCCGATAGAAGACAGATCAATGTCATAGGCTAAATGTCTATCGTTTTTACCGTGTACCATATATATTGCGCATTACTACCTCAAACGTATGCAGAAATTAAAGTTATGTTCTTAAATGCATATCACCCGCCACCTTTCTTGCCAGTTTCAAACAAAGATAATTTTTGTTACTGACAATATGCTTGACCTCATGCAATATGTTACAATGTCACACTTAAGAGTACAGGTTGGGAATGTCCCTCAGCTACAACATCAAATTTTAGCTCGAGATTTGTAAAACTGAGTTGCACCAAGTTATTTCAATTAGCTGTGGCAGCCATCTTGAATTGGATTAACTTTAAACGGTATCAGTTGTAGATATACATCCAGTGATGACGTTCTGAAAGTTTCATTAAAAATGTTTCCAGTGGTTCATGAGATATTTTGCTAACTGTTAATCAAAATCAACTCCAACGTTTAATGCTAAAGTTTTAAACTCAGATCTGGATCAAACGGAAGCACTTGGAGAATATGTTGTGAATGACTATTGACCACCACAACACCAAAGTTCAGTACAATGTCTAAAATTGATTTATAGCCATCTTTGTCTCTGTCGGCTAAATTGAATTGGGCCGTCGCTACAAGGTAATCGGTTATAGAGGTACATCCAATTAATATTTTCAGCAGGTTTCATTAAAACTTGTGTGGTGGTTCATGAGATACTTTGGAAACAGATGCACACACACACTGCCACAAAATATTATGGCTCACCTTTATTTTTAGCAGCAGACACTTAATAGAAAATATATTGCTTAACTCAAGAGGGCGGATGAAATCTTTTTTTCTAATTTAACAACTATCTGCTGCACCATCACCTTCCCTTACCGCCTAGCTGCAAAGCTAATCTCTGTGCACCTAATGGCGTCCATCCAGTGTTAATGTTCACACTCTGGCTTAGCAATGTCCTGCAACTAACATTGACCAAATCTCTCCTCATACCTCACTGTTTCATCACACATTAGCCAGTATGGTGCAGACTTTCTGCTTGTTAAAAATGAAGACATTTTGTTTCCCTAACAACCATAAACAAATCAGCGTAACTGCAGACAGGATCCACTGCTGATATTAAAATCGTATTCAATTCCATTGACGTTTGTTTAAACATGGACAATTTGCAAACCTTGTTCCTGGTTAGGCTTTTAACAAGGATGAGGATTGCATGGAAAAACCTCTGTCTTTTGTGTAAAATCCAACTTTTAGATGTATTCAATGCAAATAATTCAATGCAACACAGAAACAAGCTCATTTGGTTTAGTTCCAGAGAACAAGTAGGGTTGCAAAATGTAATCAGAAGGTGGCCATATTACACATGACTGTAAATTAGTATTAACGTTAATGGATGCTAACCAGACAAAGCTTTAGACTCTATAGCCCATAGGAGAAAAAGAGAAGTGAAATCTACCTGGAAACCTTCTATTTATCTTCCTGTTGGCAATCCTGGCAATGCCAAGACAGCATTTTGGTACATTAAATGTGTTTCCCCACAATTTAGTCATTTCTCTCAACTACTTATAATAACCATAGAACTTGCTTAAAAAAACAGACACTCCGGGGGATGTGAGCCGTGACTAACCTGGTAAGCAATCAGCAAAGATAAACAACTAAATTCCAGAAAAGTGCCTGTCAATGTTTTCTTTCACCTGCTGACCCTTGGTGAAACTACAGTAATCTATGTCTTGGGTTTAGTTAAAAAGAGATGTAACACAGGTTGTATCCACTTCCATTACTGCCAGTCCAGAAGCTGGCAATTTAATTTTACATGAGATTCTAATAGATTTACAGAAATCTTACCAGTTAGTGTTTGCTGTCACTGAGATACTGTCTGAGCAGCACTATAATTGAAGTAGGAGGATTTATATCACCAACGGCCTTGTACAGAAATGTGGATGAAAGAAAGATGGATGGAATGCAAAATGCCCAGGAATGAGGTAGAATTAGGCACCTGCATTGGCCCCCCATCCACCCCCACATGCTGCCCTCTCAGCAGACTGCCACTCTGTTTCCTCTCTCGTTCCTTTTTTATACAATTTCTCCACCGCACAGCTCCTTTGATTGCCGCTTCCTGTGGGCATGCACAATCTCTCTCTCTCTCACACGCACACATTCACACAGAAACAAATACAACACATGCATAACACACAAAATCTCAAGACACCCAGAAACACATTCCTTCCCTGCTGCGCAGAGACAGTTGTGCCAGCTGAGTTTTGATTTGGGAAGAAAAGTTGCCTCCACTACAAATAATGACAGGCACTCAAGAAAGAAGCAGAACGCCATTATCGCACGGAAACTCGTAGACACACACATGCAAGAAAGAAAATGCAAAACTCTTAAAAGCGTGTGAAAAGAACTGCTAAGATCAACTTTAAATCTAACATGCACACATTATATATATATATATATATATATATATATATATATACACACACACACCCACACACACACACACACACAGGCTGCCACCCACATACAGCAGGAACAAACACACAAGTGCGTTCAGACACCCTCCCATTTAGCTGTACAGAATAACCAAAAGGCATTCAGCCATTTCAGCGGCGTTCTGAGAGCCAGCCAAGTAAGAGGTCTGTCAGTGCATTAGCCAGCATGTAATCATAGCTCAACCTCACTGCAATTAGAACTGGTTCTAATTCTTCACTGGAAGCACTGCCTTGTTCCACTGCTAATAGTTTACTTTACTCCAACAGCTGACAGACCCAACCCTTCCTCCCTGGCATGGCTTTTAAAACTCAACACACACATACACACACAAATTTACAGCTGTAGTTAGTCTGTCAAAATGGGAGTTCACAATGGATCCCAGTAATCGTCCCACTTGTGCCACATGGGTCCTGTGAGTCCTTCAGGCTGGCTGCAGTTCACCTGTGCAATGCTGCAATATTGCAATGGTTTGTTATCTGGGTGTCCAAAGACTTCTTTAAAAAGTCTTCAATTAATCCAAAATGCTGCTGCCAGAGTCTTAACTGGAGTTAGTTGGACAGATTATATATCTCCAGTTTTAGCTTCTCTCCATTGGCTCCCTGTCAAGTCCAGAATATAATTAAAAATCTTATTTCTAACCTGCAAAACTCTCAACAACCTAGCTCCATCTTATATTACAGATCTTATTGTTCCATATTTTCCTAACAGAGCACTTTGCTCTCAGACTGCAGGCTATCTTGTGGTTCCTAGAGTTTCCACAAGAAAAATGGGTGGAAGATCTTTCAGTTATCAGGCTCCTCTCTTGTGGAACCAACTTCCAGATACTCTCCGTAAAGCTGACACATTGTCCAGTTTTAAGACTGGGCTTAAGACTTTCCTTTTTAATAAATCCTATAATTAGGGGTGGCTTGTCATGCTGTCTTAAGCTTAGACCACTAGAGGACAAACTGACCTCATTTCCTTAAATGAATTGTTATAACTGAATATTATTCATTTGATACTTTTTCTATCTTAACGTGATTCTTGACCTGCCATTGTGTATCCGTTCCTCTCAAACCCAGCCGGCTGAAGCAGATAGCCACTTGTCCTGATCCTGGTTCTGCTAAAGATTTCTTTCTCATGGGGGAGTTTTTTCTTTCCACGGTCGCCTTCATGCTTGCTCAAGATGAGCGTTCCGCAATGGAGTTAAATTCAAAGCAGTCTGCTCCTCAGATAAAGTCTTAAATTATTATTTTTATCTCTGGATGTTTCTGTTCAGTACCCTGAGATGACTTCTGTTGCGACTTGGCGCTTTATAAATAAACTGAAATAAACTGTGCGGTGAGGCTTGTGTGAGTAAAGACCTCCCTGCTGTCTTAAAAATAAAAAAATGACAGAAAATTATGAAACAGTTGCAAAAATAAAAATGTGAAAGCTCTCAAGTGTTTGCAGCCGATGTTAAAGGCAAGTGTTTAAAAGTCAGATAGAAACAGTGCTGGGAAACATTAGTTAATGAAGACCAAGGAAAAGGGAACCCCCTCCCTCCACCCTACTAAACTGATGATATTGCTATTAGGCTGGGAGCTGGCACACTCGGGTGTCACTTCAAAGCATTCCCCACTATTAATCAGCGGCTATCCAGCCCTTCAGAAAAAGCCCTGCTGGCTGTGCTGCTAACTACCCCTCTCAACATCAACACAATGGAGCTATCATCGCGGCCGTTATGTTACGCCTCGGCCAGACAACGCACCTTTATCTCTGCATTTATGTTACACGCTCACAGCCAATTAATTTACCTGCCACGTCTCAGAATAAAGCATTTGGAGTAGGTGGTGGCAGAGGAGCACATTTCCATTGTGTGCTGGTGTATGCATTAGGGTGGGGGATGGGGGGATACATAGCTCAGGTTGCATGCAGCAGGCTGCAGGTTTGGCCTTGGGGAGATCTTTGTGAAAAGCACCTGCAAGAAGCTGCAGCCTGTCTGACCATGACAGCACAGGCCCAAACCTCTCTTGATCTGGCGAGTCACCTGGCACCCCCCAGGCGGCAGCTTAGCGTCTCCCTAACAGCTTCCCCCTCCAGGCGCCCCCCTCCCCCACTCCCCCCTGACAAACAGCAGCCACTCAGCTACTCAGCTGGATATCAGCAACCAAGACTGAGGATTAACTACCCCACAGGCCCTACCTCTTTACACATTAGATACTTTTCTAACTGCTAATAGATTTTTTTTTTTTCCGTTTTTTTTCCGTTTTTTTTTTTTTTTTTTGCCTTGGCTGTTGTGTTGATCTGCACTGTTTGACTGGTCAAAGCAAGAATCTGCAGACCAGGAGTGAGTTTTTGAGCAAGTGATAATCAAGTCATTTTTGAAGTTATCTTCTTTCAAATATCTAACCAAGTTAAGTCAGGTCCTCAGGACACATGGAAATAAAAATGTTGAAACTTTTGGTCTTTAATCCAAAAGACCAAAACACTTAAAACACCTCACTCCCTCACTTAATCTGATGATGTTGCTCTTAGAAGAGCAACATCATCAGGCCCGGACTCTACAGTTTACACTCATCTGCAGGCCAGCGGTCACTCTTTCAGGGATGAAGATGTTCACATCCTTGATAGAGAGGAACACTGGTTTGAGAGAGTCAATTCAATTTCAATTCAGTTTATTTATACAGCGCCAAGTCACAACAGAAGTCGTCTCAGGGCACTGAACGGTAACATTCATGTATATAAAAATAAGTTAATAACATTGTTTTTCTAAGGAGCAGACTACTTTGAGTTTAACTCCATTGCAGAACTCTCATCTTGAGCAAGCACGAAGGCGACAGTGGAAAGGAAAAACTCCCTCATGAGGAAGAAACCTTTAGCAGAATCAAGCTCAGGACAAGCGGCCATCTGCTTCGACCAGCAAAGACAAGTGAAGGAAGCCATCTTTGTGAAGAGAAACTAGCTACATGCGCACAGTTCTTTGACAGGATTGAAATGTTTTCAGATTAAATAATTTGAATGTACATGGGCACAATCTGTTCACGACGAATGTTTACATGCAGCGGGCTTTTAACAGAAGTACTGACATGCACAGAGTGGTAAACGCCTTTAAAAATTCACAGAAGAAGAAATTCTACTTTTGTTCTTCTTCCGGGATGAACGTAAACAAAGCTGAGCGCCCAAAATGGACCTGCACCAGGCTTTAATGACGGTGGAGACGTTACTGCAGTCCTCGAGTGAGCTACAGGTAATACAGATAATTTTGAGCTCTTCCAAAGTTTCTAGTAGAAATGTTGTGTTGCTCACCGACAAGTTTTGCTTCCCTGACATGCGAATATTATTAGCATTAGCCAGGCAGAAATGAATAAGTGAGGTAGACATAGGTCGCACATGCGCAGTCAGGTCAGTTTTCCACAATCGGAAAAAAATGAACAGATTAAGTGTTTATATGCACATGTTCAGATTATGAATCAGCTTAAACCACCCGTCTCATTCCGATTACAATTGTTTTGGTATCGAGCTGAATTAACAACGAATAATGCGAATGGGGCGTTTACATGTCGCATTTTTATTCCGAATGGCCATTTCGATTACTTATGTCCATGTAAACATAGCTAATGTCCATCATTAAACAGGGGCGGAGGCCTCTGTGTCCACCTGTCACCTTCTTACAATGCTGTTATTGCAAGTACCACTAGCCCTCTGTGAATAGCAAGCGGCCATCAGGGCACTAACGATCAATTGTTAGGCTGATGGTCCTCCTTTATCATGTGAACAGCTAGTGTCACAGCAAACTGGTTGATCCACTATGCTAGGTGCTATTTATAACACTGAGTTTAATGCAGCGCCTCAGACTGAAGAAGTCTTTAGGATTAAAGACGAACGTTTCAACAATTGTTTTTATCCATCCAGAGGACCTGACTTAACTCTGTTGGATTTTTATACCTGGAGCATGCATCAGGATACTTCTTTCAAATAGTCATCAATACGTATCAGCTTTGAAATCGGTCAAAGAGGCAAATGTCTTTGTCCAGGACACACTTTCCTCAGCGCACACAAACCAGTCCCATGTCCCTTCAATACCTAATGGAGAAAGTGCAATGCCTTTCTTTAACGCCACAACTCACATCTTGTAAAATTTGCACATTCATGTTACACAAAGATTTTACAACACGAGACACTCCCCCTCGCTCTGCGTGTCCTCTGGTACGGAGAGACTGCAGACCGTAGCAGTGCTGAGGGGATGAGATAACCGCTCACTATTGTGAGAAAAGGCTGTCAAGCTTTTTTTCCCCTCTCTCTCTCTTTCGCTCTCGCTCTACAAAGGATATAAAAAAGCTGGAGCAGTGGTTGCAGAAATAGTCCTGTTTCTATAATTAGATGTAAACAGATGAAACACTCGAGCTCTCTCTGTCCCACTGGTCCCACGGCCTCCTGGGAGGCGAGATGTGAGAGTCTGTGTGACGTGCTGGTGTTGAGGGCAAGTGTGTGTACGTGTTTGTGTGTCTTTTCATGCGTCTGTTTGCAATGCACCAGTAAGTGTATGACAGAATGTGACAGTGTGCATCTAGTCTTGCTGTCACTTTCCACCGTCTTCATCTGGTTACATGTCTACTTTTTTTTTTTACTTTCTTCAGCACACACAAATCAATCCCATCCCCCCTTTTCCCGACCTCGTCTAGGTCACTGGTCATGCACGGCAAAAAGAGAGCTCTAATGTGAGCTAATATGCATGAACCAACAGCAGACAATTTCACATCTGTTGAGACAGTTGTTTGCCCCACATTCTGAGGATGCCTGCTGTGTTAAAGAGT
Source organism: Nematolebias whitei (assembly GCF_014905685.2). Taxonomy (NCBI): domain Eukaryota; kingdom Metazoa; phylum Chordata; class Actinopteri; order Cyprinodontiformes; family Rivulidae; genus Nematolebias; species Nematolebias whitei. The sequence goes on from NC_056512.1 coordinate 33,489,476, forward strand.
GGATGCAGTGTAGCCTAGTGGTCATACCAGGTGAAAGGGATCAGAAAAAATAGAAAAGATGCTCATTGAAGAGAAAATTCTGATCCCCAACTCTCTGAGTGCAAGATTTTTGATGTAAATTTTGCAATTAACTTTTCTGAGTCATTGCTAAATATCTAAGCAAAACAGCTCATGAACCATTGGACAGATTTTAATCAAACTTCCATGAATAAATTCATTGGAGGTACGTCTACAACCTTTGGAGTCAACCCAATTTAAAATGGCCTCCACAACCAACTGACCTCAGAAACCACAAAAATGTCTTTAAATCTGTCAGTTTTACAAATATTCAGCAAAGGTTAGTTCTGGTAACAACACATATTCAAGTGTCAAATTTTTCAATATTGCATGAGATCATGCTCAATTTATTTATTTATTTATTTATTATAAAGGTTTGAATAAACTTATATTTTTGTCCTTTTGCAACATACGATAATCTTGGTTTAAAACTCTGAAGCGAAAGCCAATGGGTGATTCTTTCAAGGAATGCTAGGCCTTTCATTTATTTAGCTTTTCAACATCAGAAAATTACAAAGACTTCCTTACAAATAAGTAGGAGCAACAAATATGTATTGGATTGCTTACAGTGTATGCAATACAAATTAAGAGACACTGACACATTCATATAACTGATGCTACAGTACATTTAGTGCCTGTTTTGTTCCAAATTTAAGTTTATCTGTCTTCCAGCTAGGCCTGGCACGATAACAAATTTTGCTGGGCGATTGTCTCAGAAATTATTTCGATAAACAATAATATTGTTTGAAATTTGACAGTAATTAGTAATTATTGTCAAATTTAAGAAGAAATGTTTAATTTGTTTTGAGTGTAGTACCTTTTGCGACCACCGGATGGCAATATAAGACCGAACCGAAGGATGAGGGAGCGAGCAGTGCGTCTCTTTAAGGAAAATGGGAGGGAGGTCGCTTGATGTCATGGGCTGTCTCTCTTCAGTTCTCAAAATGGTGGACGCTTGGTGTGGTTTGAGTCCTTTAGCATAGCATTTTTCACACAAAGCTTTTAATGTAAAAAAAATCATTACACAAGTTCTCAGCTTCTTTTTGCAGAGAAAAACTTTTTACACAAAGTTACATGTTACAACCATGTATTACGGAGCTTCGACAAGACGGGAGTTTTTTTTTTCCCCGAAGTTGGCCTGTTAGCTTAGCTCGTAGCTTAAGCCTTAGCTTCTCCGCTTAGCTGCTTTTAACAATCCAAAAACGCGATTTTGGATGGTTAAAATGGATTTTAAAGAGAAAAGAGAATGGGATGGGTCATCGAAGAGCACTGGAGTTGAGCTTTTTATCATCCAGTGTTTTCAGAAAGAGAGAGACATGAAGAAACGATAAAGCTGATAATTGAAAACGAGGTTGATAATTTTCATTTATCATGCTATTAATTATCCTGATGCATGATCATGCTACATGCTATTAATTGATTTATTGTTTATCACGACAGGCCTACTTCCAGCTATTTACCACCTTTATATTATTTGAGACAGTAAAGGACAAAGTTTAAAAAAAAATAAATTCAAAGAGAGCATAGATAGAATTAAAGCTCTTTACTGATTCTCACTCGTCAGTGGCAAATGTTGGTTGTAGAGTAGAAACTTGACCTGGAGCAGCACTCTAAACTGCTCCCAGACAGATAAAAAAAAGCAATTCTAAAAATTATTCAACATGCAGAGAAAGGGCACATCATTAAAGCAGCACTGCCTGTTCCGATAAAAGCTGCATAAACTGGAGCGGCTGCGCAAAACGGCATCTTCTAATGCTGGAACATCGGGTCCGGCAGGGACAAACTCAGACGTTAGGGGGTTAACGATGCACCTGTCTACGCCTCGCAGCCAACAGGGTGCCTCAGCTGTACAATGTGGGGGGAGAGGGGGGTCGTCTGGAGAACACACACACACACACTTCCAAACCCACCCACCAACCCAAACAAAACCACACACACACGCACATTCATACACACTCACACGTACAGTATTGTCACTGACCGCAAATCAGCTGACAACAATGGAGCAACGGCCCCCGGTTTTTGTCGTTTTATTCTTTTCATTGAACGATAACAACAATAAAGTAGGAATTAAAAAAACAGAAAACAAGTAATCTGGATTTTCTGCTTGAGCCGTTAACAATGTCTAACAGCTGTCACATGAACACACTGAGGTGGGCCTGGGGCTGCCTGATGATAGCCTGCCTGATGCGTGGAAAGACGGGACAGTGAGGGGCCAAGAACAGGAAGGAGGAAGAAAAAGAGCAAAACCAGACGTCCAAATTAATCAGATTAATTTTAGGTAAATATTATATTAGTCTAATAAATCTCACACATTAACTTTTGATGGATGTGTGACTGTCATGAAGAGAAAAAAAAACTATTGGATTCTAATTTCAACATCTCATTTCCTTGTGTTAAGTTCAAAATTAGATGAGAGGAGGTTTGAAATCCAATACAGGAAGGTATTTCCCTGCCAGTCGCTCTCACCCGTGGGTCTCCTTTGTGTTTGGCCTGTGAACACGCCCCGTGCTTGAGGCGAGGGCTCCGTGGCACTGTGCCACACGGTGTAGTTTGGATGGCGGTCTGTTTGAAGAGCGTGGATCTGTGGGAACACGGCCGCTATAGCAAGTCAACTTGTTCCGAGCTGTTTCTCTGAAGAGCAAAGACACTCACGAAACAAAAGGAAATTTTCTTATGGGTCGGACTTCGAATTTACCATTTAAGTTACCTGACAGTCAGAAATATCTGATGGTTGGGCATTTTTTTGATGAGTAATGCCTAAAGAGCAGAAATGGTGATCCCATACAAACAAACAAAAAGGCGTTTTATCTTGCTTGTATTTTAATTACATACGGGTTTAAGAGCAATGAAAACATTTTGTGGATAAAACTATTTGCAGATATGAGAGGAGCTTACCCTTTCATAAGACAGCTGACCCCTCTTGTCAGGGCATTTGAGTTTCCAAAGGGCGTGTCAGAAGGGGACAGATGACGGTGGCGTCGGTACTATTCCAGCCAGGTGGAGGATGCCAAGCAACACCTTCACCATTCAGCGGGGCGCCATGTGACAGCATGAACTATGTCATCTCGCAACGATTCACAAAGCAGCCAACAAACAGGCCTTGTTTCCAGATCTTGCTTTGCCATAACACACAAAAAAGGAGGGAGAACACAGACAGAGCCAATAGGACTTGACCACTAAACCCTGCTATATCTGTTAAATTCCACTAGCGTACCTCTTGTATATGAAGTACATTTGTATTGAGTATTCCCAACATTTTGGACAGGGCACTTTTTAATGAAGCTAATTACACTCAGCATTAAAACCACTGCAACATCTGCTCTTGTCTGAGGTACTGAAGGATGTGTCTTTTAACGGGGCCACTGTAATCTCTCAAGTACTCACTACAGAAGAACTAAAAGACCTTGAAAAAGCACCAACACCCAACCACTGAAGTTTACTCTTTTAAAAACCCTGGTTGTTGCCGGCCTGTTGCTAATGCTACAAAACACTTGTGTTTGTCTTTGAACAGTCTTGGCTAGCACAGACCCATGGGATATTCCAGCAATGAGACGTTCAATAAAACTCAGTAAAGTTATTTATTCTCTTCTGGGGAGGAAAAAATGAGAGAAGGCAGACGGCATGGCTAACCTTTGAAGGGGGGAAACTCTCAGATATCCAGCTAGGACATAAAACCAAGGGAATGACAGGGACATCCTACCTGTAAACAATAAAGGGGGTGGAAGGGGCTGTTTTTTATCTTTAACAGCAGCTGTAAAACACACACCAAGCTGGGGTCTGCAACAATGGCCCAGAGGCAGGGGAGGGTGGCTGAAACAGAAGTGGCAGGAAGACGACCGCTTCCCAGACACAAGGGTCTTCCTGCTGGAAAGAAAGGAGGCTGAAAAATGGAGGGGAAAGGATGGGGAGGACAGCTTATAAAAAAGGAGAAGGGCAGATGTAAAGGAAGGGGAGGCTTAGTAAGGGAGATGACACAAACATGACCTTTGATTACATGGGGTGTTTAGAGCAGAGCTCAGCCATGGGCAGCCTGTGAGCCCCCCGCTGCTTTCACACAGCCACACCTCAGCCAGTGTATCCTGATCGGAACAATATGGCTGAAAGATGAACCAGAAGCCATAAATGCCAGCAACAGGGACAGCTCCACTGTGTCTCCTGCTCTGACACCATCCAGCATCTGAGTCCTGGCCTCACAGCCAAGAGCAGCCCATCTCCGATTCTGCACCAGAGCCAGCAGAAGATAAAATGTCTATTTCAAAGTCCTTGTAAATGAAGTGGCTGAATTAACCAGCATTAGATGCGTTTAAAGGTCCCTGACTCACTGTATCAGCGAGCACCCAGGGAAGGAAGCTGCTCCAATGTCACATTCCCAGAACACAGTGCAAGTGTAAACTATAAATCGACCACCTGGCATGCATTACAAATGACCAACTTGTTGTAGGTGAAGATGGACAGAAGCAAATGCAAACTGACAAAGTCGCTGCGGGCTCTAAGAAACATGGTTCAGCTGTAATGTGTGTTTGGGCTTCTTGTTGTCTAATTACCGTCAAAACTCGCATGTCTGTGCAGGAAGAAAAAGGAAATTTTTGCTCATATCATGCTTAAAACAAGGCCGCCCCTCTGGGAACTACGCCAAGGGAGAGCAGTGCAAATGCCATCCCTCTTTTTTCAGCAGCAGAGGTGTTGGGGTCGCTCACAATAAATACGTCTACAACGTCACAAGGCCTTTCAGGGAGCCACATCAGAAACCTCTCAATGCATTTTTACATCAACCCTGAAATATTTATGTTCTTTCTCAAGTATTCATGTGAACTCAAGTTAGTCCCGAAAGGGGGAAAGTGCAGAAAAACCGAACACACTCAGCAAACACCGCTCTCAGCTGTGCTATATAATGTTGCAAACATACAGGTCACCTGAAGAAACGCTAATGACCCGCCCCGTCATGCTAAACAGCTCTGACCTTGTTTGACGTTTTGCAGCCTGCTTGTAATTTTTTTAGGAAAACTGATAAAAAAATAAAATAAAAACACATAGGTAGCATGTGCCAAATTATTAGGAAAATGTACTTTACTATACATTTATTCTTAATTTAATGTTTCAAAATAAAGAAATCAAACTGGACAATGAAAAAGATCATCTTGCTTTTTTCCCCCAATTTGTCTCTTTCAAATAGCCTGCTTTGATGGTTATTTAAAAAAATACTGTGCATTTTCCCAAGAGCCACTTAAGTTAGTTTGGTGCTCTTAAAAAAAAAGAAATTTGCTATTATTGAAGAGAGCAGTCGTTTCAATTAAATTTTAAAAAACATCTATTGTTTTCATAAATTGATATCCTAAAAAAAAAAAAAAAAAAAAAAAAAAAAAAAGGGAATAATTTTGAATTAGTCTTCATCCGTCATCAGCCTTTTTGCATTGTGACACGCTTGACATTTTCAAGTATTATTAAAATAATAAATCAAATTGTGCGCACGGGCAGAGTGCAATAACAAAAAAATGATTTTAATCGAACCTATATGAGCTTTCAGAATGATCTGAAAGTATTCTGTGCAGGTAATTCAATCATACACTTGAAACCTAAAGGATTAAATCATATTTATCTCCAGGATATTAGTCTGCTCTGCAGTCCCACCCATGTGACGAAACAGAGGAGAACAATAAACCATCTCTGCTGCTCATCGAACGGCGATGACATTTGGAGGGGTAGGTCTACATGGTGCTGGGGGGGGGGGGGGGAATAATACACAAAATCTTAACGGTGGAAGCACCTTCACCAGCTTTCCTGCTCTCAACGAAACATCTGTAAGAAGAAAATGACATACAGATGCAGCCTCCCTGTGTATATATGTGTGTGTGTTTGCGAGCGTGTGATGTGAATACCAAACATGACTGTTGAGAGATGACTAGTGAACAGCATCTGTGAGTTCTCCTGAATGACTAATTGCACCCAAAGCTGTTTTTTTTATTATTATTCCTGCATTAATTCAGTGTCTTTACAATCAATACATTTCACAAAAAGAGTTGCTTCACCTCCACACTGCTTAAATAAGATATTAAAAATAGAAATAAACAAAACGTGCTTTAAATATACCAGGTTACATATCAGAGGTGGCTTTGATGCTCCTGATATCTATTTCTATTCTAGCTTCAGCAGATAAAAACGACTTCAAATGGCTAAAAATTTCATTTGCTTTTCAGCAACCTCCTCAGCTGCATCGTAAACACACTTCTGGAGGCTTCATTAACATATTGTCAAAGAAAACGATTGTTGAAGGGGAACTTGATGCAATCAATGCTGCTCTTTTGACTTAATCAGGCTTTGTAATCTGGGAAAAATAAAAAAATAAATAACAATTACATGCATCTTGTGATCTGGTCTATGACAAAATCTGCTTAATTGTAGTGTTCTTTTATTTTTGTGTTTATTTTTCCTAATACAAGTAAAAATCAGAAGCAGGTTTTTTGTGCCTATCTTAAAATATCCACCTTTGCATTCAAACGTGGCGTCAAAAATCCTCGTTCATCCAGAGAAACTGTGAATTAAAGCATCATGGATGTGTCTCTGGAGCTGCCTTTGCTTTCCAGGGCTGCTGAAGGTTACTCTGCTGAGCAGTCTTCAGGCTGAGAGGTGCATTTTGACTGATCTGGTGTGTTGCAAACGTGCACGTTTTGCTTCACATGATACCCAAGTCACTTGTTAAACCTGATGCATGCACTGTGAACACATTTGCACCCAGACACTTCAAAGCCCAAATACAAAGGAGGGGGAGTGGGGGGTGATTTTCCAGCCTTGCTCTTCCTGTAACCCCCATTAGCCTGCACTGTAACTCCTGCAGACCAGTCCAAGCAACCTCCACCTCTCTGTGCGTTTTGGGGACATATACACATGATTTGGCTCCATTTATAGAAAGACATACCAACATGTTGGGTCAGTCTTCAAATGTAAAAACTAAAATAGCTCTCTAATTTCCCCTTTTTAATTTGATCACAACATAATAAAATTCAGTTTGCTGACAGCCTTGGAGATACATCCATATTAATGGAAATGCCTGACCGTGGTCCTAAAGTAAATATAACACCATCCTTATTTATTGCTTGACATTTCAACAGCAAATTTCAGTCAACAGCCACACCTCATCAGATCCCATTAATATATATATATATATATATATATATATATATATA
>NC_056512.1:33497116-33501723 GCF_014905685.2 Nematolebias whitei
TATATATATATATGGGAAGAAGAAGCAGCAGCTTTGAAAGACACCACACATGTTCATTCACGTTTTTCGCATTTTAAACAACAGAAGAGAAATATTTTAGTTAAATTAAAAAAAAAAAAGAAAGAATGTTGTCTGACCTGAGTGTGGAGCCATCGGTATGTGTGAGGGGTAATATTTCCCCGGCGGGAAGTGACCGGCGTGCTGCACGGAGCCGTGGCCGGAAGGAGCGATCCGAGAGGCGGCTCGGTGCACCAGCGCGCCCCGCTCCGAGAGAAGGTGCGCCGGAGCCGCGAAATCCCGTCCTTCCATTCCGAGGAATGTTTCAGTAATCCGAAATCCAGATAGGGGGGGGTCAGGAGGGGGGGTGGAAAAAAAAAAAATCACATGCAACCCATAAAATAATCCTTTCCCCTCTCGGTATCTATGTGTTGCATTCAGTCGATCGCAGCCTTCTCGAGCCAGAAGCGCAGCTCCGGATCATCTTTTCTGTCAAAGGACAAATCCAAAGCAGCTGTCACAATCAGGACCCAGAACAGGAGAAACGAGGCGCAATATTAAAATAAAATAAACAAAAAACAGCTGATCCTGGAGGAAATGGACGTTTAATGCTGCAGTAGACTCTTTTTTTTCTCTTAAGACCTTTCTGCATATTTTTGCATACTAAAACCTAAAAGTGCTTGCGTGCACGTGCAAACGGCCAGTGAGGATCCAAAAAAGCCCACTGCAGGCTTCAGCTCTATTGATCAGCCTGGGGTAAACAGGCCTTAATGTTGGTGGTGGTGGTGGTGGGGGGGTGGATCTCTTTATTCTGCAGATGCACGCACAAAGAGCAGCTCCTTACATTTTAAGTTTATTATACTATTCTGCTCCATTTAATGACGATCACATGTTTTCCTCTTTCAGCAAATCTTCATATAAAAGTGGTTTTTAAAGAGGAAGTTTGTGTTGATGAAAATGAGCCGACAACAAGGTAAACAACGCTGCCTTCCTTTTCATGCTCGTGCTATTGTTTAGGGCTGATGCAGGCGTTTTTATTTTTTATTTTTTTTATTAATTTATTTATTTATTCGCCTCTGTCATCTCCTTCCAGCTCTCATTATTACACCTCACATTTGAATTGATCTTAATGAGAGGAAATGGCAATAAAATACAATAAAATGTGCTCCTTTTCTCCCCAAAACTGCAAAGAATATATCAAATATGATCTTCAAATGCCATTTCTGTGAACGACTCTTCTTATAGAGCTCGAGCCTTTATATTTGAAATAAATAAAAATACAATTAAAACCATATTTGATCTCAGAGGTGCAGCAGCTTCTGAAAGGCAGCAGCTCCTTCTCTCCCTCCTCCTCCTTCTGTGTACGGGTGTGTGCGCGCGCGTGCACCGTGTGTGTGTGTGTGTGTGTGCATGTGAATATCTGCACTCTCACTGTCTTTATCTGCCTTGACCTATTTCAGGTCAGGTACTGAAATGGAGCAGTAAATACATTAAAGGCGACAGATGCAAAAATAGCACCATTTAGCTCAGAAATGACAATAAAATCTATTGTTTTTCGTGTGGCTCGAGCAAAAAGGTCTGCAAGTAATTAAAAAAAATAAATAAAGCAGAGCAGAAGACAGATTTATTACCAAATTATCAAGCATATAAACAAATTAGGGGGGTTATTTCATAAATCTATTGGCTCAAAGGGGTCTCCTGACAGAATTATACTATAAATGACTTAAAACCACATAAGCTTGCCAATAAGAACGTGCAGACATGTTATCATAGAGGCTATTTCATGTTCTGCCTTATCATCTCCCCATGTCTCCAGCTACAATTCAACAATAAAACCGCTCCATTCGCTGGACTATGAAAAAAATAAAAAATAAATCCCCATCAGCTGGCGGTTCCTGAGGTAATTTGTGTGCATGCATGAGAGTTCATGAGGTGAAAGCGTTTAAAAACAGCCCTGGCATGGCATTAGGTCTGCAGTTTGTTGACTGTAAGGGGATCCAAGGTGAATGGCCGCCCGTCAGGAGGACTGCCTTTGTCTCCATGCGCTCTGAGAGCGCTTTGCAGTCGGCCATTACCGTCCCCCCTTCTCCAAGCTGCTCCATCCAGGCTTTCCCAGTGTGCCCACTAACCAGCTGGGGGATATTAAATAAAATCAGGCGTTTACGAGAATAATAAGAGGCTTCAGGTTTGTAAAAAGTCGAAATTTAAAATGCATTGGGGTCATTTGCTTGCTTCAGCGTAAACGTCAACCTCGGTTTATTTAATCATTATTATTACAGTGAGCTCGTTCATTCACAAATGGCCACATGTTTTTATTTCTCCCTTTCTTCTTTTTTTTTTCCCGAATCCCAAACATCAGTCATGGAGTGTCAGTTTGCGGAGCAACGTCCGCGGCAGAAAGGTGGCGGCTGGTGAGCAGGAGAGGGCTGGATCCGGGAGCGCAACACATCAGCGGCTCTCCGTGGCTGTGCTGGCCGGGAAGGAGTGCGCCTCGGCCGGGCAGCGTAGCCACACGGTCCCGGTCCTCTCCCGGAGCAACCACGAGGCGTTGAATACAATCTACAGCCACTAGTTTTATAACATTTATAAATAATATATATACCTAACGTACAAAGATTAAATCAGATAGTTTTTTTTTTATTATGTTAAAGCTGTAATAAAATATTGTAAGCAATTAAAAAAATATGTCAAAATGCAACAATAATAATAATTTACATAATAATTTTATTAAGAGGAAATGGCTCTGCTTCAACCTGTTTTGTTATTTTGACAATTACTTCGTCCTCCCAGTATTTTTGGAGCAAAACTGCCTCGGTCATCTCCCAACAACAAGACCTTTAAAAAATGTTTCGTGATAAATATATAAAAGGGGGAAAAATAATTAGGTATAAGAAAAAATTACTACTTACTGGTGTGTTAAATCCATGCATAACAATAAATTACAAAATCTCAAAACTCTGGGAGGGATGGTGCACGTGCGACGCCCATTTAAAAAGCCAAAAAACCCGGAATTCGTGTGTCTAGAATGAAATCCTACAACATGTTTCCATCTGAGGCTGTGCAGGAGTCTGAAGGCTGAAGCCAGTGGGGCTGTGGGGGCTTCCGGCCTGTCTGGATTGCGGCTCGGTTCTCCAAGCAGCGGTTTCTCTCCCGATGCAAACCGTGTGCCTGGCGTTTCAAAGGAGGAGGGACGAAAGCGTAAACACGGTCTACGATTGGTCGGAAGCGCTGCACGTTAAGTGTTCACCCCGCCTCCTAGATGAAAAGGCGAGCTCTGATTGGTGGACAGCCGAAGCCGATGGCGCTCTGACTGGCAGCACATGAAGGCGGCAGATTTAAAGCTCTGGCTGATGCAGATCTCTCACAATGGAGCTCAGTCAGAAAAGACAAGCACAGCTTTAAATTTACAGCAGATAAAACGGATTAGAGAGACAGGGTGCATAAGTAAATACATAAGTAATGCAAAAACAAGAATGGAATAAATAAAATGAGGGTTGATCGAGGTACTGTAAAACAAAACATTAAGTTATTTTCCAGTCTGTTTTTTTTATATTTCTGAATATTTTTTTGCAATCTAAATACCTCTGCTACTTTACACTAAATTAGACATTCATATAATAATACGATCAGCTCTTTCGGGAGGTGTTATGAGTTTTATGTATTTTTATGTATCGTTCATGCTTTTCAGTTTTCAAAGTATTTAATAACTTTATTTACAAACATGTTCTGTGTAGATGCCTTTTAAATTATGATTATTTTATCTGCTTCAGCATACTAGCTCCACGTTTGTTTTCTTATGCATTTTTTTTCCCCAGAACTCTTCTTTTATTAAGTTTTCTTTTTGCTACCTTTATTTTTTAGCTAAGCTTCTGCTGCTTTTAGAAAAAAATTTTAAGCTACCCTTTTAGCTTCAAGTTACAACTTTAGAGTTTTTACTGTTTAACTAGCCTTTTAAGAAACATATACACTAGATTACCCCTTTGTTACTTTATAGTGTTTAGCTCCTTTTAGCTTTAAGCCACTATTCTGCTTAACAACTCGATTTTGGCTGCTTCAGCAAATTTCAGCAAATATAGCAGTCAGGCTGCATTTTAACAGAAATAGGTTTTTTTTTTGTTTTGTTTAATTTTTAAATTATGATTGTGTGTGTGTGTGTGTGTGTGTGTGTTCAGGATAATAAATAAAGTTTGTGACTGAGATAGGCCCAAAAAAATATAAAACAAGATCTAACACAAGGAAAAAATGTGTATAAACTTTGCGATTTGATAAATATAGAAACATGGGTCTTCTGTGTTAATGATACTAAAATAATAATAATAATAATAATAAAGTAAACAGTGTGACATGTGTTAAATATGCTAAAATTAATTGTATTATTACAAATGATTATATATATATATATATATATATATATATATATATATATATATATATATATACAAAGTATATATGTGTGTGTGTTTGTGTGTGTGTGTAGGTGTGTGTTTGTGTGTGTGTATAAACAGACAGACAGACAGACAGACAGACAGACAGACAGATAGATAGATAGATAGATAGATAGATAGATAGATAGATAGATAGATAGATAGATAGATAGATAGATAGATAGA
>NC_056512.1:33501733-33516421 GCF_014905685.2 Nematolebias whitei
AGATAGATAGATAGATAGATAGATAGATAGATAGATAGATAGATAGAAACTGAAGAATTAATACTTTTGTTTCCACAGGGTCTTTGGAAATAAGAGGATTTTTATTTTTTACAAATAGTTTCAGAACTCATTTATTAAAGCTCTGCACTAAATCCCACAAACAAGAAAGCAATTCCAATATCTCTTGACATGTTATTACCATGGACTTTGGTTATTACACCTAATGTTTACAAATGAATCCCCCCCTCTCTGTATGCCGTCATCTGATTGGCTGGAGCCGCGCCAGGTCATTGTCAGTCACAGAATGTAAACAAGATTCTGATTGGCTGTTGGCCAGTCCGCATTGGGCAGTCCTGACGAAGGGGGGGGGGGGAAGAAGCAATAACTGTCCGCGCAGTTTCAAGGCGTTCCGCGGGATAAAGTGCGACGGTTTCAAGGCGCCCCGAAGGCGGGACCCCTGTTGGCCCCGGGAGCCGTACGAGCCAAGCGTGAATCAAAGGGAATGCTCGCTGCAGGAGAGGGAGAAATTATGTGCTGCAGGTTTAAAAGAATCGAGGTTCCTTCGTGTCTAAACGTGCTCTAGAGCGATACTTTAATCTTTGTGCAAAGTTGTGAAAACAAGTGAAGCGTTTGAGCCGCGGAGGAGCCACAGACCGGATCCTGTCTGCATGGAGACGAGCTGAGGTTGGTCGGAGAAAATACCAAGAAACAAACCAAAATCTGCGTCATTTGATTAAAGTCACTTCTAGTTAGTTGCATAACAGAGTTTCCTGCTGTTTGTATTAAAGCTGCGTATTTTTTTTTTTTTTTTTTAGATAAATGCACAGATTAGGGTGTAAACAAGGCAACAACACAAACTTTTAAACGTGAAAAAATACGGATTTTTTTTATTTTATTATTTTTATTTATTTATTTATTTGTTGGTGATGGTGGGGGGTGTTTCTGTGAGAATTTAATTTTTCTAAATTACCCCAAAACACAATTAAAAAAAATAATATTTGGAGTTGTTTTGGTTTACTTCTTGCTGCATTAATCCTAATATATAATTCACGTTTTACTATCTTCTGTAATTTATTTATTTATTTATTTATTTACGTTGCTTGAGGCATTTAAATATATTCATGCTTTTTTTTTTTTTTTTTGCTTTAATTGTTATGTGTGGAAAACATTTAGGTGGCTTTAAACATAATCAAACCTTGTGATAATTGTACCTTTATTTTTGTGTGTAATTTCAAACTTTTTTAAAAATAAATTGCAAGTTTTTATTTAACTGTTGAATGAATGAATAAATACCTCTTAATTGTTAATGCTTCTTTGAAAAATAAAACCGACAAATGTTGAATTTTTGTCATTTATTTGATCATGTAGGATTTTTTTTTTTAAAACAAATTAAAATGTGAGACTGCTTTCATTTTCTGTTGCACTGAATGTTAGAATTTTAGCGGAAAGTGCTCGAATTTGATCTTAAAATATCCAGTGTGTGCCATGGAGTAGTCAACACATGCACACCAAACAATATGTGCATGTACGTGCACACACATATTCATAAAGCACATCAAGCAGAGTGATAATTAATGCGGAGTGAGTAATTTCTTAAGAAAAAGACCATTTTTACGACAAGGATTGTCCCTGATCAATGAAGCGTTGATGATTGACAGCCTATGGCCCCGCCCACATCCACACAAATAAAGGCCTCTTGGATATTAAGGATAGACACGTTCATTGTCCTTGATTTGCAAACATAAAACAGGCTATAGGCAGGAGAGCAACCATCTGTAACTGCTAACCACGAAAGGATTTGTACTTAGAAAATATGCACGACTAATGAATTAGATCCAAAACTTTTAGTTGGCTTAAGTAAAGCAGGAGCAACTATGATTAAACAATATATTTTTAATATCTACAGTTTAACAGTTATTATATGTCCATGTTGCAGTGTGAATAATCATGTGTGATTTATCACTGTAGAGATATGTTTAGATGCAAACAATGCAGACTATAATAAGAACATTAAAATCTGTTTAAAGTACACTTAACCTAAATTTCCTGTTATGTTCATCATGGTTGGATTGACATGATCTAAATCTGGGGAGGCGGGGGGAGGTAAGTGTGTGTGTTTGTGTTGGGGGGAGCTTACACAATGACTGCTTGAACTGTAGTGACATATGGCCTAACCAGAGCATCGGCACTGTATTTAAAACCTGCATCCCGTGCACTTCTGCCTTCACTTTGACTAAATAACACTGGGTTTATTTATTTATATTTGTGTTTTACAAATCTGTTGGATTTTATTTTTAGACAAAAGAAGTGCGTGCATAACACGTTTTAAGGTGCGAGCGCTGGGCCAAAAACAATCTGCTAATTCATATCGTACGTCCTGTTGGTGAAGACAAAAGATCATCTGGAGCATGACTGGCACAGCCAATGCATGAAATTGAAAGCTTGTGCAGACACACACACACACACAAGCATGTTTTTGAAAATAATAATAATAAAAAAAAAAGCTTTAAATGCAATTACATTAAAATTTCAATCATACCCCTATTTTTAGTAAAAGAATCTCGGCGTGGGATCAGAAACGTAAAGGAGATTTGTATAAAAGGATAAAGTCGGCGTTTGCTCAACATTAATTCCAGAGGACTCCTCTGCAGGTTCTCATTTGTATTTCTAATTTAAGCAAACTTGTGTTTGAATTTTAACCCCCTCATTACCACAGTAAACTGCACATGATGCTCGAGATATTCCCCCATAAGTCCTAAAAGCTCACCATCAGCATGTAAACGTGCAAACGGGGTTTTACAAGAGGATTTTATGTTCATTTAAAGCCAAGTTCTTGATGATTCAATGGGACGTTTCAATGCAAGATGGCCGTTGTTACCAAAATGACCTTATTTAAGATTAGACAAGGGTTTTTTTGTGTGTGTTGTGATTGATTTCCATCTAGCTGCAGGTTGAGGAAACACTGCGTTGGAGTCCAGACCTTCACTTTTATAAGCCTCTGCACAGAAAGTCACATCGACACTTTGGACTCACGTTTTTGCATTTTGCACAACTTAATCTTTATTCTCCCACCCTCACAACATATTGAACACTTTGTAGAGCTGATTTATTAAGATATTCAGATTTTTAGTGCCAGTTTATACAAAATGTCAGCTCATGGAGACGAATGTGGAGATTGTTTGTACAGAGAGCTGGTGCTCAAGAATGCTAAATTGTTTTGTATGCAGACGAGTTTAGAAACCACAAAGAGCAGATTGTCTGAACATTTCAGATAGGAAAAGTAAAATATGTGACTGACAATTCAATCACTGACACTGTCTTCACAATGACAAACACAATATAGTGACAAAATATGTGGTAGTAAAAATTAAGGTACTTTATTAGACGCGAACAACCTTTTTATTATCAAGCAAAAGTGGCTCATAGCGTTTATAATGTTTAAGTGCAAAATTAGTATTTTGGTGGCAAATGTTGCACGTGCTATTCTTCCCAAAACCAAAATATCATTTGAAGCATAAAACTTACCAGTTTATTCTCTAAACAGAAGTTGAGTGGAGAGATGCAGCCACTGGTTTCTGAAGAATGATGTATGCTGTTGCTCTGGTAATGTTGGTTAAAATTTTATTAAATCTGCTAGGATGCGCATCAGAAAATATTAAACGTCGTAGACGCTGATAAAAGCAGAAAAATCAGAATAAAAGGAAGCATTCCTTATGAATTAATTGTAAAATACCAAAGGACTTCTGTGCTTCATTTTATTATTTTTTTTTTTCAGGCTGCCATAAATTCATCCCAGTCATCTTATACCAACAAGATCAGCTCATTCGACAAGCATTTTGTGCATGACGTTTCCAATTAAAAATGTCCTCTGCAAGACCTAAACCAGTGTTCCTGGTAGCCATTGTGCTCCCCTTTAGCAGATGGCCTATTCTGTCATATTAATTTCACATCCCAACGGCCAATTGGGGTCCCAACATAAAAGAGATGAGCCATATTTCAGTCACTGGCTGATGTCCGCAAGACCAAAAATCATGGTGACCCTTTTATGGATCTTCATTTCCATCACCTACCTCACAAGCTTGCAGTATCTGCCAGAGATAAAAGTTACAATATTTACGAAATGTTCTTTTTTTCTTCTTCACTTTTCAGTGTGTATTTTTGCATAAACTTGTACTTTTCATTCAGATATATTGTGAACAATGTGACGCTAATATTTTTATTTGGCTGCCTATGTGAGCAGAGAGCCATGTTCTCCCGTCCCAGGAGGACGTGACACATGGCCCAGGCGAGAGGATAGAATAACGTGTGGCAGAGTGAAAGGCTGCACATGCTCATTAGAATCATTAATCACCAGGAACAGACATGTCTAATGATAGAGAGAGGATGGACTTCACTATAGGAGGCAAAAAAATGGATGTGACAGAGATGAAGGATCCCTCAAGATTATTAGCAAATGGAAAATATGAGTAGTTTCACATTATTTAAATTTACAAGATCTCTTCTGAAGACTCCTGGCTCTGGCAACATCGCAGGGATTACCTTAAACAAAAGGATTGGTGTAAATAATATCAACCTTTATTATCACTTTAATGTATATTTGTGTGAATGCTTATTAAGCGTTCACACTATTGTGATCCATTTTTCTTCCGTACATTTTCAGCATCTTTCTCGTTCCACAATTTTTGTGCTATTTCAACAAATCATATCAAAACGTTCAGCTCGTTCAGGACAATCCTATGACTTTTGGTATTGGTGCAAACTTTAGCTTTTTGCGATATTTAGCCTTTTCTGCCACTTTTTTTTTTCTCATAGAAAATGAATTGAGCTCATTTTACATCCTTCAGATCTTTAGATCTGTTTACAACCTTTTACTGCTCCTTTCACGTTTTGTTCTGGTTCAGCTGCTTTCATCTTCCTTGTGCAAATTTAAACTTTTTTCCAGCTATTTTAAGCAAATTTCAATTGCATTTTTAGCTGTTTTGCGATCCTTTAAGATTCTTTCTGCTAACTACAAAAAATTTTGTGCTTTTTCTAACTTCTTTCTGCTAATTTCAGCTTATATGCTCATTTAAGCTCCTTTCTGCAAGTTTCAGATTTTTCTGCTATTTCAGCTACTATTTAGCTGTTTATGCCAATTTAAGCTTTTTCAGCTAATTCCACTTTTGTTGCACTCATTTAAACTTTTGTCAGCCAAATTCAGCAAAAATGTGCTCTCTCCACCGCCTTCTGGTAATTTAAGCTACTTTCTGTTTTTTTAGCTACTTTTCAGCAGTTTTGTAATGCTAATTTCAGCTTTTTCAGATAATTTGCACTCTTTTGTGCTCATTTCGGATTCTTTCAGCCTACAAATGTGTTCTTTCTGCTTTCTTCTGCTAATTTTATGTCTGTTCTACATTTTCAGCTAGCTTCTTAGCATATTTAGCTAATTTCAGCTGTTTTCAGATAAATTCAAGTTTTTCGTGGTAACTTCTGCAACTTTCAGCCTAATTAAATTATTTCAGCTAATTTCAACGTGTTATGCTCTTTTTAGCTTATTTCAGCTAGTGTCAGTTATTTCAGCTAATATTTAGCTGTTTTATGCTGATATTAGCTTTATCATCTAATTCCACATTTTTGCACTCGTTTCAACTTTTGTGTTTTTTCTGCTTTCTCCTGCTGATTTACACTTGTTCAGCATGTTCCTCTACATTTCAGCATGTTTTTTTTTTTTTTTGTTGCTATTTTCAGCTATTTTCAGCAAGTTCTTCTGCAATAAGCATTCACAGTGCGTTTTTGCAGGAAATGCCATTTTTCTAGTTCTAATTTAAAGTGATGTTCTTACTAGACGTGTGTAAAAAGTGGGACGGGTCAGTTTGGGGATTAAATGTGTGACATTTCCTTCACAAATGTTTGATTGTGAGTTAAAGGATTGCTCAATCTGGACATTGGTCGCCGCCCATCCGCAGCAGATGGGAATAAATTCATCTCGCTCGTGGAGAGCCGGATGGAGCCATGCAGCACCGGATCCTCTGCCTCTTGTTGGGTGAGAGCAAAAGGCCCTGAGCTTGGCTGTCCCTCTGCAGCGGCGGAGGCTCTGGTGAAATTTGTGCAGGGCGAGGACGAGCTGTTTGATCAGCACATATTTTTAATTGGCTCCAGGCACCCTGGAGTGTCAGCACGGCTATGGAGTAGATTTCTTCTGCACCTTTCCTAATTAAAATCATTACAAATTCCAGACGCATCATAAAGGATTAAATGAGACTTGTGTGTGCGGACTTATGTGAATGTGTGTGTTTTATCTGCTGGTGAGCTCGTGCATAAGTATGTTGTCTTCTTGATAGCTTACATGTACAGCTTAATTGTTTTTCTCCTGAGCAACAGCACATGAGAGACAAATGACTGTAATCCTGGCCCACCAGTCAAGTGACATGAAAGGAAATCCTTCCAAATATTCACACAGAAGAAATGTGACAGAAAAGTCTGAATGTGACAATCTAAAACCTTAACGGTTTGGAGAAAACCCTTGCAGTTTTGCATCTTTTATTGAATAGTCACATCTGCCCTGCTGGGCAAAGTGGATCTAAGCAGAGCAGTTTGTCTTATCTGAAATAACTGATGTCAGACAAATTGTGAAACTCCACCGAGATTTATTTGGAAAGGCTTGGAAAACAAATGATCTCATGAAAATGGATTTAACTTTGGTGGAAGCTTCATTCCCCACCATCATTCTTTCCCAGTAGATGATTAAAATATTCTATTAAAGCTCAGATGCATGCTTTTAGAGTATTGAAAAGGAGTGGCTTGAGTCTCTAAACAAAGGAGGCTTAAATCCCTTAAATATCTAACAGTGCCACTTTGCCCCTGGGGGAGCAGAGAGACAAGGGAGTGATTCTTTGAGCTGACATTGGAAGCTGAAGTTCATGGGAATAAAATGCATTCGCTGGTCTGTGGAGGGTTTTTATGAGCTGGGTAGTTCTAAAACATGTGGATGGACCTTTACCACACACCATGAGACAAATATTGAAATTAGACACAAACTAGAGAAATTACATTTCCTGCAAAAATGCAGCGTGATGGCTGAAGAACTTGCTGGAAAAACAGCTGAATTTATCAAAAAACATCTCAAATTAGCTCAAATGCTAACAAGTTAGTTGAAAAGGTAGAAAAAGCTTTTACTAGCTCAAGAATGCCGAAATAACGCAGTTGCTGAATTAGGATTTAAAAAGCAGAAAAGAGCACAAAAACTGGGAAATTAGCTAAAAAAGATGAAATTAGCAAAAAGAAAAATAGCTGAAAAGACAGAAAGAAGCTTAAACTATCAGAAGGAAGGGGAAGGAGTGCAAATGAGCTAAAAACAACAACAAAAATAATGTAGAATTAGCTGAAAATGCTCATTTCAGCACAAAACAGCTAAAACGTTGCAGAAATAGAAGAAAAACTGAAACTAGCAGAAAAAAAAGCTGAAATATGCTGGTGAAGATTCTCAGTCATCCAGGACATGATGAATTCAAAAAGCGTTCAATACACAAACAACTGGACTTTATTTGTAACAGAAGATGTTTGTGTTCTGAAAGAAGAAGAAAAAAAGCTGAAAGAAGCATAACAAGCTGAAATGAGCAGAAATAAGTTTATTGTGCTGAAAGAAGCAGAAATGAGCACAAAAAGTGAAACTTATCTGAAAAAAGCTGAAATTAGCAAAAACACAGCTGAAAAGTAGTTAAAAAGGCAAAAAGAAGCTGAAAATACAAGAAAGAAGTGGAGAGAGCACATTTTTGCTGAATTAGGCTGAAAAAAGTTGTAATGAGCATAAAAAAGTGGAATTAGCTGAAAAATCTTAAATTAGCTTAAAACAGCTGAAAGTACCTGAAATAGTAGCAAAATCTGAAACATGCAGAAATAAGTTGAAAGGAGCATAACAAGCTGAAATTAGTAGAAAGAAGTTAGAAGAAGCATAACATTTTTGTAGTTAGCAGAAATATTTTGAAAGGAGCACAAAACAGATGAAAAAAAACAGCTGAAAATAGCTGAAAGTAGCTGAAAGTAGCTGAGAAAAAGTTAAAATTTGCACACGAAAGCTGAAAGAAGCTGAACCAGAACAAAATGTGAAAGGAACAATACAAGGTTGTAAACAGATCTGATCTAAAGATTTGAAGGTTGTAAAATGAGTTCAATTAAATTTCTATGAGAAAAAAAAAAGCAGAAATGGCTAAAGTTGTGCCAATACCACAAGTCATAGCAGGATTGTTCTGAAACAGCTGAACATTTTGATATGATTTGTTGAAATAGCTTGAAAACTGCGGGACAAGAATCGTGCCGAAAAATGTACAGACGAAAAATGGATCACAATAGTGTGAGTGCTTCATGAGCGTTCACACAAATACAAGGAAAATACAAATTTGGAAATTTTGAAACTACAGCATGTCTGACCAAATACCTCAGTCATGAACAATGAGGAAACGACCACAGGGCAGCATATGTGTTGGACACCACAATGGATCTCCGAGAACACAAAAACCTGTGTTGTACAGCACTGAATGAATTTATTATGTGTATCGACAACAACTGAAGGCCTGTACAAAAGGTTTACTGTAACGTTTTCTGTTGGGGATGTAAGTGCTAAGCTCAGTTCACAAACAAGAAACCGCAATGTTGTAAAAATAACAAGAGCAGCTAAAGCACGTGAACAATTTTAGCTTGATTTATAATATTTAAGTTTATACAGGTCTTTATTTTAGCTCATTTATTGCTTTTAGAAGATTATTTTGTTTTAACTTTTTATTAAAATGTAAAAAAAAAAAAAAAAAGATGATGAAAAGCAAACGCACCGAGATGAATCAGAGGCAATAAAGAGCTGAAAGAATCAAGATGAGTGAGGGCGGGGTGTCTCTTCAACCACTGCAGCTTCCTGTCCGGAAAAACTCTATTCATCATTTTCACGTCTTAATGTCATGGCTTACGTTGGCGATGGCCAGAAATGTGGCGATGATGACACCGAGGATTGATGAGGTGCAGGTGGGGGTTGTCTGTGGCAGGGGGTTGAGGTGGAGATGGTCAAACCAGATGTGGCATAAGTAGGGCTGTGGATGGACTGAGGGGAACTCAGTGAAGGTCATGATGTTACTCACTGCCCCCATTCCATGTGCAGACTCGCAGAAATGTAGGCCATTTACAATGACCAGATTGTATATTCATTCAGACACATAAACACGACTTTCCACATGCTGTTGCCCTTCACAGAGCTGCTTTTAGCCACATTGCGGACACTGGCCGGAAAAAAAGACACTGCAACTGCCGTGCAAAGACAACAAACTGTGTTCAAACATGTAAAAATTAAAATGAATAATGTTGGGACGTTTTGTTGCCAGGAATAAAAAAAATACCACTCAAATGTTTTGTGGTAAATATGAGTCTAGGGCTGACATTCTGAGATAATTTTGGATCCTGGAAACAGCTTGCAGCAGCTTAAAAAGACACATCTAGCAAAGCTCCAACAATAACACAACAAAAAGTGAAAAAGAAAGACAAGTCTATGCTAAACTAGCAAGCCACTTCTTGTAATTGTCTAACAATTCAAATAAAAAGAGGTATTTCCAATATGTACTTGTCATAAACTACAAGTACTAACTTTTAAAATACATTAAAAAATACATAATTTAGACACTGTAGCTTTGCATTTACCAGTATTCGGCCCATACTAAGGCTCCATAGGTTTGTAAACAGCTACAGTATGCAGCAGAGATCATTGTCATGCAGATAAGCATAAATAATTTGTTTCATAAACTCAAGGACATCACTGCATGTCTGTGGTTAAGTGTCACACACCCACGGATATATCTCAGATGAATATTTCTTTAGTGACTCATGTTCATTTCTAAACTGTAGAAAAAAAGATTTCTAACTCAATGCAAGAGATTTGGAAAATTTCATTTAAATGATCACATTGCAGGCAGCACGGTGGCGCAACAGGTAGAGCTGCTGCCTCTCAGCGAGCAGGTCCTTGGTTCAAACCCCGGTCCAGGGGCCTTTCTGGGTGGAGTTTGCATGTTCTCTCAGTGCATGCGTGGGTTTTCTCCGGGTACTCCGGTTTCCTCCCACAGACCAAAAACATGCATGTTAGGCTGATTGGTAACTCTAAATTGTCCCTAGGTGTGAGTGAGAGAGTGAATGGGTGTTTGTCTCGTTTGTCTCTATGTGTCCCTGTGATGGACTTGCGACCCGTCCAGGGTGTACCCCGCCCCTCGCACAGTGATTGCTGGACATGGGCACTAGCGACCCCCGTGACCCAAAAATGGAATAAGCGGGTAAAGAAAATGGATGGATGGATGATCACATTGCAGACTGTAATTATAATATGGACTGTATCTGTGTATTCATTCGGCTGCTGTGTTAGCAAAATAACCTACAAGCCACTATACAGATTTGAATAAATCTTTTGAAAGTAATCATTGCGTATACCCGTACAACTGGTCAACTGATGCTGGAGTCAGCTCCGTTTAAGATCACAGCAGGAGCAATTTTAGGAAAAGCACAAATAGCTCTAACTTCCTGAAGGGAGCGGGGCAAAAAGTGTGTGTGCTGGGTGAGTGGGGTCCTTCGTGATGCAGGTGGTCCTCTTCCTGCATCTGGAGGTGTAGATGTCTGTGATGGTGGGGATGCTGACTCCAACAGACTTCTGTGCAGCCTTCACCACTCTCTGCAATGCTTTTCTTTCTGCAGCTGTGCAGCCTCCATGCCACACGTTGATGCTGGAGCACAGGATGCTCTTCACTGCAAACCTGTAGAAGGAGGTGAGGACAGAGTTTCCCAGTCCAGCTCACCTCAGCCGCCTGAGGAAGTAGAGTTTTTGTTGTGCTTTCTTGATCAGCTCTGTAAATAAAGGAGGTCAAGGAGCATTAAGAGTAGAACAGAGGAACAGCTCCTATCCTGAAGCTGTTAGACTCATGAATCCCTGACCAGAAAAATCACTTTAATGCCACTTTATAACTGGTGATGTGCGACTTTATCTGTGCTGCTGATTATCCATGCTGCTGATTTCTTGTCTTTAAGCTGCTGTATTCATACCCATCTGCTCACAACAGACTCATGTTCAGGCTGCTGTTTAGTACCGCATTATTTTACAGTATTTTAGTTTAGCATATATCTTAGATCCTTGTATACTGTTTCTCTTTTTGTACTTTAGATTTTTGCTTTTTTTTTTTTGTGGAACTGGGACCTTGAGTACACAATTTTGTTTCACCTCTTGTACCACTTGTGATGTGAGTGACAATAACGAACCTTGGAAATTTGACGTGTGACTACTTTTGAGGCTGATTTATCTTCGTATGTTAGTTGCTGAGAGTGATTAGAGCACTCTGTTCGCAATACAAAAAAATCTAATAAAAACCGGAATACAAGTGCATTCACATAAAGAAGTCTTATTCTTATTCTTTCAGCTGCTCTTTTCTTCAGGGGTCCCAACAGTGAATTAACTTGCACGAAAACTTGGTAAATTATTTTACGCCGGATGCCCTTCCTGATGCAACCGCAGACCACCGAGCTACCACAGCCCTCTGTGTGGAGCAGAGAGCTGCCATCTAGGGCACACAGGGGAGCAGATGGTGGAGGATGGGGGTTTTGCTCAAATGTCCAAAGTGAGGTAAATGAGGGTGGAGGTAGGTCCTTTCCCACACACATTTTGAGTTAAACTGGGGACCTTCTGATCACAGGCCTACCTTCTCTAACCTCTGCGCCACCACTCCCCTGCGTAAGTATTTTAAATAAAAAGTGTGTTATGATGACTGCATTAACGTTCTTTTGCACAGTGAGCTGGAGAGACCTGATACTGAACCTGAATGTGATCAGCAGCTGTGAGTGAATAGCTCCAGACTCCCCCTAGTGGTGAAATGGGGTAAAATACCTCAGTCTGTAAAGACAAGGAGACAATGCAGTAAAGGGAGTGTTTGAACTCAAACAGGTTTTAAAAAGGCGTCCATTCTTCTCTTTCCCCCCCGTCTTTTCCCCCTGTGCTTCGTCTCCTTGCTGGCACGAGGCGCACTCCAAAGCGCACGGTTCTCCCAACCCAGTAGCTGATCAGAACCAGGTGGGGCAGGCCTCCATGTGCTTTCCATTTGTGCAGGATGTAAATGGATTCAATTAGATCCAAGTGCACAACCTGTCAGCCAGGAGGAAGTGGCAGACTTTCAAAAGCCATTAGATTATGGACAGGATTTGGAATAAAAACTTTACTGGCTGATGATTGGGCCATTAAATCTGTTGATGTAAAACTATTGAAGATATTTGAGCGGGCACGCTGACTACGCACTGTGGGTGCAAATTCTGTCAAACATGCTCCGCTGAAATTATCATTAGCTGCCTTCTTTCTTTTGTCCTCTCTCGCACACACATACAATCACATATGCAAACACTCGAATGCTCAAAGCTACAACATATCGGATATTTTGTCTGTAAACCCGCACACCTGCCTGCCTACAGCTCGGGTTCCTACAGCTTTAAAGCCAAATGGCTCCATCAGTCATGGCTGTTAAATAGGCCCGCCATAAAAATTAAAGACTTCCAGCAGATCGACCAACTGTAATACATTTCCTTTGTTTTGATTGGGTGGAATAATATAATTTCTACATTTGACAATTGGTTTCACACATTTATCTCTGTAATCGAGTACAGTATGGTAAACCATGGCGAAATGTGTGAAGCCAAAGTGCTGCGGAAGAGTAATAAAATAGCAAAAAATAGTTCACAATTTGATGAACGCCATAAAACAGGATATTACCAAAATAAAAGTGAGGCTGCAAAGAAAGGATTTGCACCCAGAACAGTGAGTTCAGCTGAGCTCCTATCATTTTAATGTGAAGGGCCTAAACTTTACAAGCCTGGTACAGAAGTGAATCAGTGGGATATTTCGAAGCCATTATTATCAATCACTATTGCTTAAGACATCCTAATGAGCTCATTAGATAAAATGAACACCAGATTGATCGCAAAATGGAGCGAGTGAAGAGGAAGATGTAGGAAAGGAGAAGGTGATGGAAGAGAAAGGAAATAGAACTCATGGATCTTCTGTGAAACAAGAACCAGAGCGAAATTAAATGAGTAAGAGAGAGGTTGTGTCACGAGATTTAAAAAAAAATATATATATAAATGATTTGTCTCTTTTCAGATTATTTTACAATCAACAGGTCTGTCTAAGATCACACATACTGTATGTATATGTTAAAGATGCAAAATGATCACAATTCTCCACGGTGACTAAACGTACTCGATGAGAATATGAACGAAACGAACAAAAAGGCAGACTCAGTGAAATCGAAGAAAAGAACCGTGAAAAACTTGGAGTGACAAACAGAAAAGTCTGCAGAACGAGAGTTTGAATGTTTAAATGATGAGAAATGACCAAACGAGACTGAAACCCACTTGAATTTTACCTTCCAAAGCAAAACGGGGATTGAAAAGTGAAGAAAAAAAAAAATCTAAAAGGGAAGGTCACTATTAAAGTCGAAACAACCCATTTTGTTTCCACCTAGGATGGAACAGATGTGCTGACGACTCCAGCTGTTGCCAGATGTGAATATAAAACCATCTGTGTGAGCTGGTGCTCTGTCTGTGTTCGTGTACGTGTGCGTTTGAAGAAAAAAAGAAAAGAAAAGAAGAAGAAGAATGCGTGCACAGAGTAAAACTGAGTAACAACACAGGTTTTTATATTTGATCCGGACATTTCAGAATTATAGAAGTTCCTGATGGTCTCAAGTTGGCTGTTTTACAACAGGAAAAACAGCTAAACGTTTAATTAGTGGAACATAGTTTCAAGGGTGTACATAAACTTTCACGATCTTGTCACAGTTTGATGCATTAAAAAGCAGAACATAAACTGTAGCTGCGCTGCACAACTACCACTATTCATCAGTAGAGCTGTTCTGACACAAATACAGCATTCACATAAAGTAAGCTCAGAGTGATGATAGCATCATTTTCTATTTTAATACAGAAGAACTTATTTCACTTTTATTACAACCCATAAAGTCTGAAAGTTTGTGGCCTGTCTAGAATATTCTTTTTTTTTTCTGACAAATACACTTCTAATAATACATTTTGACACAAGATCTAAAAGCAGACAAAATTGAAGAATTAAGTATTAAGAAACAAATAATACAATATTAGACAATTACATCGAAAACATATGTCATAGGAAAATTAGTTATTTTAGATTTAAAATATCGGACATTTTTAATGATGTTTTGGAGGTTTTCTTGTCAGGTGGGGAATTATTTTATTCTACAAACAAATACATTTATTAAAACAAAAAAAAGTGTTCTGAAAGGAAAAAAATGTTATGCAAAGTATACCCAGATCTATTCAGGGTATACTTTCAGGTCTCTCTTGTAAATGAGTCCCTGGGGCTCAATGGGACTAACCTGCATAAATAAAGGTTGAATGAAACCTGTGAACACTAAAATAAAATATTCTAGGTCAGGGCTTTTCAACTAAACTGCTCAGGGAGCCACAGTTACTGAAAGCCAGCAGCTCAATTAGGGTCGGACATCCAGCAATTTAAGTCATTATGTAAATAAGCCAAGTTTTACAGTGATCTGTTACCTTTTAAATTTGTTGATTCTATTGCGTTGAACCATAAATGCAGTAAACAGAACCTAAAACCCAAGCCAAGAAACTGCCCCCACCAAATAAATAAATACATGTATTTATTATTTATAATAT
>NC_056512.1:33516821-33530886 GCF_014905685.2 Nematolebias whitei
ATATATATATATATATATATATATATATATATGTATGTATATATATACACATATATATATATATTTATATTTAGATATACATATATACATACTGTATATATACACATATGTACATATATATGTACAATCAATCAGTCAATCAAAAACTTTATTTCAGACACACATGGTCCATACTAGTAAACAAAAACAGGCAAAAAAAGATAACATCTTATCTTTTTTTTGCTTGTTTTTGTTTACTAGTATAACATCTTATCTTTTTGTGTGTGTATGTATTTTTTTAAATTAAGTCATTGGTGGGCCAGATTGAAGTCACATGCGGGCTAGAAATAGCCCGCGGGCCGCCAATTGAATAGCCTTGTTCTAGGTAAAATACATCCAGAATATTTATAAAAATAATACTTAGCTGATAGCAAAAAACGCAGCCAATCAAAAAAAATTTTTTTTTGATCAAATAAAAGAAGGAAATTCATTTTTTTATATAATCCCAGAATATAAAACCTGATAAAGTGTCATTAAATCCCAGTTACCAGCAGATTAAAATGTGCAAGAGCAATTTTCACCAGTAAAGGTAGAAACAGCGAATACTTTACTGCTGTGCTCTGCAGTAAAAAAAGAAGAAGGGTGTTTTCGATGGATTTCAACAACTTCCACACAGCCAGGACTAAATCCACCTCACAAAATGGGAATAAAAGCCAAATCAATCAATTAATGCCCTCCTATAACGAGTGCAAATGGGATAAAATGCTTTCAGACCTGGTTGCATGTCTGAAACTTGCTGGGTTCCTGCGTCCTGTGGCATTGAGCAAAAGTCCAGGTCTACTCTCTGTATGTCCACGGCTGCCTTTCTTTGTGTGCGTGTGCACATGGGCCTGCGTTCTAATGTATCTGTGTGTATGGCTGTGTTGAAAACTCCACTATTGAATGAGTACATTGAACAGTGCACCATGCTCTTTAAATGCCAATGAAAATAAAGAAAGGAAAATGTAGGCACTCTGAAGAAGCAAAGAAAAAAAAACCAACCGAGCGAGACAGAGAAAGCAAAACCTTAAAGCGCCAGGAGAGAATTCACAAGGTTTTAGCAGCTTTGCTCTCAAATATACAGGGGCCATAAATCCTCCACTTAATGTCCTTTTGGCTCCACTTTAACAGTTTGTGACAATGATGTTGAGTGACTTCTATTTAGAAAATCTGAGCCAACATGGAGAACTCAAGCTAGACCGTCTCAGCCAACTCCGAGTCTTACTCTTCACTGAAAACTCCCAATCCAGAAATAAAAGTCAATAATAAATGTTCTGTTTTGGTACATGGCACGTTCAAAGAGTTGTAAATTATTCTGTTTCCACTAAAGTTTGGAAGAAGTAAATCATTAAAGAGAAAGCAACCCAGAAACTGACACGAGTGTTGAGAGGACCACACTCAGTGAAAAACATTTGTGTTGAGTTTCCGTTCGACATTCCTTTTAAGATCAACTTTGAGCCCCAAAAAAACCCTTAAACATTTACTGTTACTTTTCTTGTACAAACTTACAAAAAAAAAAAAAAAGGTTGAATCGAAATATCAGTGGTCAAATTTATTACTTAGGGATCAAAAATAACACTAATCTTAGTGAGGAATGGCTTCATTTGGAAGGTAAATTATTAATGCAGAAAGTGGAAGGGAGTATTTAATCTGGTTGGGGGATTGGTGGACTCTTGAGCTGTCTCAGTCCATATCGTTTCAAGCAAATAAGGATGTCGGAAGAAAATTTAAAAACGCACAACATTAAATGATTTAAGCAATTTTTGCTTGTTACAAAACAAAACAAAATGTACACCGTGTTGTTATTTTCTTAAAAACTAAAAAAAATATATTCTGAACAAACAATATTTAATATTAAATATAGCGATGCAGTCCTATAGTTCAGGGGTTCCCAACACTGGTCCTTGAGGAACGCCATCCTGCTTGTTTTAGTTGCTTCTCTGCTCCGACACACCTGATTTTAATAAACGGGTGATTAACAGACTTCTGCAGAACCTGAGGAAGTAATTAAATCACTGAATCAGGTGTGTCGGAGCAGGGAAACACCTAAACCGCGCAAGGTGGTGTTCCTCAAGGATCAGGGTTGGGATCCACTGCTATTCGAGCCAATAACTAGTCTGCCACAGCACCCCATAAAAGTTTTACAACAAAAAAATAATAAAACACACACACATTATCAATGCAAATAAGAACAGGAAACAGATAAAGTGCAAGAAGATAAAGTTTCACCTTCAAATTAAAAACATTATAGTTTTACTTGTGAGTTTTTATTAATATTTTCATGCCGTTACAACCTCATGAGCAAGGTTCATTTTGCACTGCTCATGGAAACTCGTGTGGTTTGATTATAGCTCGTACGCTTTTCACCCTTTGTGTTGGAAGTGGTCTAGTGAAGGCAAGCATGCTGCACCATCATTCACTGTGCCATCAGAGCTTTTCAGCTTTCATGTGCATGCTTTAGCATTTCTCTATCCAAGGATTACTCTGTGTTTTCTTTGGAGTGTGACTTTGTTTATCTATTTTGTCCATAAATCACTGACTCCATATATCAAGCTATGTGATGGCCGACTTTTCTCTGCACTTTTGTGATTGTTCTCAGTCAGTCTTCATGACTCATCACATTGTCTTATAGCTTTCCAGTATTTTTAATACCAGAGAGGGGTTATTTTCCCACCATGCAATGCTGATAGGGTTGCGAAACAAGCCCACAAACTCTGAGGTGCACTCAAGGCCAGGTACACAGTGTTGCTGTTTAAGGAGTTCAGCTTTTCCTCGGGGGATGATGCTTTTCTTTTAAATTTGGCTTCCCTTTTGGGGAGAACCAGTAGGAGGTCAAAGGCTTTGAATTTTGTAAGTGTGAAAATAAAGGGACTGCGTGGGAGGTAATAAAAGACACAGAACAAGGTAAGAAAGTTTGGTCACCATGTCCTTGGATCCGTGTTCAGTGCAGGAGTGATCATCAGTGGTGAGAGAAGGGAGGGATGACTCAACGACTGCTTGCCCACCAGATGTGATAAATGTCTTTAATAACCTCTGGCTGCCTTTTTAGTGGCCTGCGGGATGTATTGTTATTAGGAACCAGGTCTTATTATGATGACCACCTCTTTTATCGTCTCCCACATCTAGCTGGGCGTCGGTCCACACAGTCAAAATAAACACCAAGTCAAAAGCCCCCCAGAACTTGCGCTGATATGGCACTTGTTAATGGTGCCAGCATGTCTCAGTCCTGAGATGTGGCTTCACAATAACCAGCAGTGGAGACAAAAACAAAACATTCTGCTTATCACCTGTTGAATCAGTGAGAATCTGCATCACAAAGCACTGCAGCATCATTGCATTCTGGGAAATAGCAAAGGCGAGTTTACGTAAATGGTGTTTGATGGTTTTAATAAGTATTTCCATTATAGTAAGGAGAGGGGGAAAGAGCTCAGTGGGAATACATGCAAGTCTGTGGGAGCCATAAGAACTTGTGCTCATCACTGCTGAAAACAAAATGAAAGCATTTTATTGTGCCTCCACAACAATCGCAAACTCTCTTTCTCTAAGTGTCTAAGTAGCTCCAAGCTGCACCACAGACGTACAGCTGCATGGCGAGGGCCCATGTTTTATTAATTTGCAGATGAGCTCAGCTTTTGAAGGCGTTGGCCACCCATGGGTTCAATTAGGATAATACAGGGAGAGGGGCAGATTATGGGCCGCTATTTAAGCGAGGCTACAGTATATCTCTTCCTGACAGTTATAATCCAAATGCGACAAATTGCACCGTAGTGGCTGTAAGCGGCGCCATATCAGTCCTGTGGTGATGAAGCATGGCAGTGTGGCAGGTCAGGCTGCGTGGAGATAACACCGGGCTGTACGAGCCGTCCTTGCTTCGCCAACAACACAAGGTTCAACGTTTTCCCATTCAGTAATAGAGGCCATTTAGAAAAGAGCGGTCTATATGGTGGAGCGCTGAGTGCATGCTCTGTCCAGTCAACCCCAAACAGTCCCACTTAGCACGACTCTTCAAACTATCGCACTTCTCCTCTGTTGCACGGGTCTGGGTTGAAAGCCTGTAAGTGTGAACGGCTCAACGGAGCAAAACTGAATCTTGTAAACATCCCAGTTTTACAAATACAAGACAATGTGAATATTCTAACATGAATCCAAGAGACGTGGCAATCAAAACTGCCCTCGTCAATTTTCTAGGTTGGAGTTTTGACTGTAATTTGGCTCTAATGTGAATCCTTCAATGCATTGTGTGAAACTGAATGGAGACAACATAAAACAGAACTTGAAACCGTGACCTATGCATGCAGGGCCTGTTGGCTATCAGACTGCTCAGGTTAGTCCATTTAAAGGATTTTCACTTCACGCAGCTCAACAGAAAGTGGCTGCACTCTCCCAGCTGCAGCATGTTGAGGCTAAAACAGCAGAGATAACCTTTAGTCGACATCTTCAGACCATAACAACATGGTCAGGGACCAGCAAGCGCTGGGAGAAACAACATACTGCATATAGAAGATTTTTATTCTTCTCTTTTTTTAAGGTTTTAGTCGTTTTATATGAGAGGTGTGCTGAACAATAATTAAAAAAAACTGGCTTCGTCTTATGTCAAATAATTTTGGCATGAGTGCCATAACACTGCATGAAATACAGGATTTAAAATAAACATCCTCTTATCAATAAATTTTGATTCCTGACTTGTGAAAAATGTAATCATCGTGACCCCATGGCCACTTCTTGTATCTCTATTCTAACCAGACCAGGGTAAAAGGCCATTTCTAATGTTCTTGGTTAATTCTCACAGAGCAGGCAAGCTTTGTTGTTCAATATCAGGTTGGAAAAACAGATGTTTGTGTGGCTGCAAACTTAATACCAGCCTAAAGCCAAGCAATAACTGTCCAAACACCTTTCTGCAAAAAAAAAAAAAGAAAAGAAAAAAAAAGAGACAAATATGGCTATTTAGGTCCGTTGTAGGTCATTTTACCTGTTATTATTATGCATATTTTGATATGCCAAACTAGTTTTCATGAAGAACTGCATTACAAACAGTGCAACTTTGAAAATAATCGGAAGCAAATCAGATGAGTCAAATGAGATTTTGTAGTCTGGAAGCTGAAGGTGACGTCCTGTGAAACACACAAACATTTCTGCTTGTGTGTTAACACGATTCCACCTTTGGAGAGACTGAAAAGAAAAAAGACCACGGGATATATATATATATATAATATATATATATATATAATATATATATATATATATATATATATATATATATATATATATATATATGCAAATGTCAACCCAAGAACAAGGGCAGTGCATTTAACTTTCTTGCCTTTTCCCTCAGTTGATGTGAGCCATCTATCATCACCCAGCTTCACATCTGTATGCGACCCATGTGGATGTGTTTGTGTGTGTGGAAATAGATTCAAGTTCTTTGTTCATAGCACGCACTAAGCTTTTGATCCTGTGTAAAAGTCCCCAGCATTTGAGTTTTTAGACAGGCAGACTGTTGTGTGTACACTCGAGGGTGTGCTGCCCTCTACTGCCCTTGCAATGAACATCTGCAACTAAAAATGAACGAGTCAAACTGACATCTGCTGGGCAATGCACTCAAATGAGCAACGTGCAGGAAAAACTCATGACAGGTAACAATTATTTAGCGTGCCAAATGCATTTTGTTTGTCATTTCTAGGCCTCCAAGCTTCTTGATGTAAAAGACAATATATAAACTTACAAAAACTTGCCTAGTTTACACGCTCTATTGTGTATGACATACACCAATACAAAAAGCCATGTTTTATTTTAGAGTGATTTAATTTCCTCACTTATTTGTAATCTCAAATTTAGCAAAAGTTGTGTATTAGTGTTGAAGCCAGAAAGGTAACCGTGGTTACATGAAGCGCTTCAGTAATCTGTTGGTGTGTTTGTGATGAGAACACACAGAGGGCTAATTAAAGGAACCTTTTGCTGCTCCTCCTTCAGACCAGGTCGTGTCTCATTAAAGATGGTCTCGGAGCAGAGAGGGAGTCCTTCATTACTGGATGTTTGTGCAGAGGGAAACAGGTCAAACACAAAGAATGCCATTCATGTCAACATGGCAGGTAGAACCAGGAGCTGTGTATCAGTTCCATTTCAAAGCCTTCTCACGTTAGATTTGAAGTAAATTAGGTTGTGGTCGGGCTTGAAGATCAAGTCTTAAGGTTTCTCGTGTATTAAAATAGTGAGAGAAAAGAAAATGAGCCGTTCTGTAAAATCAAAATTTATTTTTGAAATAAAAGGGTATCCACTTGGGGGGGGGGGGGGGATCTGTCAGATGAATAGTTTACAATTCTAAATACAAAAAATATACAATTAAAAAAATAAATATACACCACTTCTCCGAAATGATTGAAGTTTTGACACATTGGTTTAAAAACAAAAAAACAAAAAACTATTTTCCAGAAGAGGCTAAGCAGATACCAATCTTGCTTTAAAGGCTTTGTGCGGCCTTACATCAAGATGAGCTCTGGACACCTATGCAGGTGAGTGCACAGACAAGTCCCATCAGCAGTAAAACTACATGTAGTGACTAGTCTGAGGACTGCCTCCCCTTCTGTATGCATCCACGCTGCAGTAGTCCCACATCCAAAATAAAGAGAAAAACATTAACTAGGGGACTTTGTAGAGGGAAAAGTGGGGTTCTACACATCAAAAAGCCTTTCCTTTGGCTGCATCTTTACTTTTTTATCAAATCTAGTCTATGATATGAGATCCTGGCCAATCAGACTGTTACTACTGGCAGTTCTACAAATGAAGATATGCATTCATGTCTTCACTTTTGAAGGCAGTATTCACTAAAACAAAAAAAGTTCCAACACTATCCCACACTGAAAAACATCACAACGAAAGAAAAACATTTACAGAAAGTCTGAAAATGTATTAAAGCATGTATCAATATTGTCAAAGCACACCGTACAATCATACGCCTTTGCACTTCTGCTAGGGAGGAAGAGCAGCAGGAAGACGGTTTTCTTCATACCCCAATTTTTTTAAGATGTTGATATTCACCCCTTAATCAAAGTCAAATCACTCGTGTGTAAATTAGTACGTTTTCTTTCCTCATCAAGGGTGATGTTAACAGGCCTGTGTTTTTATTCCTCTTGAAAAGACCATTTATGCTCAATATAATGGACACAAATGAGATTTAATGGTGTTAACTGATGGCTGTCACAAGTCACAACTCATCACTTCACATAATGCAGCTGGCAATAGTTTCAAACTATGAAAGCATATTTGAGGCAAACTACAATATGAGAAAATGGTGAATTGATAGTGATCGTAACTTTACATCATTCTGACAACCAACTTATTTTGTTTAAGAGTAAAAAAAAAAAAAAAAGCCAATGAAAAAGAAATCAAAGCAACAAAAAAAAACATCCAATGTGTGTTCGAGTGCGTTTAATTTTTTTATCGTCTGCAGAAACTAAATGCCAATTTAAATGGATCATTTGTATTACAGTAACTGTAAATACTCAACGAGTAGCTTTACTGAAAAGAGTACTTGTAAAAGTTAAATAGCAAATGAGCATTCTGGAGAAATGTGAAATCCTATTAGTCTAAAATCATACTTTACACTCCATGGCCTTACTTCTCTGCGTTTAACTATGTATTGAGAGGATTTATAAATAATCTTACCTACCGGTAAGTAAAGAAAAACATCAGCTATCATTTATTTGCCAAGTGTATTCCTGTTGGTTTTATCACCTCTTGCAAATAACTTTTTGCCTAAATATGACAACAAATGTGCATTACAAAACAAGTTCCTATCCTCCCTGAGATTGGTCTCTGGTACTTAAAAACATCTGATTGAGCATTATGCAGCCCAAGTAAGACGAAGCAAATCCCACTGGCTGGCCTCAAACTGTGTTTAATGCCACTTCAGCAGCTCTTTTGTTGTCAAACATTTAAGACATTCATACACAATAAGGCTTTTCGAGCAAGAAGGAAATCAGACTGCTCAGGGAAAGTGGATTGTAGATTTTTTAGTTGATCAGTTATTATTGCTCAATTGAAAATCACTGATTTATTTCAAAAAGATGAACTGCTCAGATACCCAACCATTTGCTGGCCTCTACCCACAGGAAATGTAAAGTACCAGAAGATGGGTGCTGAAGCACTGAAAGAAATGATGTGCATGTAATCAGGTGACAAGCTTCAGGACATTAGTCCCTTGGTGGCTGACGAAGCAGCATCGCTTCATCTCGTGTCTCTGAGCTGACCTCGGCTCTGCAGACTTTGGAAGTGGGCCTCCTTGAGGATGCAGTTGATCTGCAAGTATGACACCGGGTTTGTTGGACCTGCCAACTCTGAGGAGTTGCTGGAGCCGAGAGGACTGCAGGGCCCCACAGCATAGTGGCTCCCAGCTGCATGTTCTGGACTGCTGATGTTGCTGCTGCTCTCACTGTTGGATGACTGTTGGTGAAATGGTGCCAACAAAATAATGAGCAACGTGGCTAGGTTATTGTTTCATGTTTTGATGAAACACTTTTTACTTCTAAAGTACCATATTTGTTTACTTTCACATATATTCCATCACAGTGTATTTGACTATTACAACTATTTATGTAAAAATAAAAAGTCTATCCAGAGGACCAGACTTAACCTTGTTAGAACTATTGTATCTAATTACCTTGTGTGTGGTCACACTTAGATTTGATTGCATCAAACAGTCAAAGCTACAAAAATTTAGTCTTTTGTTGAGTAGGCAACCGCCTGGAATAGATTGAAAATCATTTAGAGTACATTTATTTTTTGGGGTTTTTACTTCCTCCGAGTTGATATGTTCGGATTGGACGAACTAAATTGTCAATGACACCTGATCAACTCTTCAAAATGCACCCCACAACAGGATGTTCTCCTAATCTTACTCTGTGACAGTCTTACATCATGACCTTATGTTTTATGGTTTATGCTAATTGAAAGGACAAGATAAATATGAAGTGTTGACATTTATTGTTTCTACCTCAGAGTCCCAAGCATCCCGGCCTGACTCAGGGGAGAGAGGATGTGCTCGGTTCTGCCTTTTGGCTTGGGCTTTCAGGTGGCCACTCTCCTCCTCACCACCACTGTGCTGTCGTTTCCTGCAGAGAGAAAAGTAGATATATAGTACTCGGGTATATTTACAGGGCAACAGAAAGCAGTACAGTATTCTGAACACTTAAAAACGTACATAACACCAAAGATCAAAATACTTATTAAATCAAAATTTTATTCAATATGCAATGTATGATTTATCACAGTGTACTGTATACATAATGTTGCAAAAGGTAATTTTTGGGTGAACTGACAGAAAATGGCAAAGATTAAACATTTCAGAACGCTACAATTTTTTTTTTCCAATCAAGCTGGTGAGCTGGTTTTCAAACTATAAACATACAACCAAAATGGCAAAAAAATATAAAATGGTCTGATTCGTACAATTGTTTAATTTGGTAAAACCAGCTCAGAACCAGCAACTCCTTTTAACTGCGGTTTAAAATGGCTACTGGTGTGAACAATCAACCCACCATGACGATGCTAACACAGCGTCATCTCATAGTATTAAATGATTAACTGTAGGTTTGCTCACCTGTTTTCAGTCAACATAAGATGTCGCTTCTTCAGACTGGAGAAACTTGTGTTGTATTTTGTTTAGTCAGAAAAGGATTACTCGGATCTAACGACTCTCAGCTGGTGGCCTTCAGCTAACTTTACCAAAGTAAATTATGCAGCTGAACAAAGAATGGTACACTATATTTCATTTTGAAAACGCCAACAAATTATGCAAATACGATCAAAAACCGCATATACACGTGTACATAGCAAAAACCCGTGAAATAAACACACAAATGTTGGTGCTGCTAAGCTAACTGGTTAACAAGCTAGTCTCAAGGCGCTTTGTCATTGCAGCTAACGCTAACGCATTAACTCTACTTTTTAAACAGCAGTTAGTTACATTGGTTAACTATGGCACATATCCTTACTCTCTTTCTAACTTTACTAAATTCACGCAACCGCAGTCCAAAAAAAATATATATTATGGGCTTCGGCAGTTTAGGTCATGGAACCATTTTAAGAAAAACACGTCTCATCACTACGGTTATGTTTACATGCCACTGCGACTGCGCAGAAACCAGCAATGGTGCGTTCAGTGTGTGTTGGTTTACTGGGAAGTTTTATAGAAACGCAAATATTGTACTGCCTAATCAATATGTCTTCTGCACTGCAAATAGCAAAACGTATACACCAAATAATCGTATACAAAAATTGGTATTTTATTGTCATTTTCAACGGTGTTTGTAATCGAATCAAGTGATTTGGACAAAATATATTAATTTACAGATGAGTACTTAAAGGCAATAGACACCATCTATGTCAGACTGATGTCTCTTTTTTCAAAATACAGTACGTGTTTACTCACTTTAAATTCCTCGTAATATCGCTATTTAAATTCATGCTGCCTAAAATAAAAACAAACATTCGATTTTAGTGAATCGTTACCCGGAAGTGTCCACGGTCTGCGACTCTACGTATCCCATCCAGGCAGCCAATGGTTAAGAAAACGCCTCCGCCAATGACTCAAGCGTAGGACGGAGGTGAGATTATCTGGGATTCTCAGTAGCGGCGCGTCTGTGTATCTAAAGAAAATCAAGCGCAATGGGCAACAGCGATTCCAAACTGAATTTCAGGAAGGCAGTGATCCAACTCACGACTAAAACACAGGTACATATGAGCTTGTTTAGCACGGAATAAAGCAGAGACGCACTGAGGAGCATCACCCGAGGAGATGAGAAAACGCTGATCGCTTTAGTATAAATAAAAAATCCCCTCGTTTATTGAGCTCAGAATTATTTATTCTGCAGAATCAAGATATTTTAATCTCGATGTAGACTGTATGGCTACCTAATCGTGCCGTGTATCACTGTCGATTGCGGCAATATTCACCAAAAACGTGCTTATTTAAGTATTTCCCTGCAATTTAGCTGGATGATAATAAATGATGACATTTAGCGAAATAAATCACAGCTGATGACGTAAATCCGGGTATAAGCTGGCCTGCAGATGCGGCAGGTGGACTGCAAGATATTGCCCCCCCCCCCCAACAATCAGTTGTGTTTACATTGTCATTAGGCTTTGGATGCTTAGAAGACTCAGCCAATATGTCTATTCAAACAACAATTGCATTGTGATCTTAATAGGGACCATGCATTTAAAATCTGCTTATATCTGGAGAGTCATGTTGGAACTGAATGTGCTCATGTTTTCTACCAGCCCGTAGAAGCAACAGAGGATGCCTTCTGGGACCAGTTCTGGTCAGACACCACCATCACAGTCCAGGATGTTTTTGCACTGGTGCCAGCTGCAGAGATAAGAGCTGTCCGCGAGGAGTCCCCATCAAATTTAGCCACCCTCTGTTATAAGGTACACATAAAGATCTTGTTTCTGAAATATATTTACGCCGCTACAAAGGCACTTTTATACAAATCAGCAGGGTTTTTCAGCATTTTGAGGCAACGCAGGATTTTGTTTTCAGATCTCTGCCAAGGCTTTAAGATGTGGGAGAATACATGAGTCAACTCCCTTTCCTCTTTCTTTGCTTCCTGTCTCTTGTTCCCAGCTTCCGTTTGAAGCTGACTATCTGGCACACACAGGCATAATAATTAAATAAAGCGAGAGGAGACGAGAGCCCTCGAAGCAAAGCTCATTCACTCCCAATTTTAGACAAAGGCTGCGGCACACCGTTGTTAAAGTGCAGATGATTTGAGGGAACGGTTCATGAAAACACATTATATGTGTAACATATTATATACGCACAATGTTTGACCCTCCTTAAATATCGATCAACCATTTACGCACTGCTTTAACTGATTTGGAATATTATAGCCTAAAGTTTAATAATGCACATTCAAGGTTAAATCACAATTTAAAAAATGTTGCGACAATGACATTTTAAATAGAAACAGAATGTAAAGATATGCAAATCTTATATACATATATAATTTGAGCTTTGTGGCATCAACACTGAACTCAACATGTGCTTCAACATTGTTTGAAAAACATATTGTCTTGACGGGAACATATGTTATTTAAAAACCTGTTTGTTGTTTGTTAGCAGTGATGGTGCCTTTATATTTGTAACTTGCTTATATTACAAGTGCTAATGCACCCCCATACCATTAGAGAGGCAGGTGTTCGAACTGTGCACAGATAACAATGTGGATAGTCCATCTCCTTTAATCTGGAGGATGTGGCGTCCATGGTTTGGAAAAAGGAATTTTAAGTTTAGGTTTGTCTGACCGCAGAACGGTTTTCCGCAGTCCATTTTAAGCGAGCTTTGGGTCAGAAAAGACAACCATTTTGACGATTCTAATAAAGTTAAGTCAGGTCTTCTGGACGGGTTCTTTTTTTGTTGAAAAGTTTCATCTTTTATCCAGAAGACTTCTTCAGTCTGACAAAGAAAAATCCGTCCAGAGGACCTGACTAAGCATTGTTAGATTATCTATCTGGATTATTGAGCATGAATCAGGACAATTCTGGATGGTGTTCACGCATGGTCTTTGCATGATAGAGCTTTAACCAGCATTTGTGGATGGCACAGCAAACAGTGTTTACAAACAATGCTTTATGGACGTGTTACTGAGTCCATGCATTGATTTCCAGAACAGAACCTGTTTTACCGCAGTGCCACTTGAAGGTCAAAAGCTCATGGGCATCCAGTATTGACTTTCAGCTTTTTCCTTTGCTCACAGAGATTTCTCCAGATTCTGGAAATCTTTTATATTATGAACTGTAGATGATGAGATGTTGAAAGTATTTTCAATTGTATGTTTTGTAGGTTTTTAAGCTCAATCATCCAGGTAGATGACAACAAAAACATGTTAAATCATGTCATCTAGACCAGTTTCTTTTAGTGAGAAAGTAAAGAAACTAGTCCAGATGATTGCACCTTTTTTGATATTCTGAAATGGTTCCATTGTTTTTAGACTTCATCGTTACTTCTGAGAGATTCAGCCTCTCTAAAACGGTCTTTTCATTCAGCTCAGTCTTCTCTGTCGAACGTTGTCTGGCTCTACAGGCGGTGGAGAAGCTGGTTCAGGGAGCAGAGTCTGGCTGTCCAACTGAGAAAGAGAAGCAGGTCGTGCTGAACTGCGCTCGCATCCTGACCCGCATTCTGCCCTACATCTTTGAGGACCAAGACTGGAGAGGGTTCTTCTGGTCGACGGTGCCAGGCGCTGGGCACGCCGGGGTAAGTGTGCACGGGACAAGAACGTTTCTTTTGTCTCTCAGGATGTGAACAAAATCAAGATAATTTATTAAATGACTTTTAACAGTGAATGCGATTAAAAACTTTAGAAAATTCAAATTTGGATTAATTAGTCCAATAGAAACACCCCTGTTAACAATTTTCATCTTTTTGAGACCAATTTGATTTTCTTTATGGATATTTTGTGTTCACTGTTGTCATTTTGAATTTCTTTGCCTGTTGTGTCTTTTTTGAATCATCATGGATTTTGGGAGTTAACTGACATAATTAAATGGCCATGTAGTTTAACTCTGCTATGTTGTGCCTCTTGATTGTAAGTTTTTATTTCTTTTTTGTGCCATTGTACCTTTATTGGTCATTTTACGCACCTCTGTGGTTTCTTTTAATCACGTTTGTGCTTTTGCTACTGTCACTTTGCATCTTTTTTCTGTTTCTTGTTTCTGTGGTCAATTAATCTTCAGCAGATTGTTTTTTTGCATCTTTTTGTGATCTTTCTTTCTGGTTGTTTTGAGCCCGTTTGTGGCAGCTTTGTCTCCTTATTAATATTTTTGCAAGTTTTTTTTTTTTGTCCACGTGTGTTCATTTATTCAACCTTTATTTATACAGGTTAGTCTCGTTGAGCCATGAGGACTCATTTACAAGAGAGACCTGTTTTTTATTATTCATAAAATTATTATTTATTATTTATTATCTTTCTTGTGTTGCTTTTCTTCTCAAGTTTGTGCATCTTTGTTTCCATCATCCATCCATCCATCCATCCATCCATCCATCCATCCA
>NC_056512.1:33530986-33543486 GCF_014905685.2 Nematolebias whitei
GTGTTAATCCATCCATCCATCCATCCATCCATCCATCCATCCATCCATCCATCCATCCATCCATCCATCCATCATCTTCCACTTGTTCTGAAGTCAGGTCGTGGGATCTTTGTTCCCATTTCGTGAATTTTGTTTTGTTATCACATCTCCTTGTTTTGTTCTGGTCATTTTCTTTACTTTTTCTTTTTTTTTTTTTTTTTTGCAGACAGTTTTGTGTCCTGTTGATTAATTTGTGTCATTCTGTGATCACCGAGTGGGTGAAAGGGACATAATTGGTGATGTTTATCCTGGGGACGTGCTAATTGCTTTTTATAAATGTTTTCAAAGAATATTTACCCATTCCATTGATTCTTTACACTTAAATTGATGCACAAAACTGAGGTTATACTGTAAAACAGGCATTATCTTGAGCAGAGCTGTCATTTCTAACCTGAACCTGGAGCCCGACCCAGCCCGACCTGGATTTGTAAACGGGCCGGACAATAATGATGTGCGGGCCGGGCCGGTCTTGAGTTTTGATTCGGTTTTACGAATCATACAGCACAAATAAAACTAAATAAGAATACACAATGTAAAATTGTGTTAATCTATTTGCAGAGGAGGAGGCTTAAGGTTATATGTTGAGAGGATGAAGAAAGAAAGAAGG
Organism: Nematolebias whitei; assembly: GCF_014905685.2. Classification (NCBI taxonomy): domain Eukaryota; kingdom Metazoa; phylum Chordata; class Actinopteri; order Cyprinodontiformes; family Rivulidae; genus Nematolebias; species Nematolebias whitei. Next base: position 33,531,633 of record NC_056512.1, read on the forward strand.
GTGCGGCAGCTAATCAGACTGTGGAAGAGATCGCTGGCACATTGCGCAATAATTGCACACGTGGGCTCAGGCTTCTTTCTTGTAAACGAGTCCCCAAGGGTCAATGGGACTAACTTGTGTAAATAAAGGTTGAATGAATACAGCACAAATAAAACTAAATAAGAATGCATAATATAAAATTGTGTTAATCTACTTGTTGAGGAGGAGGCAGGTCCGACCAGTCGGTTTAAAGAGGTAAAAACAAGTCAGATTAAGCTCAGATGGACAACCTGTCACTGGTCACATGCTTTCACTGACCCGCCGGTTGAAATAGACTTGCGACCTGTCCAGGGTGTCCCCCGCCTCTCACACAGTGATGGCTGGACATGGGCACCAGCGACCCCCGCTATCCATAAAGGAAGAAGAGGGTAAAGATAATGGATGGATGGATCATCTGATCACCGGCTGCGTGCGTCTTCGCACCTGCTGTCATCTGTGGTCAAGGAAGTAGCAGCATCTACAAAAGCCGAAACGAGCAGCGCGTTCAATTAAAATAACCTTGTTCTATATTTTTCCAAATGATTTTGCTCTAAAAATATTTTTGTTCATCTAATAACCTGTCTTTAGAGTTGATATGTTAGGCTATTCGTTTTGTATGTTAATATCCATTTGGTGAAATAAGAAATCTTATATCTTCCTTTCTTTGAAATACATTTTTAAATATTATGTCAAACTGAAATGCTTACAAAAGCAATAAAAGCTTAATAAAAACAATGTTTTTTTTTTTTTTTTCCCTGTTTCAGGCCTGTAATTACAGTTAATTTGATCAGAACGGGTTGGGTTCGGAAAAAATGGCTACGGGCCAGGTCAGGTCGGGTCAAATTTTTTAGGCCCAAATGCAACTCCAATCTTGAATGTTAATCCTCTGTGATCTTTAAAAAAATTCCTCAATCTAGCTCCAAGTATCTAATTTCAAGCCCTTGCTGCATCCTCTCGTGTCCACCTTGTTCAGGCCGATGAGCTGGATGATGATGATGGAGCTCGACCACTGGCTGAGTCGCTGCTCCTGGCTCTAGCTGACCTGCTCTTCTGCCCTGACTTCACTGTGCACAGCCACAGAAGAAGCCCTGTGAGTAACCTGTGTCCTGACACCGTGCTCTGCAACACTTTTTGTTCATCGTCTCACCACCCACCATCAAAACTCATGAACGACTAAGAAATGTTCAAAAGCTGTTTAGTTTTTCCTTGACTTCACTCTTCATTGCTGAATTTTAAAGGTTAGTCATAATTTTTAAGCACATTTTTCTGCTGTGGCTGCCTAACTAACCCGTCACTCGAGTTTTGCTGAAGGAGAAACTTCTTGAGGTGACACAAGATGACACTTTCTTGGTCATGAAAGAAAGAAATGCTTCTTTCTCCCCTAGAATGTAAAGAATGCTGCAAATCAGACAAGAAGTTTCGACTAACAATGAATGAACTCACAGTATTTGCTTTGTAATTATGACGTTTACTTTAATTAAACAATTTATTTTCTTTGACTGATTATTTTTATACGACTTCCAGGACTCAGTAGAGAGCATGCAGTCATTAGACAGCTGTGAGTACATCTGGGAGGCAGGCGTTGGATTTGCACAGTCACCCCCTCTCAACTACATCCATGATCTAAACAGGTGAGTAAACTTATAGAGGTCACTTTGTTTCTTTTCTCTTTTTCATCTGGTGACTGTGTTTTGAAGGTAGTTTTGTTCTGTCTCTGTGTTTTTCCACCGTCAGGGCGGAGCTGCTCAGGTTGTTGCTGACCTGCTTCTCAGAGGCCATGTACCTGCCTCCTTCAACAGACAGCAGCGTCCTCAACCCGTGGGTGACTTTCTTCTGCTCCACAGAAAACAGGTGATTGCTCAGCCCCACGTGCATGAACCAACATGCACTCGCAAACGTATAAAACAGCCTCTGTTTAAATGTCAAGCAAGTGCTTACAATATTTCTTGTGCTGCGAGAAGAAGTCATGAAAGAGCGCGTTTGTATTTACATCAGGATTCACTTTCCACACAGAAGGGTTCATGCACGCGTTTAATACAGACAATTTAATGAAACATGACTTATTTTTGCATGTATACTATAAATCCCAAACAATTTGGTTTTATTTAGACATGCGTTTGTTTTGAAATAATTTAAATTTCTTTTAGGATGTTCTATCCTGGTTGTTGTAAGAAAAGAGCACGGTAAAGGCAAAGCCCAAACAACAGGTATGATGGGTGAGGCTTGCAGTGATCAAGATAAGGTCAAGGTTCTTTATTGTCATTCGCATCTCTTGTGGTACATGTGGTGGAGTGAAATTGTGTTCTCAGGGTCCCAGTTACATCCAGAAATAGCAAAACATAAATTGTAGAAGAAAAAACAATACTAAGGATTTAAGATATAAACTAAGAAATACACTAAACACTAATAGTGCAAAACAACAGCAGCACGAACATGAGTCTGTGTGAGCAGATGAGTACAAATGAACACAGCAGCATGAAATAAATCAGCAGCATGAGATCAGCAGCATGGATAATCAGCAGCACATATCAACAAACAAAGTGGCATTACAGTGATGTTTTTCTTTAAACTTTTTTTTTTCACAGTGATAATCTTGATTAGGGATTCATGAGTCTAACAGCTTCAGGGTAGAAGCTGTTCTTCAGTCTAGTGATTCTACACTGAATGCTCCGCGACTTTCTGCCTAAGGGGAGTGGGGCGAATTGAGCAGGTGGATTCTGGGGTTAAACTGGGCTGCAGCCAGTTTCTGCCCTGTTCAGTTTCACTGAATCACAAAAACTTGGTCAAACACCTCTTGCATCATGTAATAGTTGAATTGTCACTGTTTCCAGATTGATTCAAAATGGCTGCCATAGCCAACTGATCCTAAAAGTGACAGAAATGACTAATTCACAGCACATACTGTGAGCATGACTCGTGACACCCTGGGATACCGGGGTTTATTTTATGATTTTCTAATGCGTTTTTGATGTTTTTCTTCCAGACATGCCCTGCCTCTGTTCACGTCTCTGCTCAACGTTGTATGCGCTTATGATCCGGTGGGTTATGGGATCCCGTACAACCACCTGCTATTCTCTGACTACCGGGAACAGCTAGTGGAGCAGGCGGTACAGATCCTCATTGTGACCCTGGAGCATGATGGAGGGACTCCTCACCCTCCCGCTTCTTCATCCAGCATTGAGGAACAAGAGGTATGACAAGAGAACAGCAAATAAATCCATTTGTTGATGAGATTTGACGTCATCATCAAAGACTCTCCTTGTCTTTGTGCAGCCTACAGGCCCTGAAAACCTGTTTGTCAATTACTTGTCAAGGATTCACAGAGAGGAGGTTTGTTATAACTGTTTCTTAAAGAAAAGCTAAATATCTAAGGAAATTAGTCGTTCATCACATATTTTTGTGCTTTTCTTGTTTGTAGGATTTTGATTTTGTACTGAAGGGCCTCGCTCGTCTCCTGACCAACCCTCTGACTCAGACGTACCTGCCCCATTCCACCAAGAAAATCCAGTTCCATCAGGAGCTGCTGGTGCTGTTCTGGAAACTTTGTGACTTTAATAAGGTTTAACAGAACTAAATCCAAATCATAAGACATTAGGAGGGTCAGAACTTTCACTTTGAGTTGATCATAATCCGTTTTGTGCTCTCTTCTTAGAAATTCCTGTTTTTTGTCCTGAAGAGCAGTGATGTGTTGGATGTTCTGGTTCCTATTCTTTATTATCTGAACGATGCCAGGGCGGATCAGTGTAAGATATCTTTTTTGCTTCATTACAGATACTGTAAACCTTTTACCACCCTCCTAATATTGAGTAGATTTTCTTGCCTGGGAGTCACTTTCACATCCATGTAAATGCAGGACAGCAGAATTTTGTGTTGCAGAAAGACAAAGAAGGGTGTTACTTTCTTTACCTGGTTGTAATGTTATGGTTGATCAGTATAAATTAGAGAAGTTTGCATTTTCTGTGTAAATGCAGTGTGCATGCTGAGTGCTGATAGACTTGAATGACATTTGTTACTGAAACTGAAATGTAAACGATCGGATCAAAAGGTAAAACTAGCAACAGCTAAAATTAGCTAAACAAAAGCTAAAGCTTAAACCAGCAAAACAGTAGCTCAGTGTTCAAAATGAAGCAAATTTGCTGAAACATTTTTTTTAACAGAACACTGTTTTCCAAGGGTTTTTAAAAATGTATATGAATTTCTGTAAAAAATGTCAATAAGAATAAATATGTTATCTCAAAAAGTATACTATTCACAAAAAAGCAAGAGCCATAGCTGTGACATCCTGAACGAGCGGAGTCTTTTGGCATTTGAGTGTCTGAAATTACGTTGAAGAATCCAAAAAAGCAAATATAGGAAGCTCTAAACAGGAAAACAAAGGAAAACATGGGAATGCTGACTCAGCAGTCACACTGTTATCCTCTGACGTGATGTGTCCTTGCTGCAGCACGTGTTGGACTCATGCACATTGGTGTCTTCATTTTGCTCCTGCTGAGCGGAGAGAGAAACTTCGGTGTGCGCTTGAATAAGCCCTATTCTCTCCACGTGCCCATGGACATCCCCGTGTTCACAGGGACTCATGCCGACCTGCTCATAGTGGTGAGACGGGCACAGAACACTAATTTAAATGTCATATGTTTGACAACTGTTTATTTGTAAAGCTTGTCAAATACTATTAATCCTTGTTGTTTATATTCTAGGTGTTTCACAAGATCATCACCACGGGGCACCAGCGTCTCCAGCCTCTCTTTGATTGCCTGCTCACCATTATTGTGAATGGTAACTTCTTCTGCTGCTTTCCCTCTGAGTTTCTTAAAAATATCAACATTTAAATGTCATTTTTAGGTATATTTTATTTTACCTTTATTTATACAGGTAGTCTCATTGAGTCACGAGGACTCATTTTCAAGAGAGACCAGAAAACACATGGAGTAAAGACAACAATATACGACAATAAAAAGCAATTAAAATAAAAAGTAGTGCTATAAAAACAATAAAATAAAGGTGCCATAAAAAAACAAAGTGAAATACCAAAAACAAGAACATATTTGCTTAGATTTTTCTAATGACCTTATGAAATGTTTAAAATCCCTTAAAGAAATCAAAGTGGACAGCTTCAGATCTTGTTGCAAGATGTTCCAGGATACAGGAGCAGAGTAAGAAAAGGCCTTTTTGCCGAGTTCAGTTCGCACTGAGGGAACGCTGCAGGTATGAAGACCTGAGAGCGCACGCTGTAACTGCAATGACGACGTGACAAGTGGGAGGAGATATAAGAAGGCAGCAGACCAAGAGTTGAAGATCTACCAGTGTGAGAGCCTACATGTAGATAATGATGACCAACTGACCAAGGAGTACAGAGTGCAGTGATGGGTACGATGGTTTCAACCAGTTATGAACCTTAGAGTGCCATGGTAGACAGTATCCAACATCTGCAAGGAGCTGGAAGGAGCATTCATGTAAATAATGTCACCATAATTGATAGTCGGTAGCAAAGCTGCAGCTACATTTCCTGGCATTCGGAGTTAAACGATCTATTTCTGAAAAAAGAAACCCAGTTTTAATTTAAGTTTCTTTATCAAGTTTCAACATGTGGCTTAAAATAGAGATGTGCATCAATTACAATTCTCAAGTATTTGTAAGAATCCACAAACTCAATAAGAACACCATGCCTGGATGAGATAGGAGGAAGAACTGCTGGCACCAACTTTCTATTTGAAAACAACATCCCCATGGTTTTTATCAGCATTTAGCACTAGTTTGAGATGGAACAAGTCTGACTGGTGTCATATGCAGACTGTAGAAGCTGGAAAGCCTTGGCAACTGTGCTAACTCGACAATAAACAACTGCATCATCAGCACAGCGATCCAAGGAGGTGTCAGGAATGTTTTGACCTACATTACTTACAGTATATAAATTGTAAAAAGAGTGGGTCCTAAAACTGAGCCTTGTGGCACACCGTTAGCGCCCGTTAAATAGCTAGACGAAGTACCATTGTGTTGAACACACTGCCTCCAACCTGAGAGATAGTTAGAAAACCAACCAACAATGTGATCTGAGAAACCAGTGCACATGTCCTGGGTTTGTGAGCATCATGTTAGCAACATATCTCATAAAACACTTGTAGGTTTTAATGAAACATTCAGAAAGTAACCAGTGGGTGCATATCTACAACTTATTAGTTTTTTATGGTAATAAAATCAAGATGGCTGCCACAGCTAATCTACCTAAGCCAACAGAAAGAATATGTGCTGCTGACTATCCATGCTGCTAATCTCATGCTGCTGATTTATTCCATTCTGTTGTATTCATTCATCCTCATCTGCTCACACAGACTCATGTTTGTGCTGCTGTTGTTCGGCGTATTGTTTTTTGTACTACTAGCACTTAGCGTATTCTTAGTTTAGTATATTTCTTAGTTCATATCGTAGATCTTATTACTGTTTTTCTTTACAATTTATACTTTTGTTGGATGTAACCACCCTGTGTACACAATTTTGTTCCATCACATGTACCACATGTGGTGTGAACGACAATAAAGAAACCTTGATCTTGATATAACTTTATTAAATGTACAGATCTAAACAAAGGTTTGATATGGTCGTAGCTCAAAGTCATTCATAACACACGCACAAGCACAGTTCATGTGACATCACAGGAGATTAAGCACAATGTTATTTCAGAGGTTTTACCAAATTGACTGTTATTTTTTAAATAAGGTTTAAAACTGACAGGAAATGTGCATGTAATTTCCTTCAAAAAATGTTCTGCCTTTAATGGTATTTGTTTAAAATATGTTAAAATAATATATAAATATTCCAAGAGGAATCTTTTAAATATTGCATTTCTCTTTCTTGTTTAGTTTCCCCCTATCTGAAGAGCCTGTCCATGGTCGCTGCCAATAAACTGCTCCACCTTCTCGAGGCCTTTTCCACAACCTGGTTCCTGTTCTCAGTCACACAGAACCATCACCTCGTCTTTTTTCTCCTTGAGGCGTTCAACAACATTATTCAGTATCAGTTTGATGGTAAGCCAAAACTGGGGAACTTCTTTGTGCATTTTTACGTTTCTGCAGCGCATCTTCATACGTTTCTCTGCATTCTCTCCTTGACAGGAAACTGCAGTTTAGTCTACGCCATCATCCGCAAGCGGAATGTGTTCCACCAGCTGGCCAACCTGCCCTCTGACCCCGCTTCGATCCAAAAGGCCTTGCAGAAGAAGAAAAAGTCACCGGATGCGATTTCCCGCACAAGCTCCCAGGAGACTGTATCCATGGAGGGCTCACATCCCGCAGCACCGGCAGAGCCTGGGACACTCAAGGCCAGTCTAGTTGCTATACCAGGTACGACTTTAGGTTTGGAGTGTCAAATGTTTTCTCAGTTTAGCTTGACACAGGATGACAGCTGCTGGAAACGTCTGTCAAATTTCATAATGCATAAAGTATTAGATGTGATTTTTATGTATGGCAAGCCTTGAAGTGCCAACAGGTGCTGTAGTAATACAATAAAAAAGTTTTGCATAGATACTTATCTGTTGAACAATTAGAAATAAATTATAGGTAGTATGTCTACAACTGATTAATTTTTGGGGGGAAATTCAGTTCAAGATGGCTGCCATTACAAACTAATTTTAGTGAACACAAAATGCCAATAAGTCATTCAGTTTCACAGATACTGAGCTAAAATTTGTTGCCGTGATAGTAGCGCGTCATCCCCGACACATCCTTCAACACAACAGATTGCAAAACATTTCTGCTTAAAACCTTCCAACTGTGAGAGATAACTCTGTTTGTTAGCAAAGTGGATGGATTTCAATGAACCTCTCAGAAAGTATTCAATGGCTGTACATCTACAAGTGATTAACTTATGGAGTTGATCCAATTCAAAATGGCAACCACAGCTAATGGACTTCAGCGTCCACAAAAATGGCTATACCTCACTGAGCTATAGATGTTTTGAGTTCAGTTTCAGTGTGGCGTTAGCTGAAAATCATTCACAGCACACACTACTATAGCGCTAACAAATGTGAGATATTGTCTTGTAATTTGACATAGATTGTACAGAAGGTTTTATCTAAATGTCAACATAAAATAATCAGCAAAGAATGTCTTTAAACGACTGATTAGCTCCTTTGAAATGTTTATTATATAACACAGAAAAGACAGGTTTTTGAACGTTCCTGTTGGATTTTCTTCTGACCTGTCCACGTGTCCTCTGCTTCCTTCAGGCATTGACAAACTGACAGAGAAGTCCCAGGTGTCCGAGGACGGCAGCATGGTGTCCATCCCTAAAACAGACTCTCCACACGTGGTCCGCTCAGACCAAAGCACAGCCGCCGCGACCAGTGACACAGAGTCCAACTCAGGAAGAGACAATGAAGTAAGTGCATTCTTATCTGGATTCATGCTCAATAATCCAAGTAGAAAAATCCAACAAAGTTAAGTCAGGTCCTCTGGACGGTTTATTTGTGTTGGAACATTTCTTCTTTCATCCAAAAGACTTCATCAGTCAGGAGCCACAACAAACTCAGTCTTATAAATAGCACCTTCACATAGTGGGTCAACCAGTTTGACGGTGCTCTCAAGGTTCAAAGTTCTTTACTGTCATTTGCATCACATGTGTTACATGAGGTGGAATGAAATTGTGTACACAATGTCCCATTTACACCCAAAAATAGCAAAGATATAAAGTATAAACAGTATATAAGGATCTAAAATATATGCTAAAGATCTAAGATATAAGCTAAAAACTAATAATATAAAATAATATGATGTATTAAACAGCAGACCGAACAACAACCTAGCTCCATCTTAGTCATTCATTTCATTCAACCTTTATTTAGACAGGTAAATCCCATTGAGCCTCCAGGACTCATTTACAAGAGAGACCTGATTTCAACAAAGAATGATGACAACAATGGACAACAGCGACAACAATAGACAGTCATAAAAAGGCATACAGATTTATTTTTATTTTTTTACAAATAAGATGGCAAAAAAAGTAACAAAAACAGTTAGATTATAAGGCAAATGTAGAAAACTAAAAAAAACTAAAATTATATTAGTGATGGTATTGCTTCATATTTTCCTAACAGAGCACTTCGCTCTCAGACTGCAGGCTTACTTGCGGTTCCTAGAGATTCCAAAAGCAGAATGGGAGGAAGATCTTTCAGTTATCAGGCTCCTCTCTTGTGGAACCAACTTCCAGTTTCTGTCTGTGAGGCTGACACATTGTCCAGTTTTAAGACTGAACTCAACACTTTCCTTTTTGATAAATCCTATAATTAGGGTTAGCTTGTTATGCTGCTATAGGCTTAGACTACTGGAGGACAAATTGACCTCATTTCCTTAAATGAATTGTTAAAATTGATTAGTTTTCTATTTCTATCTTAACGTGATTCTCCCCCTGCCATTGTGTATCTGTTCCTCCTTCCTGTTCCTCTCATACCCAGCTGGTCGAAGCAGATGGCCGCTTGTCCTGAGCCTGGTTCTGTTAAAGGTTTCTTCCTATGAGGGAGTTTTTCCTTTCCACTGTCACCTTCATGCTTGCTCAAGATGAGAGTCCTGCGATGGAGTTAAACTCAAAGCAGTCTGCTCCTCAAATAAATAATGTTAACTTCAATTATATACGAATGTTTCTGTTCAGTGCCCTGAGATGACTTCTGTTGTGACTTGGTGCTATTTAATTAAACTGAATTGAACTGATGGTTTCTGGAGTCCGCCCTCTCCCCCACTGACTCGTCTGAATCAGTCATGGCCATAGTGGCTCAAAATATCTTGATTCATGCTCAATAATCCAGGCAGAAATCTGAGCACCATCGAACTGGTTGACCCACTATGTGATGGTGCTATTTATAAGACTGAGTTTGTTGGGGCTCCTCGGACTGATGAAGTCTTTTGGATGAAAGACAAAACGTTTCGACAAAATGAAACCGTCCAGAGGACCTGACTTAACTTTGTTGGGAAAGTGCATTCTTATTTTCGACACGTGTTTTCCTAAATTGAATATCGAGTTTGTTAAATTGCTGTCTCCCCTTATCAGGACGTTTTCTACACTGAAGCTGAAATGGAAAGAAGACGTTTGTCGACCGCATCTTCAACTTCATTATGGGCTCCCACACCGGAGTGGGTCAGTAAAACGTTCATCTTTTTGCTCCGTTTTTGAGTAGTATTAATAAACATGAGATATTAGACAAAGTATTAATTTAGAATGTTTTTTTTTTTTAATTCAGATCTTGTCTTGGAAGTGCAAGTTGCCCCTGCAGACTATCATGCGCCTTCTCCAAGTGCTTGTTCCCCAGGTGGAGAAGATCTGCATAGACAAGTTGGTGTCATTTATGCTTCTATTGTAAAAACCTTATTGGTGCTTTTTAAGAAAGCGAAACGCCTCTAACGAGCTGCTTGCTGTTTTACCCAAGAGGTCTGACAGATGAATCGGAGATCCTGAAGTTTCTTCAGCACGGCACATTAGTAGGTCTACTGCCAGTTCCTCACCCCATCCTGATCAGGAAGTATCAGGCCAACGCCGGCACTGCCATGTGGTTTCGCACCTATATGTGGGGTGTTGTTTATCTGCGGTAAGTCATTTATAATGGGAAGACTGTCATCTTTATACTTTGATTTAAAACTAATAAGCCGTTTGTCATTCTTTTTGTTTTTTTTTAGCAATGTGGATCCTCCCATCTGGTATGACACAGATGTCCGGCTCTTTGAGATCCAGAGAATGTAAACAAGACGCTTAAAGACTGAAAAATCAGACTTGTGACTCCAGGGTTCCTCCTTTCTTCAGTATCTGCTGGCTTCCTGGTAACCCTCACTGTGTCAGCCGTCCTTCTGAGTTGGATGTTTGCCCCTCGCACTTGAAGATAATAAAAAGGTTTATGAATTACCATTAGTGGCGTCCATAAACATCTGTGTTTGTATATTTCTTGAGACCTCAAGACGGCTGAATGTTTGCTGTAGCAGCGAAACAACTGGAGCATTTGCCAAAAACAAAACAAAACTGAAGGTAGAAGTTTAAAACGATAAAACGTTTAATTTTATTTGTTTTAGAGGAAAAGGTCTTTTTCATCAGCGTTATGGATATAACCTGTTTAGGTGGCAAATACTGTAATATTTATTGTACTTGCTTTAAAGTGAACTTGCACCTTTCTGAGTTGTCTGTTTTGTTTTGTAATTTATGTGACGTTTGAGGATAATAGTACTGATGTTTTTATGTAAAAGATGTTTTTGATCTAGTTTGCAATTCTATCATGCTTATGTCAAAAAAGTGTATTTTCCTGAAAATGTATTGGGAAAAATATATACAGAAATGGATCAGCGAATTCTGTGTTGATCGTATGCTTTAATGTAAATCTGACAGTGAAGGTTTCCAGCTAAAAGATTAGTTCAATGCAGCAGTGGTTCCTTACAAATGTCAGGGTTTACATCATGTGGACAATCTTAGCCTTTTCCTGTCTTTGCTGTAAAATTAAATGACGCTTTCACATGTTCGCCACTAGATGGCGCCATATTCCGTTCAGATCTCAATTTGGAGTTGATGTCTAGAGAATCCTGGATTATTTTACCCCTTAAGGTCTTTAAACCAGCTATATCAAGTAATTTGATTAAAAGGAAATGTCAGGATTTTTATTTATTTAATTCACATTTTCTTTTGCTTTGAACGTTATCATCAAGTTATGTTTTGACCAATAAGTGTTTTACACACTGTGGGCAAAGTGATTATACTTGTAATTGCAGTTTACATTTTAATATTATCAGACATTGTGGAAAAGATGCTAAACAGACTTATTTTTCCTACATTTGGTCTCGCATCCTTTTTTTTTCAGTGTCTCTGGTTGTCT
>NC_056512.1:33545010-33579468 GCF_014905685.2 Nematolebias whitei
CATATGTAATGACTTTATTAGACACTTGTAATAACTTTATTAGACATATGTAATGACTTTATTAGACACTTGTAATAACTTTATTAGACATGTAATAACTTTATTAGACACATGTAATAACTTTATTAGATACTTGTAATAACTTTATTAGACATGTAATAACTTTATTAGACACATGTAATAACTTTATTGAACATGTGTAATAACTTTATTAGACACATGTAATAACTTTATTAGATACTTGTAATAACTTTATTAGACATGTAATAACTTTATTAGACACATGTAATAACTTTATTAGACACATGTGATAACTTTATTAGACATGTAATAACTTTATTATACATATGTAATGACTTTATTAGACACTTGTAATAACTTTATTAGACACATGTAATAACTTTATTAGACATGTAATAACTTTATTAGACACTTGTAATAACTTTATTAGACATATGTCATAACTTTATTAGACATGTAATAACTTTATTAGACATATGTAATAACTTTATTAGACACTTGTAATAACTTTATTAGACACTCGTAATAATTTTGTTAGACACTTGTAGTAACTTTATTAGACACTTGTAATAACTTTATTAGACATATGTAATAACTTTATTAGACATATGTAATAACTTTATTAGACATATGTAATAACTTTATTAGACACTTGTAATAACTTTATTAGACACTCGTAATAATTTTATTAGACACTTGTAGTAACTTTATCATACATTTTGTTGGAAAGGTTCAGTCGATTAGGTCAGTGATTCCACACTCCACAGCTGACCCCTCTGTCTTTATACCATGCACAGCAGTCTTCAGTCAGTTTGAACTTATTTCCCTCTCATTTCTAAATGATGCTGTCGATCATATGAAACCCTCAGGTTCCCCTGCTGACCCCATCCCTGCATGGTTTTTTAAAGAAGTTTTACCCTTGACCGGACCCTCTGTTCTTGCTATTACAAACAGCAGTATTGCTACAAGTGTATCCCCTGATGTTTTAAACATGCAGTACTAAATCCATTAATTAAAAAAATCCTGGACTTGACCCTTCAACTTGTTCAAATTTCAGACCATTATCAAAACTTCCCTTTCTTTCTAAAATCTTGGAGAAAATAGTTTTTATTCAATTAAACGAGTTTGTGAAGGAAAATTGAAATTTTGAGATTTTTCAGTCTGGTTTTAAACAATTACACAGCCTTGGCAAGGGTTTGTAACAACATTCTTTTAGCAGATTATTCTGGTCAGTTTGCGATACTAGTACTCCTGAACCTTACCGCTGCTTTTTGATACTGTTGACCACAGTATACTTTTATCAAGGTTAGAACACTGAGTTGGAATTACAAGTGCACCATTAGAACAGTTCCTTTCGTACCTGAGTGACAGGAGTTTCTGTGTTAAGATTGGAAATCGTGTATCCGCATCAGTGCCTCTTTCCTTTGCGGTCCCACAGGGCTCGATTCTTGGACCCCTTTTGTTTTCATTGTATCTGCTCCCCTTGGGGTCTATCCTGAGGAAACATGCTCTTTCATTTCATTGCTATGCTGATGATTGTTGTATTGTTCTACCCTTAAAACTAAATAGTTCTTGCACAATTGACCCTCTGTTAAAATGTCTTGATGACATTAAGGCACGGATAGCTTCCAACTTTTTAAGTTTCAACCATCAGAAAACTGTAGTTGTGTTTAGCCCTAACTCTACTGCTGTCTCTGTTCCTGTAAACCTTGACTCTCTTGAGCCTTATCTTAAGCAGTCCGTTTCAAATGTCGAGATGGTTTTAGACTCTGACTTTAAGTTTAATAAACAAATCAACTCTGTTCTACAAAAAATGCTTCTTTCAGATAAGGCAGATAGCTAAGCTTAAGTCCGTGTTGACTTGATTTGACATTGAAAAAATAGTCCATGCATTTGTTACAACCTGGCTAGACTATAACGTGCTTTATGATGGGGTCTGTCAGGCGTCCCTTTCACGTCTCCAGCTCATTCCAAACGCTGCAGCTCCACTATTAACTCGTACTCATAGTTTTGAGCAAATTTTACCAGTTTTGTTTCTTCACTGGCTTTCTGTGCGTATCAAAAATGATATATATTTTTTAAATTCTCCTGTTAACCTTTAAGTGCATAAATGGCTTTGCACCCTCATACCTATCAGACCTACTTCAACCTTATGTTCATTCTCAGGTGCTGAGATCATCTGACCAGTTGCTTTTGGTTGTACCAAAAACCAGACTGAAGCTCAGAGGAAACTGGGCTTTTTCAGTCATCGACCCTAAACTGTGGAACAATCTGCCCCTCAACATTAGACAGGCCGCTTCACTCCTGCTTTTAAATCTCTCCTAAAAATGCACCTGTATTCACTGGCGTTTAACACATGTCATTTATCATGTCATTGTTTCTTTTTTTTGTGTGTGTTTTTATATTTTTATGCTTTTAATTACAGCTTATTATTTTCTTTAATTTACTGCACTGATCTTATTGTTAAGCACTTTGGTAACAGCTGCTGTTTTAAATGTGCTTTATAAATAAATTTGACTTGACTTGATTTGCCTGATCACCTTGGTCTGCTCTGCCTACCTGGAGTCATCTGGTCTCCCCCCCCCCCCATCCCCCCCTCAAACCCGCATCCAATAGAAATCACATCTGTTGAATTCCTCCCTCCAACAACCAGTAAAGATCAACAAGAACATTACTCACCACCTCTCCTACAGCTTCTTCCTGTGTTCCAGCTTGCACATCAATCACTTTTGTAAATAAACACTTTACTAATTGACTCTCGTGTCTCTGAATTCTGCGTATTCAAACAATAACATGAAAATGTGATAGAGGTGCTCTAAAATGTCGACTGTGGACTTCAGAAAAGCCAGTGGACCAACACCAGCAGATATGGCACCCCAAATCTTCACTGTCTGTGACAGGCTTGAAATGTTTCACTTTGTATAATGAATTTATATATTATACGAGTTTCACTTTCTGAAGTGGTGGTTTTTACTTTTTCACGATATTCTAATTATTTGAGATGCACCGGTTCCATTTAATTTTGCAGGATATATTTCATCAGCCTGTTTTTGTTTTGTATTGTACCGGTACAAAAAGTTTTGTTAAAAGAGAGGAAGTACAGGTGCAACAGGGTCATGTGTTCATGCAAGTCCACTTCTCAGAAACATTTACAGGAGTCGGTGAAGGTGAAACCTTATGTATTTTGGTGACATTTTGAAGCAACAGTTTATTAAATTTAGCTTCAGCACGTAACTTTTCAGGTGACAGGAGGATCTAAACTAAATGATCATGATGCAGATGTTTATAGCCTGTGTGCAGTCATGCTTCAACGATAAAATTCAGAGATAAGATATGAAATGGTCACATGAGATGTTTTTATTCTGACTAGCAGAATCCATTAAATCTAAATGATATACTAAATGTGATATTGAGTATTTTTTTAATGTTTTTATTATTTTTAGCACAAACTCAAATATGTTCTATCTAGACACTTTTGATTTATTATAATCCTTCACCTAAAAATGGTCATACAATTATTTATTACAAAGCAACAATAAAAAAATGGTACCATTTTACAATAAGGCTCCCCTTATAGATGGCTGTTACTGATGCATTTTATAAAGCATTAATAATTGCTTATTATGTATTACTTAGGGGTGACAGAGACAAAACTGATCAGTTTCTTGTCAAATAGTGAACCAAATCTGTTCATCTATAAGGATTCAAGGTTCAAGGATTCAAGTTTCTTATTTGTCATTCGCACCACATGTGGTACATGAGGTGGAAGGAAATTGTGTACACAGGGTCCCAATTACATCCAAACAAAAGTATAAAATGTAAGAAAAGCACTAAGATCTTAAATATGAACTAAGAAAAATGTTGACTAAAAATATGTTAAGTACTAGTAGTATAAAAACAATACGTTAAACAGCAGCACGAACATGAGTCTGTGTGAGCAGATGAGTACGAATGAACACAGCAGCATGAAACAGATCAGCAGCAACATGATGTGATTTTTTTCACAGCGATTATTCTGGTTAGAGATTCATGAGTCTAACAGCCTCAGGGTAGAAGCTGTTCCTCAGTCTAGTGGTTCTACACAATGCTCCTCAACCTCCTGCTGTTTTAAATGTGCTTTATAAATAAATTTGACTTGACTTGATTCACCTGATCACCTTGGTCTGCTCTGCCTTCCTGGAGTCACCTGGCCCCTCCCCCCCCCCCCCCACACACACACATATTGTACTTTATCACTGCATTATAAGTATCTCCAACTAATGTGATATCCTAAAAAAACAAGTTTACAAATGCTTATTGTGCTTACAGGGTAGTAACTTAGTCTGAAATGTTTAATATAAAAACTGTAGATGAAATATATAGGTGAACAGATATGGCTCACTATTTGGCAAGAAACTGCTCATTTTTGTCTCTCAATTAATACATAATAAACAATTATTAATTATTTATAAAGTATTTATAAAGGAATTAATATTGTATCTATAACCTATTTATTACCCACCTATAAGGGGATCCTTTTTGTAAAGGGGTACCAATTTTTTTTAATAAAAACTCAAGTCTAGCAGTCCTTGAAGGAATGTTGCCCCCTTCTTCCTTGTAAGAGTTTCAAACTAAGACCATCATGAGAAATGACCGACTTGTCTCCATTTTGGTCAAACCTTGAAAATAATGTTATGCACTGCACCATATCAGTAAAACTGGCCGAGTTATATCCAATAATGGTAATGCCAGCTGGCTGTAGTGGTCATCTTGAAGGGACTCCAAAAGTTAATCAGTTATAGATGTCAACAAATCATTACTTTTGAAAGTTTCAAGAAAATTCAGTGTTTCATACAACAATTTGCTGAATGCACCTTTTACCTGTTGCTCTGCCTTTGCCAGTTGTTGATAAAAATATAGGAACGAAAAATTATATACATAAACAAAATATCCATACACTATAATGTGTTTCATATTTCAGGCATGTTGATGCAGACGTTGTAAATATTTTACAGATCAGCTGCTTGAGCAGAAAGTGCATGAAGTGTGCCAGTCAGCAGTTTGCCCTCGTGTTGATCACAAGTTTTGGATCAAAGATCACAAAATGTTCCCACTGCCTGTCAAAAAGACTCAAGATGCTGAAAACGCCACACGCGCTCCTGCTCGTCTGCCTGGTTGGGGCAACAGATGCTCTTTACAAACAGTGGATCCCTGACACCAACTATGAGAACAAAACCAACTGGGACAAGGGAGATGTTCCATGTGGCAGCGACAGAGTTCAGTTTTCAGCTCAGAGGAAAGTGTCCGTGTTTGTGGAAACGGCTCATGCTGTGCAGGAGATGCAGCTGCCCCTCGATGGAGAGTTGATACTGTATTCAGGGGCCGGCTTTTACGTCGTCAGTGGCCAAGACCCCGGCTGTGGAGCAGGCGTGAGCACCAAGTTCAAAGACTCGGACTCTCTTCAATGGTTTGATCCGGCGCTGTGGCTGGCAGCTGCAACTCTGAATGACCTGCAAAATGGGGATTTCCTGTTCTCAGTGCACGAGGAGAGCGTGCCCTGCCAGCATGATGACGTTGTTTTCAAACCTTTCTCCTCCTTCCGTGTGGACACCACCTCCAGCCAGTCCAGCATCCTTGTCACGTCGGTGTCCGTGCTGGGGGAGACGTTCAGCAGCAGGTCTGAGTTCTCCCAGTATCTCGGCTCCCACACAGGCCAGCTGCAGTTTCATGGGTCCTCAGTTGTCACAGTTGGAAACCCAAGCTGTGGGGATCCCACTGGCTGTGACTGTGGGAACTCTGTAAACCATCAGCAGATCTGCGGCTCAGTCACTTGTGCCACTGTGCACTGCAAAATGCCTCTCCGTCCCATGGGACACTGCTGTCAAGTGTGTGGTTCCATTATCTCCATCAGTTATGCTGGAGGCTTCAACCTGCAGAACTACAGGGACCGACTCAAACACCTTTTTCTTACCCTGCCCCAGTATGAGTCTGTTCAGCTGGGCATGTCTAAAGTGTTGAAGCCGCTGCGGATAATGGGGGTTATTCCTTTTGGTACATCACCAGAGATCCAGGTGGTCATTGTAGATGGGGAGATGGGGAAAATTGCAGAGACACTGGCCAAGGACATAATCAAGGATATTCAATCTCAAGGCTCTAAACTGGGAATCACAAAGGCTGAATTTCAAGCCTCCAGTGGGAACACCAGTACTCCTAAAAGCAGTGCAGGGATGGTGGTTGGAGTTGTGCTTGGAGTTTTGCTTGTGATTACACTCATTACTGTCTTGGTTGTGCTGATGCGTAAGGGTGTAGTGCAAATGCCACCCATTCCTTCAGCGCCATCTCTGAGCTTCTTCAGGAGAAACACGGACATTGGGGACTCCAACGAGGCTGCTGACCGTGGCTTTGATAACCCCATGTTTGACAAACCCGACATGCTGAGTGACATTCCTGGCCTTTACGAATCTGATCGCAACACAATCGCCTTGACTCGCACAGGCGTGCACTTTATAAACCCAGCTTATGATGAGAATGAGTCAGATTTTTCTGTTTAAAGCCGCCACTCACACAGATTACTGATTAAATGTTAACTTTTGTATTAGCATGATGATTTTACAGCTCATGGACGAAACCCGCTTAGATTTACAACAGCTGAACATTGTCCACAAGACCATAAATTGTAGTCAGACAATAAAATCTTTAATTACCAAATAAACTTGGAAGACAAATAAAAGAACTATGAATTATTGGTGTTCTCCTTTTCTTGTTTATTTTAGATTTAAAACTGAAGAGCAGTTAAACGGTAACAAAACTGTGCAAGGATTTGCACAGTTGCCACTAGATGGTAGTCAATTTGACCTTCTCTGACATGCATGAGAAAAATCAGGCATTTGTGCATCATTTAGTCCTTGTCATGTAACCTTTATGAATATTTATGGTACTATTTTTAGAAGCTGACGGTGAAAGCAGCAGGGATTTTCAAATGCATCCTTTTTCATAAAACCAGAGAAACTGCATTGTCTTTCTTTGACAGCCAGACTGCTACATAAAGGGGCTCTATAAAGTTAGTCATGTAAGTATGGAGCAGCTTCATGGGACCTGTTAGACTATAGAAAGACACAAAGCCTTGATCAAAGTCCACATATAAACCGATCCTGGTGATATTAGTGACTTCCAAAGCTGTTGCCTCACCTGCATGCCAAGCAGAACCCCCCCAGCCAACTCGTCCTATGCACCAAGAAGAATCATTCCCAGTGATGCAGCTGCTACTTTGCTCCCCTTTGCGATCGATACTCTTGTAGGTGACACCAACATGCGCACCCTCCCCACTCAGTTCTGCTTCAATATAATGTCTTCCTTTGTAAAGGCCCTCCGAGGTCATGGCCTGACGCCAATGTTTAAAGCGACTGGGGTGGTCAGGGTAGCTGTGCTGCCAGGGGCTGGTGTTGGTCAGTTTTCTGTGGTCTTCTGTTCTACGTAGAAAATGATGGGTGGTGTCTGGGTCAAAGGTCAAACTCTTTGTGTCTGAAACAGAAAATACAGTTTTGTGTTAATCAGCTCTGATGAACAGGGAAACAACATAATGTATAGAAAAGTGTTTACATTGCAGAAAGTCTTCTCTTGTCTCAGGCTCAGGCTGGGAGGAAGGTTGGGGTTCTGTTATTGAGGATTTTTCACCTATTCAATGAATTTACAGAGGAGAAATAAATTCATGGTTTAAGCTTGCATTGTTTATGTTGGATTACAAAATATTTTTTATTGTTCTAAACAGAAAAAAAGACAAAGTGAATATCCTTTAATGTTGGTAGCACAACACAAAATATGGCAAAAGTTGTAGATGTACATCCAATGATTCCTTTTTGAAAGTTTCATTAAAATCCTGTCAATTCAATTCAATTCAATTAAAAAATACTTTATTAATTCCAAAGGGAAAATAATTGTTGTTGTAGTTCATCCTGGATTCATTAGAGTTGTTATAGTTGCAGATGGCTGTGGGCAGGAAGGATCTCTTGTAGCAGTCCCTCCCACAGGGCATCCAAAGAAACTGGCTGCAGATGCCGATCCATCCACCTAACCCCAGCAGACCGCTCAGTCCTCTTGGGCAGTAAGACTGCCTGAATACCAGGCAGAACAAAGACTGCCTGAATACCAGGTAGAACTCCTTCCCCAGTGATGGCTATTGCGCCCTGCCTGCCTAGCTTCTTCTTGTCACGGACAAAACTGCAGCTGCCGGGGGATGATCTTGGTCCTCCCGCAGTCACGAGCCGCGTTTCCGGCCACCTCCAAGATCTCGGTGGTCAGGCACTCGAGCACCGACTCCAGATAGACGGGAATGCATCCACGGCACCTCCTTCTCAACTCATTTGAGATTTGGGGTTGCAGTTGAGGTATTATTTGAGCTTTTGAGATGTTAATCAGCTTCTCCCACTTGTAAAAACACATTTTTGTTATGGTTACGCATCATAACAAACGTCCAAAAGTAAAAAAAAGATTTAACTAAAAATCCTTCCAGCTGCACAGCATCCCATATCAGAAGAAATAATCATATGAAGAAAGCAATTTACATCCAGAAAAAAAAGAGTATTTAAAGTTTTCAAAAGCAAAATCTCAGAATGAATGTGAGAGCTACTCCAACATGCAACCACCTTGAGCAGCGCAATTCTAGAACCAGTGATTTTTGCTGGTGCTGTAGACCCCCACCCCCAACACACCACAAGCAAAAATATTTGATGCTAAGTTCAGATTCATGGTCATTATGATGGCTGTTGATTTATTTTATTCCAGACTAAATAGGTGCACTGCTAGACACTTGGATCAGCACTGCTATTATTATGCAAAGATCATGCAAGAATCTCTGAGAAAATGCCTGAAGCAGTTTTAATACCACAAAGCCAGTAGATGTTAGATAAATTATATAAAAACAGCTTACCATTTTTGCACACCATGCTCATTTTTTCACTGTAGGAATGTAAAACTAGGTCACACAGCTCCTGCGTAACGTCAGCCACCGCTCGGCCATATGAGTGCAGATAATCCGTCCGATTCATGTGCACAGCAGGCGTACACACGTCTACCGCTCCTTTCTCCCACTCTGAGTACTTCTGAAGCATGACAGAAAATACAAATGTAACGTATATCTGGTTTGTGATGTAAAACGATGCGGTAAAAATCAGTGAGCTTATTTTCTCTGAACCTGAACTCACTTTCTGTGAAGAATCAACACACCCTCATCCAGATGAACTCTTTCTTAAAGAACGTCTCACTAATCCCTTCCTACATAAAACATTTGACCCCGTTCTTCACTGGACTCTGTAACTTTACTCTGCTTTAATCCTGATGTAACAAAGCTGAGACAGCAAATAAAAAGAAAGCTTATATACATACACACACACACACACACACACACACATATTTATATATATATAAATAAATAAATATATCTAGCATTATATCTAACATTATGATACATATATATATATATATATATATATATATATATATATGAATATATATATATATATATATATAGATATAAGTTAGAATTTTGCTACATTGATTTTAGCTTGTGTTTTGCTACTTATCAAATTCTTCTTTTAATAACCTAAGTTTCACTTTTTTACGCAAAAGTCAGCAAAGTTACTCAACAGTTGGCAATACCATTACATTTTCTAAGAAAATGTAATTTCTCCAGTTATGAGTGTTTTTCCTCGTTCAAACCTTCAGAAAATCAGCGTCAGACTTGCTCTCGGACAGTTTGTGTATTTCAGCTACTGTTTTCACCAACTCTGCCCTCCTCTGCTCCAGATGTGCCTGGACACCTTCTGTCTGTCTGCAGACCAGACTCTGCTCTCCTTCCAGCATCAGCTCAGCCCTCTTCCTGGCCTCCTCTACACACGCCTGCAGCCTGCTGAACTGCTGCTCAATAACAGCACCAACCTCCTGCACTGAGGACTGACAGAATGACAGAGGATAACCTGGATACAATATGTTCACATCAGTTTATGTCAGAACTCCATATCAATACTTGTCTCTAAAGTTACCTTAACTAGGTCACTGTTGTGCTGCAGTTTTCCAATAGCTGTTTCTACAGCAGCCACATTCTGACTGATCTCTTTGTGTTTCTTCTGAAGCTCTGTCTGCAGATGATCACAGACAGCACATTCCACAGTTAGGAGCACAAGAAAACAATACGTAAGACAAGCCACAGAGAGAAGCAATACTGATCAACTTCTACACAATTTTTAGGACCTCAATCTGTGTTCGAGCCGCCTCCAAAGACTTGGCTTGGTGCCCTTCGTGCTCCTGTCTTTCACAGTCCAGACACAAGCAGCAGCTGTCCAGAAGGCAGAAGCTGGTGAGGGGAACATGATGAACCTCACACGTCAGCGTGTTGATCTCATGAAGGGGATCCACCAAACGATGGCTCTGGAATTTGACGTTCTCCAGATGAGGTCTGAGGTGGACGTCGCAGAAGGAAACCAGACAGGTCAGGCAGGATTTTAGTGCTTTGCTGGGGCTGTCCATGCAGGAGTCGCACAACACTTCTGGCTGTCTGTTCGTGCGGCCTTCCAGTTGTGACTTCATGTTGTCATGGTGCTGATTCTCCTTTGAATTCTCCTCAGTGGTGATGCTGAAAGTTGCCATTGTTAAAATGCTCCCCTGTCGCCTTAAATCTAAAGCTGATGAGCTTTTTGCTCTGTGGCTTAGAAAAAGCAGCTGTAGGATCAAAATGCCTTAGCGAGAATGAAGAAATAATTCAGAAACCACGCCTACATTTTTTGGGCCTATTCAGCTCATATGGTTTCATTTTTCATCCCTCCCTTTGAGCTGCTATTCTCTTTGCCTGGTATTTAGCCCCACCAATATTGGATCGTCATGCTGAAACCTGTTTGAATCAATATTTTTCTCTTTATTACAGTGCGTCAGAGTCTTGGCGCGTCCTACAGGACGACTTACCTACAGAGCAGCATTTCTCTTTTCATGTCCTGCAGCACAAAAACTATTTGGCTCTCTTCCCATCTGTCTGTGAGCAGCAAGTGTAGATTACTCCATAATGGGACAAAGTTGCTAAAACAAACGTTTTTTCACTTTGTGTTTTGTGTTTGTCCCTCACACACAAAAGTTCCCCCAGAAGCTTCAAAATGTTTTTTTTATTTTTCAAGCTGGGCAGAAACTGTTAAGCTGCACGAGTTCACATCAAGAATGTAAACGTAAAACTTTCCACTATGGATTTCTGAAAACATGCTCATGTCACTAAAAGAGGTACATACATTAACATTATTTAAGGCATTTCCTTGAGGAATCCCACTTTTCTATAGTTTAGCCAACTACCAATGAAACTCAACATTTCTGAGGATTTCAAGTCAGAATGAAAACCCATCTGTATTTGTTTTACTTTGATTTATTCTATTTAAATAGGCTTGTTAGAAAGGACTAAAGCAATGCATGATGGGAAAAAATGACCTTTTGTATTTCAAATAGTAAATTCAGGCTGCTCTTTGTTTAATTGTGCACACAGATTTAAAAAGTAGTATATATGAAACCTTGTAATCCTTTATATAATATGCATATACAATATTTATTGTTTGTCACCTTTAATGTCAGACATTTAAATTATGATTATTGTGTCTTGAGAAATGATGAAGTTAGAGCTGTTTTAAACAAACCCTAAAACATATTGTTTGGCGCTTTTTCACACAACATTGTGAAATTTCACACAAATTATTAGCACTCAGAGTACATGTTGGCAATGATGCTCAGCTACTACCACACCATATTCTAGCTCAAAACCTATCAAATTGCCTGAGTTATAGTTATTTTTGTATAAGATAATTACAGCTAATCACAGCAGCTTGAATTGGGTTGCCTTCAAAACCTAATCAGCTGTAGATGCACATTCAATAATTATTTTCTGAATGTTACATTAAAATCCATCCACTGGTGCATGAGATATTTTGCTAAAAGACAAACAAGATTGACTCCAACAATTAATGCTACAGTTACACGTAAAAACCTTGCACAGTTAGTAGACCTTGGAGAATATGTTGTGAATTATTCTCAGCTACAGCCACTCCACATTTTAAAGCAATATCTGTTAAATTGACTGAATTACACTATTGTCATATGACAGCCATCTTGAAAGAAATTATCTCAAAAAGCTAATCTGTTGTGGAGGTACAGCCCCTGAGCATTTCATTAAAATCTGTTGAGATTACATATTTTTCAAACAGACGGACAAAGTTGACTCTTTGAAAATATTAGTAAATTTATTTGCAGTGAAACCCATCTTTGTTGTTAAAAATCTCCAGATAATCAACAACACTATTGTCAATTGTTGATTATTTCAAAAAAGCTGAGGCACGCATTACTGGAAGACTTTACATGAGTGGTATAAACTGGATAGTCTACTAAACAAACTAATGTGATCTTAATGTTTCATTGTTTAAATATATTTGAGTATATTACAAAATACTGCCTTTCCATATACTTTCTAACGTTTTACATTACAGCATAAATTGGCATTTCCTTCCATTCTTTCCCCACATTTACATAAACATGGCTTCCTGCATGTAAACCAATGCAGAGATGAAAATCATAAGTTATAATTCCAGGTTGCTCAAAATGTTGATATTCAAATGTCTTTTTACATTCTTTCTGCATGTTATTAACACGTAGACATCACTTTTAAGCAAATGCACAGGCACGAGCAATGCTGGCACATAAAGTGGTCACCCCACTGGGGAAATATTGCAGTGTGAAAGGGGCACAAACCCCACAACCTCTGTCAGATACAACGCTTGACACAGTGCAGTGCTGCTCTCTATTAAATGTTTGAGTCTGTGAAACCAAAGTGCAGAACTCTCTGTCCAACAAGGATGCATTGCTTCTGAGACCCATCTGAGTCAACAGGACACTGAAAAGGTATATCATGAATTCACCTCACCCTTGTTTCCTTTTCTTGTTTGCTAAACTAATTCGTCATGACCCATTTGCAGAGTTACCTGCAGATGTACAGTAACTCCTCAAGTCCTTCTTGCACATCCATTAAATTAACACCGTGAGAACTCATGAGCTGTTTAAAGCCGAGCGAACACTCATACAGTACCAGCATGACCATCTGCAACTTCCGTTACCTGCAAAACAAACAAAAAAAGACTTGTCATATTCCATGTCATAAAACCTGTTGAGTACTGTTAATGGACAAATCAGACAAGTTTATCTGAAAGTGTAAAGTGGCTCGACTACAAGACTGTTGGAATTTTATGTCAGTTGGCAAAATGTACTTAAGTAAATGAACAAACACTCATTATAAACAAAAGTCCAGCATGTGAAATCTTGCTGATCGTAAAACAAGCTTACTTATCCAGATTTTTTTAAATTAACAATGTTGATTTTATCCTCTGAACTAAGATCCAGCATGAAAACTTAACCACAAGTTATGGTTGGAGAAAGAAGTTTTGAGCTGGTAGCAACTTAATTCAGATTTTAAAGGTGTTTTGGGAGGCGAGTGCAGCTCTGTGGTCAGTGCCGTGATCTCGTAATCCTAAAATGCTGCAGGTGTGAGGACAGTTGCATCAATAAGTGAATCCGGTTTAAAACAATTGGCAAAATCCTTGTGTGAGTTTGCTCGCTGTGGCTAACCCTTCAAAGGGGAGCAAGCAAAAGGAAAACGGCAACAAGATAGTCGTGTTTCCTTGACAATAACTTCCCAAAGCCTAACATGAACCTATAGAAGTTACCAACACATTACAAAGCACACAACGAGAAATCTTGGTTTGTGTTGACATCGCACACTGTTTTGTTCAAATGCCTCGGTGATGCAGGAAAACAAAGTAAAATAGTTTTCTCATAATGCACTCTGCCTGCAGCCATACATACTCATTTTTCAGAGCTCCACCTGTTCGTGGAAAAACTCCAACACTGGTTTTATGACAACTTGTCTTTTGTCAGTGTCACTGCGGCAGCTGACTTCCTGTAACGTCGTAAACTTAAAGTAGCATCCTGTAAATGTTGTTTTTAGAAACACCTGTCAAAACACCTGTCAGTAACTGTTTGATGATCCCAAACTAGAAAAATGCAGACTCATCTTGTAAACTAGTAACTGGAATATGAAAATACATGAAGGCAATACTCGTTCCTCCCAAGAGTTTCAATCTGATCCAGAACTGAAAGTACAGTGTAATCTATTTGATTGACAAGAATCTATTAGACTATATTTAAGTTCCAAGACAAAATACCACATATGTGACTTCTGATCCTTTAAAAAATCTATATACTCACAATTCTGTGTCCTCGATGCCATCAGGCTCCTCCATGGTCTCAAGTCGTCTATTACAGGCATCTAAGATCTTCTTTCGTGGTCCCAAGGGGATATGGATACTCTTGAGGTCATGATCAGAGCATAGCAACAAAGCTTCAAGGTCAATTTTCTCCCGTTTGAAAATGGAGTAAAACTCGCTCATGCTTTGTGTAGCAAGGAAAACCTCAAGGGGGCTTGTGTCAGACTCATCATCGTCATCCAACCCTAATTCTACTTCTTCCCAAGGCAGCTCCTCCACATTCCTCTCCTGCAGGCTGTGCGCGCTCCCAATGCTGTCTTCATCTAGACTTGGGTAATGGTGCAACCGACTGCGGAGACGCACATTGTTGCCTGAGTTGGCCATGCTGGCGGTGTTTCGAGCACTCAAGTCAAACATTCCCCCAGTTACGTAGTTTCTCCTAAAAACCATGGTACCAAGACCGGGTCGGTTGAACAGGGAATCGTGACCCGAGTCTGTGCTGATCTCAGAGTAGTCTATGTCTGGCCCATGAAGGTCCGGTTCACTCATGGCACGTGAAATGGCATCGTCGTTGTCTCTGGGGAACATGTCACGAACATTGCGACGGCCACGCTCCTTTGGGTTGACGTACGTCCCTTGTTTGACAAACATGACATCGTTGCCCATCTGCAGTCCGGACAGAGAGCGCACGCTCTTCCTTCCATCTTCGTAGATTTTAAAGGTGCCATCTCCTTGTTTTCGCTTCTCCAGCTTTTTCTGGATCTTTGTCTTTCCGCGGTTTGTGGCATGGAGAGTTGCCTAATAGGACAGACACAGTGCAACAATGAGACACAATCCTAAATCAACAAATAATAAAAAAAAGATTTATTTTCATCTGACATTCAGTCTAGTGAACACATCAGTCCACAATAACTTGAGTCAACAAGTGGAAAAAATAATAAAAAGTTAATGGAATCCTGACCTGAGAATATGGCACACTGACAGTGTTGAAATTGCGCAACTTGTGACTAACAGAGCTGCTGGTGTAGCTGGAAAAGCTCATCACATCTGACATAGACTCTTCCAAGGCTTCTTTATGAAACTTTCTCTCCATCCGTTTGTGGTGCTTCTTCTGCATCTTCATGCACTCTTTGTTCCGCCGCTCGGCATCATGAAACGCCTTGTCCTTCAGCTTACCGACCAGCTTGGGATTGAGACTTGTCTGCTTGGCAGCGATGGAATCAAGGTAGCGGACACAATCCATATGATTCTTTGTGGCAGCCATGTCCAGCGGAGTGTGGTAGTCATTGTCCAGGCACCAAATGTTGGCACCAAAAGACACCAGGAAGAAAAGGCAGTTGAGGTGACCATTAGCAGCTGCCAAGTGGAGTGGCGTGTTCCCCCATATGTCACACTTGTCTGGGTCTCCTCTGTAAATCATAGAAAATATATATGTTTTAAAAAACCTTTCGAAACCCATCCATCCATCCATCTATTATCTTTACCCGTTTATTCCATTTTGGGTCACTGGGGTCGCCGGTGCCCATGTCCAGCAATCACTGTGCGAGGGGCGGGGTACACCCTGGACGGGTCGCAAGTCCATCACAGGGCCACATAGAGACAAACGAGACAAACATCCATTCACTCTCTCACTCACACCTAGGGACAATTTAGAGTTACCAATCAGCCTAACATGCATGTTTTTGGTCTGTGGGAGGAAACCGGAGCACCTGGAGAAAACCCACGCATGCACGTAAGGAACATGCCATCTCCACCCAGAAAGGCCCCTGGACCGGGGTTTGAACCAAGTACCTGCTCGCTGAGAGGCAGCAGCTCTACTAGTTGCGCCACCGTGCTGCCCCCTTTTGAAACCTTTACTACAATTCTTTAGAACCTGGAAGTCAGTTTGGGGATAAACATGGGCTCTTCTCTGACTTATGTTTAGATGACGCATGCATGAATGAGCAAGTGATTTTCTGATAATCTAAAAAAGTTAAATCTGGTCCTCTGGACATTCAAAAAAAACAAAACAAAGCAAAACAACAAAAAAATGTAGAAATGTTTCGTCTCTCATCCGAGAGACTTCCTCAGTCTGAGGTGCTGCAGCTCAGTCTCTTAAATAGCACCTTCTCAGAGTGGATCAACCAGTTTTGCTGCTGACAACCAAAACCAGCTGATCACATGCTCAAGAAGGACCATCAGCCTAACAATGGATCATTAGCACACTGATGGCTGTTTACTATTCACAGAGGGCTGAGTGATACTAGCAATCACAGCATTGTAAGAGGGGGACAATTGAACACGTAGGCCTCCACCCCTGTTTAACGATGGATGATTTCTTTTCACAAAGATGGCCTCCTTTATTTCTCTCTCAAAACATCGTTCCTCTCTATCCAGGATGTGTATATCTTCATCCCTAAAAGAGTGACCGCTGGCCTGGAGATGAGTGTAGACCGCAGAGTCCTGGCCTGATGATGTTGATCTTTTGTGCTGGGCCATCCTTTTGGCCAGTGGCTGTTTTGTTTCCCCGATGTAAGACTGATTACAGCCCTCCTGACACTGAACAGCATACACAACATTAATGTTTGTGCCGGGGGACTGGAACTTTGGGATGAACCAGTCTTTGCTGTAATGTATTTGGGGGTTTAAAAGCCACTGGGACGTTATGTTTAGAAAATAAACGTCTCAGTTTCTCTGATACTCCCTCAACATATGGAATGACCACTGGTCTGGATCTGGGTTCCTCCTTTTCACCTGTTAAAATTACCAGAACACTGTCAAATCTGAAAAAACAAATATTTCTCCCAACTCATCAACTCAAATAGACACAACCCCCGTGCCCTATTCACATCAGTAAATTCCATTCTAAATGTCCCTTCGTATTCATGTATGGAGGCCTCTGTTGACACCTGCAATGACTTCACTAAATTCTTTGTTAACAAAGTGGAGTTGATCAGGGCCTCCATCCCCCGCTCCTTAGTCGACCCATCAGCTTTTGTTTCGTGTTCTGCTACTTTCAGGCAATTCAAACCAATCACACTCCCATTGTTAAACAAAGTTGCTGGTCACATGAAGCCATCAGGATCACCATTGGACCCCATCCCAGCAGCATTGTTCAAACAGGTTCTACCAGCGATTGGGCCTGCTGTTCTAACAATACTAAACAGTAGTATTGCTACAAGCGTGGTCCCAGAGGCGTTCAAACATGCAGTAGTCACACCGTTAATTAAGAAACCTGGTCTTGACCCTTCAGCCTGCTCAAATTACAGACCAATCTCAAAACTCCCCTTTCTGTCCAAAATCCTGGAAAAAGTAGTTTTTACTCAGTTAAATCAGTTTTTAACTGAGAACAAAATCTTTGAGGTCTTTCAGTCTGGTTTCAAGCAGCTCCACAGCACCGAAACAGCTTTGGTTAGGGTTTGTAATGACATTTTAACTGCAAATGATTCTGGTCATTTTGTGGCTCTTGTACTCCTCGATCTTACTGCCGCTTTCGATACTGTTGACCACAGTATCCTCATCTCTCGGCTTGAACACTGGGTTGGGATTACAGGTGCTGCATTAGACAGGTTCCGCTCATACCTCTCTGACAGGAGTTTTTGTGTGAAGGTGGGTAAAAATCTATCCACTTCAATGCCTCTTTCCTGCGGTGTCCCACAGGGCTCGATTCTCGGACCCCTTCTATTTTCACTCTATCTGCTTCCGCTGGGGTCGATCCTAAGAAAACATGGTATTCCATTCCATTGCTACGCCGATGACTGTCAGATCTACCTGCCACTGAAACCAGCCAGTGCTTGTTCCGTCCACCCTCTCCTCAAATGTCTGGACGACATTAAGACATGGATGGCTTCAAATTTTCTAAGTTTTAACAACCAGAAGACTGAAGTCATTGTCTTTAGCCCTAGCTCAGCTGCCGCCTCTTATCCTGTGAACCTGGACTCCCTTCAGCCTTATCTGAAGCACTCTGTTAAAAACCTTGGAGTGGTTTTTGACTCGGATTTTAAGTTCGACAAACAGATCAGTTCGGTTCTGCAGAGAAGCTTCTTCCAACTGCGGCAGGTAGCTAAGCTCAAGCCAGTGCTGTCTAGACCCGACCTTGAGACACTAGTCCATGCATTCATCACAACCCGCCTGGACTATTGTAATTCACTGTATGCTGGGGTCAGCCAGGCTTCTATCTCACGGCTACAGCTCGTCCAGAATGCTGCAGCTCGGCTCTTAACCGGTACACCAAGGTATGAGCACATCACACCAGTTCTGTCCTCCCTACACTGGCTTCCTGTGAGAACTAGGATTGATTTCAAAATTCTCCTCCTGACCTATAAGTGCCTAAATGGTCTCGCACCCATCTACCTCTCTGAGCTACTGGAACCATATGTTCCCTCTCGGGCTCTGAGATCATCCGATTAGCTGCTTTTGGTTGTTCCAAAAACACGACTGAAGCTCCGAGGAGATCGGGCGTTTTCAGTCATGAGTCCCAAACTGTGGAACAACCTACTCCCCAACATTAGGCATGCCACCTCCCTTCCTGTGTTCAAATCCCTGCTAAACCCAAAATGCTTCCCGGGCGCTTTCAATAGCTGCCCACTGCACCACCTGGTGGTGGATGGGTTAAATGCAGAGACTAATTTCGCCAATGTATGGAAACATACAGTGCTGACATTGTGATGACATTATTATTATTATTATTATAAAAACACATCTGTTCTCTCTGGCGTTTCATACTGTGTGAGTTGATTTAGTATATCTTGTTCCATGTCTTCATTTTAATGCTGTTGTTTTATTTTTTTAAGGT
Organism: Nematolebias whitei; assembly: GCF_014905685.2. NCBI lineage: Eukaryota > Metazoa > Chordata > Actinopteri > Cyprinodontiformes > Rivulidae > Nematolebias > Nematolebias whitei. Next base: position 33,564,061 of record NC_056512.1, read on the forward strand.
ATATTCTTACTGCTTTTTATTTCTCAGTGTTACCCTTAGTGTTAAGCACTTTGATAACAGTCTATCTGTTTTAAATTGTGCTCTATAAATAAATATGACTTGACTTGACTTGACTTGTTGGCTGACTGGAGTCCTGAGCCCTCTGTGAATAGTAAACAGCCATCAGTGTGCTAATGATCTATTGTTAGGCTGATGGTCCTTCTTGAGCATGTGTTCAGCTGGTTTTGGTTGTCAGCAGCAAAACTGGTTGATCCACTCTGAGAAGGTGCTATTTAAGAGAATGAGCTGAATACAGCACCTCAGACTGAGGAAGTCTCTCGGATGAGAGACGAAACGTTTCTACATTTTGTTGTTGTTTTGCTTTGTTTTGTTTTTTTGAATGTCCAGAGGACCAGATTTAACTTTTTTAGATTTTTCTACCTGGATTATTGAGCATGCATCAGGATATTTTCTGATAATGTTTTCAGCACTGACCCATCATCTAGGAGTTATTATTGGGACCTTAATTCATAATTCAGAGTTTAAGTGCTACAATACACTTATAGAAAACAACTTTATAAATTATGAAAATAGTAAAACTTCAAAGTTATACCATTTTGAACCATCCATTGGTCATTATTAGCGCTACATGCTAAATCTTCCTCTTCCTGACAGACCATGACCTGAGGGTTACCTCTGTGTGTTGATCTGTCGCTTCAGGTTTGTAACACGACCCCAGGCATCTCTGCTTCACTACCTGTATTCTGTTTCAAAAGAGGCCACGCTCATTGTGCCTGACACGTAAAGCATGGTTTTCCAAGAGCGGTGATACCTACTGTACATCTTCAAGTCATACTCGCAAGGAGTATTCCAGCTGGTTAGGTGACATGCCAGATGGGCTTGCAACTTTTGTCACGTTTTTATTATTCCACTATAATTCTAATATTTAATCTTATTTTTGTGTTTAGTTAACAACATCTAGTTGTTAGCTCAATTTATACAACAGGAACTGGACATTAGTGACGTAACTTTCAGCTTCAAGACTCTCCAGGTTTTTAGATATTTTGTTGGTATTGAACCACAGTGCTAACTGAACTGTCTTATGGCTTGTCTGTCATCCACTGTAGCCACATGCAGACTCCTAAATATTTGATGGAATGGACGTGAAACTACTGGTAAAGTGCAGATATATTATTAATGAATGGGCTGCAGGCTTTTCTCTGGGAATGTGTCAGATCAGCCGGATCTTGGACAGCGATTAGCAAAGCCCTACTCTGATTTCAGAGCAATGCTCTTTATGTCGTCGGGTTTGTTTGCCCATTTGAATTGTGACGTTTTATGGTCTGAGATTTTTCTGCATCATTCACATTACTGTCACCATTTTCAGTTCTCAGATTATCTGGAGTCACTGAATCTTGTTAATACACCTGAATCTGCCCATCACTGCAACTTTCAGTTTTTGGGTTCTGAATGATCGCATCTTCATTAATGTTTCTCATGCTTCGATTATGGGGGCTAATTGTCACACTGTTAACGCCTGTAATTACACATCAGTCACAAAAAACTCAAGAAAATGTCTGATAACAATGTTGTTACTGCTCTCAGGGATTCAACCAAACCCTGGACCACCCACTATTTATATGACACCAAATGACTTTAAGAACGTGTCTGGTCTTCATTTTCTGTATGTAAACGCACGTAGCCTTCTGAGAAAACTTGATTCCTTGAAAATTCTGGTCAGTTCTTCTGGGGCAGACGTAATCTTCATCTCTGAAACCTGGCTCAATAAATCTGTACTCAATAATGACCTGGTAATCAATGGATTTAACATCTACCGCTGTGATCGTCAAAAAAAGGGGGGGGGGGGGAGTCGCTGTTTACATCAGAGATTCTTTGGTTGCTAGTCTTGTGTCTTCTAAAACAATGCCAAACCAGTTTGAAGCCTTAGCTGTAAACATCACTTTGAATGGAGGCCAGATTTTATCTGTAGTCTGTTGTTACCGTCTACCCTCAGCAACACCTGAGGCTCTGTCTGTCCGCCCTGATGGAATTTCTTGGTAATTCAAAATTCAAAGAGATCCTTTTGGCAGGAGACCTCAACATTGATTGGGGTAAGCCGACTTCCCTCTGTGATAAATTCAAAGAATGTTTCCTGTCTCTCAAGCTTACCCAATCGATCAACTCTCCCACTAGATTAAACAAAAACCTTCCTGAAAAATCCTCCATCTTAGACCTATTTCTAACTAATATGCCTCACAAATTCCCTGGTACAGGTGTATTTGCCAATATCTTGAATGATCATTGTGTGACAGCGGCTTTGAGAGATATTAAACTTCCACCTTCTAAGCCTAGATTAATTCAAAAAAGGGATCTGAAACATTTTTGTGAACAGTCATTCCTCTGGGATCTGTCTCACTTTGACTGGCATCGTATTCTGTTAAATGATGACGTGAACTCCGCTTGGAACTATTTTCGTAATAGTTTCATTTATTTTGTTAACAAACATGCTCCTTTTCGTCAGTTCAGAATAAAGGGACGAGACAGTCCCTGGTTTGGTCCTGAGCTAGCTGATCTCCTGCACAGGAGAGATCATCTTTGGGCCACAGCAAGAAAATCTGACTCAGACACTGATTGGTTGAGTTTTCAACAGATGAGGAATAAATGCACAACTGCTGTCAAAGCAGCAAAACGCAACTATTTCTTATCTCAGACCTCCAAAAATCTAAATGACCCTAACAGATTCTAGAAAACCATCAAATCTCTCTCAGGCACCCCCCAATCATCTGACCTCCCATCACAACTTCTCGTTAACTCTGTTCATGTGTCAAATAAGCACGAGATCCTGAACTGTTTCAACAAACATTTTGTTGCTTCTAGTTCTTTATTTGACACAGTTACTAATGGAAAATCAGCCACTTCACTTAATAACCAAATTTCTACAAATGAAATCTCTCCTACAAGTCAATCCTCAGTTAATCACACCTTCTCTTTTTCTCCATTCTCAGTCAGTGAGGTTAATAAACTGTTAAAAGATCTTGATCCTAAAAAATCTGTAGGTCCAGATGAACTTCCACCTTATTTCTTAAGGCTGGCTGCTCATATCATCACAGTCCCTGTGATCCACATCTTCAATCTCTCCATAAGACAAAACTCCATTCTAGATGCTTAGAAAACAGCCTTTGTTCTTCCTTTGCTGAAGGGAGGTGACCCCACCTCACTGAACAACTATCAGCCAATCTCTAAACTCTGTATTTTAGCCAAGGTTCTAGAAAAACTGATAAACTCTAAAATCAAAAATTACCTGGACTCATTTAACATCTTACCTCCACATCAATCTGGTTTCAGGAAACAACACAGCACAACGACTGCTTCACTGAAGGTTCTTAATGAAGTTGTTGAAGCACTGGATGATAAGGATTATTGTGCTGCACTTTTCTTAGACCTGTCTAAAGCTTTTGACACTGAGGATCATAACGTCTTGTGTTATAAGCTCTCAGAAATTGGTTTCTCAGAGCACACCATTGGCTGGTTCTCTAACTATCTCTCAGATCGGATGCAATGTGTTCAACATAATGATACTTCCTCCAGTTATTTAACAGTCAACAATGGTGTACCACAAGGCTCAGTCTTAGGACCCACCCTCTTTACAATCTACATACAGAAAGTAGGTAAAAACATCCCTAATGCATCCATACATTTCTATGCTGATGGCACAGTTGTTTATTGTCGAGCTAAAACAGCTGATAAGGCTTTCCAGCTTTTGAAATCTGCATTTAACTACATCCAGACAGATTTGTTCCACCTCAAACTTGTCCTAAATGCCGACAAAACCAAAGGGATGCTTTTTTCAAATAGGAAGTTGGTCCCAGCAGTTCTTCCTCCGATTTTATCCTCAAATGGTGTCCCCATTGAGTTTGTTGATTCCTATAAATATGTGGGTATCTTGGTCGACTCACATCTCTCTTTTAAGCTTCATTATGGAAAACTTGGTAAAGAAACTGAAAGTTAAACTGGGTTTCTTTTTCAGAAACAGATCCCGTCTAACTCTGAATGCTAGGAAACGCCTTGTATCTGTGACTTTCCTTCCCTCCATTGACTACGGTGACATTATTTACATGAACGCTCCTACAAGCACCCTGCAGATGTTGGATGCTGTCTATCATGGTGCACTAAGATTCATAACTGGCTGTGATTATCATACCCACCACTGCACCCTGTATTCACTGGTTAACTGGACATCATTAACTTCACACAGACTCTCCCACTGGTACATTTTCATCTTTAAATCACTTCTTGGTCTGCTGCCTTCATACATCTCTTCCTACATGTCTCTACGTGAGTGCAGCTACGGCGTGTGCTCTCAGGACATTATTACCTGCAGTGTTCCCTCAATGAGGACTGAACTAGGCAAAAGGGCCTTCTCCTACTCCGCTCCTGTTTCCTGGAATACCTTACAAAAACAATTGAAGCTCTCGACCTTGACCTCTCTAAGTGGCTTTAAGAATCTGTTGGACTCCTGGCAGGGACCAATGCAGACATGTTCCTGTTTTTAGCTTTCTACATTCACCTTAGAATCTAGCCTTAGAATCTCGCCTTAGAATCTAGCTGTTTTTTTTGTTAGCTTTTTTAATTTAGCCATCCTATTTGTAAATAAATAAATAAATAAATAAAACAACTCTAGTATGACTTTTTATAACTGTTTATTGCTGTCATTGTTATTATTGTTGTTGTCGCTGTTGTCCATTGTTGTCATCATTCTTTGTTGAAATCAGGTCTCTTGTAAATGAGTCCTCGAGGCTCAATGGGATTTACCTGTCTAAATAAAGGTTGAATGAAATGTTAGTCCAGGATGAGGTTCATACGAAGGTAGGGGAGCCCATAATTCAGAATTATTGACTGTCAGTGGCAAACAGCCCAAAAAAGGAACAATAAAACAATAATCAAACAAAAGAAAAAGTAACACTGTTTGCACAATGTAAAAAAAGATTATATAAAGTAAAGGTTATAAATTAAAAGAATAGAAATACAAATGAACTCAGAATGAAGTATTTATTGCTATTAGAGTTCAGATTATATAATATTTATACAAAGCTATTATGCAATATGCTAGCTTTATGTGTTAGCCTATAATTTATATCCGTGAGCAGTGTCTGCTCCCCACGTCAATATCAACTTACAGCCTGAATCTTCACTTTCAGTGACAGTTTGATGTTCCTGCAGGTAGCACGGTGCAATAAATGTGCTAAATATAGAAGGGATGGTATCTTTCCCATGTTAAACTTCTCTGCATGATATAATGTCTCATGAACTTGACTTATGGCATATTAATGTTTAATTTTTGTTCCAGTACTTCATGTCTGTTGTCAGTTAAAAAAAAAATCAATTGCCCTTAGCATCCAAATGCCACTGAGGGTTTGTTTGCATGTTTTTTTTCATGGGAAATGCTGAATTAAAGTGAAGGTCGTGACCTGAGAGCGGAAAAGTTGGTTTTTATTTTGGCTCCTGAAAACCGCCCGTTAGAAATGGAAGTTTCAGAAGGGATGAAACGTTAAAAAAAAAAAAAGATTTAATCTTTACTCATAATGTGTTTCAGGGAAAGCCGGGCTCTAAAATTATGCAGTTATGCTTTGCATGGGACGGTTTGGACATGATTGAATGAGGCTGCCTCTTTTAAAATTACTCAGTGAGGCAAACTCGTTTTTTTTTTTTCTGGCTGGCATGCAAAGCAGGTCAACCAAATGAGAAGAGAAATGTGCCGTAGCATCAAAATACCAGATCAGATTTGAACAGTTTGCTAAGACGTGTTCAACTTTAACATTAGACATCGTCTCTCTGAATTAAGTTAATTTTACTTCTTCCTGCAATGAAATGATCAAATCAGACAATTAAAAATAAATTAAACTGTTCTGAGTCATCACATTATATGAGTCATCTGTAAAGACTGCTTGTAGGCAAATGTGCTTCTCTTTTTAAATGCACCACTGATTTAGGTTTGGCAGTCAACGCTAAAGTTTTCATATTGAACATCATTATATTAATCTCAGCATATTGACGATGAGAGTTATGGTGCTGAAAAATAACATTTTAAATTATATAATACATTTTATAATATTAAAAACATTCAAACACTTCTATTTTTGTTCTTTTTTCAGTGTTTGAACAGATTTCTCAATGTTCATGGTGTAGTACTTGAATAAGAAATAACTATTTGGTGTCAACTATGTCTGTTAGCAAAATATCTTGTAAACCACTGGACGGATTTTAATGAAACTTTCAGTAAATAATCAGTAGATAGACCTCTACAACTGTTTACTAAATAAAGTCAACCCAATTTAAGACGGCCAATACAGACAGCTGAATTTAGAAAACACAAAAATGTCTATAAATTTGTCAACTTTATAGATATTGTGCTAACATTTGCTGTGGTTGTAGCTGGCAATCATTCCCAACTCAAAAACCAAGTGCAACTCTGTGCTCCGATCTTTACCTCAAACTTTAGCATATAGTGTTGGAGTTGATCCTGTTTGTCTGTTAGCAAAATATTTAATGAACCACTGGACGCATGGTAATGAATCTTTGAGACAACAATTAAAAGGTGTTAATCTAACCACTAACCGCTCTTATTGGGGAGTGGTACAGAGGTTAGAGAAGGTGGGCCTGTGATTGGAAGGTTGCCGGTTCGACTCCCTAGATGGACAACATCAAAATGTGGGTGGAAACGGTGAAATATCAACATCTGCCTCACCCTTGAGCAAGACCCTTAACCCCCACCATCTGCTCCCAAACAGGCCTCTCTTGGAAATGAGCCCTCGTGACTCAGTGAGACTGTATAAATAAAAGTTGAATAAAAAGAATAAATTAAAAATCTGACCAACTTCTGTCAGTCTGACAGTCTGGCTGCTGCAGCCATCTAAAACACCAACACGGCTATAACTGGGGCACCCTTTCAGATTAAGAGCTAAAGTTTTATGCTGCTGCAGCTGAGAGTCATCCACAACACACGCACTGAGCGTTACTGAGGCGGCGGGCGATATGCATTCCTTTAAGAAATACTTTTACCCGCGCTTCTTTTTTAGTAAAACTGCAACAGAGATTAAAAGTGTCAATCAGAAGAAGTGTGAGGGTGCTGTGATGGGTCGTACCCACCCCCGGGACACGATCAGCCGCAGGGCCTCCAGGATGCCGTGGTAAGCCGCCCATAACGTCGGGGTCATGCCATCCTCGTCCGGCGCGTTCAGCTCCTTCCTGGTCGCCTCCTTCAGCAGGTCCAGGTACCCGTCCCGGGCCGCCTTGTGGTACCTGTCATTCATGGTGCAGAGTTAATCCACCGATCCGTCCGGTCCATCTCATCATCATCATCATCCTGTTTATCTTCACGAACAGCAGCGCCATGGCTGTGACGCGCCGGGCACTGGCCCACCGTCCACACCGAGACACTCGCGTCAGGACCCGGAGCAACGCGTCGGTGGTTTCCAAGGACGCGACCGGGCTCACCGTGTGCGTGGACCAACAGTGCTCCCGGTGGACGTGGATCAGAACACGCGCACTGAGCCCGCTAATGCAGACGGTTATTAAACTTTACTTGATGTGACAGGTGCACTTTTGTTGTTTCTTTTGATTACCAAGAAACTTCTTCTTAAAGCGAGTTAATTATGAGCTGGTTTAGAACCAGTTAAGCTTTAATAGATACTGGGGGGAAAAAAGAAAGAAAACAAGCCCTGACCCTCATTTTGCCTCTAGTCATTACTGTTCTGTTTAGGTCTAAACTGTTCCCATTAGCTCATTCATGGAATTACATTAAGACACATTTCTTTAAATGTGTTCTTCATAATGTTTTAGGAAAATAATTTTAATCCAGTACATCTGAAAGTGTGTGCAAGAGTTATCTTTAGACTTATTTTGCTCTTTATTCAGTCCAGATGACGCTTTTTGGGGATTTTTTCCTGTGAATTGATCACTTAAAATGTTTCAACAACAAAATGTATTTTTTTAATAAACTTTTTTTTTTTTTTTTGGGTGGGTGTTGGTTTTTGATCAGTTTATTCATTTTGAATTTGGCCTCATGTAAAAATAGGCTTGACCCGGTTGGTCTGAGAAAAAACTCGTGAGAAATGAGATAAAAGAAAGTATAAAATAAATAAAATGTCTTGTGCTGCAGGCACCCTGTTTTGGTGGACACGTGTCTTTTTATACCCATAACCAAATGTCATAACAGAAAACTTCAAGAGGCAGTTTTAAATAGGATTTTAAGCCCTTTCATAACAGCCTGTCAAAAATACACTACTTGTTTTTATGTCCTTATTTAAAAGTTTGAAATAAATTACCCAAATTGACAAATAGAAGGTAATATTTTAGAACCAATCGAAGAGACTTTCAAAGGGTTATTCAGCTGAAATATTGGCACAGTATGATCAGCGTTTGTCCGATGTCACTTCTGCAAGTTTTATTTTTCCTGTTCCCTAAAGGTATGACTTTATACTCTCCGAGACAGCCTTTCCATTGGTTTGGACACTTGGTCTTTGTCCTCCACTTGTACGTATTCCCTCAATCTTAAGCACACTTTGCACAAAAAGTTATGGCCATGCGTACGGACTGATTTGTGAAAAGCAGACTGTGTCCAACGAAAATCTGAAAAAGCCTCAGAAATCTTGGAACTATTGATCAAAATGTGATAAAGTTTGGCTGCTTGGAAGCAGAATGTGGGGAAAAAAAAAGTATATTTGTGTTTAAGAATGCTCCGTCAAATGGCAAGGTGGCAAGTTACTTCTTAAAATGATCAAGTCCTGTGTCATCGTCTCATTTTTCATGCCTAATTAAGCATTTTTATTTTATAGTTTCCGCTTTAAATAAAGCATGTAGCCTCACCCCGATGAAAAAAGATAGACGCTCCCGAGTTAGTTTCACCAGTGGCACATTCTCAAACAGAATCAGAACGGTGTACGACAAAAGGTATTAGGTCTGAGCACACCTTTCATGTACCACGCCTCACATGCAACAAAACAGCATTTCCTCATAGTGCCGCGAGGAGCATTAAAGAACTCAAAGTATTCCCTCCAGGCAGGGAATCCAAAGGATCAGTGAGCAGAAAGCTGTGCCTTTGGAGAGAACGGGTGTCTTTTTTTTTTTTTTATTTATTTTGGTTGCAGGTTAAGACAATAACAAAAAGCTTTTTAAAGTAGTTTTAAAAACGCAAAAAGGAGTTTATTTTTGCAGTTCTCGATTATGTACGGTGCAACACCGTCTTGCGCACGCGTGCACACACGATACGTTTGTAACAACCATCCAGATGTTTTGTGTCAAATAAAAATAAAAAAAAAACACGCTGTTTACTTGAAACCTGTTTCTCCAATTGTAAAATACATGAGAAAAATTCACTTCCAGGAACCTTCTGCTGAACTCTGCATCATTATTTGGGGTCAAACATACATTGTTTGTAGATGACACCCTGCTGTTGAAAACACATTGACATTTTTTCACTCTTTGTGCGTAAACAGCAACGTTTCCAGGACATATAAAAGCCGCAGCAGCTCAGACGACTCACAGAACCACATTTCCACAGGTAGGCTCCTGAGCACCTTGAAGCATTTTCTTTGTTGTTTAAAGATCACTGATTGAAATGATAGGAGTTTACATGTTAAAATCATTAATGGGAATCACGATCAGGAGGAAAATACATAAAGAAAGTTGTGCAGAGCCAACTAGATGACAGTTAGTTAGTTTATGTCCAAGTTTAGGGCGGGATCTGCTTTTAAATGGGGGGTTGGTGTTTGGGCGTAGCTCTTCAACCTGCCATCTCTCATATCTGCTTCCAGCTGCAGCCATCAGTCCACTTCTGAGGGAAGAGACATGTGCTGCAACCCCAAGGCTCCCTGTGATTGTTTGGCCAGCGGCAGCCTGTGTGATCCCTGCAAGCTGACAGGCAAGGACCGAGACATGGAGGCGGCGCACCCACCCAACATCAGCACAGCGAGTCACCCGTGGAGCGGGAGCGAACTCGACCCGGCCACCTCCACTGAAGTGGTGAGGGAAACAGGCCGAAACTGGGGGTGGACGCTGTCTGGGTTCATCTGCCTGAACATTCTCATGCTGGGTTGCTCCTTGGTCAGTGGCAGCACTTCAACCTCCGCCAACATCAGCTTTCCAGACCTGGAGGTTTACCTCATCCTCCTCGTCCTCTTCACTGCCATCTGGATGGTCTATTACACCATTTACACAACCAAGAACCCAAATGCTGTCACCTACAGGGATGAGCATGCCGGACCAATATGGCTCAGAGGTAAGAAACATTTAAAGACAAAATATTTAACGCGCTAACCGATTATTGGACAGTTGCATGACTTTTCCTGTGTTCTGCGTGTTTACCTCTCCAGGTGGACTTGTGCTGTTTGGAATTCTCAGCATCATCATGGACATTTTCAAGATCACTGGCTACGTGGGATATCTCCACTGTGACTCTGCTGTTAAAGTCGTATTCCCTGTGGTGCAACTCGTCTTTACTCTTGTGCAGGTATGAATAAAAAAATAAATAAACGATTAAAATCCAGCATGCATGGTTTAGATCATCCAGTTTTGATAGGTGCAACACATTAAAGCTACATGCACATTAAATTTGCAGACGTACTTTCTGTGGATCCATTCAAAAGACTGCGTGCAGCTGCAAAGGAACCTGTCCTGGTGAGTGGTTCGGACATTTCCATCTTTATTTTAGTTTGCTTTGTCTCTAAACATGTGATCTCTCAGAGCCTGCTAGATGTTTGCTCCATCTCAAATTCCCTTTATGCCGCAAAATGAACTGATTGATCTAACAAAAAAAATGCACCTTTATGAATCTTAAATGTCAATTGTTAGATGTTGTGCTCAGATGGAGCTAGTTTTATGTTTTAAATGTATCTGATTATAGTTTAAGTTTCTGTTTTTTCTTGTTTCAGCTGTGGGCTGATGCTCACCCTCGCTACAAACCTAGTTATTTGGATGACCGAAGTAACTGAGGAGTCTCTCCACCAAACAACAGAACCTGACTACCTGACCAACACCACCAAGCTCTCAAGACGAAGCCTGTACATCAACAGAGGTGACTGAAGCTGACAAAGAAACAAAAAATAGATCCTATAGTCTTTAAGCATCCGCGGAATAACACTTTCCTACTTTTGTGCTGTTTCCTGTCTCACAGCTGGTTATGGAGATGAATCCTGTGCATGCAGCCACACTTCATGCACTTTCTTCAAGGAGGCCTACTACTACCTGTACCCATTCAATATTGAGTACTGCCTCTGTGCCTCAGCCATGGCCTACGTTATGTGGAAGAATGTAGGGCGAGTATCAGCCGAATTCAGCCACCACATCAAATTTAGCATCAAGAACATCGTGGTCGGTCCCACTTTGGGGGTTGTCCTGGTGGTCGCAGGCCTGGCGACGTTTGCCATGTACGAGATTGAAATGAAGACCAACTATTATGACGAGAAAAGCAGAGACAATGCCGTGATGATGCACTTTGTCATGAATATAGTCATCGTGGCCTTGATGTCCATCTGCACCGTCATCGGCTGTGCCATCTATAAGGTGGATCACAGGGAGCACAGCACTGAGAAGAACCCCACCCGCAGCCTAGATGTGGGGCTGCTGGTGGGATCCTCACTGGGCCAGTTCATCATCAGCTACTTTTCCATCGTGGCCATGGTGGCGACCGGAGCCAAAGGCTACCTGAATGTGCTTAACTTGACCTGGGGCTTGCTGATGTTGATCCATCTTGGTCTGCAGAACTATTTCATAGTTGAAGGTTTGCATCGACAGCCCTTCCATGAAGCAGACACAGTGGTGGTAAATCCATACGCGACAAATTCAAGCAAAGACGAGGGCAACCTTGAAAAAGTCGACATGGAGAAAAGCGCCGATGCAGAGGCACAGAACCATAGTGGGACGGTGGAACATCACAAACTGTCGTGGAAGCGGCGAGTGCTGAGGGAGGTCTGTGCCTTTCTGCTGCTGGGCAACGTCATTGTGAGTACTTTGCTCCCTTAAATTCACTGTTGAACTGAGACGGACTGAATACTAACCCTTTGTTTGTGTCTTCCACAGCTGTGGATCATGCCTGCGTTTGGAGCTCGTCCTCAGTTTGACCATGACGCTGAAACTGAGTTCTATCAGTTCAGCATGTGGGCTGTCCTCGTGAACGTGGGTCTTCCCTTTGCCATCTTTTACCGAATGCACTCAGTCTCCAGCCTCTTGGAAGTTTTTCTAAACTCATAAAGCTGCACTTTAAAACTGAACAGGAAGCTCTTGTTGGACATTATCAAACTCCTTTGTGTAGATTCATCTTTTGAAGTAATGACTGACAGAAGAACATTGTTTTGTTGTTTTATTGTAAATTATGTGACAAAGTGAATGTATTTTAAATGCTCTTTTCATAATTCAAATGAATATACTGTGTATATCTTGTATGCAAAAATATCAAAGCGACCAGTTTATAAAAATGAGAAACTTTTTTTGTACCACGTCAAAACAAATAAGTCTATTTTTTCCAAAAAGTTTTAAACCACCCAGTTTCTTTATTATTGTCCAATTGCTGAAATAAAGTATAAAGTGTCTGTAACCAATATAGACCATGAACCGCAGGATTAATTTTAATAAAATGTGCAGAAAGTGATAATTTGATGGACATCTAAAGCTAATTAATTAATGGAGTCAACCAATCATGATTCTGTTATTTTAGTTGTTTGAACCCGTGTGCAGACAGACAATGGGAAACTCCAAGATAAAAGTAAATGATTTAAATTTTGTTTTGCTGACGGGGCAGCAAAACGTACTTTTAGGGATGAGGAGAGGAGAGGAAGAACAGAGCATGACAGCCTCGACAAGACAATCCACAGACAGCGAAAAGAGACAAAGACGCTGAATAAATACAGACACTAACGAGACATGACGACAAACACCTGGGGTGACTGGAACTGGAGACAGGTGCGACAGGAGGGGGAACACTGGGGAGTGCATGAACCACAAGGATACAGAAAAGACAGGACAAAGCACAGAATTCCACACAACTTAAGTCAAGATGGTCATCACAGACAGATGAACTTAACCCCCCCAAATTAAACTGGCTATAACTCTTTAGGTTTTGGTTTATTGTCGTATGCAGATCAGCACAAGGTCAACAATGCAATGAAATGCTCAGGACGAGAAGAACCGTCTGTCTGCATACACCACAAGGGAACGAGCTAGGATTTAGTGTAGACAAGATATTCACTAAATATATTCCAAGTGCTACTCGAGGACCGTTGGTGTTAACTCTATCTGTCTGTTAGCAAAATATTTAATAACTCACTGGCTGTATTTTATTGACGCTTTCAGAAAGAAATCATTTGATGTACATCTAGTGCTGATTACCTTTGGAATCAGACAAATTTAGAATGCACAACACAGCTAGTTAACAGTGGCTATCGTCAAATTTACAAATACGGATGGTGATAAAATATTAATTTATGTGTTTTTAGTATAAAGTCAACTCTTTTGCGACAAACTAATAAAGTGGCTAAAGATACATTTTTAAAATGCTTCTTGCTAAGCTAAGGTGGCACAGTTGGTAAAGCTACCACTTCTCAGCAAGAAGGTTGCCAGACTGAATCCCAGCCGGGGGGCCATTCTAAGTGGAGTGTGCATGTTCTCTCCGTGCATGCGTGCGTTTTATTCTGGATAGTTCAGTTTCCTCCCACAGACCAAAAACATGCAGGCTGATTGGTAAATTGTCCCTATGTGTGAGTGAGAGAGTGCATGTTTGTTTGTCTTGTTTGTCTCTATGTTTCTCTGTGATGGACTGGAGACCTGTCCAGAATGTCCCTTGCCTCTTGAACAGTGACAGCTGGACATGGGCTTCTTCGGTACCTCTGAATGGACCTTACCAGGGAGGCCAAGGAGAGTCCATAAAAGTTATGAACAGAATCAGTGACGTCTATTCTTATCTCAAAGCTATCCCTTGAATTTAGATGCCTTTTATTCATGAATGGGTAGAGATAGGTCAGAAACAATTGTTTAGTAAACAAGTACTGAAAGAGTTAAACTGAAAATGACACATAACTGAAGTGCTGTTTTTGAATCAACGAGCATAAAAATACGAGATTAATTTATTTTATTTTGTGTGTAACAGAGCCTCCTGGTGGTAAAAAAGCATCACTGCAAGCCGTCAACGTCCTTCTGTAATAACCCCAAATCCATGCCCAATAATCCAGGTATACAATCCAACATTTTTCAGTCAGGATTCTTCTGCAATTTTCACAAAGTTACAATAAATTAATAAATACATATCGTTCAAACTTAAATGAAACAATAAGCAACGCATTGCATACTGTTTTTGTGAGCTGAACCAAATATGTACATAAAAAGCATCTTTAACAGATATAAAACCCTCTAGTCTAGGAAACAATTTCGAGTCTATCAGTTTTTCATTTACCCTTTATTTATCCAGGTAGTCTCACTGAGCCACGAGAACTCATTTTCAAGAGAGACCTGTTTAGGGAGCAGATGGTGGTTAAGAGCCTTGCTCATGGGCCCAGAATGGGGAGAATGAGGGTGGGGGCAGGTGTGGGTGCTTCACATACCCCACCCACATTTTTGATGTTGTCGGTACCGGGTCTTGAACCGGCGATCTTCCGCTCACAGGCCCACCTTCTCTAACCTCTGCGCCACCACTCCCCAAATGTTTTGCACTTGACACACTTGCTGAAAGTTTGACAATTAAAAAGAGTAAATGTGGTTCATTTCAAATAAATAAAGAAATAGACTTGACTCTGGCACATTTATGGGCACCCACCCGTTCTCTGGGGTCCTTCGCACAAGCGTTTGTTTACGTCCACGTCTCCAGGAAATTCATCTTGCTTGTGTCCAAAATGCGGAGACAGGTAATTAATATGTTGTAGTTTTATCGCAACTAAGGGACAATCATTTTTAATAAAGGAACATCATGTGTTCATCAATATTTCCAGTTAAAACGAGTTTGCCTGTGATTATAAGTTAAGGTAACAGCCAGAATGTTGTTTTGTTAGCGTCGAAGCTAAGTTTTTTTTTATGTTTTCAGGACTCTCAAGACTCTCCTCTGTTCGGTGAAGAGGACGACAACCTGCAGCTAAAAAGGTCTAAAGTTAGGTAAGAGATCTGATTTGGTGTATACACAGCCAAACCTATTCTGACACATTGAACAGCAGGCTAAAATTATTTCAGATATCCCTTGGTTTCGTTCTTCCACCTCTTCTTCCGGACATGCGCAATAGCGGTTTATTTACTGTGCGAGGTCCTCAGCGTTCGTTTCATTGCCTCTATGGTCTCCATCATCCTCCTGCTGTCCTGTGACTTCTGGACTGTCAAGGTTAGTGTGAAGCTATATGTATAATATGTATTTATATATATATATATATATATATATATGTATTTGTATATGTATTT
>NC_056512.1:33579868-33590700 GCF_014905685.2 Nematolebias whitei
TATATATATATATATAATGTATATATAAGTGGTCAGTAATAAATTCTGTTTTCTTGAAGGTAGTTCTTTGGGCCAGACACTTTTACCCCCAGTCACATTTGTAAAATGTTTACAAGCCCAGTATAGTTTTAACATTCTACTTCTAATATGACCGCATGCTAATCTAAAGACACACAGGGATGAACGCCTTGACTGGCTGTTCAGGTTCTAAGGCATTTGAGGGGGAAAAAAATATTTTTGAGTTGGACTTTGGTCTTTGTCACTTTTCCTACAATCCACATGAACGTTAACCCTAAACCTGTATGTCCTCTCTATGTTTTTGAACATAAAAATATTTGTACTGACTTAAAACACAACTTCACCGGAGGAGGGGGCGTGCCAAAGAGACCATCTTAGCACCTACACAACTGGTTTGTTCCACGTTGGAGTAAGCTGTTGGGGGAAGAATCAGTTTTGTGTTGTGCATTTCCTTGACTGATGAAGCCTTCTGGATGGAAGGTGAAACGTTTCAGCACACAAAAAGAAAGAAAGAAAGAAACTGTCCCGATGACCTGACTGAAAAGTGTTGGACAACTGAACTATGCTCACTGCAAAGTAATGTGATAAACTGAACGAAGATGATTTGATTTCAGAATGTATCTGGCAGATTGTTGGTGGGCCTTCGGTGGTGGAATCAGGTGGATGAAGATGGAAAGAGCCGCTGGATGTTTGAGTCAAGGAAGGTAAACAAGACCCCGTATATATATAATTAACTGGATAGAGGGCTTTGCTTAAGAGCAAACCAGAAAGCCTCTGTAATATATGGAATAAAAAAAAGCAGCATCTTTGCCATCTTTTTTTTTTATTGTGACATTGGCAGCAAAAATTAAATCCTCCAAACTCTGGAAAATTAAACAAATACAAGTGCAACTCCAAGTCAGGAATGGGTATGATTGTAAAGATATGCAACTGGCAAAAAAAGTTACATATTGTATTGAAGGCCTAAAAGAAGGACTTTATGTATTTTATTAAATGGCATCGTGGCTTAATATAAAGTAAAATTGTGATTTTCCTTTTTGTTATTGTGTGTATTTTGTATTCATATCTGGCCTTTTCTGACTGATTGTAATCATAACGATGTAAAAAGTATAACAGGTGTGTTCCCTTTATGGAACTAGAGGAAATGTTTGAATATTTTATACTGTGTTGACTTGATCCTTCTGTGTAAGAAAAATGTTAATTTACCGTGTGTCATAAGAGACGCTTAATATTTAGTTTAAAGTAATTAAATGAAATATTGTTTTCTGTTTTTGAACAGACAAACAACACAACTCCCACGGCAGAATCACAGCTCTTCTGGCTCGGACTTATCATTTGCCCCATCTTCTGGGTTATTTTTGTCTTCAGCGCCATTTTCTCCTTAAACATTAAATGGCTGGTTCGTTCATTGTTTTTAAACACATCAGTTTAAATTAATGGCTGTTATCAGTTCATGTGAAAATCATATTTTTGCTGTTTCCCTGCAGCCTGTGGTGATAATGGGTTTGGTTTTGCAATGGGCCAACCTGTACGGTTACATCAGATGCAAAGTGGGTGGAAAGTCCAGCCTGAAAAACATGGCCAAGAGCTACCTCAGTGGGCAGATTTTCAAACAGGTATGTGATATGTTGTCTGTACCTTTCATATTTTTGATTATAGAAAATTAATTTCAATCTTTTTTGTCTTGCTTTGTGTTTCTCCAAAGGCAATGAAGGGAGCTGAAGCATCCTGACAGTGGAATGGAAACCTGAGGACAAAAAGAAGATGGACGGGTCTCCGTCCTGAGTGGACTCGTATTAATTAATTGAGGTGGTGGACGGTCTTTTTGGGGGAGGGCTCTTTTGTTGCCACATTTTCTATCAGCTGGTGATGTCACTTCCTTTGAGATTCACTTAAAGACAAAGGTAAAAGGTAAAGTTTTATTCGTGTTTGTTATTTAATCATATGTTGGAGGGTGTGTCACTTTCAAGGCCAAACATTAAAATAAGTATTTGTTGTTTTGATGAAGCTGTATTTTTCTTGAATAAAAGTATAAATGACACTCTGAGGTGTTAAATGCCATATATTAAATTTTCTTTACTGATCTGTTTAATAAAAACTCTTGATTTGCAACCAGACTCTTACATTTTACAGAGAATGTATTACAATATGTGTCATCGTTGTATGTTCCCATCTCTGCATTTAACCCATCGCACCTGGGATGCACCCAGGTGGAGCAGTGGGCAGCTATGTAAGCTGCCCGGGGAGCAATTAGGGATTAGGTGTCTTGTTCAGAAACACCACGACATGTGGGAATGGCTGGAGATCAGACTTGGGACTTTCGGGTCCCAGGTCATCTGCCGTACCTCTACCTCATCTTTATTAGTTTTAAGCAAACAGACTTTAACAAAAGAGGTAGTTTTAAGGCTGAATTTTTCTGAGCTAAGTTATTAAAACTAAACTAGAAAATCAAATTTATGTCGAGTGTAGTGATGCTGATCTGACTTCAGGAAAATTGTTGAGCCACAAGGTGGCAGCAAAGTGCAATTTTAATGTAATTTTCATTTACTGTTATATTTTTAAATTGTGTGAATGTCAGTGTCTTATTCCAATAATACAAACTCCACAGGATTATTGTCATGGAGAATAAGGAATAGTTGACCAAAGTTGAATAATGATTTAAACAGTTTTTGTTCTGTGGTGCAAATACCTCCACACATTAATCTACGTCCTTCTGATACTTGTACTTCACTGTATTAAAATATTAAATTTGCTTATTTTTTTCCTCATTCTCTGTTTTACACAGTTTGATTCTATTTCAGGTGAAAACTTCAGTTCCATTTTAATTAAAGAAGAGAGAAGCTGTCCATTCTCATTATTTCTGTTTTAGACTTAACACACACAACTCATCTTTTGGTAAATAAAAAATAAATATTACCTTTTTGTTTGATTTAACAGCAACAATTATAATCCTTTAAATGCAAGTTTAACAGTACAGTTACTCTGATAATGTAGGAAGCAGAAAACAATGAACTGATATTTAAAAAAAAGAACATTTGAGACCTGATTTCTGTACTTGTCAATTAAAAGACGAGCACTGTTTAGATTATTTTCACTCTGATTATTGTTATAATAATATTGTTATAGTCATCAGCATCATTTCTCTGTTTTTATGCTTGAACTTTTTTTAGACAGATTAGTGCAGTTTATTTATAAATTAAAAATAGACAAATATATATATATATATATATATATATATATATAATTTGTTTTAATCTTTATTTACCATTATTGGAAATACAATTACAAATCTGGGGTAAAGTTTATTTACATGTTCTTAAATTTGACTGAATAATTATTTTTTTAAGTGTTTTACCATAAAATGTTCATTTCCTTTCAGCCCAGCTCAGTTTATTTTAAAACAATAAGTGAGTTAAATCATGTTAGGGGTTGCATCAGTACCAGAAATCAAAGTGATTCACTTTGCATTTATACTTCACCATAACACAAGTCATTGCAGTAACGTATGACGAGGCAACGATGAAATAGAAGCAGGAAAAGATCTTATCCCCTCTGTCTGCAATCCTCTCGTACTCTGTTTCCGTCTGCCTGTTGGTCTGAAGAGCTTCCAGGAACTTGACCATCTTTCTGAGCATTAGCGTGTCCTCAGAAACCTCCAGCTGGACGACACTGATGTCAGCTCTGGTCTCTGATGTGGAAGACAAACAGAAAACTTCATCAAGACTCGAGGAGGAAACAGTTCTCATTGTCAAACGTCCAGTGCAGACTCAGTCTAAAGCCTTAATCACCTTCATCCTTGATCTCTTTGCTGTTTTCTTTCTCTCGTTGGGGAGAACTTTGGAAGAAGCTGCACAAATCGAACAACCCATCTTTGGCCACCCGTGTCAGCAGCATGGACACCAGCATGCTCAGCACCAGAAGAACCAGGCAAACACAGAAGTGAGTTCCTGAAACACACAATGCTGCTGTTTGTTTCCTTTGTGTGTGTGTGTGTAAATGCATGTACAGATGTGTAGTTTTGTGAACAGTTGTGTTTACATGTGTGTGTGTGTAAATGCGTCAAATGCGTGCATGTGTACAGATGTGAACAGTTGTGTGTACAGGTGTGTGCATGTGTACAGATGTGAACAGTTGTGTGTACAGGTGTGTGCATGTGTACAGATGTGAACAGTTGTGTGTACAGGTGTGTGCATGTGTGTACAGATGTGTGTACATGTGTTTACAGGTTTGTCTACATGTGTTTACAGTTGTGTACAGATGTGTGCACAGGTTTGTGAAGAGTTGTGTGTACAAGTGTGTGTACAGTTGTGTACAGGTGTGTGTACAGATGTGTGTACATGTGCTTACAGGTTTGTCTACATGTGTTTACAGGTGTGTACAGATGTGGGTACAGGTTTGTGAACTGTTGTGTGTACAGCTGTGTACAGGTGTGTGTACATGCGTGTATGTGTGTGTGTGTGTGTGTGTGTGAGAAGTAATACTAGTCTGAATGAGAGGCAATAGATTTGTGTATGTATGCGAGTATGTGTGTGTGTGTGTACATGTGTGTATAGGTGTGTGTACAGATGTGTTTACAGATTTGTCTACATGCGTGTACAGCTGTGTGTACAGGTGTGTGTGTATAGGTGTGTGTGTGTGTGTGTGTGTGTGTAGGGGGTGTGTATGTTTGTATGTATGTATGTTTGTGTGTGGATGTGTGGGTTTGTGTGTGCATGCCACATGACTCACGGATGATGGGGCTGCACTGGCCGTCTCCGGGGAGCTCGTCGTTGAGGATGCTCAGGAACATGGTAAAGCTGAGCACCAGAGTGATCTTGAACGAGTTGCGTTCGCCTCCTTTCAGCGGCAGAGCAAAGCTGACTATATCGGCTAAAACGATCAGAATCGTGGGCAGCAATAATGTTATGAAGGGGTTTGAATATTTGATGCTCAGTCCCACCTGAAGTGAACACAGGACGCAGTTTTATGAAAGACGTGGTGAAAAAACAATTCTCTAGTCTCTATGACTTTTATATATGACTGATAAATGTTTACTTAATGGGCAAAATTATAAAGACATACTCAAAACAACATCACGCGATGAGTACTTATGAGTAGTCAGTATCTTACTTGCAGTAGATGGCAGTCAGACATCTCAGTTTATAGAATCTGGTAGAAATGTTGTTGCGAGGTTCAAATTAGGGTTAATCTGAGAGTGGATTTTTGCCATCTAACTCATACCTCCAAATTTGTATAAAATTCACATTAGTGTATTATTGTAATCATGTTTGTTGATCATGTGACTCTTTATCATAGGTCTACCTCACAATTGTAAACAGCACTAGCTGTTGTTTGAGTTCTCAAATGAAATTTTGCTTTAGCCGGAGTTGGATTAATAGTTTTTTTTTTTTTTAACCAATGAATCAGATGACTTGGGTTTCTGTTTTTGAACTTACCATGATGTAATTGCGGTCATCTCTTTGTTTCTTGAGAATCGCAAAATCTGTTTGCCAATCTCCGTGGGAACCATCTATCATCTTCACGTCACCCATGTGTAGACTTGTACCACAATCTACAGAGAACACAACTATCCATAACTTTTTTTAAATACTTGGGGATGTTTAATGTTTACAAAAAAAAATTATTTGACAGAATTTTCACTTTGGCGCACCAGTTGAGTACTTATTGAGGAAAACTCCTCACATGAGAATTAAAACGAGTTCAAGAATCAGTTTTCTTTGATTTAACTCTCCATGTCCATGGATGACTGAGAATCTACACCAGCATATTTATTTGTTACACATGAACCAGGTTTATGGTTCCACTTAATCACCAACTTCTCAATGAATATTAACTAATGAGGTTAACTTTATGACAAGTTTGACCTATTCAGCACAATTTATCATATCACAACCTCACTCTGGTTTTAGCCATACATTCTTCGCATGCATTGTTTTATTGCTACCCATTCTCATTTATCACATTATACCTCTTCTCATCCCACAGATCCTTCTCATCCTTCATCCATACCTCTTTGAATCTCATTCATCCAATGTTTCTGACGCTTCTCATCTCACTTATTCTCTTTCAAATTCCTAATATCTCATCCATAATTATCATCATCCCACTAATCGTTCTCATCTTTTATCACTACCTCATCATTCCACTCATTCTTCAAACTTAAGCCCTCAAATCTATTTATCCCTTCATCTCTAACCCTTATCAACCCACTCATTATTTTTCAGCACTATTTTTTCATTTCATTCATCCTCATTTTACTCCTTCACATTCCTCTTTCTCATTCTTCAGTTCTACTCCTTCTTGTCTCATTCATCTCACATCCCTGCCCCTTCTCATCAAACTCATCATTGACCTCCTCATCCAAATCTAATTCTATTCCACTCATTTTCCGTTCCTAATCTTTCTCATCACTCGCAGCCTCTCTCAACTTTCTCATCCTTTTGATCTGCTTACTTTTCTTTTCTGCTTGTCATCCCTCATCAACAAACCTTTCTAGCTTGCTCATTATTATTGTTTATTCATATCCATTTTCATCCCATCCCTCACCTATACCTTTTATCATCTAACTCATCCTTCTCATCCTACTGTATATCTCATTCTTTCTCATCCTCATCTCATAATCTGGCATCAGTGATAAAATGAATCTCAAATATGATGATGCAGATTTTTACAGTATAATGTAACAAATGTGAAAACATAAGAAATTGAGAGACATTTGTCAGTCCCATGAGGACATTTCCAAGGTTTTAAATGAAATTTGAATGTTTGTGCATTAATATCTTAGCTTACCACCCGCTGAAAAACTTTGGATTGCAACAGGACATTCATCCTCAGCGAAGGGGTAGTTGAACAGATTGATTTCGCAGTCCACCGCTGCATTTATGATCACACTGTGTTTCACTGTACCATTACTGAATACCACCAGATCATCAGAGCCTTGCTGCATATCTGTTGTTATTCTACACACATAAGCACAGAGACAACAGCCATCTCAGGTCAACTTTCATTGGTCCATGAACTGACTGTGTCATAACAGGAAGTTGCCTTACTCACCCATTTGTTACATGGAGCTCTGGGGTCCAGATTGTATTTACCGGCAAAATCACTTGATCAAACTGGTAAACTGACGTGTCCCACGCCAATCCTGGATCCAGCCATTCCTGGGTTTCAAAATAAAAGTCTCTGTCATCAAAACATATTTGTTTCTTCGTGGTTTTTTTTATTTTTTTTTATGTGAAAATATCTTTAAACTTACAATGGAAGCAACAAGACGACTATTGAGACGGAGGTTCTTTGTGTCCTGTTCAAATGGAAAAAGGTTAATCAAAACCTTTTCATCAAAACATTTACCGGATTTTTCGGACTATAAGATGCGTTTAAAATGTTCTCAAAAATTGACAGTGAGCCTTATAATCTGGTGCGCCTTATGTATTAATTCTGGTTGTGCTTACTGACCTAGAACTGATTTCATGTGGTGCACGGCGCTCAAAAACCTGTCAAAATGAACTTGTTTCGCTTAACGCACCTTAAAATCCGGTGCGCCTTATAGTCCGAAAAATACGGTAAACCTAAATGTCTATATTAAAGCAGCTTGTTTCAATACTGAATGATAATGAAACGTTTAAGAAATCACTTACAACATCCAGAGTTTGGTACTCAATGAACGGCACCTTAATGAGCAGGGTGCAGTTTTCATACTGAGGCTGAGAAAAGTGCTCTTTGTTGATTAACATTTGAGCCAGACATCTGCGATCTGTGCAGATAGATTCTGCGTGGACACTTCCTGCAATCACACATAATAAATCCAATCCATTTCAAAAGCCATCCTCAGATTTCTAGTGCATCAAGTTACTTTGATATTTGCAATGGTTTTCCAAAATGCACTTACCTATAAAAAGTATCCCCAGTAAGAAGGCTAGTTTCGTCATACATTTAGTTTTTAACTGAAGCCTTTCTGATGACATATTTAGTATTATAGCTGTCGTGAGCTTCACGTATAACGAACGACGGCAGTTTTGTCTCAAAGTGCATCCTGATGGGACTCTTATAGCTTGGTGGACAGCCTTCGGAGACACAATGACGTTTTAGAAAAATATCACGCGATTAATTACTGGTATGTTTCTCAGCCAGACTGTGTAAACAGGAGAAGTGCAAGTGCAATTACACCCATTGTCTGCTTCAGGGTGAGCAGAGACAGGTAGCTCTGCTGTCGTTTGCGGTCATCGCAGACTGCGCTGCTCAGTAACACGATGAGGCTGTGGTTGCCATAAAGGGCAGGAGGTCTGTCATTGAAAATACACTGAAAAGGTTCTCCAGTGATGTAAGCGAGACAAAGACGGGACAAAGCTGTGGTTTCAGTGGTTTGACAAAAGAGACGGGGGTAAAAAAATGCTGTTTTGACAGCCGGATAATAAATTGTAGTTTTGTTTTATAGTTTATTATGTTATATAATGTTGATTCTAAAGGATGCTGACTAAATATTTACTTCCAATAGATATATGAAAAGGTGTGGTTTGTGGCACTATTTTAATGAACGTAATAAATAAAAAAATGATAAATGTTCACCAGGAACAAGATCAAATTTGATTCTAAAAAATGAAATTGAGTTCACAATGGCGGCACGGTGGCTCAGTTGGTGGAGCTGCCTCTCAACGAGAAGGTTGCTGGATCGAATCCTGGCCTTTCTGGGTGGAGTTTGCATGTTCTCTCCGTGCATGCGTGGGTTTTCTCTGGGCACTCCGGTTTCCTTCCACAGACCAAAAACATGCATGTTAGTCTGACTGGTGACTCTAACAGGCGTGAGTGAGAGTGAATGGTTGTTCGTCTCCCTGTGATGAACTGGAGACCTGTCCATGGTGTCCTCCTCCTCTCACACAGTGACTGTTGGATATGGGTACCAGTGACCCCGTGAAAGGATGAAGCAGGTAAAGATAATGGATGGATGGAACTTAGAGCAGTTGTCTTCCAGTGGGAACGGTAGTGTTCGATTGCACCAGCAGTCACATGTTGAAGTGCCCCTGGGCAAGACACTGAACCCCTCACTGCCTCTGTGCGTCCCATCGCTGTATGAATGTGATCTAAAGGCTCTGATTGGTCTCAGAATGATTTATTTAATTATCTTTGTAGAGATGGAGAAAAGAGTATGAATGTGTGTGTGGAGGTAAATGAGGAAGTGCTTATCTTGATCAGATAGAAATGCTCTACAGTCCATTTAACATTATTTGAGTATAGTTCCATTTTTTTTTTTTTTGTCCATTTTTAAGTTCCTTCTCTTTTGGTTTTACACAGTTGCAGATTTTCAAGGTTTCAAGGTTCTTTATTTGTCAATGTGGTGGGATGAAATTATGTACACACGGTCCCAGTTACATCCAACAAAAGAATTAAAACGTAAAAGAAAAACAGTAAAATAATCTAAGAAATGAACTAAGAAAACCGAAAAATTTAATTAATTCATTATTCATTAATTTATTAGTTAATTTTAAAGTTAAACCTGAAGTTTTTCATGTATTGTTCCACAGAGAAACTTCATGCCACATGTTTTTCGGGATCCTCTCATGTCCTTTCATGCTTTTCAGACTTTCCATGTTATCTCACAGTCGCAGTAAGCTGCACTCGACCTTTTTATCTGCAAAATACAAGATTCCTCAGGAAATGTCTATCTTTAAATAAAATCAACAGCCTATTATTCCTTCAAGGAATGCATATCGCCCACTGCCTGTCGTGCTAGAGGTTTAGAAGACGATAATCTTCTGTTGTTAAGGAACAGAAATACTGTACAGCCAATTTGGTCAAAGATTGTAAATAATGCAATCTCATTTGAGTTTTCACAACATGCATTAGTATTTGTTGAAGATGACGCTCAGCTACAACCATACGAAATAAAGCTCAATAGCTATAAAAAACGGTTGAGTTATAGCCATTTTGGTGTTGGTTAAAGTGGATTGGCTGTGGCAGCCATCTTGAATTGGACAGACCCTGAGATTAATCAGCTGCAGATGTACTTTCAGACGTTTCTTTTTGAGCGTTTCACTGAAATCTGCTCAGCGGTTCATGAAATGGTTTGCTACCAGACTGACAAGTTTTAAGCAAAAAATGCTACACAATGTGTAGCACTCAAAGTATGTGTTATGAATGACTCTCAGCTACTACCAAACCATATGTAGCTCAATATTTGTAAAACTGACGGAGTTACAGCCTTTTTTTTTCTGCACCCATGAAGTCAAACACATCCAAACAGCAAGCTCTTATGTTTTGTGCTCTTTTACTTTCATCTTGGTGCACAGTACTGATGTGGGACAGTTAAACGATGAGCTACCTGTAACTTTTTTACTTGTATTTGATAACAGAGTAAAACTTTGTTAGATGTTTGTGTTTTATTTTTATTATTTTACACATTTATTACACAGCTGCTACTTGTAAATAACACACAGTTCTTTCTCAGTTATCACTCAGAGGAATGCCTCTTATCTCTGTCTTCACACATCGTCTTTCAAAACCAATACTCCATCAGGTAGTCATCCCCCCCACCCCCCACCCCTATAAAACACAGTTTCAGACTCTATTTTTAAAACCACCACCAGGTTGTTTGGATGTTGTTGACCTCTTTGCTTCAACTTTAGATGCT
The DNA here is from genome assembly GCF_014905685.2 of Nematolebias whitei. Lineage (NCBI taxonomy): Eukaryota > Metazoa > Chordata > Actinopteri > Cyprinodontiformes > Rivulidae > Nematolebias > Nematolebias whitei. The sequence goes on from NC_056512.1 coordinate 33,590,511, forward strand.
CTTATAGCTGCAATAAATGTGCTTTAAAAGTCAGTGCGTCCCGGCGGTTCAGGCGTCATCTTGTCTTGTCAGAACCGAATCGAGAACAAGACGGAGCAAATCCTTCAGCCAACGCAAACACTTGATTGAACAATGGTTAACTTGTCTGATGAATCCTGGACGTTTGAAGAGAAATGGCTGAAATATATAT
>NC_056512.1:33595700-33619635 GCF_014905685.2 Nematolebias whitei
TATATATATATATACTGTGTATATATATATATATATATATACTGTATATATATATATATATATAATATATACGCTTTAGAAACCCTTCCTACACTCTTGTAATGTTCTAAACTCTTAAACCTACACAATTTTAACAACATAAATATATATATATGTACATATATACAACATACATATGTCTTATGTATGTAGTACAGTAGATGCAAACAAAACCACGCAATGGTACTGATCAAGTCCACATATGGGTGAAAAAAGTCCCAGTGAGCTTCGGTGAAAACACCAGACCTCCAAGCAATGCTTCCCCGGTGGAGAGGCTCCCTGCACCGGCAAGCAGCACCCAGATTGACCAATGATGCTGGAAGCCCGGCTCTGGTACAATTCCCAGTCGTTTCCATACATCTCTCTGCATCCACTGAGCGCCAAAGTCACAATGACTAACTTTTTTTCAGATTGGATCAAAACTTTCCCTCCATTTCAACAGAAAGCAACGGCTGGAAACACTGTTGGGTCTTCTGGGAAATGTATTTCTTTTGAGTGGCAATACAGTGTGGTCTTATTGAGGAAAAAACTACAAAATGGCAGCGCCTGTCCAAAGTTTTTTTTACATGAACTTTTTATTGTATCCAGTACTGTCCCAGTCATGTGAGTAATATTAACGTTGACAATCGTGTGTCGTGTACAATTTTTTTTCTCTCATGTACAATCTTACTTTGAAAAACTGAGAAAGAACGAGTCCGCAAAAGTCGAACAGTGAAGTAGTGAGGGACTATTAAAAATCAGTGCATACCTTAAAAAATATATGAACTGAACTGTTTTAAGGATGTTAATGGCTTTAAACTAATATGAGTATATTTGTACTGTTTATACTTTGATAAATGTGTATTCTGTGTGACCATAAAATTAGCTCAATAAAGTTGGAAAATTAACTTTTGTGTTTGTTTTAAGACCTTTTTTAATTTTTTTTACATTATTTACATTGTGATTTTATAGTGGTAAATGTTATTCTCTTGAAGCTGAATTGTGCCACCATGTGTTCACCTTGCACACAAGGTGATAAAAAAAAATCTCTGAGCATTTTCCAGCGTCGTTTTAATTGCAAACTTTAGAAAAAAAGTGTTTTAAATGCAACCTCGCTTGTTTTCCAACTCTAAACTAACCAAATAAACACAAAAATAAAACGAAACAAACGTGTGGCATCAGACGCAGAAACAGGCGCTCCTGCTTCCCACTGGCTCTTCCGCCTCAGGGGGGCGTGGCCAGGCACGTGTTTTGTCAAAGTGTCGTCTTTGCTGCCACAACTGTCTCCTTCAGTACAGCTGCAGAAGGTAATGGCACAGTTCAAAGCTCCAGCAGAGGAAACCCAACAAGCTGAAAGGATAAAAGTGAGGAAAAGTGCAGATTGGAGTTTAACACGAGAGAAGATCAGATTTGAAGTCCAGGATCCAACAGGTAGGTGTAAAATTATCTTCTTTATATTTATTTTATTTTCTTTTACTTTAACTGTGCATGAACAGATGTGTATTCCCATTTTAAAGAGCTATACACAAACTGATTTCATACATGCCACATATAGTTAATTATGTTTTATTAATGCATAACATTTTATTCTTATTATTGTTTAATTTTTTAAGATTTATTTTAGTTACATCTAATTTCTAGAATGCACAGCATAGATTGAATGTTCTGCACTACCTTTCCTAAATCAGAATAAATCGTAAGTCATTATATGTGTGCAGCAACGGGGTTAAAATGAACTTTTATGACCTTTCAGATTAAAAAATAAATAAAAAGCACACGTTCAAAAAGTTATATAAACGCCTTTTAGATTTATATAGTATACAAAGCAAAATTATTTTCAGGCATTTATTTAAATATTTGTTCTGCTCAATGGCTGACATGGTTATTGATTTATGAAAATTAAAAAAAAAACAGCTTTATATAACCACTTTCCATCTGCCTGAGCTGTTGGCTCTGACTGAGAGCACATATGAAAAACAAACAATCACAGACTGCACAAACCTTCATTTTGAAATTATCGAAGCGACGTAATGCGAGAGAGTAGCAGACAATGCAACTTGAGCAGCTGATGGCAGACGTGGTTTAAATCTCAAGTTAAACATCTGATTTGTGCACTTAAACCTGTACAGTTATCTTTATGTTCACTGGAGAGCCAGAGAAGAACAGATGACTCAAAATAAACAAAACAAAACAATAAAATGACAGAATGGTCAGCGAGCACATGAGACAAACTTATTTTTAGTTTGTATTTTAAGTCTTTGCCATTAGGAATATGTCAGCACTTGGCTGTTATTTATTTTTCCTGATAAAAGCATGCACAGAGAATGATAATAAATGCAGCTTTACTTTCCCAGTAAGAAGGGCAGGTTACTTTTTCCAGTCGATCCAGCTGATTTTGGGAGACAATATATTATGTTTAAAAGTGAAAACGCATCACTCATAAAACAAAAATACAGAAAATTGCACGTTTTATTTGTCTGTTCTAGTTTAAAATAAAAGTTATCAACAAGCTGAACTAAAAGTAATCCACGAAGGCCTTTAACTTTTTTAGTTAAAGTGGAAATGATTCAAAAGTGATTCAAAAATGAATTTAATGTAAGTTTAAATGGAGGGTGTGTGGTTATTCTGGAGCATGTCAGGTTGTCTGTGGCCTTCTGTAGCCTGTGGTGTTGCATTTTAATGGACCTCATGCCACAAGTCAATACCTGATTTAACTGTCCTTTGTTGTCCTGCTACGTGTAAAGCAAGGTTACTGGTTCATTAACTGGTTCTTGTAGGTTTTGTCATTTAAAATTCTAATTAAATGAAATATAAAAAGACCTAAAAATTCTCAAACGTGGTCACTGCGTTGAGTTCAGGGACACGTCTGCACAGAGCTGCTGCTTGGATTCTATTTTTGTTGCAGTGGATTAAGATCAACTTGAATTGTATTTTTTTTAATACCCCAAGTCGTTAAATCAAGTCTCATAAATAAGCCTTATTACATACAACACATGTTCTGTTCTTCCATTAAATCTTTTGTCTCTGTTTATTATTTTCACAGCTCTGATCACAGATGAGGTTTAAAACGAGCGTCAGAGAGGAGTGAGCCGCCCTCACCGTCAGCAGCACTGCCCGAGACGCTCAGGCCCAGAGTCCTCCCTACAGGCTAAAGTCCTGCTGTCCACATTTTCTACTCGAGATTGTCCACCGCAGCATTCAAAACTGTTTCTCCAACGCTTCTACCAAAAACTTAGACTGTTTTCCAAATCAGAAGCGGCCCAGCCCCCTCAGTTGGAAGTGATGGGGAGCCTGCGAAGCCACCGTTACAGCATTGTGTCCTCGGAGGAGGATGGCATGAAGCTGGCCTCCGTCACTGTCCCAAATGGCTACGGGAATGGCGATGTCAGCAAGAGGCACACAGAGCACCAACCTCAGAGCCGCTTTGTCAGCAAGGACGGCCACTGCAATGTGCAATTTATCAACATGAGTGAAAAAGGCCAGCGGTACTTGGCAGATATCTTCACCACCTGTGTGGACATTCGCTGGCGCTGGATGCTGGTCGTATTCTGCCTCTCCTTCCTATTGTCCTGGTTGATTTTTGGCTTTGTCTTCTGGGTTGTGGCCCTCTGTTATGGGGACTTAGAGAGTGACACTCAAATATGCGTTTCCAACGTGGACAGCTTCACGGCTGCCTTTTTGTTTTCAGTTGAGACCCAAACCACAATTGGCTACGGTTATCGCTATGTGACAGAGGAATGCCCCATTGCCGTTTTCATGGTGGTATTTCAAAGCATTGTGGGATGCATCATTGATGCTTTTATTATTGGTGCTGTCATGGCCAAGATGGCAAAGCCTAAGAAAAGAAACGAGACCCTGGTGTTCAGCCATTATGCCACGGTAGCTATGAGGGACAGTAAACTTTGCCTGATGTGGCGGGTGGGGAATCTGAGGAAGAGTCACCTGGTGGAGGCCCACGTAAGGGCCCAGCTCCTCAAGTCCCGCACCACAGCAGAGGGAGAGTTCATCCCTCTGGATCAAGTGGACATCGATGTGGGCTTTGATAGCGGCATCGACAGAATCTTCCTGGTGTCTCCTATCACCATTGTGCACGAGATTGACGAGGAGAGTCCTTTCTACGAGATGAGCAAACAGGAGTTGGAAACGTCAGAGTTTGAGATTGTGGTGATCCTCGAGGGCATGGTCGAGGCCACGGCCATGACAACTCAGTGTCGGAGCTCCTACGTGGCTAGCGAGATCCTCTGGGGTCACCGCTTTGAGCCAGTGCTCTTTGAGGAAAAGAACTATTACAAAGTAGACTACTCTCGATTTGACAACACATACGAAGTGCCCAGCACACCTTCCTGTAGCGCCAGAGACCTGGCCGAGAGGAAATCCGATGCTTCCAGTGTGAGGAACTCCTTTTGTTACGAGAACGAAGTGGCGCTGGAAAAAGCTGAGCTGGAGGAGGAGTTTGAAGAGGCAGAAAACAGGTTGATGAGGGACCTCGAGGTTGCTCCACTTGAGGACGCAAGCGCTGATCGAGGTTCAAGCTCTGAATGCAACCGGGATCCTTTGCCTTTAGAATCAAGGCCCTTGACAACAGAATCAGAAATATGACCGGTGAAAAAAGCCACAGGGGATGTTAAATTTAGCTTTAACATTAGTCCAGCCATTTCTTTAAATAATGAAGGGCAGACTGTGAAAGCTTGTGATTTATGTTGGGCATTCAGCAGTCTATGCACAAAATACCAACCAAACAAGAGTTATGGTGAATTTGGTGATACATTACCTGCATGCATGGAACCACAAGGCTGCAATGCGTTCACCACCATCACATACCCACAATGCAGCCAGTTTCTTTAAATATTTTCAGCCTCTGGTTGCAAGTCTGATTCAGAAAACCAATCTTTGTTTGCACTTTTGCATTTATTGGCCTGAACTTTATGAATCTTTTGTGTAAAACACAAAAAGTCACGTGCTTGAATCTGGTGACAAAACATTTGAACTTGAAAATTAAAAACAAGTATAAAGCAAATCCAAATGAATATATTTTAATATATATACTTTTATTTAAAAAACCTAAATTACCAACCCCAAACTAGGGTATTATTTGTTAATGAGCTGGTCTCTTAGCAAACTTTGTTACGTCTTCTGAACTGTGTTGGCCTTGTCCTGTGACTGTATACTTTTTGCACACAATATGAGTATACTACTCTCCTCAACCTATCATTTATGTGCAGAATCTTTTGCAATGTGTGCCTTAACAGAAGTTTCAGTCCCTGCAGAAGAACTCAGGTGGTTTGGGTTTGATTGAGCACACACTGCATTAGGTCTCACAGAAAGTAGAAACTTTGAAAATGTGGCTTTTAATGCAGATTGCTGCCACCTCTTACAGAACTGTGTGTTTTAATGTGCAATAAACTGTTCTGTGGTAGGAAGCGATGGGAAGCTCGATCCCGGGCGAAGGCGGTGAATGTTGACAATAAGTGCTGCTAAGTTACATATTGTATAAACGGAAATCTCAGAGCCAAACTGTATTATTGTTTTTTTTTAAGTTTGCAGATGCATCATTTAGTGTTATTTCTACCTATAGACAAGCATGTTTAAGGTGTGTTTTCTAAAGCGTCAATGCAGTTTCCTCATCAGAATTTATTTTCCCCTAAAGGAGAAGAAACCTTTTACTGAGTTCTGTGTACTTCTGTGAAACCGCACTGATTCATCTGTTATGACATAAAACCTGAATTCTTTTCCTCATCTAAACAGTGGTTGACTACTTAAATGCTGCATTATTAGTTTACCTAAACATCAGTGTTCATGGTAGATAAAAAGTGCAGAGCTTGGACTTGTAATGGGCGTGTTAGTTCAGCACTCTGATTCTAGTGAGCTCGTTGCAGAATCCCTTCCTACAGGGATGGACATCACTTTATTTCGTCTTACAGAGGACTTAGCTGACTTTAGGCTTTACAGGGATGGTCAAACATCTAAACGCTGGTGTTGGTTGTTATTTTTTACTTTTTATCCCATCTCCATGCAGAAACCAGATTGTGCAGCTGCTTTTTTTTAATCTTTTGTAAATTATATTCCAACACTGTATGGTGATAATGCAGTTACTGAAAACTATTTATGTGTTGGTGTTTGTTTTTTTCAATAAAATAATGGGGAAAAAAATGAGCATGACGTTAATGCATTATAAAAACACGACTTCATGAGGGTTTTGAGTGTGCATCTTTGAGAATTTTGACTCAAGTTCTTTTTTGACACGTGTTGCTGCTACTTTAATATTGAATTGTGGCCCAAATTCCTGGCTCACTTCATCGTGTATAATTCACCAAACTGACTTGCTCCAGTTCTGTGAACGTCTCGGTGGGTCCTGTACAACATCAGTCTGCTCTGCTGGAAGTCTTTACAATGACACGAATGGAAAGAACTTCTCGTACAATTTTCTTCGACTCTTTCAATAAACTATGGAAAATAATCTTATTCTACACTCTAGATTGTTTTTTTAAGGGTATCAATGTGTTGTACTAGATCAGGGGTCTGCAACCTTTTTTGGTCAAAAGAGCCGTTTCTGCCCCTTTGCACACTAAATAAAATGTTTATGGAGACACAAAACCTGCCAAAACTGTGATTATCAACTGGTGGCCCATGGGCCACTTCAAGCTTTTTAGAGGGGGCTTTTCCAGACAGTAGGTGTGATATTATGAAAGTAAAATATCAAATTATTATTCATATTTATTGATATTTTTATATTTTAGGGGCAAAAGAAAAGACTGGATTTATGTAAAAAACGAATATATATATGTATATATAGATAGATATGTATATAAATATATATATATATTAAACACAACTATGCAGGCTTATGTGAGCTTTCTTTGTAATTGTGGAATCAATTGATAAAGTTTCCGATTATGAATTAATAAAGCATAACATAAAAAATTAGGCCAGTTTGTTGGATATGCAACTAAATTTTTAATCAAAATAAGTATTTCCATTTACTTTGACTTTTTTCTTTAATTTTTATCATTGTCAAGATGACTCACCATATTTCTTCTCTACAACTTGCCTTAAAGGTATTCCCCCCAAAACATTTGGTGGATTTGAGAAAAAGATAAGACTGGAAGTGAGCTAACAGAAGTGGCTAACAAACTATTAGCATGATGTAGTCAGCAAGCTTGACTCCTTGTGTTAGTATCATTCACATGGTAGCAAAAAAAATGTTTGGAAAACTGCTAAAATTAGCCTTTTTTTTTGTTGGTACAGCAACCAATAAACTTTAGTTTTATGTTAGTTTTGGTCAAAACAGAGCCGCTGCAGAGGGACCAAAGAGCTGCGTGTGGCCCCAGAACCACAGGTTGCAGACCCCAGAACTAGATGGAGAGGAATGTAATACCATTCTATGAATGCTGTTTAGTATTTTTGCATGCTTTGTGCTATTTTAACTACATATGCCAAAACATTTGGCTGGATTGATCTATGAGTTTTAGTAACTTTTTAAAATTATATTTAACTGTATTTACAAAAAACATATCATAGAAAAACATGGAGATCTCTTCAATAAGTTCAAAACAAAACAAACCGTTCTCTGTAATCCACCACAGCAGATTTGTTCCAGTTTTTCTTCTTATGCTATTTTAGCTCTTAGCTACCGTCTTGCTAATTTTAGCTGTTACTGTTTGTGCTTCTAGCAACTGTTTTGCTAATTTTAGCTTCTATTCCATTTGGTATCAACTCAGTTAAGAATTCATTCTTCATCCGATTGCTTTAAATTCATTCAAACACAGAATTCAACAAACCCTGACTTTAAATGAGAAAAGTAACATTCACATCAACTTTTTTTTTTTTTAAATCTGACACTTAAATTGTTTCCAGGGAGTGTCATCAGAAATAATAGATTTTAGATAGTTGTGTGTCTGCAGTACCACATGGACACGTTGCATAACAAAGTGATCCATTGGTGACGAAATGCAGCCTGCATGGTGTGGATGTTTACAAGCTTTATTTATTCTGCATTAATATGCACAAATGCTAGTAATCAATGCAAATGATCAATCATTTTTTAATCACAATTAAACTTGTGTGCGATGTATGACACATCTGTCTACAAATTTAGTTTCCTTTCACTGCTGCGTTCTGCCTGCGTGGACTGTCAGAATGCAACTGATTGATCAGACACATCCGCAGGGAGGCAGCGTGCAGGATTGATTTGTTTCTACACAGGAAGTGGACGCTGCCTCTGGCATTTTTCCACATTAGCCAATGAAAATGCCACAAAGAACAAGTTTAAGATAAAAAAAAAAAGATGCACAGAGTCTATGTTTGTTCATGATGTATTTTAAACACATAAGAGCAGAAAATATTTTTGCCTTGTGATAAAGAAAAAAAAAACTTGTGAAGTTTTTGGTGTCAAGAAATGCCTGCAATAAAATTGGTTTCGAGCTACCTTTCAAAAGACAATATCTTTTTCAACAACGCTTCTATGATAACTTTTTGTAATGGCACTTCACTGAAGATCACGTGTTTTTTTTTTTTTTTTTCAGTCAGTGCTACGAGCACAGTTTGAAAGAAATTGACTGCCATGGCCGGCGAGCTCCTATCAATGGTGCTGATGACGTCTCTTTGGCGAATTCCTCTGAACTGGTTCATTAACCACAAACTCATCAGCTTGACCTTCAGATTAATTAGGTAAACATAAACAAGAGCACAATAAAGTGACACGCCACTACTTGATCAATCTGCTGTGGCTCAAACAATAAATAAAACGTATAGTTAAAAGATATAAAAACTCTCATATACTGCATGTTTCAGTTTGTAAAATGACCAAATAAAATGTGTATCTTATCCCCTGTCGGTCAAAGTTTATTAAAGCAGAAACAGCACTGGTTCTTCTCAGTGACTGTCACACAGCGATGGTTTAAACACATCATTTTAAAGGGTAATAAAACCTTAGACATATTTATTTCTGAGGAGGAAGCATGTCAGGACTGAATCATTTCTTTAGATATATGTATAAAAGTACTACATTAGAAAAATGATCCAAGTTTTGTTTAATAATGGGCACGTCTGCAGCTTGTCACCTTGTTAATAACTGTTCTGTACTGACTTTGTCTGGCTTGCCTTAACTGTCTTTACGTCTCAGGTGTGCTGCTTGAATCATCCAGCAGGCTCGTCGATAGCGGAGATCTGAGTGTCGCCCGCCATGACTCTATAATGAGTTATAGCTTCCCTGGTTGGTAGGTATGGGCATATCAAACTTCATGCTCAATGATCCAGGTAAAAAAAAATCCAACAGTGTTCAGTCAGGTCATCTGGATGGTTTGCTTTTTTGATGAGACGTTTCATCCTTCATCCAAAGGACTTCATCAATTCAAGGAGCCAAAACAAACTCAGTCCCACAAGCAGCACACCCACATAGTGGACCAACCAGTTTGCTGATGATAAGATGATTTTTGGGGCCCGCCTTCTCCCCCGTCGACTCCTCTGAGGTAGTCATAGCCAAAGTGGTTCAAAACATCAAAGTTCATGTTCAATAATCCAGGTAGAAAATACAACAAAGTTAAATCAAGTCATCTGGATGTTTTTTTTTTTTTTTTTGGAGATGTTTTGTCTTTCTTCCAAAGGACTTCATCAGTCTGACAAACCACAGTTGAATTTTCTACCTGGATTATTGAACATGAACTTTGATGTTTTGAACCACTTTGGCTATGGCTGCCTCAGAGGAGTCGACAGGTGAGAGGGCGGGCCTCAGAAATCACAAGCAAACTGGTTGGTTTACTATAAAGGATGCTTTTTTTCAAATAGGAAGTTGGTCCCAGCAGTTCTTCCTCTGATTCCATCCTCAAATAATATCCCAATTGAGTTTGTTGATTCCTATAAATATTTGGGTATCTTGGTCGACTCGCATCTCTCTTTTAAGCTCCATGTGGAAAACTTGGTAAAGAAACTGAAAGTTAAACTCGGTTTCTTTTTCAGAAACAGATCCTGTCTAACTCTGAACGCTAAGAAACGCCTTGTATCTGTGACTTTCCTTCCCTCCATTGATTACGGTGACATTATTTACATGAACGCTCGAGGCTCAATGGGATTTACCTGTCTAAATAAAGGTTGAATGAAAAAAATATGGGTGTGCTGATTGTGGGACTGAGTTTGTTGTGGCTCCTCGGACTGATGAAGTCCTTTGGATAAAGGATGAAACATCTCAACCAAAAAGAAACCATTCAGATGACCTGACTGAACATTGTTGGACATGATTGGTTGTTTATTGAGGTGTTAGCCCAGTGATGTAGGTCATAACCTCCTCTTGCCAAGTGTCAATTGTGGTAAAAGTCCAGCTGCCATGATGCTGAACAGAATAAATCAGATATGGAGGATGAAATGGACAACAATGGTTTTGATTTGTGTCATCATTTGATGGATGTGGCATCACTTGTACACTTGTCGCTTTTTGGTACTTCCAAGTCATTTGGTAGACACACACTAGTAGTGGAAGTATCTTCTGAAGCTAAGACTAAAACAAGTCAGAGGGATGTGGAGGATGGTAGTTTTTACACATGAAATAAGCAACGCAACAGAAATCACAAACAAAGATCTGCTGTAACGCATCATCTGTAAGTGTTGATAATTGCAGATGCCTCAAAACTTTAAGGATACAAAAAAAAAAAAAACGTATCTAAAGGTGTTGTATATTGAATTTAAACTTGGAAAAAAATGTTACATTGGCTCATGAAAGGCAAAAATATTGAATTGGGTAATTATATAATTGTGACAGGATGGCTGTTGCGTAAGTCCTGTGTTCAGTCTGATGGCGCAGCGAAGACGTGCTGCTTTCAGGTCACTTTCTGACGGCAACAGGATGACTGATGACGGCTCGTGTCACGGGGCGCAACACACTCATACTTGATGTTCTTTTTAAACTGCAGCACTAAATCTGATCATGTTGCAGCGCTTCTTAAGTGCTGCTGCTGCTGCTGCAAAAACGCTGACCAAGCTGAGCAAAGAAATGTGTCGTATTTGTGTGCCAACATGATCTGGGTGGTGGGACCAAATATGGGCGCAAGCAAAGTATAAAAAGTACAGTAGGCAGTTTACCTTTTAAACTCAATGGCACAACCAAAACATTTTTGGGTGTATTTTAATTGGTTACAAAATAAATCTCTGTGATTTGGGTTCTTTCATCAAATCGAGGTAAATCCAACTTTTGTATTGGTTACTAGTTTCAAAAATAATATTCTCATTCCTTATATAATTGCCAAACTTCTGGATTACAAACTTCAAATAGGCAGCTCATGTTCAGCATGACAATCAACACCAGTGTCTCCCAGAGAGTCTGCTTTTCTCACATCGTTTCACCTTGGATATTAAAAGTTGTTTCTCCTCACACTACACGACGAAGCTTCTAAAGTTTGGAGATGTCAGTTGTTGTTCTGGTTTGGGTCAGCTATAATACAGGGCGGATATCAAGCAGCTGGTGGCATGCTGAGGTTATAACAGCCCTCAAACCCCAAAAGACTAACTCCTCATTTGTTGTCTAAATGTTAATGATTTTAACACCGATTCAATTCAATTTAATTCAAAAATGTTTTATTAATCCCAAAGGGAAATTAAATGTTGTTGTAGCTCATCATCCTGGTTTCATTGAGACGTTGTAGATACTGGTGGCTGTAGGCAGGAAGGATCTCTTGTAAAGGTCCGTCCTACAACGGATCCGAAGCAACTGGCCACAGATGCCGTCCGATCTGTCTATCCAGACTCGACTGGTATTGGTTCCTCCTGGCTGCAGGACTGCCCAAATGCTGGGCAGAACTCCTCCCAGAGTGATGGCCACTCCTCCCACCTGCCTGCAGAGATGCTCGTCATTGCAGACAGCAAGCTGCAGGTGTCAGGGGAGGATCCCGTTCTTCTGCTGTCACGAGCCACATTTCCTGCCATTTCCAGGATCTCAGTGGTCAGGCACTTGAGCACAGCCAGCAAGGAGACGGGACTGCATCTACGGCGCCTCCTTTTCAACTCATTTAAGATTTGGGGCTGTAGCTGAGATACTATTTGAGCTTTTGCGATGTTAATCAGCTGATCCCAGTTGTAAAAAAAATAATAATAATAAAAATAAAAAAAAACACCTTGTTGCCATGGTTATGCATATGCTGATGAAGATTCTCAGTCATCCAGGACATGGCAAATCCAAAACAGTTAAAAACAAAACAACTGGACTTTATTTGTATCTGAAGATGTTTCGCTTCTCATCTGAGGAGCTTTCTCAATTCAAAGAAACAAGAAGTGTGGGATTCAAGTTATACAGCTGTGATGTTCTTTAAGCTTGTAGAATGTAGATTGACACATGCAGATTGACCTCTCACTCTTCACAATAGAGGATTGTTAGGGTCTTTGTTAGTCCCACCAACAGAGGGGCAACTCTGGTCACATGGTTTGAGTTTTATACTGCTGGGGGTGAGTTTTTCTTGTTTGAATCCCAAACTGAAACGAAGATGGTAGTCTTCAAGCTTCCTTGAAATCTTCTCAAACTCCTGCACTACTCCTAGGGTGTCCTTCCCAAAGTACATGGCAATACGCTGATGCAGATTCTCAGTCATCCAGGACATGGTAAAGCCAAAAAAGTTATGCATGGTTAATGGTTATGCATCATAACAAATGTCCAAAACTAAAAAAAGTTTCAGTAAAAATCCTTCCAGCTGCACAGCATCCAGTACCAGAGGAAACAATCATCCAAAAAAGTGATTTACATCCAGAAAAAGAGGAATCAAAGTTTCCAAAAGCAAAATCTCAGAATGAAAGTAACAGAGCTACTCCAACATGGAGCCACCCCGAGCGGCGCATTCTAGAACAAACCAGCTTGAGTTCTTATTTGTTAAAATTTCATTAAAGGTACTCACAGAAATGTATAAAAGAAAACACGATTGTGGTATTCTGAACTAAACCAGTGGGCGTAGTTTATGAGTTTACTCCAGTACTTTTTCTGATCCAGTATATTTAAATGTAATTCTGAAGCACTCAGCGTAAACAAAGCATATATATATATAATGCTTGCATATAATGAATCACACGGCTGACTTATATTAGGTGGATTGTTGTTTTTAGGTAACTAAATGTGTTGAAATTAGATGAGTTGTCCTGAGAAGACATTTTGGTGGAAATATAGAAATGAATCTGCTTTGAAATTACAACAGACAGCAGCTGGGAGTCTGAAATACTTGAAGAGCAGCATTAAATAGCTGGCCCAGATAAATTTGTCCCATTGGTTATATTTTCCAGAAGCAGGTGAAGTGCAACCGTTTTAATTATAATTTCTCTTTAGATTGTTTAAAACTCTATCTACAAACTTTATTCAACAAATCTATGTAAATATGCACCAAACTATCAAAATTGTCAGAATCCTCAATCACAATCCATGGTAGTTAGCAGCCATTCACAATTTTTGCTTACACATTTTTAGGACACATTTACCCTCGACATGAAAATAAAACTGCAGGATTGTTTTCTGGACTGTTCTTCATGTGTACTGTATTTTTTCCCTTTTTTTTTTTTTACCACCAAACTTTAGTCAGCTAAAAATAGCATAAATGTGTTGTGCCAAATCTCACACACTGTTTTTGTTGGTTCTTCCCTCCTACATAAAGTCCAGGTTTTGAATTTTAGCTATAGAGTATATAACAAAACAAAACCACCCACTGACACAGCTGTCAGCCCCATCTCTGACAGCTGGGTGTCCCATGACTCTCCGTGGAGAAGGAGGAGAGTCCAGCAGGTAAAATATGTTGGATGGGATTCAGGCGTTTTCCACTCCCCTGTCCAGCTGAAAGACAATATGTGTATTTAATCATGGTTGTGATGTGTAGTTTGACAAGCAGGAAATAAACGAGTAACAGCTGTGTACAGCATGTATTTGTGTGCTGACCGTTTATTGATTTACTTCTCTGTTCAAGTTTTACTCTCCTTTTTTACACAAATGCATCATCATCATTACTCTGAGGCTGTTTGCACATTGTCATTTGAGCAGAGTACACTTACAGACCAGCAATCACTCTGCTATTTCTGTTAGTAACTGCACATCTATTCATGCACCTGACCTTTAAGCCTTTGGCTTTGGATCTGGACAAATACACCAGGATCCAGGAAGTGATACCTAGGTTACTCTATGCTAATTGTTAGCTCTCAGGCACTCCTCACTGAGAAGACTTATCTTTGTTGTGTGCCATACTTTGTTACTAACAAGAGAGCACATCAGCATGTTACCCTCGATGCCTCATACAAAGTCTTCTTGATCACTACTTGTGCTAGTTGCATGAGTAGGTTTACTTGCAACCAAGTTATAATTAATTATTTTTACTCTGGTGAAGTGACATACCTGTATTTCCTGGCATATTTATCAGTTTTCAAAAAAATATTCATGTCCAATTAATAGAGGCCTCCAACAATAACATCCTTCAATAGATAAATAAATAAAATAGACCGTGTTATGACTTGATCAAGGTAGGAGAATGTAAAGAACGGAGGATACTTGAGAGGTGCTTAAAAAGACAGCTGAGAGGAGATGGACACCTCTGAACTCTGTCCAGACCTTCAGTGATGAAGGTTATCATCAAACCAGCCAGACACTATATTCAAACACGTATTAACAACAGCTGCTTCCGCAATGCCAGGCAGTGAACTCATTATGTCTGCTTATGTTGTGTTGCCCACACCAAAATGCACAGCCATTTAAACAAATTCACACCTGGAGGTTGAGACCTGAGTGCTGAACAGGTAACAGGAGAGATAATCACTAATTTGAGGACCAGTCAGTTTTAATTTTTTTTTGTTTGTTTGTTTGTTTGTTATCAACACTACAGCTGGCTCTGTGTTCACAGAACCAAACTGCAAACTGGATGATTGTTGTGTGTGTGTGTGTGTGTGTTTGTGAATGAGGCTCCACTGTCCACTGAATGTGTAGCACACCCGTTTCCTGTGAGTGAAGTGGTTTCCAACAGGCAGAAATACACAAAGATATATAAAAACCTGGAGTTCAACCTTTGGTTGTTTTTCAGCATCCAGTAACTGTAATTCTGTTTTTTCTAATGTGATTCGGGCCACTTCCGCTTCGGCCACTTCCGCTTTGGCTTAAAGTAATTCTGTTTTTTTCTAATGTGATTCTGGCCACTTCCACTTTGGCTTAATGTAATTCTGTTTTTTCTCATGTAATTCCATTTTTTTCCAAATGTCATTCTGTTTTTTCAAATGTAATTCTGTTTTTTTCAAATGTTGTGTTTTTTCAAATGTAATTCTGTTTTTTTTTACATGTTGTTCATTGACACTTTAGGGCCACCGTACGTAACAGATAACGTGTTTTTTTTAGGGAGAAAATTCAAACCATCTTTCCTACTATTGCCTCTGGTTCCCTGTCAGATGAGGCAACTTTAGAAACATGACTAGAACTTGATTTATGTTTGGACTGTCTTTGTCCTGTTGAGCTCGCTGAATTGTCAAAAATAATGTCTTCATTCAAACCATCAATATGTGCGCTAGATCATATCCCAACCAGACTTTTTAAAGAGGTATTTCCCTTAATTAATAACCATTTTGGATCTACTTAATTTGTCTGTAATGAATGGTTATGTACCACAGCATTTTAAGATTGGTGTAATTAAACCTTTACTTAAGAAACCTAATCTTGATTCAGAAATTCGGGCCAATTATAGACCTATATCTAATCTAACATTCTTAAAAAAAAAATCTTGAGAAAATAGTTGCAGGTCAGTTGTGCAAATATCTGCAAAGAAATAATTTGTTTGATGAGTTTCAGTCAGGGTTTGGAGCTCATCATAGCACAGAGACAGAACTGGTGAAAGTTACTAATGATATTTCCATTGCCTTTGATAATGGATAGGTGTCTACACTGGTCCTGTTAGACCTCAGTGCTGCATTTGATACAGCTGATCACAATTTTCTACTACAGAGGCTTGAATATGACATTGGGATTACAGGAACGACTCTAAAATGGTTTAAATCTTATTTATTTGATATATTCCAATTTGTAAATGTAAATAATGAATCTTCATACACCAAAGTTACTGAGTTCCTCAGGGTTCAGTGCTTGGACCAAAACTCTTTACTTTATATAGTCTTCCACTGGGTAACGTTATTAAACAGCATGAGATAAATTTTCATTGTTATGCTGATGATACACAGTTATATTTATCCATGAAACCCGATGAATCCAGTCAGTTACTTAGACTACAAGCGTTTCTAAAGGACATAAAAACCTGGATGATCCTTAATTTTCTCCTTTCGAATGCAAACAAGACCGAGGTTTTGGGTTTTGGACCTGAGCATTTTAGGAATAAATTTTGGACTCTTTCACTTTTTCTGGATGACATTAATTTGGCCTCCCATTCTAAAGTTAAAAACCTTAGTGTTATTTTTGATCAGGATATGTCTTTTAACCAACCAGACTTCCCGCTCACCAGTCACTTGGGCCAGCGCCTCCAAGGGAATCCCAAGGCATTCCCAGGCTAGTCAAGAAAAATAGTCCCTCCAGCGTGTACTGGGTCTTCCCCTGGGCCTCCTCCAGTGGGACGTGTCCAGAACACCTCACCAGGGAGGCATCCGGAGGCGTCCTAACCAAATGCTTGAGCCAACTCAACTGGCCCCTCTTGACGTGGAGAACAGCGGCCCCACTCGGAGTCCCTCCCGGATGACTGAACTTCTCACCCTATGTCTAAAGGAGAGCCCAGACGCCCTGCAGAGAAAACTCAATTCGGCTGCTTGCATCAGTGATCTTGTTCTTTTGGTCACAATCCAAAGCTCATGACCATAGATGAGGGTAGGAACATAGATCGACCAGTAAATTGAGAGCTTTGCCTTTTGACTCAACTCTCTCTTCACCATGACAGACTGGTACAGCCCCCGCTTCACTGCAGATTCCACACCTATCCGCCTATCAATCTTTTACTTGATATATATATATATATATATATATATATATATATATATATATATATATATAGGATTAAACTGCTGGAGAACAAATTGACCTCATTAAATCAAATGAATAGTTGCAAATTAATACAAATGGTTTGTATTTGTAATTATTTCTATCTTAACGTGTATTTTTTTTATCTTACCTCCCAGAGAGGGACTTGCTCACCTGCTCGCCTCCAATCTGGACCTGCCATTTTTGTCCGTTTCACCTTCCTGTCCTCTCAAACCCAGCCGGTTGAAGCAGATGGCCACTTGTCCTGAACCTGGTTCTGCTGGAGGTTTCTTCCTGTTAGGAGGGAGTTTTCCTTTCCACTGTTGCCTTTGTGCTTGCTCAGGATGGGAGACTGCAACTAAATGAAGACATTGCAATCTGCTGGCTTCCTTCCTTAGATGAATAAAGTTATTAATTGAATTTTTATGTACCTGAATGTTTTGTTCAGTGTCCTGAGATAACTTCTGTTGTGACTTGCGCTATATAAATAAATTGAAATTATTTTTATCCTGTATAATTTTATTAATACTACTATTAATACTACTTTGCTCTTTAGTATTTTTCTGTTACCTTTTTAAAATACATTTTATTTTTCGCCCTGTAATGGACCTGCGACCTGTCCAGGGTGTACCCCGCCCTTCGCACAGTGATTGCTGGACATGGGCATCGGTGACCCCCGTGACCCAAAATGGAAGAAGCGGGTAAAAGATAATGGATGGATGGTTTGAATTTAATTAACAACAATTTGTAGATTGATGGCCTTGAAATTTGCTCAAAAATGAGTTAAGCTTATTTGTCTGGGTTGAACATTTTTCACAGTTAATAAATAATGTATAGGATTAGTTTTAAGTCTTTATCTAATGCATCTAAATACCTGCAATGTTTAATACAACACATAGTAGATAAAGGCTTTGCTTGATCAGTAAAATGACTCATCTTCTTGATTAATTGGGATGAAAATTGGTAAATTGCTCTTACATCAGCAAATATTTAACTTCCTATATTTTCACCAAAAGGGATGAATGCTTTCATATAATCCAAATGTGCTGACAACTTATCAGAAAAGTTCTGGAAAAAATTGCCACACATATATGTGATCTCCAGTGGATGATTTTAAATGATTTGGTTTTATAAGCAAGAGCTTTCAATACTAATATAAAAAACAAACAAACAAAAAAGAAAATAAAAAAATAAAATGTGCCAAATTATTCAAAATGAATGTTTCAGAATGTACATTTTAACCACAGGAAACTGGATGCAAGAGTCACAGCCAAACACACACTTCTGTACCAATGAGATGCAAAGTAAAGCAAACACAATCCTCCTCCTCACTTTGGATTTAATTCACGCAGAACAAGATTAGAGGATCCAATCATTGGTGACATTGAGCCTTGCACCCCGCGGAAAGGGACACCAGAGAGGCCTAATCACCCTGATGGCTCTGCTTCACCGCTCCGAGCCAATCAAATCCTCTCCAGATGAAGCAGATGGTTAATATCGTCTTCTTTATTTTCCAGGTGAGATTATCTCCTCAGCTTCAAACCACACAAGTGAATCTTTGCTACAGTGGTGACTTCTCCACCGGCCGTTTGTGGGACGCTGATTCTGTTCCAGTGAGACCCAAAATATGCAGACAGGAAGAGGGTCCAAGTGTGCTTCAGCGAAAATCTTTTTTTTTTACTCTATCCATTAATGGGAAGTTGAGCCATTTTACTTTGAATAAAATATAACGTTTTGTTGTATTTAGTTAATGAAATATAAAAACATTTATCCAGAGCCAGACTTCATTTATCTTTTACCTCTTATCAGCCAAAAGAAGACAGAATTTTGTGTCTATAAAGTGATTTCTTTGTTCTTTTCAGAACACACTTTGTCCCAACAAGAAGATTATTTCTTACGTCACAACACAATTTTCTTCCCTGTCCTGCTTGTCATGAGATTACAGAGGTGGCTTATGGTTGGTTTAAGCGGGTCTTGTTTTAAGCAGGTCTGCCGTAAGAAACACAATGACATTCTGCTGGAAACAGCATGTGACTCCTGATTAGAAACTCTTCAGAGAGAGAAAATGAAATCAGGCCAAGGTTGGCATAGCAAGAAGTTCTCTTCTTTGAGACAAAACATGGTTATTGCCACATGTTGATCTGGTCATCCACATCTGCTTTAATGCAACCAAATAATTTGGCAACAAAAGAAACTAGAGAAATTGCATTTCCTGCGAAAAATGCAGTGTGAATGCTTATTACTGGAAAAACAGCTGAAATTAGCTAAAAACTTGCTGAAATGTATCTGAAATGGAAGAATGAGCCTTAGTTAGCAGAAGAAATCAGAAAGTACATGTTTGCTGAGTTACGTTTAAACAAACACAAATGAGCAAAAAAGTTAGGAAATTACCAGTAGGTAAAAAAGATGAAATGAGCACAAAAAAAGCTGCAAAATAGCTGAAAAGGTAGGAAGAAGCTTAAACTACCAGAAGGAAATGGAAGGAAATGAAATAAGCTAAAAAAAAATAAAAAAAAAGTATAATTAGCTGAAAAAGCTAAAATTAACATAAACAGCTAAGAAGTAGCTGAAATAGCTGAAATTAGCATGATTAAGCTGAAAGAAGCACAACAAGCTGAAATTAACATAAATAAGTTAATTAGGCTGAAAGTAGCAGAAGTTACCATAAGAAAGCTGAAGTTGTTTGGAAACAGCTGGAAATAGCTAAAAAAAAAAAAAAAAAAAAAAAAAAGCTAAGAAAAGTAGCTGAAAAGGTAGAACAAGTTGAAATTAACAGAAGGAAGAAGAGAGAGCACAATTTTGCCCAATTAGGCTGAAAGAAGCAGAAACTAACACAAAAAGTGGGAATTATCTGGAAACAACTGAAATCAGCAAAACCAGCTGAAAAGTAGCTAAAATGCAAAAATGTTTAAATTACCAGAATGAAGTGGAGAGAGCACACGTTTGCTGAATTAGGCTGAAAAAAGTAGAAATTAGTGCAAAAAATGGGAAATTAGCTGAAAAGTCAAAATTAGCATAAAAACAGCTAAATAGCTGATATGGCAGAAAAAAGGGAAACTTTTAGAAATAAACTGAACGAAGCATAACAAGCTGAAATTAGCAGAAGCACAAAAATGTTGTAGTTAGCAGAAAGAAGCAGAAAGGCGCACAACACGGCTGTAAAACAAGCTGAAAGTAGCTGAAACAAAGTTTAAATTTGCACAAGGCAGCTGAAACAAACGGAACCAGAGCAAAATGTGAAAGGAGCAGTAAAAGGTTGTAAACCGATCTAAAGATTTGAAGGATGTAAAATGAGCTCAATTCATTTTCAATGAGAAAAATGAAAAGGCTAAATATTTCAAAAAGCTAAAGTTGCACCAATGTCAAAAGTCATAACAGGACTGTCCTGCATGAGCTGAACGTTTTGATAGATAAATTGCTGAAATAGCTTTAAAACTGTGGGCTGAGAAATGTGCTGAAAAATGTACGGAAGAAAAATTAATCACAACAGTGTGAATGCTTCATGAGTGTTCACACAACTAGAGCCTAGGGCAGGCACTTTGTGACTAAATAAATCATCACATAGTTGTGCACTTCAGGAGCAGTCAGCATGGTGTTTCCATGGTGCCAATGAAAGGTCTGATAAACTGATGATATCTTATCTATACGATGTTCAAGACTCACATTTGTAATTGAAGACATCTCCGCTCCAGTGAGCCATTGAAAATAGGGCAGGTTTTCTGTGTCTGTTAGAAGTAACTAGAGAACACCAGCATGTCTCTTAAGGACATGCTTGCACTAAACAGAGTTACACATCAGGGTTCAGGTGATCAGTATGATTCGCCAGTCTGCTGCCTTTTCTTGTGACTTGCAACACTTTGGAAAAGTTAACCTGCTCATATCAAGACAGAGACACATGCGCATTCATGCTAAGCCGTGAATGTGCATGTGACGCTCTGTTCTGCCAGCTTGGGAGATTACGGTACTTTGAAAAGGAGACACAGCTCACATGACATCTTCATTTTCCCAGAAGCCTAGATTATTTGTGCCATTTAAAAATTGGCATACTTTGAAATAATCTGTACGAAAGTCGAACTCTGTGGCAGTTCTGCTTCAGACACAATACCTCATTTACTTTGCGTCTCTACAAAACTACAAAAGGCACTTTCTGTAGGTAAATCAAATGATTAGAAAGAAAGCCATTCCACTTTTTCTGTGTAGAACTTAATCCCCGGGGCACTATGAGCTGTTTACTGTCACTAAAACATTCATGAGGCTCTATTTCTACACTTTCACATCTGCTTTTTTTGTTGTGATGCTGATGTCTATGACAAATCCATCATTGTATCTGAGCTGAGAGCTATGGGGTGACATTTGTAAAGTTACACAGTCAAAAAAGAACAACAATATTTTGGTTTATTTAGCCTTTCATAAGCATTTCATATTTTTCACCATGTCCTTCATACATTTATAAATGTCATAGTTCCACATTAAAAATTTAATTTACAAGCTAAACGTTTAGCTTACAAACTAAATACTTTACTTGCAAGTTAAGTATTTAGTTAGCAAGCTAAGTATTTAGCTCCAAGCTAAATATTTAGTTTACAAAGTTAATGTTTATGTGCAAGATAAATGTTTGATTTACAATTTACATACAAATTACATACAAATACATTTATTTGGTGAACTAAATATTTAGGTGTAAATTAAATATTTAATTTCCAAGCTACATATTTATTTTCAAAACTGAACATTTAAATTCCAAATTAAATATTTATTGTCCAAGCTAAATATTTAGTTTACAAGCTAAATATTTAATTTCTAAGCTAAACATTTAATTCCTAAACTAAATTCCTAACCTATTATGTATTTTCAAAGCTAAACATTGAATTTCCAAAATAAATGTTTAATTTGCTAACTGAATATTTAGCGCAGAAATAAATATTTATTTTCCAAACTAAACATTTAATTTCCAAAATAATAATTACATTTGCTAACTAAATATTTAACTTGCAGATTAAATTTTAGTTTGTAAATTAAACATTTAGCTTGGACATTAACATTTAGTTTGGAAACTAAATATTTTGTGTGGAACTAAATATTTAGCTTGCCAACAAAATATTTAGCTTGCTAACTAAATAATTAGCTTGCTAACTAAATAGTTAGCTTGCAAGTTAAATGTTTAGTTTGCAAACTAAATATGTAGCTTGTAAATTAAATATTTAGTTTGGAACTATGACATTCATAAATGTATGAATGACATAGTGAAAATATGACTTTGAAAAAAAAAAAATCTTATGAATAAATAAACCAAAATATTGATGTTAATTTTTGACTGTGTGACTTTACAAATGGCACCCCATAGAGAGCTCATCTCTTTCAACAGAATAATGAAAAGGTATGGTAAGAGTGCCTATCTAAAAATACACCAACCTCAGAGGCTCAAATGAAGATCATGAGGTTGATGATTACTCGGAGCGCTCAACGTTTTTACAAGAGGTTTAAATATAAAGGAACATCTCAGCAGTCTGGTTCTTTTTACATCCTGGTTGTTTTGCTCCGACAAGCAGAGACTTGCATCAAGGCACCCTTGATGAGAAGCATCTCTATGCTGTCACTCTCACTGGGGACAGCATTGTTTCCATTAGACCAGCTGGTCACGTCTCCTTCGTGCAAACAACTTGGATAGAGAAGACACTTCTCTTTACATCTCCATCCGCCTCCTTTGCACTGAGTTTCTACCTGTTTTAGATGACAGTAAAAAAGTAAAAAGTAAAAAAAAAACCAGCATTGGTTTATTGACTGTACTCCTGAGTCAATAGCAACAGGGCTCAATCATTTAATCAGATTTGATTTATTATATACAAATAAACACTACGTTTGATTTTCTTCTTGTTTTACCTTTTTTAGGGAAGTAAAACAGGCCATTATGTTTTATAATTCTCATCACCCACCACTGAAGGAAATAGGGTAATGTGCTAAGTGACCTTGGAAAAATATAAAAAGGGCTCCAACTTTGTCAGTTTTACAAATATCGAGCTAAAAGTTGCTGTGATCATAGCTAAGAGCAGTTCCCAACACACATACACACACTGCAGAAATATTTTATTTTAAACTGTGGCATTAACTGTTAAGCATTATTACCTATTTTACATAATGCTCAACGAAAATGGCTAACTCCATTTCCTTTTATCATACTACGAACTTTGTTTAAAGCATTGCCATGTAAGGCAGTGGATGGTATGTTTTCATTTAAGATACCTTTTAATCTTGTGATGCATTTGAGTTTATTTCATCCCAAATCTTGTGAATTCACCTGGCGACAGATCAAGCGGTTGTTCTAAATGTGAATAACAACAAGCAAATTCATTCACAGAGATCAGTTTTTGACTGAATCATAAACAGAATATCAAAGTCATATTTTATAAGCACCAGCTGTTTCTGAAAGTTTGTAACTGAAATTCTACCGTTTGAACCTAAGCGTGTTTTCACACCAGCCCTGTTAAGTCCGCTTAAATTAAACTCTATTCCGTTTG
This sequence comes from Nematolebias whitei, assembly GCF_014905685.2. Lineage (NCBI taxonomy): Eukaryota > Metazoa > Chordata > Actinopteri > Cyprinodontiformes > Rivulidae > Nematolebias > Nematolebias whitei. Next base: position 33,619,179 of record NC_056512.1, read on the forward strand.
TCTAGAAAGTCGAGTTTGTTTGGGGGTGGTGTGAATGTGCAATCGAACTCTGATACGGACCAAAAAAGTGAACTCTGGTCCACCTAAAAGCAAAGGTATCGGTCCGGTTGTGAACTCTAGCGCAGCTCTATGCATATGTGGATGCAAGCGGACCGGAGACCGCTCCAAAAGCAGAAAGTGGACCACGTACAGTGCAGGGCATTATGGGTAAATACAACCAAAACAAACGCACATGGTCTCCATCTTCTGCCTCGTCTTCTGCTCATGCAGAGTCCATTGCTGAAAAATGTTTGTTTGGCATATGTGCCACAGACAAAACAGAAATCCTAAAATTTGACACCACTCCATTTTTGCTTATATTTCCAGAAGAAGTAAGTTGTGCTCAGTGTCTTCTTCAGGGGGTTTTGTATTGTTTCCTTCAGTAGTTCTTGGTGCAGCGCCACCACAGGCGAGGGGG
>NC_056512.1:33620035-33650324 GCF_014905685.2 Nematolebias whitei
GGGTTTGACTGAAATATCCTGTGTTTGATGACCAGATTAAGTGAAACGCACTGAATAAAGATTCATCTACGATACTATTGGGACCAGAGTCAGATAAGTGCTCAGTGTGCAGCTATGAGTTGAGGGTGGGTCAACTCTCTGCAGCTGTTCCACTTGTTGACATCAGCTCACAACACTTCTGCTCCAGAATGCGAACATATTAACTTTCACCTTCTTTGGCTGTCCCAGGTTTTAAAATAGTCCAAATGATTTGAGTCATGCAGTAAACAACACATCCTCCTTGTTTGCTGTGCAGTGTGGTCCCCCGAGCAGCGTTTGCACTGGTGCTTCTGTTATGTGCTCTCATATACGTCAGCTTTCCCATGAGGATTCATCATTTGATTGAACATGCACAATGAACAGGTCTGATTGCATGATTCAGCGCAGAAGTAGTTAGCTCTCGTTTGGTTCTGTTTTAAATGTGCTATTGTAAAATAATCATTTAAATTGAGTTCAGACAGCTTTAAAATAGACAGTCATCACTGTCATAAAGCCTTCTGACATTCAGATTAGCTTTTAGACTGATGCAGCACTGTGACAACATCTAAATCCAATCCTAATAAAAACTTGCAGAAGATCCTGAAGCAACTTCCTCCATGTCCTCTCTAACTGCATCCAAAGAGCTCCTCTTTGTCTTTTTTCTGGCAGCTGCATTTCTAACGTCCTTCTACCAGTATACCCACTGTCCTTCCTCTGAACATGTCCAAACCATCTCAGTCAGGTCTCTAACTCTGTCTCCTAATTGTTCAACCAGTGCTGTACCTCTGATGATCTCATTCCTAATCTTATCCATCCTTGTCACTCCTAAGGGGAACCTTGATATTTACATTTCTGCCGCTTCCAGTTCTTTCCCCTGTCTCGTTGTTCATGTCTCTGTCTCCAGACCATTCAACATAGCTGGTTTCATTACTGTCTTGTAAACTTTACCTTTGACCTTTGCTGGCACTCTTTTGTTGTAAATCACTCCTGAAACTGTTCTCCATCTCACCACTGTCCTACTGTCCTCATACATGTCCTGTACCAGTCTAACATACTTCTCTGCCACTCCAGATTTCCTCATGCAATACCACACCTCCTCCCTCGGCACCCTGTCATATGCCTTTTCTAAAACCACAAAGATGCAATTAAGAATTAAGGTCTTTCTGGCCCTCTCTGTACTTCTCCATCAGTATCCTCACAGCAAAGATGGAATCTGTGGTGTACTTTCTCAGCATGAAACCATACTGCTGCTCACAAATAGTCACCTTTCATTTAAGTCTAGCTTCCACAACTCTCTCCAAGATCTTCATCATGTGGCTCTTCAACTTAATTCCCCTGTAGTTGCTACAACTCTGTACATCACCTTTGTTCTTAGAAATGGGCACCAGCACACTTCTTCATTCCTCAGGAATTTTCTCACTTTCAAATATGCCATTGAATATTTGATTCAAAAACCTCACTGCCATCTCTCCAAGACATTTCCAAGCCTCCACTGGTGTGTCATCAGGTCCTACTACCTTCCCCTTCTTCATTCTTTTCAGAGCTTTCTAGACTTCACCCTCACTAATCTTTCCCACTTCCAGGTCCACAGTTTCTACGATCTCTACTCTTCTTTCTCTTTCATTCTCTTCAGTAAGAGAATTGTTGTAAGATCATTGGTTGTAAGGTTGTCAATGTGCATGAATTATCCAAACTTTTGTTAAATCACCAAATCAAATTGAGAAAAGGAAGCAGGACCACTGATGCTATAAAACAGATTCTGCAGCTTGGAATTGTTTAATCCTCAGTATTTTTTTTAAATAAATGTATAAAAAAAATAAATCATCAACCTTGTCTCTGTCTACCTTGCCTTCTCCCATGACAGCTGTATTTTATTTGAGATCCTTGCTGCCGTAATGAATAACAGAGTCAGATAAGCTGAGTAAAATTGAGTAAACATTCCCAAGGCACTGTTTTTTTTTCTGTACTGCATAGCAGACATCACCAAAATGGTAATTATGTAATTTCCTCATTCTGTAAAGGTCCCTTTGGAGCAGTTTCCCCTCTTTTTTGTAGATATATTCATACTCCTTTGTCACCCAAACCTTAGAATGCATCAAGCACAGAACTCCCCCCAAGGCTTTAAGACAAAGAAAGAAAGAAAACATCTTTACAAGCTGCCTTACATAAGAGCACAGAAGTGTAAACAAATGTTTTTAAATTATTAAAGAGATCAATAATGGTAATATTTTGTAACCTTGTGAATTCACTAATGGTTAACTTTAACTTGCTTTTAATTCTCTTTAAGCAAACGTCTCATCTGTTCTGCGTTTCAGTTACTTGATACATTTTGTTTATGCACAACTTACATAAAATGAATTATTGCAGAGTCACCTATTCCATGGACCTTGAGTCCAACAGTGTGGTTTTAAAATTATGTTGTAAAATAAATTAACGTATAAAGACAAACTGTCCACAGAGTACGTTTTGGAAATATGGGTTGTAAGTCAGTCAAAGTTGTAAACTCAATTGTCCAGGTAGATAAAAAAAAAAGAAAAAAAAAAGGTTAAATTATGTCATCTGGACCAGTTTCTTTAAGTGAAACGTTTCGTCCCCCATCCGGAGGACTTTGTCAGTCTGCGACCTGCCAACCAGATCTGTCCCATAGGTAGCCATCACTGCTGTGTTTCAAACCAATACAGCGGTTTTCTGAACCACTTTGGTCGTGGTTGTCCTCAGGCTGTTTCTGTGAATAGCAAGTTGGCCATCTGGCCTGAAACATTTGATTGTTGTACATGATGACTGATGGTTTAGGATGGGCGTGTTTTGCACGTGTTAAAAGCCTTGAGGTTCCAACAGGAGGTTGGCTTGAAACAGCAGTGAAGGCTGCTGTGACCGATACTGATTCACTGATTACGGTGACATTATTCGCATGAACGCACCTACAAGCACCTTACAGATGATGGACGCTGTCTATCACAGTTTGCTAAGATTCATAACTGGCTGTAACTACCGTGCCCATCACTGCACCCTGTATTTACTGGTTAACTGGTCATTAGTAACGTCACGCTGACTCTCTTACTGGTACATTTTCATCTTTAAATCACTTCTTGGTCTGTTGCCTTCATAGATCTCCTCCTACATGTCACTGCGTGAGTGCAGCTACAGCGTGCGCTCTCAGGACATTATTACCCGCAGTGTTCTGAACTAAGCAAAAAGGCCTTCTCCTACTCTGCTCTCGTTTCCTGGAACACCTTGTAAAAAAATCTGAAGCTCTCGACCTTGACCTAAGTGGCTTCAAACATCTGCTAAGTTCCTGGCAAAAACCGACACAGACATGTTCCTGTTTTGTTTTCTACATCGCTTCATAACCGGTTTTTGTTTCATTTTTAATATCATATTTTTAAATTTTTCCAAGTTCATATGCTTTCTTTTATGATTGTCTCCTGTTGTCATCATGCTTTGCTTAAAACAGGTCTCTCTTGTAAACGAGTCCTCGTGGCTCAATGAGACTAATCTGTTTAAATAAAGATAGAATGAAAAAGGCTACCTTTGGGACAGATCTGGTTGGCAGGCCGTAGACTGAGGAAGTCCTCTGGATTGGGGAAGAAACGTTTCTCACTTAAAGAAACTGGTCCAGATGAAACAATTTAACTTTTTTAAATTGTTTTTGTTAAAATGGTTAAACAAAAACTTAATTTTTGTAATAAAAACAAAACAAAATAATAAAAAGTGCTAATTACATAGTTGTGTGACAAATGGATAACTTGTGGTGCTGTTATAGTGTGATAGCTTGAACAAATTAAAATAGTTTTGATAACATTTACAGTATGAATTACTGTATTGTCTTTTATTTAATGTGGAAACAAAAAAATACAACTTTAACCTGATATTTTGTCTCGTGTAGTAGTATAACACGATAGTCAACTTGTGTTGGTAGGACCCCATGCCATCATTCGACACACCACCCTCTGAGGAGACAACAGTGGCTCATACAGTCCAGCATGTTGCGTAAGTTTGCGTCGTGTCAGCCTAGAGCTAAAGAATATCACGATTATAAACATACCTTCTACTCTTTGGTAAAGCCAACCCATCCTACTAGGACGTCATGAAGACCAACCTAAACAATGTCTTCACTTCTGGGCCGTTTAGCACCCGAGGACACGGAGATGGACACAATTTCCTCAACAAGAAACAAATGCATCTGGATTCAGGGGGGTTTGGTGAGGGTTGTCCTGAATGTACCTCCTCTGCAATTCTGTTTCATTCAATGCAGCTTCAAGTGGTTTGCAAAACACTGTGACTATAATTCCACATTTAAAACTCAAGTTGGGACAGGGTGAGGCACAAGTTTCAATCTACATTTTCTTATCTTGGATCAAATATTTAAACTATATTGAGCAATTATGGGATTTTAAGTGTTGTCCAAAACTTATTAAGGAACCAATTAGCTCAGCGTTGCACTGCTTCAGCTGATGCTGCCACCCCTTCCCTTCACGACAGTGTTTTTTTTTTTTTAAAGATTACATAAGCTTTTAACCGTCAAAGGTCGCATTTCCTAAAAAGAATCTTTGTTTAGGGTGAGAATCTGCTCTAATGCACAACACTGAGCCCCCGCCTGCATCCTGCTGCCATTCAGTTCTCTCATCCTGGCATGAAGTTATTGGGCTTTGACAAACACGCTGAGAATAAGGCGGCTCAAATCGAGCTTTTGTTGCTCTACGCTGTTAACATCCACACACACACACAAAGTGGAATTGAAATAGCCATCAAAGTAAGATTCATGTATTCACTGCACATCTTAAAACTTCACAAAGACAGCCCTCGACTTGTGTGTACTTACATAAGGACGTTAGCGCAAACAGAACGTGTACAACCTCGAGCAACAACGATCCGTGTATTCGGAGTGCGAGCAAAAAGTTGAACTGAATTCCTCAACGCGTTTCCTGTGAGCTGAATGAGCCAGTCCTGTTTTTAATTACTGTAACTGCAGAAAAAAAATAAAAAAATAACAGTTAATTTAAACCAACAATCACATTAGATTATTAACTAACCTGGTTAAGGAACACCTTGTGATTGATGCTGAAAGATGCTCACAGAAAGTGAAAAAAAGTGTAAAGTGTAAATACAGAGAGATTATGTTCGTACAGTCGTCCAAGAGATGGCAGAGTGCACGTTGCTGTTGCTCCTGAGAGCGCGGCCCCTTATTCTTTAGATAGGAAAAGGGGAAAAGGCCATGAGGATAGTGGTAAAACAAAAAAAAGATCTCTTCACATCTTGTCCTTATCAGGACACAATTTAAGACATCAAAAAAACTCTACCTGCAAGCACATTTATAAACACATTACATACGCATTTGGTAACAAAACGGTGAGATTTGTCCATGAAGCACTTCCAGATAGACCATAGTCCTGATAAGATGTCAGTGTCAAGTTGGTACAGCTCTGATAAGCATTCGCAGAAGTTTTCAGGGGGTTGATAGACAGAGCTTTCTTAGTTTACACATAACCCAGGAGAAATTTGATGTCGGCCTGCTTCGAGGCCAAACAGGAGTCTGATTCAAATAAGCCACAGTTGATTTTTTTTCAGGTAGACTGTTATTTTTCATCAGCCTTGAGTTCTGCTGGTACTTTTAATCCAAAATGGCCAGATTTGTGGGCATTCAACTGGTCCATGCTTATTAGCTCCCTCCAATGTCATTCCCAACATAAGTCCCAAAGTCACAAGTGGCCTACGATTCTCAGAAATTGCTTCCATCTTACGGTTTAGCTTGTAAATCAGCTGATTTTGAGTACTCGAAGCACAAACCAAACCTTCACACTGGGTCGGCAGCTTTGACATGGCCGACACTACTGCAGCCATCTTCTTCAATAACCGATTACATAGGTGTCAGCCAATGCCAAAAAGGAGAAACTCTGCAATCATAAATCCAATATCTTCGGTGTCCTGAGACAATATGGAAACGTGCATCAGATCCATGACGTATCCTGCCGTGTGCGTCTCAGTGGGGCATGAGGGCTCTCCAGGACCCTGTCGCTTTGTTGAAAATTTTTTATCAATTGTGTTGAAAGTCCAGCTGACCAGATCCATGACAGCAGTTTACGTTTCGGAAGATGTGTAAATAGGAGCTCCGATACACAAGCAAAAAAGCAGGACGACAGAAGAGGGAAGATAGGCAGCCATCTTGCTGGAGAGTGAGGAAAATGCCGTATGAAAATGTCCCCCTAACAGAAGTACATATTGAACTTTAAACTGCAGAACTTTGCAGCACTGAAACACACATTTTACAAGTTCACTGCAACAAAGGCAGAAAATAATGAAAGCTTTGGACGAACTGAACAATAAAGCCTTTATTTTTGCGTTTCCACGTTCAAGTTTGTCAGTCCCACCCAGTGAAAAAGGTGTCTGACAGAGTGAAGGAGTAAGAGGTAGAGCAAGTGTTCCATTCTTATTGTGATCAGTGTAAAAAAAAAAATATCAGTTTTACACCAAGGGAATGCCCATTCAAGGAGGGCTTACTGATAACGAAAAAAATTAAGAAAAATAACAGCAGCTTCTATTTGGTGTTGCTAGCTTTCCCTTATAATTCACATTCATACATACTCCTAACTTGCTGATAATTGATAAAAAAATAAAAAAAAAACCCCAGAGGGATGAATAGTGGTGGCAATGAAGAGGCTGTCATCACATCATCATCATCAATCTGAACACTCAAAGGGAGGAAACTGCATCAGGACAAAGCTGCAGCGTCTCCAAGGGGCTCTGCATAGTAAAGTCTGACATGGACTGAAAAAAGTCCCCCCCCCCAAACATTTAATCTAATAAAACTAAGAAAAACAAGAGGGGTTGTCTCTGCATATGGCATTGTAAGCCACAGAAATCTGAGTGCTGGAGTTAAACAGTGTAGACCAGTCAGCTGGTCATGCAGGTACTGGTTGTAAATGTGTTGCATTCAAACTAACCCATGTTTCAGCTACACTGCGACAGGTCGAGACAGAGACACAATACATTAAAACATAGGAAATATTTACATCTTCGGCGTATAAATTACTTCCCTCTGTAAGGCATAATGGGCTCTCCTAAACAATCACAAAAAACTTTAAGTGCCTCTTACAAAAAGACTATGCCGACATAAGATTTAGGAAGATGGGCAAAGTTAAAAGAGAGGATAGAACATTTAAATGTTGCTGAAATAAAATCTAAATTCAAACCAGAACAAGTCCAACATAGGAGAAACACAATGAATTAATGAGAACGATGCACAAAATGGCACATAGACAAAGATAAAGCTGTAAGCTTGATTAGGCAACCCCTGAAGATTTCCATGTAGTAACAATCACAATACTGGAACTGACTCCGATACCCAGTAAAAAAAAAAAAAAGAGGAATATCAAGTGGTCACTGCATGGAGGGCAACACCTCTGATCACTGCACTGATGATACGGGATGCTTTACATTCTTGTACTGCGCCATTCAGCGCTCTAGGAATGACTCCTCCAGCCCACAACTTGACCTTTAACTCTTTTTTTTATATATATATGTAGTTTTTCCTCAGTCCTTGAGTTGCCAACAGGCTGGCCTGTGACAACAACAGCCCCCGGCCTCGACCAATCACATCAAGGCAGAAACAGGTCAAACCTCATGCAGTCTTGACAATAAAAAAAAGGCTCTAGTCCCATAAAATTCACACTTGAAGAAATACGGTATCAAAACTCTGTATCATGAGAAAGCATACAAACAATAACATACACGGTAACTGTTGGTTTTGCATATGAAATTCAAATCAACAACGTGTCACAGACAAATAACGGCTGGCTCTGTTTGCTTTGGAGATAAGACGACGATCGGGGGGAGGGGGGCAACAAAAAGACAAAATTTTGGTTCAGTTCATACGTTTCATATGGGATAAATGATTGCACAGGAAGTTTAGAGAAGTGAAAAAAAAAAAAAAAACAACCCTCTCCTGTTGACTGTGCAAGTTCATATTACCACCGCTTTCCAAGTCCAGAGCCGCTGTCAGTCTTTGGGTCATCACCCCGTTGAGTGGGTGCGTGAGAGTTTGTCATTCCAGTGAGTTTTAAAAACGTTAGGGCCATTGGTTTGTTTGCTGAAAGCTCCCACCCACACTGAGGAGGTGGAGCATGGAGGGCGCTCCATCAATCATCCAGGATGTCCTTGACAAAAGCGGCCACGTCGGTCTCTTTAGCGTCATGCAGGGTAAAAAATGGATGTTTCTGCATGGAAACAAGAACAAACTTAAGAAATTTGCTCCAAAGCAACATATATGCATTTAAATCACAGCTGCGCTGGTAGCTACATGTGAAAAACAAATGGCAAAGTCTTGGTGGGTTAGTGGGGTAAGTCTGGCCTCTTGTGGTGAAAAACAGGAAACATAAACTCAGTGAAGATTGCAGCACAGACGCTGCAGTTTGTTGTTTTTGTTTGAGAAATAATCAAATGCAAACAAAACTAACCATTAACTCTGAATAAGCTGGTCTTTCATTTGGCTTCTTTCTTAAGCTGTGAAGAAGGAAAAAAGATTAAGTGAAAAGAGAAACAGCCATTGTCAACAATCAACATATTCTAACTTCATGCCACGCACAAAAGATTATTTAAACATCATTTATATTATTTCACACATTTTCCAAATGTAAATTCAAAGCGAACACTGACCCCTGCAGGGTTCCAGAGACATTTGATGATGCTGTAAGGTAGTGTGAGACTCACCACTGGGAAATGAAGTCCACAAAGTCTGGGGAGAAACCGTCAGCAGGCAGCTGTGGAGACGGTTCGTCCACCACCTGTTTGAGCTGCTGGAACGGGGTGCGCCAGGTGTCGTAGGGGAACTTCAAAATGGCCAGCTCGATCTAGGAAGCAGAAAAAAGGCTGATTTCAAAAGGTTCAAGTATCTTTATTACCCCCAAGGGGCAATTTGTTTCAGTCAGTAGGCACATAAAACATTCATACTAGACAAGACATTAAAATAACAGTACAGAAATCATCATATCATCAAGGTTGTGCTTTCAGGCCCTAAATCACTTCATTAATTTTAAATACCTGGTGAAGAATGAGGATTATAATTCAAAACAGACTAAAAAAAACTAATAAAATAAATGTAAAGTTTGTACATTTGATTCATTTATCACAATTTTGAGCGTTGTGACAACAGTTAAAAAAGATGAAGCATGCTATTTAAAATAATGGACATTTATAAAGAGAAAGCTAAGCTTATTTGGCTGTTAAAGAGTAAAAGAGGAATCAGAATGCAGAACAGAAACTCTGTCAATCTGTAAGCGGTGCTGTAAAATAATCAGGACATACAGAGCAGCTAATAACATGGCATCCACTGGCAGTTATGAAAATTGTCACGAGTCATCATGACTCAGCATTAGTCAAGTCTGACTAAGGCTTAATAGCAGTGTTTCATATACACTCTGACGACAAGGAAGGAGACAGTTTATATTCTAAATTAGGTTGCGATCAGAATTTTTATTTATTTATTGCTATTTTTCCCATAAAGCAAGAAGCTTTATCTGCAGTTGAAAAACAATGTCAGAATTGTCAAACAAGAATTACTGGATTATAGATTAACTTTTCAGAAAAGCGTAAGCTGATTCTACAACATCTGAAACCAACCAGAAGCAGCAAAACAGTTCATGCACATAAAAAAGATGTACTATACAACAGATAAACGTGAACAGTAGGGATAGGGCCGATCCAGTATCGGATCAGATTTTTCCGATCCAACCTGCAGAGATTTCCGATCCATGATGCTGCATGTCTGTCTGATAAAACGTCTCCACATGCGATTCCCTGCCAGCTGCTTCGCAAGTTGGATTCAAACTATGGAATGGATTTCATGAACGGAGACGTGTCTCATGAACCCAGAGTAATAAGACCCGCCTCACATTCAGGAAATCCAGTTCATAGTTTGCAGCCAGCTACAACGTGAGGACTGAGCAGCACTGTGGCTAACGGCTAACCAACTTTTCATCGAAACACGTCCGCTGTGTAAGTATTTTACACTAAACACTGCAAGAGAGCAATGACTGCAGAGCCGCTGAACCGAGGAGGAAGCTCGATCACAACCTATAATACAACAAACTTAATCAAACATAGCACCACATTAAACCGCGGTAAAGTTACTTTTACGTTGGACATTCGAGCTCCATGGCTTCAGCGGTGTGCTCGTCTTGTTCAGTCCGAAGCAGGGAGTCTGATTTAGGTCAGCCGCGCTCAACTTGCTCCGCTCACTGAACACTGAACAGACGCTCACTGAACACTGAACAGACTGAACACGGCTGATCGAAATCAGACTGTCTGCTTCGGACTGAATGAGAAGAGCACACCGCTGAAGCCACGAGAACTCATTTTCAAGAGAGACCTGTTTAGGGAGCACATGGTGGGGGTTAAGGGCCTTGCTCATGGGCCCAGAGTGGGGCGAATGAGGGTGGGGGCAAGTGTGGGTGTTTCACCTACCCCACCCACAATTTTGATGTCGGGGCCGGGGCGTGAACCGGCGATCTTCGGATCACAAGCCCACCTCTCTAACCTCTGCGCCACCACTCCCTCAAAAAAAAAAAAACACTGCAAGAGAGCAATGACTGCAGAGCCGCTGTACCGAGGAGGAAGCTCAATCACAACCTATAATACAACAAACTTAATCAAACATAGCACCACATTAAACCGCGGTAAAGTTACTTTTACGTTGGACATTCGAGCTCCATGGCTTCAGCGGTGTGCTCGTCTTGTTCAGTCCGAAGCAGGGAGTCTGATTTAGGTCAGCCGCGCTCAGCTTGCTCCGCTCACTGAACACTGAACAGACTGAACACGGCTGATCGAAATCAGACGGTCTGCTTCGGACTGAATGAGAAGAGCACACCACTGAAGCCACGGAGCTCGAATGTTTACCGAGAAGTTGCTACACTTCACCGTAATTAATGACCAACCGCTATCAGCTGCAGAAAACAAAGAATTTAGCAGCCAAGATATAGTTTACTCTCCAGGAGATATTTATCAGTACAACAGTAGAAAATCGTAAAAAAAGCATATGAATTGAAAAATACACGAAAATGATATATATATATATATATATATATAAACAAATACACAAAAACAGCTACATTATAAATCAATGTAAAATACTAAAAACAGGAACATGTCTGTGTTGGTTTATGCCATGAACTTAGCAGATGTTTGAAGCTTAATGTTGTGTTAGCAGAAATTAATTGTAACTTTTGAAACTCATCCAACATTAATAAAACTTACCTCAATTTGCCTTTTTGGACATGCATGCATATATTTGTACAAATTGTACTTGAGAGGAGATTATTACAGCCTCATTTAAAATCAGTAATGATGATGATGATATTGGAACGGTATCGGCCGATATCCAGATTTAGGTATCGGGATCGGAAGTAAAAAGAAAAAAAAGTGGATCGGTGCATCCTTAGTGAAAAGTTTAAACGCCTTCATTCATATTTAGATGTAGTAAAACACGTTTTGTGAGTAATTTTCTTGTAAAGTTATTGTTTCAGAAAATGGTTTAAACTTTTTGAGCAATTTTATGCAAGTGAAAGAACAACAAAAACAAGGTCTTTATAACCGTACTCACCATAGTGATGCCAAGACTCCATATGTCTGATTTGACACTGTAGCCAATCTGGTTGAGGTCCGGGTTGATGCGCTCAGGCTGAAAGGCAAGTCATCTTTTATTTAAAACTATAAATGCTCTACAATTTTTCAGCACGTGATTACTACAGCTTTTGTTCTAAATGTCAAAACAGAATATATAGGAGTTGGAGCAATTATATGGTTTTGTAGGACACTGAGTTTTTTTAACCACTCACACATCATGTGATTTCAGGATTTCTCCCTCAGTTTCCACTCACCGCCATGTAGGGCTTACAGCCAGCGTCCATCGTTTTGGCCACAGAGTCCACCAGGTGGCCACTGATGCCAAAGTCACACATTTTCACTTGGCCCTGAGTGTTGATCAGGACGTTGGATGGCTTAACATCTGGACACAGATGATAATGGGAACTGTCAAGAGGTTACAGAATCACTGGCTACCTGGAACTGTACACTGTAGTGATTTAATTGTCTTATTACCTCTGTGTATCACCGACAGTTTGTGGTGCAAATGGTCTAATGCCTTGACAATCTAAGGAACAAATGTAGAGAACAAAAGGAAGGATAGTAATGGAATTAATATAATAATAGTAATGGTAGTAATGGTATACTATTAACTTTCTATAACTCAAAAGATGCACATTTTACATGCACTTGCATCAAAATAGTGACAAGCATATCCTCCGCATCTTACTTTAATATAGTCAAATTTGCTAAATGGGACGTACTGCTACTGTGATCTTGCCCAGGATGTCCTCAGGAATGGTTCTGCCTTTTTCGATAACCTTCTTGTAGAATTTATCCAGAGACGTGTCCATCAGTTCCATACAGATCCAAACATCACCCTTAAAGAAACATTAGAATTATTAAAAAAAGAAAATGGAGGCTTAGCATTCCTTAAAGGGATGTACATTGATGAGTTTTAGACTAAGATCATCTTCAATTCAATTCAGTTTATTTATATAGCGCCAAATCACAACAAAGTTGTCTCAGGACACTTTACAAAACATTCACATACATAAAAGCCAATTAGTAAAGTTCTCTATCCAAGGAGGCCAGCAGACAAGTTGAATCATCATCTTATGATGAGCTTGTTTGGTCCAAAGATGAAAATAATGTTATGTCCAGTCTCATGTGACATCATGAGATGTCACACTCAGTACGTATTGTGAACGACTCTCACACCAAATTTTAGCACATAATCTGTAAAACTGACAGAATAATAAACATATTTGTGTTTTTCAGATGGCTGTTCAAGTAATCTTGAATTAGACTGACCCCAACATTATTTCCTGAAAGTACTACTAAAATATGTTCAGTGGTTCATGAGATTTTTGCTAACATGAGCTGATTCCAAATAGTTAATGGCAAAAGTTTAAAACAAAACACTTATTTTATTAAACCTTTATTTAACCAGGAAAATCCCATTGAGATCACAGATCTCTTTTGCAAGGGAGGCCTGGGCCTGAAGGCAGAATAACATGCATGTTTTTGGTCTGTGGGAGGAAACCGGAGTACCCAGAGAAAACATGCACAGAGAAGAACATGCAAACTTGACACAGAAAGACCCCAGGTCCAACTGGGGATTGAACCCAGGACCTTCTTGCTGTGAGGCAACGGCACAAACCACTGAGCCGTCGTGGTGCCATCCTGCAATCTGTCAGAATATGCGTTAGAGAGCTGTTAGCACACCGAACTTGAGGTCAAGATCTGTAAAACTGGCTGTGTTAAAGCCCCTTTTTCAGTCACTTGGCTGTTGTGGCCATCTTGAATTGATTATTTTCTGAGCATTTCATTAAAATCTGTCCAGTGGTTCATGAGATATTAATATAACCAACACACACAAACTACCTCCTACCTTTTGGCAGCAGCCAATAAAAATCAATGGAATAAGGCCATAGCAGTTAATGAGATTTGTATACTGGGTTTACCTCTCTGAAAAGGGCACCGTAGAAGGTCACAGTGTAGAAACAGTCGACTGTCCTCATGGAAATGTCCAGGTCCATCAGAAGCCTCTTCTGCTCCAGAGTGTTAACTGTAGCACGAATCCGCTGGAGACACAAGTATTGCACACTGGTTTGTTTCAGAACGTTCGGTCAGTAATCTGGATCAACTGATCCAAATGTTTATAAGCTTAGATCATATAATGGATGCACCTGAGTTTATTTTTAAAGCACGATACAAAAATCAGAAAATCAAAGCAACTGGACGCCAGTCTACCTTGACGGCCATGATGACACCACTGGGCACATGTCTCATTTTGTCCACCACCCCATAGGCTCCCCTCCCGAGCTCTTCAATCTGCTCCAAGTCATCAGCTTCCACTACAAAGTTCTGGATAGAAGAAGAGAAAGAAAAAGTTCAATTAAGTCCCGTGCCAATCACAGCGGAAAAATAATCAATTAAACAATGTGCTTCAAAAAAACACGACTTTACCCGATCTCCAATAGTGACACAGGCTTTAGAGTCGAGGTCTCGAGGAGGCCTACAGACAGACATTTAAAAATAAAAAAAAAAGAACCAATAACACGGTATTGTTAAATATAAATGTGTAACTCACAAATACTTCTTGCTTTATTAAAAACCAAAAGACAATTTCTAAAACTGACTTAACTGCCTGCATAAACACTAGTGTTTTAAAACAATTTTCTATAAATAAAATGAAAACACGTTGAACTGTAAGATTTAGATCTGTTGTCATTATCCAAACTTGAAACCGAGCCACAATCGTTCTGCTAATCTGAGTTAGCCATCTTTCAGATGAGGACTTCAGAGTCAGTCAGAGTCAGAGTCAGGGAAACAATTTTTTCAGCAGAATCTCGGCAAGAAAGTTATTATGCATATATTTATAAATGATAAGCTATTGCTGTGATTTCTCAAAACTGCAGTTCAGCTCTTATCTATTTACCGTAATTGCCGGTGTATAAGCCGCTACTATTTTTTAATCACACTTTGTACCCCGCAGTTTATATGCAGGAGCAGCTAATTTATGTATTTTTTTTTCATAATTTTCACAAGTAAAATTGTTATATTTTATTTTGACAGAGTTCCTGCCGTCTCTCGGTAACATCTTGCCACTAACTAACATTTTCCTTTGACAGTGCTGGGTGCTCACGGCACCCCACCCCTCTTGTGGGTAGGGATTTGCGACACAGAGAGAATGCCCTCAGGTATCCACATGTACAACGACTCTTGCGCAGGGTTTCAAATTCCCTTCCATAACTCCACCCACTCTGTCATCATGTGACCAGAAGTCTAACCCGAATGACCACTGAGGTACTCTCGAGGACCATCTCCGAAGATAAACGTGCATTAATTTCTTCAGATCGTTCCCGCATTTTGTGCTTCATGCACAGATCTGTTAATTTGTTTAGCGATAATGGAAAACGCACGGAGAATTTCTTACGGTGCAGCTTTCAAGTTAAAAGCAATCAATCTGGCTGCCGGAGAAGGAAACAAAGCTGCCGACCGTAAGCTTTGCATCAACGTGTCGATGGTCGGGCATTGGAGACGCAAAGCAGTCAAGTCTGGTACACGTTTTAATACAAGATTTAAAATGATTTTTGTGCGACATATTTCTGTCCATAAATATGCGTTTAAATACCAGGATCTCATTTTAAACTTGCATCCGAACACGGAGCGGAGACAACAAACTGCTCCCCTCTCCCCTTCTGTCATGAGAGAAGCGGCGAAGTCGTCAGATTTATCATTAAAGCAGTCAGTCAGCCAAGACAGACACATAGTTAAATAAAAGTTCAAACAAATATTTCTGTGCACGGTAAATATGTGTTTAAATACCAGTATACAGGCACATGAAACACAACGGAGACAATGAACTGCTCATATGAGCTCTGCTGAGTAAAAATCACGTTAAATTTATTTAGAAAGTACATTTTAAAACAGCAGCTGTTACCAAAAGTGTTAAACAATAAAAAAAAAATAATGGTATTAATTTAATGAATATTTACTGTATTTTACCAGTACTATTTGACTTCCGGTCACATGACCTCGATAAGACTTTAGTACGTGCGACTTAAGAGACAGGTGCGTTCTGTAGTCCGAGAATTACGGTATATATCAGAATCTATAGGCGCTAAAATAAAATTGTAACGGGAATTTAGAGACATATCCTGATGCATGCTCAATTTAGAGACCAACATAAAATAAAATATTCTATATTGTTGCATTGAAGTGTTGTTGTTTAGTGGTAGAAATATATACCGGTACTAATAGAAAGCGACAGAAAACATTTTTCCTATAGGGATAATTTGGATGGTGTTCGTTAAAGCCAGGAATGAACAGAGCAAAGAGCCTTACGCTGCAGCTTCGGGTGGTGGAGTAGTAAACACATCCTTGGGCAGCTTCGGCCCTGGGAGCTTCTTCCTCCCTACAAGACAATAAAAAAAAATTCAGCTGTTAGGATGATGATTTGTCCACAATGTTTTGGTGCAAAATGATCAATAAATTTGTAATAAGCGGTTACAACACAACAGTTTAGTTAATTCTACAATCGTTTTTCTGCTTACCCATTCTTAAGACACACACCCCTTTGATTTTTCTTTTCTTTTACACAAAGCCAAGTACAAGGAGATGAGTAGTAGTCAACTATATTAGTGATCTAAGTTGGCCTATGTGAATTGGATGTAGTTGTATTTTCTTGTTAGTTCTCCCTTCAGAGACAGTTTGCTGCTGCTGCAGATGACAAAAAAAAAAAAAACCCTCCAGTGCAGTAAATGGTTTGTTTTTTAACCGGAGCTTTAGGTGTGACCAAAACTAAAGCTGAGAAGGTGGACTAAATGACTGTTGGCTTTGGTATGATGACTCACGTGAAGTAGCTGCAAAGGAATCAAGCTTTCTTATAGCCTCCTTTTATATTTTTTAAGTCAAGCAAAAACGATCATAATCCTACGCTGGTTGTACCTTTGTAGCCTCACATTTAAGATCTGTTGCATTTCTATACATTCTTCGTTACAATACAGTGAGTATTGTACAGTGATTTTGTGCAGCTGTGGGTTGTTTCAGTGTCAGATGAGTGATAGCAGTTCATTCATAAACACTGTTTACCAGCAGCCTCTGGGACTTCCCAAAAGGCGCTCAGAGTATCTGCCAGAATGACACAGCCACTGAGCCAGCAAACAGCAATGCAGGAAAAAACAACTCCTTTTTTGAATACGACACTCGTGTAATGCGCTTGCTACAAAGCCAAGAGGGAAAATATTGAACAGTTTAAAAGAATGCCAGGCTAATAACGCTAAAATTGCATAAATGCAGGAAAGATAGATACCTTTTTTTTTAAACAAGAAAAAGCTCCAACTGTAACTGCCATTGTTACTATGTGGCTGTGTTTGCCATTGTCTGAGTCACACTGTGGAGGAAGTTTGATTGGGCAAACCCATTTTTGCTAGAATAAGCTGGAAGGGAAGTTGACTGTCAGATAGTGAAGCCCACCAATGAAACCTACACACATCCTCGTGTGTTGAAAGACTAAAATAACTTGGTGTGTGCACAGAGTACAGTTGTGGTTGGAAGATATTGAATGCAATTTACTCACACATACCCAGTCAAAGATGGGTTTTGCATTTCCTCTGCGTGGGATAAAGCAGAAGCATTCAAAAGGCTCCTGTCAACCTGGTCATGCAACAAAATTAAGACGGCATGCAAACTTGGCATTTTAGTACGTAAACATTTGACATTGCAAAGCTGCTTTAAGCTCTTAGCCATACTTCCATTTTGCAAGAATAAAACAAAATTAGCAAGTATGTGCACTCATTGTTATAACTTAACTAAAGTCTGTGTTACTGGCATATTGTAAAGTATTAATGGCTTTGAAATACTAGCTCTTCTCAGTTACCAGACACCCAAAGACAGCCAGTCCGACTGGACACATCCGCTCCAAAACACAACAGCTGTCAGGACCCTTTGGGAAATATGATGTCACTTCACTGGGCACACATGTTGTCCTGTCAGGGCAAACAGAGGCCAACCTCACAGCTCTTCTAACTGAGCCTCAAGGGATACAATAGTACAGTGACATCAGCCACAGCTGTAGTCAAAGTTCAACAAAGCTGTGCAGGGAAAAATACACGACAGCAGAAAACCATATTCTAAAAATAAATCAATAAAGGATCTCAGTAAGAACTCTTTCTAGGGAAAGTGTGACATAGAATGGCAGTACCGACGTTGAATTTTTGCCATTGTCAGTAAACAATGAATACAATGAAGCATTACTTTCTCCTCCATAAAGATTTTCAGAGCCACATAAAAAAACAAAGCTCAATGGAAACTACTCGGAATATATACGTAATGTGAACAA
The DNA here is from genome assembly GCF_014905685.2 of Nematolebias whitei. Classification (NCBI taxonomy): domain Eukaryota; kingdom Metazoa; phylum Chordata; class Actinopteri; order Cyprinodontiformes; family Rivulidae; genus Nematolebias; species Nematolebias whitei. The sequence continues at coordinate 33,637,977 of NC_056512.1, forward strand.
GAATTTCTGGATTGTGCATGGAATCGGTTTCAATAGCTCTGAGGCGAGTCACCATCAGGAAGCACCAGCCCTAGACCGTGTCCATATACAGACAGACAATGATGACTCATGCGCAGATAATCTTCCACACCACCCTATCAGTGGTTATGGAGAACCCAATATCCAAACATGCTTCAGCAATCTCAAGGCTCGCTGTGATCAGAGGAGAAAAAAAAATAATAGTAATCTCAAACTTGCTTTATAGTAGCAGCAGATCCTGTGAAGCAGATACAGAAGCAGCCAGAAAACTGTCACCTAAAAGGGGAGACTGCACTCAGTGCTGGAGCTGCATGTCAAAACATGCCATGGTAGGCCAAAGGCTGTGATTGCCCGAGCAGCAGCAAGCAGCCAATCTACACAGCCCTCTGAAAACAGCGTGTACTCCTGACCATGGTAACGCTAGTATGATTGTGTAACAGCACAAGCGGTGAACTTGAAATGTAAATTGACATCATCATAGTCATGCTGTGTATGACGCAGAGAAACAAACTTGATTTTTTCCAATGGATGCTCTTTTATTTGTAGCAGTCTATATAATTACACGTCACAAAGAGACCAAGTGATGTGCTTTTTTCTCCCCGTTTACTTCGCCACCTGTTTTTTTTTTTTTTTTTTAATAAAACGTGGGAAAGGTTTAACTTTTGGAAATAAAAGCGCAATGTGGAAACTTAAAAAAGGTAGCTAAGACTTGTGGATAGAGGCAGAAACAGAACTCAGTGCTGTGATTTGAACAAGTTGGTTGATAATTACAGTCTAGCTAAAGTCTTATTGTTGTGAAAATGCTGTAAGCTAACCCTCGGGGCTAAGACGAGGCGATGCAGAGCGCGTGCTTTAGCTAAACTAACGACGTCAAACAAAACCCCCAAAAGCGAACCATAAATGTGATAAATAAGTTATGCTCAAATGTCAGGTTGATTGGAGACGTTGTGTACTAATAAAAAAGTAGTGCTAGCTTCGCAGCTTTCCACCTGGCAAGGTTACATTTCTTACACTAAGCTAGTTGGACTACTTTCACTCGTACTGCACCTCGGTAAGTACAACGTGCAGACTTGCTTTAAAAGAAGAGGAAAAAAAGACACTTACCACCTCTAGAAAGAGACATTTCCCCTTTGCTTTGATGAGGGGGAAGGGAAACACAAAGACTTTTGCCTTTTTTTACTCCCTCCCTCCCTGCATCTACTCTTACTACCCGCTCAGGATCGCTGGTTTGCAGTGCAAGATCTAAAAGCGATAAAAGAAAAAAAAAAAAACGGCTGGGCGGTTCGTCCTCGTGCAAGCTTAGCGCGCCAGTGACCAGCTCGCGTGCTCAACGATCGATTAGCAAAATAATGCACAACTTTAAAATAAGCCTGAACAGTTCGCGTTAGTTTGCTAACAAAACCTTCACTTGGGTGGCCAAAGTCTGACAGCTGAGGGCTCAACCGCTTCGACGACGTGATGACGTACTTCCTGTCTTGCGGTAAGCCTCGTGGGACGTGTAGTTTCCATTGTACTAGTAGCTACGTTCTCTTTTGACGAAAACTAAATACTTCTAGTATATTTAAACTTTTAAACAAGGCAATTTTTTTTTGTTTTTCTTTATTTTCACTTAATATCACATGGCCATAAATAGGTACATAAAATGCATATGCAAAAAGGAACAAAAACTAAATAATCAAGACCACAAAAGCCAATGAAAGCACAATGTGTCAGTCTACAGTTTCCAGGCAACAAAGAAGCAAAAATAATGGAGTTGCACTTTATTTAACACAATTTGTATCTAACAATTCAAGTGGGTGTAAAGGTGTGTTATAAACTACAAACTTTCATAAACTATATTTGTAGAATGGGAAAAATGCACCAAAGTAATAGCAATTGCATTTGTTTTAAAGCAAAGTCTTTAGCACCTATTCAAATAATATTATTAACCCTTACATAAGTAATACATTTAAGGAAATAAAACTACCACAAAATAACATACTTTACTAAGTAATCAAGTAGTGTTTATTTTATTTTTATTTTTTGGTACGCATGAAATATTGAACATCGTTAGCATAATAATCACTGCTGAGCATTACGTTCAAACCTGGGTTTTTTTGTGTGTTTTTTTTTTTTTTTACAAAATCATCCTTGCTAAATGGTTGGAAGACAATAAAATGCACAAAATCATGACCTTATCACATACTTGACACATAGACATGTGCTGTGATATGAGTGTGCATGCATTATGTGCATGTGATCATGTGGGTGGATAACTGATGGTGAGGTCATGGTAAATTCCTGCTTTTACTTCCTGGCAACTAGAAGGGTGTGGTAGAGAGGTTTGATTACAACGTGCAAGTAGAGGGAGCTGTCGACTAGATATTCAGATGCGCGACGCTGCAGGTCAGCATCCACCAAGAAATCCCCAGCCTCCTCTGTACTTTGGTGGAAGTTGTAGACATGGCGGACGACCACCTTTCCTTGTTGTTTTGCCATCACAATAACAGTTTTCTGGAAACTTACTCCGGCAAAGTCTGGGCTGGAGGTGGCCGGTGTTACAATGATGCGAGGTCGACCTGCTTCTGTGCGGGTGGGCTGCATGGCACCAAGTTCGGTATAAGTCGACCTGGCACTAAGCGGCAGCCAGCGAGGGGAGAACAGGGCATTCCATGTCACTCTCTTACTGGAGTCATGGCCACTGGGACCCAGCTGGGTCTGGAAGCTGAAACTGCGGTCATCACGAGTGGGGTTATTGATGATCCACGGTGAACCCCAGGAGGTGGACAAGTAGTTACGGGGAGTGAATATACTGCAGTTGACATCAAAGTACTTGGCCAGCTGAATAGGTGAGGCAGAATGGAACTGGAAGGCTAGATATAGGAGATCACGGATGGACTCATAATACTTCACCATGAGGACAGACTGCTTTTGAAGACGGAAGAGATGTTGAGGAGGAATCATGCCATATCGAACAGCTCTTAGCGCACTTTCCACAGTTTGGGTAACTGGCTGGTTTTTGTTAATCCAGCCCTCCAGGGCCTCGTAGAGCTCCAGCTCGCTCTGCAGAATGAGGTCAGAGCGCTGAAGCAAGGACAGAAGCAGGTCTTCACCGATGGAGTCCCATTCTCCGCTCTGCAGCACAGAAGACAAATTCCAGGACAGGTACTGCAGACAACTGTCCCGCAGGGTTGCGTCCCCAATTTGCAGTGCATAGCTGTACCAGCTCACCACATGGCCTGCGGGTGAATCACTGGAAAGGTGTTGAGTCATATATTGGGTCAGACCTTGCTGCAAGCCCCACACGTGGTACCTGCTGGCCAGCTTGTGCAGAGGTATGACCTGATCTAGTCGTACTGAGATATCACCACAGTACAAGTACCTGAAAAAAAAATATAAGCATTTTTTAAAAGAAACCCATTTTCTGCTATGACTACATTTTATTCTTCTCATCTGAGTCACTGAATAAAACCCACACTCTCTGATTTTAGACTATGAGCGGCAAAGAGCACGTATAATTTTAGACTACTGTAAATGATGGAACATTGCACTCCTTCAACTAGAAAGTAAAAAGCCAAAATGGTGAGTGGAGAGCTACTGTACAAATCATGATCTGTTGTACACATTATTTCATCGATTCTGCAGCTTCTTGAACTCTGTTTTGTTTTATTTCATAAATCAGCAACATATGGTTACATCCTATAACCTTCCTCACCTGATAAACTTGTCAAAGGCGGCAGCACAATCAGGGGTTTCAGTCAAAACCAGAGCACTATTATTGCGACTGAGCAGCAGTTCCTCAAACACATCACTCTGCAGGCTGAGAACCAGACTGTGGGCTTGAATCACTTTCACCTCATCTGTGTTAATGGTGTGCACTCGCAGACTGACATCACTACTGTTGCCCATAGCCAGAAGGTTCTCCATACGATGCACCAAACTCATGGAGTGATTAAGAACCGTGACACCAATATCCAACGTCTCTTGCTTCAGGGGAGCTGTGAAGAAAAAGCAGAAAAAAATTTGGCAGAAACACAAACATTAAAGTTTGCACAAACATTTTCTTTCTAAATCTGAATAGCAACCCATATTCTGTTCATTTTCAGTAGTTTCTCTGCACTGAGGGACTGCCTGCAACATGAATCATACCTGACACAGTTAAGATCTGCAAAAGCACACTCAAACCCTAAACCACCACTATGTGTCGGGTGAAAAATCCAACTTGCACATCCTTTCCTTCCTCTGCACTCAATTAATTGAAAAAGAGAGCAACAACCAGACTGACTCAGAAAATCCCAGATGCACAGACAAAAAGAAATCCTGAGTTTGCAGCACGGCTGCAGATGGCTCTTTCAATGGTCCCTCTTGAACATAAAGTGGTGCATGCTGGTAAATCCCACATAAAAGACCCAAGCATGACAAGTTGCTGTTTCCATTCTGCTCTGCACCAGTCATCAGCAGCCTCGTTGACCTGCAAACGGGCGTTTAATGAGACACTGGGGGGAGAATGTTTGACTCTCCAGGTTGTCTCATGGTTTTCATTTCTTCACAACAATCAAGAAACCCCACTTCAAAGTCTGCCTTTTCCAATTAGCCAGACAAGACACAGTATGCTGAATTGAGAAGTCACTAAACTCATTTAGGAGGATTCTGTACATCCGCTGACTACAATACACAGTATATCTGTCACATTATGTGAGCAAAAAAACCCCCTTAAAATTACCTTCAAATGAGAGAGTGCCCTCAACACAACAACTTACAAAAAATGCTTCAATGCTTTTCCACTTTAGGCTGCAGAGCTGAAAAGACTCACACAAGCCAAATGACACATGAACTTGCTTGTCTATTTTCTGAACCCAGACAAATAGATGAGGGCAGGAAGAGCTGAATGAATAAATATCCATCTTTTGCCTTGAGGCTTAGCACAAGCCACACATTCAGCTTGGGTGAAGCTGAAACTGAAATAGAACAATATAGATTAAGATACAAATCAATTAAATATTTCAAAGTGAGCAAATCTTTTTAGTGGTAAATCACTGGATCTTACCTCCGCTGACTGTGACAGAGTGGAAGTACATGAAGAAGAGCAGGGTGCCCACACAGACCCAGCCAGGAGTCTCTTGTTCACATGAGCGCACCATGTTTTCGCAATTCTTTTCCCACTGCTTCTCTGTCTTCTTGTCTTTTTGCCTCTCGTCCTCTCTCTGTGCCACTCTTCTCCCAGTCAGCTGTGCACAGCAGGGTGCGCTGCCTCATGTGTTGCCCAGCTCCCTGTCCTGGACTCTTTATGTAGGACGCTGGCCTTTCCCTGGCGCATCTCGCAACCCCGCGGACTTCATCGATTGGTGGAATCGGGCAGGGGCGTTGCTATAGCGACAGCTTTGATTTTGAACGTCTCTCTTTTGGTTGTAACATGGCATTGATCAGTGACACTGGGCCAGCCAAGGACTCAGCTTAATGTTTTTTAGATTAAAAGTCAGTGGGATTTAGTGCTATTAAGAATCAATAATAAACACAGTTTCCTCTTTTAATGGCACTCAAATGCAGCCAGTTGATGGAGACCTTTGGCTATGATGGCTATGTTAAATGCTTCAATTCTTCTTCTAGTTACAGTTGCAATTAAGATTAATGTCAAAAGTAATTGAAGTTTTAATATATGTGGCCAGCTGCACTCATGTCACATTTCACAATCCATTTGCGGGGCAGTCTCTTTTTCTATTTGTATTTCTCAAATGGCTTATTATTTTCACAGATGTGAAGATAATTGAATTAGAGCTGGGTCTGCTCATCAATTTAAAGCACGCTTCGTCAAACCTAAGTGTCAGTCAAGATGTTTTTGACAACTTGCATATATTGATGTTAAAATACATCTATTTATTCACATAAGATGAGCTTTTAAGTGCATTGCACATTATTACAGACATGTGGATCTGCGTATTTTCAGGCGCATGACATCACAAAACCACTGAAGCTTGCAGAGCAAAATGATTACAAGTTGCACCTGAGTTTGAAGATTTAAATAATCTATTGCTTGCAGAGAAGCTCATGTCATCAGTACAGTCCCATTTTGAGCTCTACAGCCACACATCAAAGACGAATCATACATTTCAACATTCCAAACGTTACAACAAAATTATGTTTCAGTGAGAAATAATGACTTTGATTATAATCTCAAGAATGATAAACTCTAAGGCCATCTGTCCCTCTCAGAACAAGCAGCAATACAATAAACGTGTTTAAAATAAATCCACCTGTGAGAAAAATAAGAAGAGGTGTTGTTTTGGAGTGATTTATGTGATTTATCTAACCTACAAAACTCTCAACAACCTAGCTCCATCTTATATTACAGATCTTATTGTTCCATATTTTCCTAACAGAACACTTGGCTCTCAGACTGCAGGTTTACTCGTGGTTCCTAGAGTTTCCAAAAACAGAATGGGAGGCAGAGCTTTCAGTTATCAGGCTCCTCTCTTGTGGAACCAACTTCCAGTTTCTGTCCGTAAGGCTGACACATTGTCCAGTTTTAAAACTGGACTTAAGACTTTTCTTTTTGATAAATCCTATAGTTAGGGTCGGCTTGGGTTTCCTGAGCTGTCCCTTAGTTATGCCGCTATAGGCTTAGACTGCTGGAGGACAAATTGACCACATTTTTTCACTCTGCTACTGTCTTTACTTACTCTGCTCAACCTGTTTTGTATTTGTAATTATTTTTTCTATCCTTAACGTGTTTTTGTCTTTCAGGTACACCTGGATCTACCATTCTGTGTTCGTCTGCCTCTCCTTTCTGTCCTCTCAAACCAGCCGGTCAAAGCAGATAGCCGCTTGTCCTGAGCCTGGTTCTGCTGGAAGTTTCTTCCTTTTAAAAGGTAGTTTTTCCTTTCCACTGTTGCCATTGTGCTTGCTCAGGATGGGAGACTGCAACGAAGCCAAAATTCAACATGTCTGCTGGATTCCTTAGATAGAGAACTTTACTAATTGGCTTTTCTATGTACTGTATGTGAATGTTCCTGTAAAGTGCCCTGAGACAACTTTGTTGTGATTTGGCATTATATAAATAAACTGAATTGAATTTGGGTTGTGTTGATGCCCTGGGGTCTGCCATGCTGCACCGAACATGCAGAAGAAGAAGTGTCCTCTGAGACTCCAGCCTGAGCCACTGCTATGAATAAATGCACATGTTCTCAAAGAGGAGCATTGCTGCTGAGGTGCAACAAGGAATTCTGCTGCAACAAACTGAACCAAACAAGACACATTTGATAGCATTACCTAGTTGTTTAATTTTTAGATGGATGCAGATGCCATTCTTGAGTCAATGTGATGCATGCATACGCCTTTTTATACATTTGAACAGGACATGCCCTTCAGTAAGGTCACTGGCCTTTCTTTGTTTAGTTGACTTTTTATTAATCAAACAGGACTACAATACAAGATGATTGATTGATAAGCTGTTGGGCTTTTAAGAACAACCCTCAGGACAAGATCCATTGAAAGATCGATGCACTGCAGGGGGGCCATTCTACAGTTTAAACATATGAAGTAAGTGCAGGCTGAAAGCCGTAGCTTCAGTTGGAGTTTGTGGATGACCTTACTCTTATGAGGCCTGAGGGAATGCACCCGTTGACCAGATCTCTGAAGCATTTTTGGCTTTTGACTAAACAGGTTAAATGTAATGTTGACTTGCTCACGTTTGCATATTTCACCTATAGGAAAAAAGGAGAAACCCTATTATGGCTTGTATGAAATGTTGGCAGCTCGATGGGGAAGTCAGCTCTGCAAAACAGTGTGGTAGATTCTGGCTAATTGTCTTTAAACTAATCTTTGAATCACAGTTTCTTCTGTTTTTTTCAACCATATTAGTGAAAAAGTGTTTGATGACAGTGAGGCAAAACTTTAAAAAAATGACTTGGTCTGTTTTTGTGTCATAGTCATGAAAGTGCTATTTTAGTTTTAGTCGATTTGTCAGCATGTGTTGAGCATTTCTTTTAGGAAAACTCAAAATCAATGGCAGATATTAACCTTATTTTATACCAAATGGCTTTTTAATGGCACGCCTTCAAACAAATCAATACAAAGATCTATTGTGCTGTGTAATTTGATTTGACTCTTTGTATTTTCAAATGACAAATGCAGCCCATTTATAGGAACTCCCAGCAGGTGGCTCTGCTCTAACACAGTTTGTCTTCTGTTCAGGGACAGATGAGGTGAACTTGATCACATTAAAACAGAGTTTTGAGTTCATGCCACGCAGAAGAGTAGCATCTTTTTGGTAAAACCTTTCAAAGACTGCTCCTTGAAGAAATCAACCCCAACAGCCAGTCGGAAAGTCAACAAACTTCAGGTGACTACGTGGTCCCAGTTCAAAGCTCTAAACTGGGATAAATATCTCACTTGTGAGGTGAGTGGTCCCATTGTTTGGACGTAAGCAGCCTCAACCAAATAGGCTGGGTGCTAATCTCACAGAATATGCAAAGCTGTTCACAGTCAACAGAGAGGTTGGATAAAGGGCTTGGGTAAAGACTGGATGGAAGTCAGTTCAGTTCAGTTTCCGTTTATTTATACAGCACCAAGTCACAAAATATGACATTCACTGAAGGAGCTGCTGCTTTAAGGAGACCAGTGGTTCATTAATTATATTATGGATGAATAACTGAGAAGGAGAGACAGACAGATGGAGTCTTGCTTGTGATCTCAAGCGGAAAACCAAATAAATGAACACTTGAATAGTTTGAACTATTTATTGAGGACTCTGGTGGAGCTCGACGAGTAAATTTCAGTGTTTCTGGAGGAAACGTTTTCTGACCTGAGTTAATTTCTTCGGTGTGGATCTAGTGTTGGGCAAGAGGTGACCTGCTCTACAGTCAGGTAAGAACTGCCTGTTGGTTTGTTTTGGTGCCATATTCATCTTTTGTTTGTTTGTTTATTATACTTTATGTGAGAAAAGATGTTTTAAAATGAACTGGGCTTAAATGAGATTTGTCATTTTTTGAAAAAGTCATCTTGTGACTTTAATCTTAAATTTGTAGAAGCAAGAATTTAACTGACATAAATGTGTGTTTTTTTAAGACCATTTTCTTTTTTTTTTTAAAGTTTTTAGGTTAACAGTAATTAATGGTGGTGAAGCATTGGGTGTGAATATGATCGGTTTTACTATTAAACAATGTCATTTAACATAATTTATTTTAATTAAATGATGTTAAAAAAGGGGCAGCACGGTGGCGCAACTGACAGAGCCGCTGCCCCTCAGCGAGCAGGCTCCCGGCTCAAACCCCGGTCCGGGGGCCCTTCATGGTGGCGCTTGCATGCTCTCTCTGTGCATGCGTGGGTTTTCTCCGGGTGCTCCAGTTTCCTCCCACAGACCAAAAACATGCATGTTAGGCTAATTGGTAACTCTAAATTGTCCCTAGGTGTGAGTGAGCGAGTGAATGGTTGTTTGCCTTGTTTGTCTCCATGTGGCCCCATGATGGACTTGCCACCCGTCCTGGGTGTACCCCGCCCCTCGCACCATGATCACTTGACATGGGCACCGGCGACCCCCGCGACCCAAAATGGAAGAAGTGGGTAAAAGATAATGGATGGATGTTAAATAACTATACATGAGTTTTAATGAGACTATAAATTATTCATTTAGGGGTCTCAAGCTCATTTACAAAAGGGCGCCAAAATTAAAACTTTTTTCTAACTAAGGGCCAATTTCAGAAACTACATTAACTCAAGTTAGATACCCAACATCTTTTCTTGGTTGCAGGTTCCTCAACAAGAGTTTGATTTGTCTCATTTGACATTTTCTGTTGCACTTTTGACATCATAATCAAAGATTACTGAAAAAATCAAAGTGATACAAGTATTTTACATTAAAAATATCATCTCGGGGGCCAGATAAGATGTCAACAAGGGCCACATTTGGCCCCCGGGCCTTGAGTTTGACACATAAAGCCTTTAACAACACTTTTTTTTTTTGCTCTATCTGACTGAATATATTGACAAACTCAGTAAGAACTATTTTAACAAGGTCATTTCTGTTGTGCAATTCATCAACAAGGCTCATACACTTAATAAGTAAATAAATAAATAACACATTTAGCTTTCAAATAAATATAATTTGTCTTTTCTTTTTAATAAGCAATGATGTGAAACATTTACTTATGCACGTCTGAGTAATCAAGACATTTGCTTTGCAGCATTTCAACAAAAGTTTGAAGTGAAGCGATGGGAGAAACAGGCCCTCCAAAAGGATGTGGGTCCAACATCAGCTCCATATATTACAACCTGTGTGACCTGACCACAGTGTGGGGGGTCGTGCTGGAGGCTGTTGCTGCTGCAGGTGTGATGACTTCTTTTGTCTTGTTCATCATTCTCATGGCCTCCCTACCTTTTGTGACGGACAAGAAGAGAAAGGGTATGGTGGCTCTACAGGCCAGCATATTAGTCTTTACGTTGGGACTCTTCGGGCTTACTTTTGTGTTTATTGTGGGTCAGTACTCCACAAGCTGTGCTGCTCGGAGGTTCCTGTTTGGAGTAATGTTTGCAGGCTGCCTCGCCTGTTTGGTAATGCATGGACTGTGGCTTTCCTTGTTGAAGTGGAGCACCCGTGGACCCAGAAGTTGGTTGCTATGGCTGGGCGCTCTGGGTCTGTGGCTCGTTGAGGTGATCATCAATATTGAATGGCTTGTCATCACTGTGGTCAGTAGCCCACCTGGAGGAATCACTGCCCCTGACCTTGCCTGCAACACTGCCAACCAGGACTTTGTGATGGCTCTCATTTATGTGTTAATTTTGATGCTTGCTGTGGTCGTCACAGTTACTCCATCACTAACACACAAGCACAAGCAGTGGCGCCGAGATGGCACTTTCATCCTGGTCACAGGGCTCTTTACCATGGCCATCTGGGTGGCTTGGATTTGCATGTATGTCCGTGGAAACCAAGCAATTGGAAAGCCCAGTTGGGACGATCCTACTCTGGCTGTAGCTGTGGCGTCAAACGCCTGGGTCTTCCTCGTCTTCTATACAATTCCAGAAATTTGTCTGTTAACACAAGCGGACCCAGACCAGGAGCAACCTTTTGATGGGGAGGACGTCTATCCTACAAGGAGCTTGGTGTTTGAAAACACAGAGAAACAGCCAGAGCCAGAACCAGTGCAGGAGAATCTTTACATAGAGAATCGAGTTTTCACCATGGAAGAGCGCCCGGCAGGTACAGTGTCAAACACCATGAGTCGTTGTGCCTCAATGCATTCTTTTTCTGATTAAGTTCAAACAAAAGACATTTACTGCATCCATAAAGAACAATAGACAGACAACAGTAGGAACAGTACACCGACGTTGATAAGAGAACAACTGAATATTTAGTTTCTCTATTTTTGACAAACACAAAAATTAAAATAACTATTCATCTGATCCTTTAGCTCAGGTGAAAATGACACTCAGGATGTTTCAAACTTGTGAAACAGTAAATTATATTGGAATTAAATGTCCTTTAAAGTCTCAAAACTTTGGAATATATTCTACAGTATATTAAGATAGGCATCAAGTTGAGATGGCGAATCACCATGAAAAGTAACAACTACAAGACTATTGAATGTAAATATACATTTGTCTATCACTGTGTGACTCCAAAAAAAAGCATTAAAAAAGTCTTGCATATGGTGTTTGATGTTTAGGGCGCTATTAAAATAATTACATTTACTTTTTTATCTTCTATTATGCAAGCGTACATTTTAGACAAAAGTGAAAATTGTGGTTCATTAGGTATGTTAGCTGATTGAATTGACTTGTGTTTAACAGAATCCACAAAGCCAGAGTCTCCATACGGGGTGTATAATGGTCAGCTGAGGAGTGCCGTGTACCAGCCAACAGAAATTGCCCTTATTACCAGAGGTCTATCAATGGTGAGTGTGATAAAGACCTTTAGCTTCACAAAGCGTCTTCAGCCTCAACACATCTGTAATTTTCTGTGCTTCTTCCCACAGCTGGACTCCAACATAATGATACCTCGAGCCATGATCCCATCTTTGAAACCAGGAAGCCGCAGGAACTCCCTGTCTCGTTCAGTCGAGTCTTTAACATCTCAAGGACTGTCTTAAGTCCCATGTTAGAAAAAAAGTTTGTTAACATTCTTCTAAAATATACCCCACTTTTTATTTCTCTGTAAAATGCTTTCACAGTCAAAGGGTGGAAACATAATTTCCACTGACAGGCCCTTTAATGCTCAAAAGCAAGTTATCGCAAGCAATTCAATTCAATTCGGATTATTTATATAGCTCCAAGTCACAACAGAAGTCATCTCAGGGCACTGAACAGAAACATTCACACACACATATATATATATATATATATATATATATATATATATAT
>NC_056512.1:33650424-33650793 GCF_014905685.2 Nematolebias whitei
ATCCATTATCTTTACCCGTTTATTCCATTTTGGGTCACGGGGGTCGCCGGTGCCCATGTCCAGCAATCACTGTGCGAGGGGTACACCCTGGACGGGTCGCAAGTCCATCACAGGGCCACATAGAGACAAACGAGACAAACAACCATTCACTCTCTCATTCACACCCAGGGACAATTCAGTTACCAATCAGCCTAACATGCATGTTTTTGGTCTGTGGGAGGAAACCGGAGTACCCGGAGAAAACCGACGCATGCACGGAGAGAACATGCAAACTCCACCCAGAAAGGCCCCTGGACCGGGGTTTGAACCAGGGACCTGCTCGCTGAGAGGCAGCAGCTCTACCAGTTGCGCCACCGTGCTGCCCTATAT
>NC_056512.1:33651193-33661156 GCF_014905685.2 Nematolebias whitei
TGAGGAGCAGACTGCTTTGAATTTAACTCCATTGCAGACTCTCATCTTGAGCGAGCATGAAGGCAACAGTGGAAAGGAAAACGTCACTCATGAAGAAGAAACCTTTAGCAGAACCAGGCTGACAAGCGGCCATCTCCTTCAACCGGCTGGGTCCGAGAGGAACAGGAAGGAGGAACAGATACACAATGGCAGGTTGAGAATCTCATGTTGAGATATAAATAATATCAAATGAAAACTATTCAATTGCAAAACTTCATTTAAGGAAATGAGGTCAAGTTGTCCTCCAGTAATCTAAGCTTAAGGCAGCATAACAAGCCAACCCTAATTATAGGATTGATCAAAAAGGAAAGTCTTAATCCCAGTTTTAAAACTGGACAATGTGTCAGCCTTACAGACATAAACTGGAAGTTGGTTCCACAAGAGAGGAACCTGATAACTGAAAGATCTTTCCTCCCATTCTGCTCTTGGAAACTCTATGAACCGTGAGTAAGCCTGCAGTCTGAGAGCAAAGTGCTCTGTTAGGAAAACATGGAACAACAAAATCTCTAATTTAAGATGGAGCTAGGTTGTTGAGAGCTTTGTAGATTAGAAGAAAGATTTGATAGGGAGCCAATGGAGAGAAGCTCAAACTGGAGAAATATGATCTCTCCTATTAACTCCAGTTAAGACTTTGGCAGCAGCATTTTGGATCAACTGAAGACTTTGAAGAAGTAGTTGGTTAAGAAATAAATGTAGATCTGTATCTTGCCCAGGCCTCCCTTGCAAAAGAGAACCGTGATCTCAATGGGATTCGCCTGGTTAAATAAAGGTTAATAAATTTGGACATCCAGATAATAAACCATAGCAATAGTGCAGTCTAGACGTGACAAATGCATGAACCAGTTTTTCTGCATCGTTTTTAGATGTTTCTAATTTTAGCAATATTACGCAGGTGGAAGAAAGTTGTTCTGGTAACGTTTTTAATGTGGGGGTTAAAAGATCAAAAATAACACTAAGATTTTTCACCTTAGAGCTGAAGGACAGATTAATGCCATCCAAGGAGGGTGAAAGACTGAAAAATATATTCCCAAGATGTTCAGGTCCAAAAACTAAAACCTCAGTCTTGTCTGTGTTCAAAAGCAGAAAGTTTAGGGTCATACAGTTTTTTTTAATGTCCTTAAGACATGTTTGTAGTCTAAGTAACTGATTGGATTCATTGGGTTTCATGGACAAATATAACTGTGTATCATCAGCATAACAATGAAAATTTGAAAATGAAATAAGTAAAACACTTTGATCTGAAGACAGATGACATAGTAACAAAAGTTTTTTCTTTTTTAAGTTGCATTTCAGTTCTTCAGTAGCAAGTTTTCCTGGTTTAAACCCACTTTCTGTTCCGTTAGACGTAAACAGTTTGAAGCCAGCAGCTTCACACTCCTGGTTAGTCAGTACTAACAAATGCTCCTGCTGCCATTTGACTTTTTCTTTCAAATCTAAAATGGAGCAACGAGTAAAATATTTAGGTATAACTGAACTTTCTGCAAAATCAATATTCATAATTCTGTTCGTTCACAATTACAAAACAATAAACATGGTTTAGATGGTTATATGCAATATATTTCAGTCCATAAAGTGACACTGTGTAATTATTGTATTTGACTAAGTTTTAAAATGCCCAATAAAAATAAGGTCCAGCTGGTAATTCATTAATCTGCCACTAATGGATAATGCAGTTTCCTCAATGTAAGTTCCACTTTTGAATATTTTTGATTTTTGTTGTAAAAATAAAATCCTTTATGTCATCATAAATACATACAACACAAATAAATGTATAAAGCTAACTTTAATTCTGTGCTGTGCATGTTGACTCTTTCCTGTGTACAAATGTAACAAGTTGACTGGTGTGAGACACTGAAAGAAGAAACGTCATTGGAAACATATTGCTGTGGCTTCAGCAGATATTTACATGAAGTCAACCGGATAAGGCTCATCAGGTGCCACACGATGCTGCCAGGCTGTGTGGTAAAGACTTACCAGGAAGAAAACTGTAAAAGTGCATTAACGTTCATAGTAATCAGATATAATGAGACCAACCACACACAGACCAAAACATTTCATTTTAGCTCTGTAATATTCTCCGTTCACCTGAGCTGCTAATAACATCTTCATGTGTGGTGTTTATTTGAATGAAAAAAGTTTTAAACAAATTAGAATTTATACCTGCTTTGACTTGAAATGAGCTGTGTGCTATTCACACTGCACTGTCAAGCAAAATTATTCACTTAAAATGTGTCTTTTGTGCACTAGCCTGCACACACACACACACACACACACACACACACACACACAGCTGCGGCTGCCTAGCATTAAGCTGATTCAGGTTTCTCCCAACGACTCCCACCTCCTCGCGCAGTCAGCAGTCATGAGCACTTGCTTGAAAAATTTAATTGATCACAAACTGCAGCTTTGTTCAAGTAAACAAGACGGCAAATGTGGGAAAATGTCTATTTGTACATCCTGCTCATAGCACAGGTTGAAAATACAATCAGAACATTTTCAACACTTTTTTGACTTTTCATATTCAAAGTGCAGGTTTTATAAATTGCATTAATGTTGCGAGAGCATGCGCAAATGTACATCCTTAAAACAGTGCACGTCACATTATTTCCTGCCTAATATCCAAATACCGTATGTTCCGGCAAATAAGTCACCGTTTTTTGCAAAGATTTGTCAGTCCTGCGACTTATATACACCCCCACCCCCCATATTTACAACAAAATTTTGGACTGATGTTTTAAATTTCGAAGAACTGCAACAGTGAGTCCTCCTGCGCGCGCTCGCTTCACTCAGCTGGTGCAGGCGGAAGAACGATGGAGAGCTAGCAGCTCCGGCTGCGATGGAAGGATGGCGCTGCGCCGCCCAGGCGAAATAAAGTAGTTTAGAGCGTTAAAGCGCATTTATTAAGAAAAAGTTCAACTGATGCACATTGTTGCTATAATGTTGAGCAAACAAACAATTGTTTTTAAGTGTTAATCTTGTTAAATTTCGAAGAACTGCAACAGCGAGTCCTCCCGTGAGCAATCGCTTCACTCAGCTGGTGCAGGCGGAGGAACGCTGGAGAGCTAGCGGCTCCGGCTGATGGATGGCGTCGCGCTGCCCAGGCGAAATGAAGCTGTTTTGACCATTAAATAAACGTGACGGGTCAGTGGTGATGCATAATAAATGCAACTTATATACCAAAGCAACTTAAATATGTTTTTTATTCCTCTTCACAATGCTTTTTTTTGGACTGATGCGACTTATACTCTGGAAAATACAGTACTTGTGACAAACGTTCAGTCTACACAACAAATAAAGGTGTCTATGCAGCCTTTTAGAACTTTCTTGCACCATTTTAATGTTAAAAGTCTCTCTGGATGCCTGGTTATTAGATATGTCGCAGAATATTGTGAACTAAATATTAGTTGGTGTTCATATTTAGATGTTACCAGGTCAGTGATGCTCTTTGAAATCATAAACAGCCCAGGCAGCAAATGTAGCTCCCCTGACAACGTGAGTGGATGTCTTACACCTGAGTGCTGATGGGTGTGCTCGGCTCAGGAGAAATCACAAGCAGCTGTCTCTGATGTGGACATGTCCTCATCACACAACAATCAGTGGACAAACAGATGAGAGAAAAAAGTCAGAACCGTTAGATTTTACTCACAAACCAGACAAAAAGAGAGTAAGTAGGCTCAATCATCCAGGTAAATAAATCACAAAAAAGTTAAAACGTCATCTGGACAGTTTCTTTTTTTGGAAGAAAGCGTTTTGTCTTTCATCCTGTGAACAGGATCTGTCGTATTATTTTGTTGACATGTTGAACCAGTCTGCTGTTGAGTTCCCAGGCTTTACATACTGTATGCAAAATGAAGGCGCATGTCTAAAACAATAGATCAGCAGTGCATAACAATCAAATATTATAGGCAAAATGGCTGCTTACTCACCGAACCAGCCCGAGGACAACCTGGCCATAATTCTATTTAATTCAGTTTATTTATAGCACCAAGTCACAACAGGAGTCATCTCAGGGCACTGAACAGAAACATTCATATATAAAAATAATAAGTTACTATTTATCTGAGGAGCAGACTGCTTTGAATTTAACTCCATCGCAGAACTCTCATCTTGAGCAAGCACGAAGGCGACGGTGGGAAGGAAAAACTCCCTCATGAGGAAGAAACCTTTAGCAGAACCAGGCTCAGGACAAGCGGCCATGGTAAAAAAACCAAAAAAAAAAACAATAAGTATGTCCAATCATTTAGGTAAATAAATCACAAAAAAGTTAAATCATGTCATCTGGACGTTTTCTTTTTTTTTATTTGGAAGAAAATGTTTCGTCTTTCATCCGAAAGACTTCATCAGAAGTCTGACGCTGATGAAACGTCTTCTTCCAAAAAAGAAACCGTCCAGATGACATGATTTAACTTTTTTGTCGTAAAGCCCTTTG
This sequence comes from Nematolebias whitei, assembly GCF_014905685.2. Classification (NCBI taxonomy): domain Eukaryota; kingdom Metazoa; phylum Chordata; class Actinopteri; order Cyprinodontiformes; family Rivulidae; genus Nematolebias; species Nematolebias whitei. The sequence continues at coordinate 33,655,662 of NC_056512.1, forward strand.
AAACACCATCTGCTGCTATAATCATCTGATGGCTACTGAAAAAGAATCAATGCAGTATTTGTTTTTAATCTCACTTAAAAAAAAAAAAAAAAAGCATTTGTATTTGTTTAGAGGCCAAGATTTAACCAGAAGACTTATTCAATAAAAAAATAATTTATTTTAAAATTAGTAACACTGATAAACTTGATTACACACCAGCATCCTTCTACAATCAGCCTGGACTTGAGACAGGATTGATCTTTAGCTTTTGCGGCAGAACTAATGTGAAAATCCAGCTGATCAAAATAAAAGGGGAATCTCTTATTAAATTAAACAGTCTGGCGCTGCAAAGCATTTCCCTCATTAAGGTGAAGTACATACAGACACAAACAGGAACTTTGCCTTGTTATGCTTTTATTTTGAAGACTAGTAGCTTTTTCTTTGAGGTCAACTTCCTAAAGGCTAGCTTCATGGAGCGCACATATGATGACAGGCTGGCCAGACTTCACCTGGAGTTTTACCTAATTATCCATCTTATTGGGCCAGACCACTGGGTGAAGCTGAGGGATAAAGTGGACTGAAACTTTTGTTTGTTGTTTTGTATATTATTTGCACAAGTTGGTAGTAGAAAAGCACCAATCCAATATTAATATCTGTATCAGTACCGATATTGTGAAAAAAAAAACGTTATCGGTAAAGACCGATCCGATATTAGTATCCGCATCGATATAAAAAAAAACTCTTGATCAGGTATCGGTGACAATGTGACCGATCCAGAAGGGCAGGAGCTGATCACGGTTTATTTTAAATATCTGCCAACCAAGTTAGTGAACCTGTTGTTTTTTTCTTCTTATTTCAGCTCCTTATTATTTATTTTACATTATAGATTTCCTGAAGCATTTGAAAGGTTTGCTGAAGTTTATTTTTCCATGTTTGACCAAAGTTGTCAACATATTTTTGTCAGTTTCAGTATCTTTATTATTATTTTACATCGGATGTTACACTCATCATTGCACTGACTGAACAAATGTGTTGTTTTTACGTGTTTGACAAACTTGTGAAGCTACTGGTGTGTTTTGCTGTACTGGTGCAGTTTTCAAAAAATGTGTAATTCAGTACATTTGTCTGCATTTAAAAAAACAAACAAATGTTTTAAGTTAATTCAGCAGTTTTTCTGGATCATATCGGTATCGACCGATACTAAACCGTAGCTATCGATATCGGAAGCGAAAAAAAAAAATTGGATCGGTGCATCCCTAGTTTGGTAATCAGTTGCGTGTGTTAAAATCATTTTGTATATATTTAGTTGTAACTGTTTTGCTTAGGGGAGGATCTTCATCTATTTAAGTAGGAGAATAGTGTGGGGGCTTTTTTTCTTTCTTGAAGATGGTTTATATTCCTGTCTGACCACTGATGCTGTAACCCTGTGCCAGAACTTGTGACAGGTAAGATGCTTGCACAATTTTTTCCGAAGCAATTAAAAAAACAGCTCTGGAAAACTGCAGAAACCTGTTGTCGCCGTTTTCATTCTGTTGGGAGGGTTCTACAACTCAAACCCTCGCATATGAGCATGAAATAATTTTAGAAAAACATTTTGTAGGGATTTCTGCAGTGAACAAGCTACAAGTACTTGGGTGTACACATGAATGACAACCTCAGCTGGAGCAACAACAACACCAGCCTGATCAAGAAAGCTCATCAGAGACTCTACTTCCTCAGACGGCTGAGGCGAGCTGGTCTGGGAAGCTCAGTCCTCACCTCCTTCTACAGGTGTGCAGTGGAGAGCATCCTGTGCTCCAGCATCAACGTGTGGCATGGAGGAACACAGCTGCAGAAAGAAAAGCTTTGCAGAGTTGTGAAGGCTGCACAGAAGACTGTCGGAATCAGCCTCCCCACCATCACAGACATCTACACCTCCAGATGCAGGAAGAGGGCCACCTGCATCATGAAGGACCCCACTCACCCAGCACACACACTTTTTGCCCCACTCCCCTCAGGAAGGAGGTTAAGGAGCATTAAGTGTAGAACCACTAGACTGAGGAACAGCTTCTACCCTGAGGCTGTTAGACTCATGAATCTCTAACTAGAATAATCACTGTGTAAAACCATATCATGTTGCTGCTGATCTGTTTCATGTTGCTGCTGATCTGTTTCAATGTTGATGTGTTCATGCGTGCACATCTGCTCACAGACTCATGTTCATGTTTGTGCTGATGTTCAATGTTTTATGTTATGAGTGCTTAGTGTATATTTAGTTGATGTTTTTCTTAGTTCATATCTTAGATGTTATTACTGTTTTTCTTATACATTTTATTGTTGGATGTAACTGGGACCTTGTGTACATAATTTCGTTCCACCACATGTACCACATGAGGTGCGAATGACAATAAAGAAACTCTGACTCTGAACACAAACAATTAAAAATGTCCACACAAAATGAAACTATAGTTTTCATGGGAAGGATTTATGTCTTGAACAAAACAACTCAAAGTATTCTGTTCGTTTCATGTGAAGCTCAATGACCTCACACACACACACACGCGCGCGCGACACTAAAACGACGATAAAACCATCCAGGAAAACATTTCCATAAACAAGCATAAACACACAGAGGGGGAGTAAATGCAAAGAAGCACATCCTAGTAAACATCTGACATAAACAGTGAGCCACTGACTGTTTATTTTATTTTTTTAATTGAACTTTTATTTATACAGGTAGTCCCAATGAGTCCCGAGGACTCACTTCAAGAGACCTGTTTGGGAGCAGATGATGGGGGTTAAGGGCCTTGCTCAAGGGCCCAGAGTGGGGCAAATGAGGGTGGAGGCAGGTGTGGGTGCTGCACCTTTTCCACCCACATTTTGAAGTTGTCACTCCGGGGAGAGGAAACGGAGACCTTCCAATCACAGGCCCACCTTCTCTAACCACTGTGCCACCACTCCCCATGTGTGTTATTGAGCAATGCCACAAAACACGTGACTCTTAAATTTACTTAACGTGATTATGAACGTGGCACATTATTTATCACATATTAACAGCCTGCGGAGGCAAATTAAACTTATCTCCCTGAAAAATGTGCACTGTGTTTACAGACTGCAGCTCCAAAATGACACAGTCTGCTCGTCAGTTCCTGCAGATCACTGCCCTTCAGTACAAGTACTCCATTTAAGAGGTTTTATTCAAGTCCCCACTTCATGGATTTGCACTTCTGCTCTGCTTCTGTTTCTTGAGCTGACGGTAGGCCTCCACCACTCGCCGTCTCTCCTCCTCCACGAGTCTCTGTCTGGCCATGGAAGGTTTCGCTGTGGAGGCTGCGGTGTGGCCCAGCAGAGAGTTGAGAAGCAGCTGCTTCGGAGCCTTCTGGATGGAAGACATGAAGAATAAAACTCTCAGTTAACTATTTGTCCAAGCACCAAGAGCTGCAAGACAACAGGTGCTCACTGCGTAGGAGTTACCGGATTTTTAACCTGGGCCTTTTTGGGTTTGGCACTGAGCGATGGAGGGGCCATAGCAACTTCACCAAATGGAACGTTATCTATAAAAAAAAACAAACAAACAAAAAAACCCCATTAATATATGTAGAATAAACATAGTCAAAGAAAAGCAGCTCAACAAAACAGAAATACCGTGAGTTTACAGTTTTTCTATTCTCTATTATATTAGGTTATTAAAGTATTATCAGGGGTGGATGTAAGGACATTTTCAAGATTGTTCTGCAAACTTTACAATAAAGATGGCAAAAAAAAAAAAAGTAATTTAACAAGTTACTATATACAAATGTTCTCAGTCGGCCATCTGGACGACTGCTCAGAACGTCCCAGCTGAGGCGGATGCTGCTGGAGTGTGACTTCCTCGTTCTCCTCTTCCTCTTCATAACTATGCAAGTGAGGCGCTCGCAGCACATTTAAAGCAGGGATTAAAACAAAGTCTTTGGATTCAAATGTTTTCTACACCTGGACGTTACACAAGCATTCACTCCCCCACACACCACCCAATCCCACACGTTCGAGAGCTTTTTTCTGCATAGTTCCTTCTCAGAGGCTTTCAAACGCAGAGGCATATATATATATATATATATATATATATATATATATATATATATATATATATATATATATATATATATCGCGCGCAGGCCTCAGTAAAAGTACACAGTACAGTCTAGTGTTCTGAAGCTGTAAGACTTCCTGAACCATCGAGACCGATGGCATTCTGAAGGAAGAGACGGCTTTAAACAACTTCTCTGTAGTTTTTACAATGATGTCATTTCAGAGTTTTCAATTGAGGGTTTGTCTGACGCATTAAAAAAAAAAAAAGATCATTTGCAGAGATTAACTTATTATTTTAATTTATTTCAAGACTGACGTTTCTCCCCTGAAATGATTATTTCAGTCAAAGGGATTATATTACAGGATTTCAGCTCATGTAGTAATTAAACACTATCCATGTTTCATATTGGATCATTTATTAAACTGCATTAATCACAGTACAGATATCTCTCGATATGGTTCTAAATATAAATAAGTTTAGCTCATCCAAACAGCCACAACACCTTAAAACACCGTGCAGAGGTGACTTTTCTATTAACATTATGACACACTACAAACACCTGAAACGGCCTCTCACAGAGAGAACTTTGTGAGTTTTGCATAAAAGTTAAACACGGAAACACATCTTGCTATAATCTGCGGCATATACATATTTATATTTTACACTTAATATTATTTAATTGTAAGAAAGCAGCAGACGCAGCCTCTCACTGTGAGAGACTTGGGCTGCGTGTTCCCTCGGCGGTACGAGCTCTCTCGCTCTCTCTCACCTGGAGTTTGGTCTAAAGCTGCACGTCTGCACGATGACGACGATGCTCGGAGCACATTAACATTTAATACAATTATTATTATTATATGCAGCAAGGTGTCCTCTTTGGAAAATAGTTCAGGAAACGGCGATTGTTGCTCTCACCTGCAGTCTGTCGCTAAAGTTGGGCACACCCGTTACCTGCTCCCTCTTTCGCGTTGACAAAATGTTTTCGTTTTATCGATGACTGTGCTCATTGATCATGACTTCATGTTGATAAAAAAACAAAAATCAGCACAAATTGTTTCATTCATTTTTGTGTTTTTTAGGTCAAAGTGTTTTATATAACGAGTTAAAATGTTGCTGATCAATTTGAATTTATTTTCCAGTATCAAATGGTCAAAATTGTTTATAGTTTAAATAAGGATTTTGTTTTTTTTTCCAGGCAAATTGATGCACTTTAGTTTCTGCTACAGACTAAAACGTTTAAAAAAGTTATTCGTCATTATAAGTTGATCTATATTCATTTTTTAAATTTAACATTAATAAGGACACAACGTTATGCACAGGTGTACTTATAACAATTTTATAGATATGATTACAGTCGCGGCGGAGAGTTGGGGGGGCACGAAATGTTTTCGGGGTCCCGGGGGGGGGTGGCGGTGGGCGCCGTAAGAAAACAAACTGGCCGCGGCCCGCGCAAGCAAGCGTCGATTGTTAA
>NC_056512.1:33661256-33669713 GCF_014905685.2 Nematolebias whitei
AACAGAAAATAATTGAGAAGCACCGCTGCACAGAAACATTCATATATATTAAAAGTTAATGACGGTAGTAAAGTTCTCTATCGGAGTAAATCTGTGGCACTTTCTTTGTTGAAAGCAGTGTCAGTTTAATCCCTGTATCATTATTAGATTAGATCATTTAATTAAAGTTTTTCTTTCTTTTTGTAAAGACACCCCTCCCAATTTTTACAAATGACGGAAAATCTGCGAAATAGCGGCGTTAAATTTATTTTATTATTTATTTAGGTGTAAGGTAAACCCTTGCCACACTCTTAAAAACCTTTCATTTCCTTTAAACCTTTCTCTTATTAACCTTTGCCACTTTCTTATAAACACTGAATGTAGAGCACACACAATATAATAAAACAGGTTTAAATAAAAATAAAAAAAAGTGATACAGCGAAAGTGCAAAAAGTGACCCGCAATATAGCGAGGGACAACTGTCTTATCTTTCTGTAAACTTCACAACTCCTTATTTATACGGATAAGAGCAGTGTGTTAAAATTGCAGAATGGCCAAGACCATGACACTTTTCTGACGAGACGTCACTAAACACCATCAGAAACTTGTGGTAAACACGATGAGTAAGTGAAGAGGTTCTATAAAGTAGATGCAACACAGTTAATGCTTCACAGTGTTCACAACTTCTTCCGGACATCCTCCTTACCTACAAACATCTCTCTTTCCATTCTGGTCTCTTGTTTGTCGAGCTTTTTCTGCTGCAGCTTGTTCAGTCTCGTTTTAGCATACCTTTAGACAAACATCAAACAGTTCAAACAAAACTTAAATTAACAATTCAGCATTTACTCTTATGATGTTAGTACTGTAAATCACTGCATGGGGGTGGGGTAGCTCAGTGGTCAGTGCTGCTGCCTCATAACTCGGAGGCTGCAGGTTTGAGCCCAGGTTGTTAGGAAGGACATCCAGCATAAAAACAACTAAATGACTACATACTCACTCTTTCTTTTTCTCTGACTTTTCCTTGCCTGCAAGCTTCTCCTGTTCGTCTGCATCAAGCTCAGGCTTTCTGTCCACTTGGTTCTTTGTGAGGAATAAGACGTGTTTTGTCTCGGTCTCCATGCGACTGACATATGAGCCTACACTTTCATGTTTTCCTCTTCTGAAATGTGGGACAGGGATGTCTCCATCTGGGGCACCATATTGTGTATGGTGAGGGGAGGTGGCTGTAAAGTTACAAACATACCAGGTTTGATACTATTATAAACAAAGCCAGAGGTTCATAGGCGTCTGGAAAGATTTCTGCTCACCTGTTCTGAGCGTTTTGGCTCCTGCTTTCATTTTTTCCTTGCTCTTCATCATCTCTCGAAGCCTGAAAGGAATGTGTTGGAGGTGGTCCTCTGGTTTCTTGGGTTTGCCATCTCTTTTCTGCTTCTTTTTACTAAAATATCACATATAATAATTAAAAAAAAAAGTTAATAAAGGGAGGCATTTCACCGCAAACTGTCATGTATGGCTTTTGACTGACCACGAGCGCTAAGTAGCTAAAGCTGCTAGCTAGCTAACTTAGCATTTTATTGTTTTACGTTAGCTTCCTCACGTTACCTCTGGTTTCGTCCGACCTTGTCCACTTGGTTATCTGGCCTGTTAACTTGATTCTTCCTATTTTTCCCCATGACACCTTGTTAAATTCAAAACATTATCACACGTGGAACAGTGCGTAAACTTCAACTTCCGTTCCGAACTTTAACCGGAAGTGACGATTAAAAGAAGAAGTCTCACTCTGACATTATTGTCTAGAACTGAATGTTGACGACATCCATTTATTTTGTTATTATTATATTTTACAACGTTACAATTTGAAGAAAATCTGGAATTTTTATTTATTTTTTTTTTTTTGTAGTGAACAAACATACTGTACGGAATAAATGTAATACCTCATTCTTGAAAGTCTGATTTTTTTTTCCGAGCGGTGTTTCTTAACTATAGACGATCTTTTATTTTTATTTATTTATTTTTACGACGAAACTATTTTGTAATTTTTCAATATTACCGCTAGATGGAGACAAAACACAATTGTAAGGTTCAGGTTTTATTTCTGCTCAGAAAAAAAAAAAAAAAAAAAAAACGAGCAGATTTTTATGGAGCACAAACGCAAAAATAAGTGTAGTAGCAGCACTGATCAAAATTAAGGGAGAGGCAGAAAAAAAAAACAAGAAGAAAAATATATAAAATGTATTTAAGCAAAAGTAGAAAGCCAGCATGACAAAATACATGATCAAAATGCACATAGAAAATTTCAAAGCATAGAACGCAGATGTGCATTAAACAGAATGGCAAACACATTAAAACAAATATTAAAAGCCAGGGCACATACATATGCATTTATACTATTTTGTTAAATGTGTTTATGTTTATGTAGTCTAGAAAACATGACTGAATTTATGGACTTAGAATCAGACAACTAATCAGAGCTGAGTGACTTTGGACTGGACTGATTTGGTGTGACAGCTCATACACTGAGAAGACATCAAACTTTATTAAATATTTTAAAAAGACAGCAAAATAAAATACCGATGAAGTAAAATGGAACATGAAACAATGTCCTGATCAGTCACAGGAACACTGTCTTTCACCAAATGGTCAAATTTGTTAACTTCAAATTGTGCAAAGGGGTGAATCTGCTCAAACAAGAATTTTAGTTTCAGACAACTTTTAATATTTGGAACAACAGACAGGCTGGATTTTTTTTTTTGTCTTTGAAAACCCTTTGTAACGTATATTACCTCTTTCATTTTATAATGCAGCTGTTCTAGCGCACATCTGTCATCCCAACCTTTTTTACCTTTATATTCAGAAACTATTTACAGAATCAGTAAATTCAAGAACACGAGACAGGTTTAATCACTGCATGCCTGCAGGTGATTGATTACAGGTTACAGAGACGAGCTCCTCTCTACCATCACATGCATGGATCAGGTGTGTGTTTATAAGTGTGCAGGAGGATGGAATGGATCAGCAGCATTAATGCAGCTCAGTCTGATAGACTGCTGATGGAAGGAGAACACACAGATGATGCTCGTGTGTTGTCAAGTGCAGGAGTTGTGTTTTAGATTCAGGAGGAAAATGATGAGATTTGTGGCACATCTTTGAAGAAAGCAACACTGAACGCCACAGACTTTAAAAGTCTGCTTTTAGTTGTTTCTCTGTAATAAATGTGTTTGTCTCTGCTGTTAAGTTTCCATGCAGATCAACCTCAGGAGCAGAGGACTCACGTCTTCTTTCAACCTTCCTCATGAACTGTCCATTTACTAAAATGATTGATAAGTACAAGGGATGACAGCAGTTTATTGGCTCTTGATTGCATCATAATCTTCTCACGGTCTGAATAAAAGGGCTCCACTAAGACGACTCATCGGGTGACATTTAGAGAACGCTGCAGCTCTGCGAGGAAGAGCGCAGACGGTGAGTATCTGCAACAACAACCGTTTATTGCTGCTTCTGACTGAGGAGATGCAGCTGTGCATTTTGGACACGCTTTGACCAGTTCTAAACGCAGCATGGACGAGTTGCTGGCGGTTTTCCAACTTCAGAGGGAACTTGGAAATGTGATTTAGAGAAATTTGGGGGCTGAAAATACATAATTTGTGCATTTTATCATTTATTTTAATTTATTTTCATAAAATAATCATTATTTTTTAAATTTTTATTTATGTATTTGCAAACAGTTAGAAGCTATTTCATCAATTTCGGAAGATTTTGAAATAAGAAATAAAAAATATGACCAATAAAGGACAAGGAACAGACTCTGGTGTCTCTTATAGCCATTTAATTTAAATGCTATTTCATTTAACTGGTCATTTGCCATTCTATCATTCATCCCTAAACAAATGACATTTTTTAATCTTGCCTAAATTGCTGCTTCTTTATTTACTTTATGTTTTTGTCTCATAAAACCATCAAGTTGTTGTATTGTAATTGTAAAGTTCATTTTTATAGCTGTTTTTAATGGGCCACCTTCATCCTATACTTGCATCTTTAACTTCACATTCAGCTTAGATTCTGCCCAATTCCTCTGATTAAAACCCAGATTTTATAGTTTGAACACGTCTTTCTCTTTATGAGGTTTATTTGTTTGAGAACAAAGTTTCATTCAACAGATACGTCTCTTTAAAACAACTAAAGTCTAAGTTTCTTGTGGTGTATTTATGATAAATTCACAAGGGAGTTCAGCATGTCCTTAGTAATCTGATTATGATGAGATTTTGAGGATTAGAAGCATCGTGAGGAGTTGTTTAGTAACGTGAGCATGAGATTATATGCTCCTGCAGCTCGTTGTTTAATTTGATTAGAAGTGCAAGTACAAGAAAATTAATGTACTACTTTATATTAGATATTACTCCACAGAGCAAAGGGAAACAGACCATCTTCATTTTTAATATTTTGAACGTGTTAACCAACAGAGGTATGAATCTGCAAGTACCAAAAGCTGAAGCAAAAACTGGCGGCAAAGCTCCCCTCAGAGCCGCAGCTCCTGGTTCTCCACACAAGGGCCCCCCGAAATTCAAGCAGAGGAGCACCCGCCAGTTCAAGAGCAAGCCCCCCAAGAGGGGGGTCATCGGGTAAGCTGCTCTCAAATGCATTTTCATACAACGTTTATCAGCAAATACGATGCATTCAAGTGGTTTAACTAAAGCATTAACGCTTGTAGTTTTTATTTTATTGCTAGTTTTGGGGAAGAAATCCCCGGAATGGAAGGACTCGGTACTGGTAAGTATAATTTTAACGTCCAACCTCGAAAATCTAAATATTGTGAAACTATTTAAAGTTTTTTTTTTTCCTCATTTCCTTTTAGACATCACAGTGATCTGCCCGTGGGAAGCATACAGTCATCTAGAGCTACATGAGCTAGCTCAGTACGGCATCATTTGAAATTCTTTATTGTGAAATTATTAGTTTTTTATTGATACAGCTGTAATCGACGCAGGACACTTTTAGATGGCAAAGACCACACTAAAATTATACGTCTTCATGTAATACATGTTTGCAAGTTGTGGATGTTTGTCTATAGGTCTATAGCTGTTTTGTAAGATATTAAATCTATTTTCATTAGACTCTCAAGCTGCCATTTTCATGTTACGTTGTTGCTGCCTGAGGCTGCAGAGGGAGCTGGAACTGGGAGTTTGGTTACTGACCAGCAGGAGGTCCTGCACGGCTCTGCGTTTTTATACTTCAGTAAATCACAATAAAGTTTTGAGTTTTTAAAAACTCTTTGCTTCCTTTTATGCGTGCAAACTCTGAACATTTCCCTCTGCTTCTAGCAATCAACCAGAAGGCAAACCCTAATCCTCTTAAAGCTGATTTAAACCACGGTTTTGTTTGTTCAATACATTTTATATATCTGAAGTCTTTAACTTTTTCTACAGAAGGTTCTCCTTGTGCTTGAGCTGACAGATGATAACATGACCTAACGAAAAGTAAGGTCACATCCTGTGCAGAAACTGTGTTTGTTTCATCAACTTCATTTATTAAAATAAAGTTCAGTTTGGATTTGAGGTTTCAAGCCTCTTACAGCCTCCATGTAATCAACCAGTTTCAAATCCACCATATTTGAAACAAACAGCTGGTTCTGCTTTCATTCAGTTGCAAAGCTAATAGAAAAGAAAGCAAATGGACAATTTCCACCATTTGATTTACTTTGTAGAACAAATCAGCTGTTCTGAACTGAAATGTCTTTACATAAAAAGGGCAAGTTGCCTGTGAGTACAGTAAACAAAATAACATCTCCTCGTTGCCACAGACAGACAGTTGAAGGTGTCGGGGGATGATTCCGGTCCTCCCATTGTCACGAGCCGAGTTTTCCACCAGCTCCAGGATTTTGGCGGTCAGGTACAGTACTCGAGCATTGCCGCCAGGTTGACGGGAAATGGTCCACGGCACCTCCTTTTCAACTCATTTGATGTTTGGGGCTGTAGTTGAGGTATTTGAGCTTTTGATACGTTAATCAGCTGCTCCTGGTTGTTAAAAACACCTTGTTGTCATGGTTACTCATCATGACAAATGCCCAAAAGTTAAAAGGTTTCAGTAAAAATCCTTCCAGCTGCACAGCATCTGATACCAGAGGAAACAATCATCTGAAAGAAGCAATTTACATCTAGAAAATAAAGGAGTTAAAGTTTTCACAAGCAATAACTCAAAATGAATGTAACAGAGCTGCTCCAACATGCAGCCCCCCCCGAGTGGCGCATTTCTACAATTATCTTATCTTATCTTATCTTATCTTATCTTATCTTATCTTATCTTATCTTATCTTATCTTATCTGATCTGATCTGATCTGATCTGATCTGATCTGATCTTATCTGATCTTATCTTATCTGATCTGATCTGATCTGATCTTATCTTATCTTATCTTATCTTATCTTATCTTATCTGATCTTATCTCATCTTATCTTATCTTATCTTATCTTATCTGATCTTATCTTATCTTATCTTATCTTATCTTATATTTGTTCTTTTTGAGCCAAAATTGTAAAATAGTCCATTTGTACAAAGAACTGAGTCACGTTAGTAATTCATATTTTCACTTTTGTGGATCAATTTGTCTTAAAAGGCAAATATTACTGTAGCTATAAAAATGTAACCATTTTACAATTTTATTTTTCATTTTCAGAAGAGTGCAATGTGAAAAACTCACTTCTGTTCCATGTTAAATTTAGTGGGCGTGGCTTATGTTCAGGTGCACTCAATAGTCCGTAAATGACAGTAAATCCATCCAGTTGTGAACCAGTTAAAGGACAGCTCTAACTTGTTACAATGTGTGAGAGAGTGAGTGCACGAATGGATGTGTGACCCGTTCATCTCTGTTGGACAGATGATCCAATGGGAGCTAAAGACAGCAGCACAACCCTGAACAGGAATAAGCAGGTAAAGTTATGAACAAAGTTTTGTTTACAAAGGTGCAAATAAATCATAATTGCACATAAACAACTTTTTATTGGTTGAACTGCTGCAGAGGTCTACAGATTTTTGTGGTTTTGTCAGCAGCTGAACAGCAACTTTGGTGTAAAATCCTAAAGATTATTTGTTTTTCTAATCAACTTGTGAGAATGGCCTTATAAGAAAGAATAAAAAAAATATATGCGATTATATTTTGTTCGTTTTATTCCCTTGACAGTTTGTATACAATTTTTTTTGCTTGTTTTTCTTTAAAAAGTCATTAAAGTGAAACTTAACAACAATAAATACAGGAAGTGAATGAACATGAACAACTTTAAATCATTACAATACGTTCTGCTGTTCATTACTCCGCCCAATACAGAAAACTCTTCCAGTGGATGCTTTCTAGCAGGCGTGTGGTGATGAACACGGCTAGAATCTCGACTCCGACCACAACCACTCCGACTGTCCCTATCAGGCCCTCGTGCTGCTTGATCCAGCGAGAGATCCCCCCCAAACACCCACCCAGGAAGACCACGCTCTGAGCCGTGAACTCGTCCAGCCGCTGGGCTCCCACGCCGCACTGCGAGTTCCACACCGTGCCGTTCTCCATGGGGTCTACGCAGCACGTTACAGGGACGCCACAGGCCAGCACCCCCGGAGTGGAGCAGTTGTAATATCTGAGGAGAGGGGAAATGAGATTCCAAGTAAAAATTCCAAGGAAGTCCTCTGGATGAAATGTTTCTCACTTAAAGAAACTGGTCCAGATGACACGATTTAACCTTTTTTGTTGTCATCTACCTGGATGATTGAGCTTGCAACCCTTATTCCAAGTAAACATTAATCTGTACCTAACAAAGTTAAGTCAAGTCCTCTGGACAGAAAAGAAAAATAAATAAAATAAAAAATTTGCTGAAACGTTTAATCTTTAATCCAAAAGACTTCATCGGTCTGAGGAGATGCGCTCAGTCTTATAAAGTTCCTCTTCTCAGAGTGGATCAACCAGTTTGTTGTTGACATCCAGAACTAGCTGTTCACATGATCAAGGAGGACCATCAGCCTAACGACTAATCGTTAGTGCCCTGACGGCCGCTTGCTATTCACAGAGGACTGAGTGATACTGCAGCATTGAAAGAAGATGACGATTGGACACGGAGGCCTCCTCCCTTGTTTAATGATGGACGGTCTCTCTTCAAAAAGACGTCTTCTTTTACTGTACTTTTTGGACTATAAGTCACATCTTTTTATATAAATTAGCAAATCTTGCGACTTATAGTCTGAAGCGACTAATTTATGTTTTTCCCCATATTTATATCCAATTTTCTGAGATCAGACGATTTCATTTATTCTGACATGGAAAATATTGAACACTACAATTTTTATCCTGATGCATGCTCAATAATCCAGGTAGAAAAATCTAAAAAAGTTAAATCTGGTCCTCTGGACATTAAAAAAAAAACAAAAAACAAAGCAAATCAACAAAAAAAATGTAGAAACGTTTCGTCTCTCATCCGAGAGACTTCCTCAGTCTGAGGAGCTGTATT
>NC_056512.1:33679713-33690615 GCF_014905685.2 Nematolebias whitei
AAGATGTTGACAGTGAAAGTTGGTGTGAACAGGATGTTTCAGTTCCTCTCCCTCATCAGAGACAGTCAGGAGGTTTTTGTACAGCCATGTGTACAAACTGAACCACTGTGGTATTCGGACAGGGGACCAAGCTGTCTGTGACAGGTAAGATGTTTTTTTAACTCATCACACAACAAGTTATAATCTCTATTAAATTTATTAGTTCATTTCTGCATCTAATTTTCTGTCCTCTGGTGTTTTCAGCTGTTTAGATGAATGTTTTGTTTCTAAATCAGTTGTTCTGTAAATGATGAACAGTTGATTTGATGTCAGATCATGTTTAAAACATTTGATAATTCATGTTTTTTAATGTCTCATCTTCATCACCAGTCTGTGGCTGACAGCAAAAACTGGATCCTTTTAGAATAAAACATTTATGTGTGTTTAAAACTTACTGCTTCTTTATGTTTGCAACAAACTCAGTTGTTTACTTTTGTAACTAAGTTTGATAATATAAAAACATTTAGAATTAATTTGCCCATTATGTAATTATTTACAATACAAAATCAACAATCTGAACAATTTAGTATTTTATTAATTTAGTTAGTACAAAACAAAATCCACACATGTTGAAGTTTAACTGTCAATTTGTGCTTTTAATCAAATTAATTAAATCAAGCATCATAAAAACGCAGACATTATTTTTCTGATATATTTGAAATCAGGAGCAGAAATGAAAAATGTTAAGATGATTATAGATTTACTTGTATTTTGAACCACATGAGGAATATTGATTGACTCTAATTTAATTCTGTACTTTCTAAATAAGTTTATTTTAAACGTGTTTCCATATAATCAGTTTTATTCATTCAATAGTTTTAATGATTTCAATTTTAATGGATGTAAAACAAGCAGCATAATAAACTGTACATTAAACACAACCTGGACATTTTCCACTAATTTAAAACTAAAGAGAGAAATTATTGTATTCACATGGAGATGTGATGGATTTTTGATCTTGCTGTAGATTTTGATCCACATTAAAATAATTCATATAGTTAAGTTTTTCCTCTCAAACTGTCAGACTTTATGTTTTGAAATGTTTTCAGTTTTGTGTCTCTTCATTTTAATCTTGTCTTCTGTCGTCTCAGGCTCCAGCCTCCCTCCTCCTGTCCTGACAGTCTTCCCTCCGTCCAGTTCTGAGCTCCGCTCCAACAAAGCCTCTCTGGTCTGTCTGTCCAGTCAGTCTGTGCCTTTTGCACATGTGAGCTGGTTGGTTGATGGGAGTCCAGTGAGCACTGGGGTCTCTACCAGCACCGCTGTCCAGAGACCAGACCAGATGTTCCACATCAGCAGCTCTCTGTCCATCCAGACCTCAGACTGGAACATGAATAAGGTTTACACCTGTAAAGTGTCTGTGGACTCCCAGTCTGAGGAGAAAACCATCAACAAGTCAGGATGTGCTGAAGAATAACCAGAGCAGGAGCACCACTTCACATCTGATGCTTTTCTGTCTGCACAATTTGATATCTACAAAAAAAAAAAATAAAAAAAAAATGCATTTGCTTGAAGTCTGTCTTATACTCATTCTTTATGCATAATAAAGGAAAATCTATTGCAACAAAAGCAACATTTTAAGTGTTTGTGCTCTTTTAATTTTTTAGTGACATAGCAGAAGTTGCAAAACATCTTTTTTTATCTTACATATTAAAAATATGATTTTCTCTGTAATTATTGAAGATAAGAAATATATCCTGATGCATGCTCAATAATCCAGGTAGGAAAATCTAAAAAAGTTAAGTCAGTTCTGGATGGAGTCAATGTTTTATTAAAATTATTATATAAATTTTCTATTATTATTATTAATCTGTCCAAAGGACCTGACTTAACTTTTTTAGAAGAAAGATTTAGAACAATCCACAATGAGATAAGACGCATTAATAAATGTGCATATCTAAAAACAAAAGCAGTTGAGGTAAAATTAATAATCAATTATTAATATCCAGCATGTGAGAAAAATCAGCTCAAATGAGCAACATCTGACTTTGATCCACCTTCAACAATCAGTGAAGCATCACTTCTCTCCTCTTTCACAGGAAACACCTGCAGGTCTGCACTTCATGTCTCTTCTAACATGCAAACACTGAGGTCCAGGGGAACTTTCTGTGACGAATATAGATTTAAAATGTATTTAAATGTTTATCAAGAGCAAATTTATCTGAAAGTGCAAAACAGAACTTTATAAGTTCCACGTGTTTAAACCAAAATTAAGAGGAAAAAGCAAATGCAACATGCAGAAATGAACTGAAAGCTAATTTTATTTTACAAACACTGATCACATTTTATTGCTCTATGATGACTTTATGCAAAATGTGGATTCATTGCAGAAACTGAACAGCAGATGTATAAAACTTTAACCTACAGAAGTTTAAATCTGTCACACTGATTTATTAAAGGGTTAAAAGATCAAAGTGTTTCAGGTTCCACAGAGAGGTGAACACTGAACACTTCATTTCCATGAAGGTCTAAATGTTGGGGGGGGTCTGCAGGTGCATCCTGTGAAACAGAGAGGAGGTGATGCTTCGCTGGCACAGGAGGAACATTCAGTTTCAGCTTGAATCATTTCTGAACACAAAAGTGGTGAAACAGAACAAAGCAGGATTTGTAGGATTTACATGTGAAGAATTGGAGGGAACTCATTTTTTGCTCCATTTACTTACAAATATAAAATTTTACATATTTTTCTTTGTTGAATAAGAGGAAAAATGGCACTAATTAGTGTTTTTGTGCAGAAAAGTTACCTAAATCAAAATGACACCAGTTTATAAACTCCTTCAAATGATCAAGTAACTCAAGGGCTAAAATTTAATAAATAGATAAAAATAAATGAATAAAACACTCAATCTCATTCATTATGAAATAAAGAAAGTTCCAACATATTTTAATGTTTATTCTGTTCAACAGACCTGCAGCAGATGAGAAGCAGTTAAAAACATAAAAACTTTAACTGTATTATTTCAAAACATTTTCTAGCATCTTAACTCTAAACGAAAAAGCAGAAAAAGCATCAGATGTGAAGTGGTGCTCCTGCTCTTGTTATTCTTCAGCACATCAAAAAACCAACAAAGTCCATGCTCGATAATCCAGGTATACAATCCAACAATTTTTAGTCGGTCATCTGGACAGTTTCTTTTTTTTTGCTGAAACGTTTCACCTTCCATCCAGAAGGCTTCATCAATCAAGGAAACACACAACAAAAAAAATATTCTTCCCCCAAACAGCTTACTCCAAGGAAGGGGAAACGTTTCAGCAAAAAAAGAAACTGTCCAGATGACATGACTGAAAATTGTTGGATTGTATACCTGGATTATTGAGCATGGACTTTTCTGGTTTTGAACCAGTTTGACATGATTATCGATGAGGAAGAGGACTGGCATCGGAGGAGGGGGCGTGCCAAAGATACCATCTTAGCACCAACATAACTGGTTTGTTCCACTTTGGAGTAAGCTGTTGGGGGAAGAATCAGTCCAAATCCAGGCCTAGAGGGTAGGTGTCCTGAAAGTTTTAGGTGTTCATGTGTTGCATAAAGAGTGGAAAAGTGAAGGGTGGCGGGCCAGTAATCACTTAGATGTAGGTCATGTAGTTATTCGTATCACTGAGCGTGACCACAGCAACAGTCTTTCCTGGTTTGATCCTCAAACTCTCTGATGGACAGTCACAGATGCTAGCTGGCGTCTCCACAGGTACAAGTAGTGCTAAAGAAATTAACACGTTTAACATATGAATTCAATTAAACTGTATCAAAATGCTGTAACGTGCTATGTAGAACCAGCTAAGCCATAAATTAAAAACAAGTTAACAATCGGGGAAAAAAGGCTCAGAAACAGTAAAAACAATGAGCTTAGTTTAAACCTTGAACTTACCATCGTGGCAAAAAGTTTTATTTAAAACGTAGGTAGTTGGAGGCAATGGCTTGAAGAATCCAGCTGTCATGGCATCTCTGTTGTGAAGGACGTGTCTGGTGTGGATCATCACGTCACATTTGTCACAAAAGAAGGGGCCATGGTGTTCACCAGACGGGGTCTTTCTGCCTTCCAACTCTCTGAATAGAGGCTTTTGCTTGGTTTCCAGTTTGTGGAAGACAGAGGAACTTTTGGTGGTGATGGCTCATTAAGGTCGCCTGCAGCAGCATTCAGCGAGCTCTTTTAAAAGAATAAGAACAGCTTTTTTTTACAGTTTATTTAAGTATAGCATACAAAAGATACTTAGAAGAGCTAAAAATATGATCTACTAAAGACATATTACCAATGGTCTCTGGAGTCAAGACCACCTCATGCTGCATGTTATTAGAGGGACGGCTGGTCTTCTAAATGTGGCCAGCTATGGAAAAATAAAATATATATATATATATATATGTATATATACAAGCAAGGAGTATATTTAAAACATTACTTAAATCCACATTTATAGCATATGTCCAATTCCCATTCACTACCTGTAATTGCCCTATCACATTCCCTTATCTTAAGATTCAAATTCAAAGTAGAAACAAAAAATTCAAGTGATTTAAACTGTCAGATATATGAAGTAAACAACATGTTTGTTTGTAACCTTTTTTGTTTAAGGTAAGTCTTTAACAGCACGTCCATCAACTGCTGGAAATGCATTCATTCTGTTTCAACTACATTCTACTGCACGACCAAACAATAAAACTCCTCATTTATGTTGAATTACTAACCTGTACCATGTTGCAGAGTTATTTCTATTCATACTCTTATAGTGCAATTAAAGATAAATTTGTGTTTGGGAAAGTAATAAAGCCTCTTTCATAAATGCTGGATGGTTTTGAAAAGCAGTTAAATATCAAGTGGGTGTAACAGCTAACACAATAAATTAATTACTTAGAAAACATATACTTTGCCAAAATATCAAATATTGAATACATTAATTTAATGATATGGGCCAAAATAATCAACGTCAGTCAGTGATCATGTTTAAAAAAAAAGTACTGACTCTTCTCATGTGATTGATTTCTGATTGATCTCGGCCTTGCAAAGATTTCGTTTCCATCTTTGTCCCTTTTTCTCCACCTGACTGTGGGTTCAGGTTTCTTCACAGGTACTTGATCTTCATGTGACTTGAGCTCAGCAATCAAGTCATCCAGTGGCGTTCTTTAATTTCTGCTCAGTTAGAAAATCATCCAGGAACTTTATAGGCTCTAGGATATTTGAGTCGCTCGTGGTGATGGACAGACAAAAAAACAAACAAACAGAACTATCCACAAATGACCAAACAGAGGCCGAGACGCAGAGAGAGCAAGAGACAAATTACGGACACAAGGGTGACAGATAGATATGACAGACGTGGCTCTTAAAAGTGCCTTAGTGGGAGTTTTAGAAAAGTGGAAATAAATTGGTGCAATGATCTGATCAATGAAGAAGAACCTGTTGAGGAAAAAAAAAGTGTTTAGATTTCTGAAGCTCTTCCTCTGTCTTGCCACAGTAAAAAGACAACATAGACAGAGAATCATAACCCTAA
Organism: Nematolebias whitei; assembly: GCF_014905685.2. Taxonomy (NCBI): domain Eukaryota; kingdom Metazoa; phylum Chordata; class Actinopteri; order Cyprinodontiformes; family Rivulidae; genus Nematolebias; species Nematolebias whitei. The sequence continues at coordinate 33,685,231 of NC_056512.1, forward strand.
CATAGACAGGTCCGGAGGACTTTGACTGTGCTGTACGTCGTTGTCGCTGTGTCCTTGTACGGTACATACAAACTATACAATCAAATCACAGCGATACGAGTACATCCAGTCATTCAGCTGAAAACTGCCAAAGCTTTGATTTAAATGCAATTCAACAAACTAGCTATAATCAGTGTGTCCAGACTGGGCTCAGAAACGAAACCTGGGTGGACTTTGATGAATAGACAGGCTGGGTGTGTTCACCGTGTTCACTTCATTCTGCACTCTGTGCGTGTTCACTTTTCCATAGTTTTATGTTTTATACTTTATTCACATCATATCTATTTGTGTGTGTGTTATAAACTGTTCACACATATTTATCACATAGAGGGAAAAACTTGTTTTCATACAGCACTGAGCAGGAAGGAGGGGCCGAATTGTCTGTAGACAGGGAACAAAGAAAAGTTACTTTCGAGACTGGTACCGAAATCCAGTTCAAACTCGTTTTTCCTTGAAAGATAAGAAATATGACTGCGTGGTTGCCAAGGTAACCTTAGATTGACTAGATGGTCAGCCAATAGAAGATCCCCCTCCAGGAGGGAGGCGGGTTCATGAAGTGCTTATATTATCCTAAAACAGGAAGTAGCGTCAGACAATCTTAAGCAGAGTGAATTCTCAGTTGAAGTACGCTTCTATTGTCTCCTGAAATGCATTTCAGTACTTTGTTTTTGTAATACTTTAACTGCGGTGTGTATTAAAACTCTCTTAAACTAAGGTGAAGTCTCCTGGTGTACCTGCCCGATCCAAACCGACCCCGAGTAAAGGTGTTCATACCTTTGCAACAACTTTATGGATCATGGGCCCAGCCTTGGAACACTGATGCTTATAGCAACCCTCAGACTTTACTAAGTGGCAGCAACAAGCCTGAGTATAAAAACTTCTGAGACTACCATGGCTAGTTAAATGTATTAGCTACAGTTGAATCTGATTAGCTCTAAGCGGCTACTTTAGCTAGCTTCCCGCACATTTTTTGCGCCAAAAAAAGGTTAAAAACATGTCTAAATGTCTTCAGCCATTCGCTGTGGCACAGTCTTGCTACTAATAACTCCTAAAACCACCATCAGCAACTATGTAAACTAACAATTTTGTTGTTTTTTTTGTTTTGGTTTTTTATAGTGTAAAAACATTTTGACTGATTTGAACTCACCGCGTGCAATCTGTCGCTTTCAATGTCACTTCTTCATGGCTTTTTGTGCGGGTGGGTCCTTCCATTCTTTTTTGTTGTTGTTGTTGTTGTTTTAATTAAACACATTTAAAATTTGTACAAAACTATTTCACATGTAATCATAAAAGAAAATCCATCCCTATCCTTCTTAAACGTTTTTATTAAACTTCTTATTATTATTATTAATTGATCACAAACAACTTCGGAGGTGCATACCGCCACCGTACAGGAGTGTGTAATCGCATAGCCTCCACCTACAACAATCGTTTTAATTTTATATTGTATATTGCATCGTGTAGAATAATGCGTTATTTCCAATCATGGTGTTACGAAGACATCAGTGAAGCTGATTTAATGCTATCATATTAAAATATTAATGTCTCTGTGGTTATAAAATAAGCAGAATTAAGGGCTCGACTATCCAAACCAGAAGATAAAATCACAGCATGTACCCAGAGAACCAGAGGACCACATTTTTTAAAGCTGAAGTAAAATTAACAAAATGGTTAAAAACATACAGATACATAAGCTATGCACGGATTGTAGCACTTTCTATATGCCTTTCAAAAAAATGAGATCAGACTCCTCTTTGTTCCAGGTTCCAACGTTTAGGGAGCTCTGTAAACCTTGGGCCTTGGGCGGCTGTGGCTGAGTGGTTAGAGCAGTCATCCTCCAATGTGAGGGTTGGGGGCTCGATTCCACCAGTAGTCACATGCCGAAGTGTCCCTGGGCAAGACACCGAACCCCTCATTGCCTCCAATGTGTGTTCTATCGGTGTATGAACGTGATCCAAAGTGCTTAATCTCTACAGATTCACATTAGCTTGTAAAGATCTAGTAGAGTGCTGAATGAATGGATAAATGAGGGCACAAATTATGTTGTAAAGTGCTTTGAGTATCTTGATAAAATAGAAAGGTGCTATAGAAGTGCAGTCCATTTACCATTTATAACATTCAATGAGAGCACCCTGCACGTCAATGAATGACAAGAAGGGGCTACCTGATGCGTCAACAATGTGACTCAGAGGGAACCTGACCAGGCGTCCATATTTGACGGGAGTGAGAATATGTCACGTTACAAATATAATGTGTGAAATTTAAATTTTACATTAAGGAATATTTTTTATAGTAAATATCTAATTTTGTTCTCCAACAACCATTAAGCATGGGCTTTATTTAATCAGAAAGAAAAAGACCAAATTACATCAGGATTTATTTTACACATCGCCAGAGGTCACATTTTATCAAACAGTATCATTTGAGTAACTGACAGACTGCAGTTTAGGAAAGTTAGATGATGATTTGGTTGCTGCACTTTGTGTTTTTGTGCATCCATGTGTGCAGTTTCCTTCTTAAACCGGCAGTGATCCAATGCTGCTCTCTAGTGTAGCAGATAAATGATGCTATACTGTGTGTATATTTTTTTATCCAAATGTAGCCATAAACATGATCAGTTGTGGTTTTTCTTTCACTAAAACATATAAATAAATCATCTTAGAACTTACATACACTGTCTGGCCCAAAAATTGTTGCCACCTGGATTTAACTAAGCAAATAGGTACGAGCCTCCTACTGAATAATTACTGCACGAGTGACTGGCAACAAGTTATTTAACCCCAACTGGTGCAATGAGTTGCTTCTCATTTCTTAAACAACAATGTCGAAAGACACATTGCGTGGTCGTGGAAAAGATGTCAGTCTGTTTGAGAAGGGTCAAATCACTGGCGCGCATCAAGCAGAGAAAACATCTAAGAATATTGCAGAAACTACTAAAATTGGGTTAAGAACTGTCCAACACATTATTAAAACCTGGAACGATAGTGGGGACCCATCTTCTTTGAGGAAGAAATGTGGCTGGAAAAAAATCCTGAATGATCGTGATCGGCGATCACTTAAACATTTGGTGAAATCAAATTGAAGATAAACAACAGTAGCACTCCAGGCTGTGTTTAATAGTGAAAGTAAGAGCATTTCCACACACACAATGAGAAGGGAACTCAAGGGATTGGGGCTGAACAGCTGTGCAGCCTTAAGAAAACCACTAATCAGTGAGGCTAACTAGAAAAAAAGGCTTCAGTTTGCTAGAGAGCATAAAGATTGGACTCTGGAGCAATGGAAGAAGGTCATGTGATCTGAGTCCAGATTGACCCTGTTCCAGAGTGATGGGCGCATCAGGGTAAGAAGAGAGGCAGGTGAAGTGATGCACCCATCATGCCTAGTGCCTGGTCATCAATGCACGATTTTGGTGAAAAAAAATACGAAACACTGGATGGAAATAGTTCTTGTGACATTGAAGAAGCTTATCGAAACAATGTTGCAGTGAATGCTGCTGTAATTAAAGCTAAAGACGTTCCAATGAAATGTTTTTTTTTTGGGTGGCTACTTTTTTGGGGGGGGGTGGGGGGGGGGTGGGACAGACAGTGTATAATCCAATTTAAAATCCCTGATGCATGCTCAAAATTGTTTGAAACTTTAAAGCACAAAGAATTTTATTAACTGTTTACTGTGAAAATGGAAATGAGCTTCAAAGCATTTCAGTTGGTTTTGATCTGAAATGATCAGTTGTCTTTGCTTTAAAGCTAAAAATAAAAATAAAACACTTATAAGTCTCTGTCATATTGTTTGTGGACACTTGGTTGTGCAAAAGAGCAACCAGGGAACGAATAGAGGATTAAACATCCAGGAAATGATGTGAAAAAAAAGTGTTTGTAGATGTTATTTTAAATTATTATTTTTTTTTGCATTCTTTGGAGAAGTAAATATTTGAACCTGTTGGATAAGGCGCAGAAAAAAATGAAATAACACTCCACTGAAATGCATGTTTGAACTATTTACTTTAAAAAAAAAAAATCAAAATATTATGCATACAAGGCTTTTTTTTTGTCTAAAATGTTACATTTTAAGTTTGGGATTAAATATGTTAAACTGATGAATAAATGAATGTCAGCAAGCTGCTTATTTTCTGAAAGCGACACAATTTTAAACTAATTAAAAAATATATTTAAAGTGAAATTGTGTTTGTGAGATTTCTCAAACATTTGCTGAAAACTCATCACATGCGTTATTGTATACTTGTTTATTTTTATTTGTTTATTTTTATCAACAAGCTGTTAAACTTTTCCATCAAAATACCTTTAGCTGTCATGCACGTGAGTGCTCTGATAATGCTAATAATAATGCATATATGAATAATATTTATGATAATCTCATAATGCATATATTAAAAAATCAAAACAGTCCAACAGAAAATATAGTTTGTTTAAATTTGAACAATTACTATAAATTTATTAATTTCTTTATTGTTTTGTAACCAATTGAAAACATCTATTAGCAGCTGGTCGCTTTTGTTTTATTCTGAAAGGTGTAACCGGAAGCACTTCTTTTCACAACAGCCACACTTCATAATGAGGTCCACCAAAGATCAGAACTGAAGCTGAAACCCAAACATGAAGCGTGAACCATCAGATCTGTGAAACCTGTCGGAAAGTGGCACGAGACGTCTGGTTTGGGTCGACATGAGGACAGAGCTTTATTCTGAAAGAATCCAAAACAGGAAGTGAGCAAATGTTTGGACCAGTCAAGATTTTAATCCATAAAATTGGTCCAAAAAGAAAACGGATTGCTCCACCTGGTGAGCTGAAAGAGGACGGCGCGTTGCGGGTTGTGTTCTCCTGCAAATAAATAAAGAAATGTAGGGGGGAAATAAAATGACAACCGCTGTCAACATCTGTCTGCAAAACGTGTTCGAGCTGAAGGTGAAGCAGGATTGTCGCGCGCGGCTCTGTCAAGGTGCGATGGGAGAAAATGCGCATTAGAATTTCTCCTTCAGGTCAACTGGATCTCAGCAGCACCTGAGTCGGGACTGGGTTTCCCTCCCCCGGTTTTTATTTGTCCCTCTGCTTCGTGGACTTGTGCTGTGCAGCGCAGTGAGGAGGAGGATGGTCTTTGCCCTTCATCTGGTTGTCATGTCTTCGGCGTTTTTCAACCCCAGCTTCGCCTTCAGCTCCCACTTTGACACAGGTAAGAGTCAAACTGGGAGGAAATGAAGGAGGGCTGCTTGTGTTTTACTCATTTTATTCCCCTTAAATCTGCAGGCTGATGCAGCTTTCTTATGCCTTTAATTTTCTTACCTTGTTTATTATTATTATTATTATTATTATTATTATTATTATTATTATTATT
>NC_056512.1:33690625-33698152 GCF_014905685.2 Nematolebias whitei
ATTATTATTATTATTATTATTATTATTATTATTATTATTATTATTATAAAACAATCACTCTAAGTATTTAAGAAGAGGAGCTCAAGGGTGTTTTCTCTCCAATCAGCCACTCAGAGCTCGGTGACAAGAGGGTTAAAAGTTCTATCTGCACTAAATCTGCATAGTCCCACACGTGCATCAATGCAGCTGTGCATGCATGCGTGCGTGCGTGCGCGCGCGCGTGTTTAATAACAGCAACATTGAGGTGCATGGTTCAGCTGTTCGAGTTTATTTTTTTTCCCCGTTCAGACATTTGATCTTCCCCCAGTTGTCAGGGTGATGGGAGCCCTGGCAGAGGCGAGCCCAGGTGTTGCTGCAGTGCTTTGGGACGGCACGGAACAGGTCAGCCCAGCCCTCACCCAGGCTGTGAGGGGGGGGGGGGGGGCAAACAGGGCTAAAGCGAGACCCTGCGCCGGGTGCGGTGTGCCAAGCAATAAAATGACAAATGAGCTCAGTGTTTCTCAAGTGTCAGGCTTTAGCTGTCCAAACCAAACCACTCTCTGAGTAATCTCTGATCCCATTTTGTCCACTTATTCTCCCCCCCCCCCCCCCCCCCCCCATTTACACATTGTAGAGTGCACTTGGCTCCAGTTTAAGGGTCTTGTGTAAATGCAATGTTCACCTTTATTGCACCACAATGAATTTGAAATATGACTGCCTTATGTTTAGGATTTTACGTAGGTTAACATGTCCCATTTTAAAAACCTGATGGAATCACCAGCATCAAACAAATGCACAGTGAGTTTAATGTGACATGAACGCTATGGACATTTTTTAATAATAATCCTTGAACGAACAAACAAATCTGAGATTCCTTAAATAAGGGATGCAGCAGAAGACAGAGGCCAGTGTCCTGTTTGGAAAGCAGGTACAGTGGATGCTGAGCTGGCTGCTCCTGGCTCTGAAGAGTCCAAAGTGAAACAGACCGGCTCGCCAATTCAGTTAGGGTTTAAACACCTGCTGTCTTGATTGTCGTTAATTAAATTCTTTGGTGTCGTCTTCCTGAATAAGGTTTAAAATGTTTCAGTCAGGATTTTGCAGTAAAACATTTTTGTTCTTTAGATGGCACTAAATAGCATCACTGGCTCGTCAGGATTTAGGAGGGTGGTGCAGGGTGGATATGAGCTACATACAGCTGGGGACAAAGGATATTTGGGTAATCCCTCCTGTCACCGTGATCTAGATTCCTAAAAACAGAGCCTCTCTAGATCATTTTGCTCCCCAATAATTAGACTTGAAATCAATGTTGCTATGGCGATAGAGGGGGTTGTGTCCGAGGGAGCCTATCTTCTCTGTGGCTGGCTTTTATTAAAGAGAACAGTCCCGCTCAGGAAAATACATCATTCTGGTTGAGGTATTTGCTGAATACTGTTTGAGTAGTTTGTGGTATAAATAAATAACATTACGATGCACATAAGCAGACAGAGTGACCGCAGGAATATCTGATGCCTCCATTTTTGTTAGAGCTGTTCAGTTGTGTTTTGCCGACTCTCGCGCAGTCTCGGTTGATTTGACATCAAAGCTCAAGTGTAGACAGCGTTTGAACTTTTGCACCCCTCCAGCTAACCTCCACAGCTGCACTTCCTCCTTATGCTCTGGGCTACGTGAGAACAGCGTGTGCTCTACCTCCACACACACACACACACACACACACACACACACACACACACACACACTCCTGCACACATTCACAGTCACATGCATCCAGATTTATAGGAAAACAACCACTGGGGTCAGGTCTGCATCTTAAACCGTAGACAGGAACAGGCTCACTGTAACAAGCTGTGGCATTCTGCACCACCAACCCTATTTAACTTCAGCACCATGGAGAGTTCTCCTGTTTGAAGCGGGTGACGTGTGAAGGTGCACGCTCTGTTCACACGTGATGTGAACTGGTTTACTGTCAGGGCTGCATGCTGACAGTGCACCACCGTGGGAGTTTGTCTTTCAGCGCTCTCCTCTGATGCCTGGAGGTGGCAGTGGCATCAAGCTCCAGTTCCATGTCGCCCTCACACAAACAGCACAGTATGCATCGTGCACTTTCTGCATGCAGGAAGGCCCTGCACATGCCCTTGTCAACACAAGAGCTGCAGGCTGTAACATTAATACCAAAGAGATAACACGTTAGAAATGAATATTCTGACACGCTCACTGAGCTCCTCCCGCTGACTGAGTCAGAACAAGCTGCTGACTGTTGGATTATTCATCTGCCCATGTGTAGCACAGAGCGCTTTGGTTGTGTAAATCTGCCTCTGGGGGGAAACTGGAATGAGAATGAAGTGGATTAAAACAGTGAGGGGGACCCTTCCATGTCTTCTGTGTGCTCTCAGTGCAAAGATGTGGTGCCTCCTGGTTCTCTTATTAGATGCTTGTGCATGTGCAGCGCAGAGGAGACATGTAGTGTTTAATTTATTATCAAGACATGCACATATTTATTCTGTTCTGAATTATTGAGCTTTAGACAGCAATTTACTAACAGCACACACTAAGGTGTACAGGGTTGGCTAGTCAGTTTGTTAGACGTTGCATGTTCAGTTAGCCCTCAGAGTTAAAGTTGGGGATCAGATTCAGCTACTACCACACAAGATTTTAGCGCAGTACCTGTAAAATGTACGTGTTTGTCAACCCAACGCTTATTTTCCGAGGGTTCCGCTAAAACATGTTCAGTGGTAGATGAGATATTTTGCTGACAAACACATATAAATGAGAGAAAACATTATCGCCCCTCCTTTGCTTCAGTACAGACAGTACCTCACCATATTAACTTCTTTTGCAACATAACTGTGTGAATGTTTATGAAGCTTTCACACTATTGTGATCCACTTTTCTTCCGTATGTTTTTCGGCATCTTTCTCGTTCCACAATTTTTGTGCTATTTCAACAAATCATATATCAAAATGTTCAGCTCTTTCAGGACAAACCTGCTGTGACTTGTATTGGTGTAACTTCAGCTTTATGAAATATTTAGCCTTTTCTGCCATTCTTTTTTTTTTAATATATAAAATGAATTGTGCTCATTTTACATCCTTCACATCTTTAGATCTGTTTACAGCCTTTTACTGTTCCTTTCACATTTTGTTCTGATTCATCTTTTTTTCAGCCTCCTTGTGCAAATTTAAAAATTTTCAGCTACTTTCAGCTGTTTTGTGATCCTTTTAGACTCTTTCTGCTAACTACAACATTTTTGTACTTATTCTAACTTATTTCTGCTGATTTCAGCTTATTATGCTCTTTTCAGCTTTTTTTCTGCTTGTTTCAGCATTTTCTACTATTTCAGCTACTACTTAGCTGTTTTTACGTTAATTTGAGCTTTTTCGGCTAATTCCAATTTTTTTTCACTCATTTCAACTTTATTCAGCCTAATTCAGCAAAAATGTACTCTCTCCACTTCCTGTTGCTAATTTAAGCTTCTTTCAGCTTTTTTAGCTATACTTTTCAGCCATCTTTGCTCATTTAATCTTTTTTTTTTTTCAGAAAATTTCCGTTTCGTGCTAATTTCTGCTTCTTTCAGCATATCGGAGCAAATGTGTTCTTTCTGCTTTCTTCTACAAAGTACTAATTTAAGTTTGTTTTAACTTTTCAAGTTAGCATTTTTGCTAATTTCTACTGTTTTCAGATAAATTCAGTTTTTGAGGTAATTTCTGCTACTTTCAGCCTAATTAACTTCTTTATGCTAATTTCAGCTTGTTACGTTCCTTTCAGCTTTTTTCTTCTAGTTCAAGCTTTTTCTGCTACTTCAGCTAATTTTTTAGCAGTTCTCTATGCTATTTTTAGCTTTTCAGCTAATTCCACATTTTTTAGTGTATATCAGCTCCTTTTGCTTCCTTCTGGTAGTTTAAGCTTCTTTTTGCCTTTCAAGCTACTTTTCAGGTACTTTTAAGCAATGTTTTTACTAATTTCAGTTTTTTTTTTTGGCAATTTTCTTAATTTTGTGCTAATTTCAGCTTATTTTAACCTAATTCAGCAAATATGTGTTCTTTCTGCTTTCTTCTGCCAATTTAGGCTTGTTCTTCCATTTCAGGTACATTTCAGCAGGTTTTTAGCTAATTTCAGTTGTTTTTCAGCAAGTTCTTCTGCTGCAATAAGCATTCACACTGCATTTTTGCAGGAAATGCAATTTCTCTAGTTTACTTCTGCCTTTCCTCTCACAAACACCAACTCTCTCCCACAGCACAGCTCAACATTAACACACACACACAGTCTTTGTCTGCATCTCGAGAGTCTGACTGAAATGTCATCTCAAGTTCATCTCAAGGGCATATTTAAGAAAGGCTTTTGTTATGCAGACACGTGTGTGTGGCTCGCACATGCATCTAATTTGGTTCATCAGCCAGAGCCGTAAACACTCGAGTCTCCTAGAGTGTGAGTGGAAAAATGTGCTGTGTCAGCAGAAACTCAGTGCTCCAAAACCTGTCAAGTTGTGTTGACTGTATAGTTCATGGAAACAAAGTGTGTTTTCTCTTTCAGATACTGATTTTTTGTTTTGTTTTTTGTTGTTAGTTTAATAGACAAGCTAGTGTTTATTTCAGTGTAACAGTTATAGCACAGTTTGAATGGTGATTTGTAATTAAAGTGGCCGTTTAAAAAGATTTGACTCAGTTTTTCTAGCTGAATTTGTTTCATGTTAATAATCCATTCTTTTTAAAACTGCAATAGTAAGTCGTATGCATGTTTCAATGGTCATTAACTCAACGTTACATTCAGTTTAGCCTTTTACACTCACGGCAGAGTTATCCTTATCATTAAGGCACAAAATAATTACACACTTAAGTATTGATTGCTGCTGTGCTAATAACAAAACATTAACCGGGCACTCTGCGCTCAAACTGTTGTTAAATCAGGATCTTCAATGAGATTTGGGCTGAGGACTAATTCAATATATATCATCTGTTTATTTATGTGAGTGATCAGGAAGTTATTTTCAATCAATTCACTGATTGTATCAGGGTGGAAATGAGCAATCTGTTCATAATTAAGCCACGGTAAATTTGCCATAACATGCTGGAAAAAGTGATTAAAAAAACATTTATGGAGAGACATTGAGCATGAGTAAAAACAATGCAGTATATATATTTTTACGTTACTTTTGGGCTTTAAATTATTTTCACATGTAATTGAGGCTGTGGTGATAATAGCAGGAGTAGTCTCCAGAAAGTGCAAGATCTTTATTAAAGATTTTGCCATTGACTATTAGGAGCCAAATCTGACTGTCTGTTAGCAAAATATCTCACGAACCACTAGACAGATTTGAATGAAAGTTTCAGGAAATAAACACTGATTGTGCACGTACAGCTGTTTAACTTTTGGAGCCAACGCTGCTACATCCACCTGACCTTAGAAAACACAAAATGCCCATAATTTAATCAGTATGAATGATCTTGAGCTACTAGTTGAAGTAGTTGTAGCTAAAAGTCATTAACAACACATACTCCAAGTGCTATCCATTGTGCAAGATTTGAGCTACACTGTAGCTAACCCTGTTTGTCTGCTAACAAAATATCTGGTTAATCACTGGATAGATTTCATCCAATCATTGGAAACTTTCAGAAAGTAATTATTAGATGTACATCTATAAGTAATCACCTAGCTGACAATTCATTTTAAGATGGCTGCCTCACCTAATCAGTCAGCTAATACCTAAATGTCAGTCAGTCAGTTTTACAGAAATTGGGCTAAAATTTGATGTGGTAGTAGCTGAGCGTCATTTCCGTTATATACCCTGAGCATAGCATCAAGCTATTGTGAATAACCTGATTTTCAAGGTTTGACTAATACAACAACACAGTGTTTAATAATAGTTATTATTAGTATTTAATTTAACATTTAATAACTTAATTATTGGTGTTATTTTTCAGATTAGGGGTACTTACAGCTTTGGCTTGTTGCACATTTGATGGATGACCTCCAAGTTATTGTTTTCTATTCTTTGTGGTCAGAATCAATATGTGCACTGAGTAGCCCTTTGGTGTTGAACTTTATAAATAATCAATGATAAATGGATTAAGCTGCAAAGCAGTCAGTTACAGTTATTGAATATTAGGCGTTGTGCCTCTCAGCATACACAGTGATGCCTGAATACTCTGCTCAGGTGCCGATGGAGAAAGAGGTGACAACTACTGTAGATTATTTAACTAAAAGTGTGTCAAACTGTAATAAAATGTATTTGTAACATGTTCAGATAGTCGATAGTCTTGAGTTAAAAAAAGACCTACATTTTGTCATTAAAACAAAGGTGGAAACGTTTAAAGAGCTTAATTTTCTTTATTTTTTACTATATAGTTATATGCTTCAAATGGGTTTAAAACATCTGTCTGATAAATTAGTTTGGTAAACAGCTGATAATAAAATAGTGTTTGCGTTTTATTTATGCAGAGGAAGGATGTTGATTGCTCTGCGTTGTATCCACTCAAACAATGATTCATAGATTTAGCAGCATTCCATTGATTTTCCCATTTGTTTCTTTGTAGTGTCTGACAGATTAACACTAAAACTCTGTCTGGCATAGACACAGTTGACATTCCTTCCGTTTGCTTTTCAGTGTCCTTCTGTCTGATGAACATGACAGGCGTGTAATGCTGATCTACGGTGGTCCTCCTGGGCTTTCTCTCCCAGTTAATGACAGTTATCATGGCTGTCTGCAGACCAGTCCATCTCTCTGCCAGCTGCAGTCATTCGTGGGGAGCGGGTGTAGAAATGGGCAGAGAGGAAGTAAACTGCTAGAGGAAACCACACATCCCACCATTAATCATGTTTCGCTGCTCCCCTCACTCACTACGTGCTTCTTGGGAATGACATCTGTGCACAAACGTGTTTTCAGGCCTCGGTCTTTGCTCATCCCTTTGGCGTGTATGTCTCTATCCTGCTTTAGCTTCATGTCCCTCTGTCCTCATTTTAATGAACCCCACCATTTGTTTTCTTCAATGCAGCCTAATAGAAGGTGAAAATCTAAAAGTGATTCAAAGGTTTTATAATCTGTCTTTCACGTTCAAGTTTTAAACTACAAATCATCTTATAATGAAACGGGATCCAGTTGTAGCAGTTTTGGTCTACAGTAGTCCCTCGCTACTTCGCGGTTCGTTTATCGCAGACTCGATCTATCGCGTTTTTCAAAATAAGATTGGACATGACACACAACTGGCTGATTGATGGATGAGCCGCACGATCGGCATGGAATTTTTATTTAAAATGAATTATTTTAAATTATTTAGCGTCTGCTGTACCTTTGTGCAGCCCACACTGCAGGATAAGCTTCCTGCTGCAGCTGATCAGCTGTTCTCTGTGCAGAGCAGTGAAGTGGGTGTGGCCGAGGGCACTTGCAGGTGGCAAAGAGCAGGGGAAGCAGAGAGCTGAAATCATGACATCCCGTGCTCTTTTAGAGCTTTAGAGTTTAGAAACATTGCTTAGAATATTGCAAGAGTGTGGGAAGGGTTTAAAACACCTTTATATATATATATATATATATATATATATATATATATATATATATAT
>NC_056512.1:33698552-33808853 GCF_014905685.2 Nematolebias whitei
CCACATCTACGCCAAGGCCAGTAAACCCAAAACCTGATCGATGACAACGGGTCTTCAGGGTACAAATCCCCCACGACAAAAAATTGTGATATGTGCAATCTTATGCCATCTTGCAAGATCGTATGCTATTTTTTCGAGGTTGAAGTATATGTTAGGGATGACTCTCAGCTACTACCACATAAAACTTTAGCTCAGTTTCTGTAAAATAGTCTAAAGTAAAGCCACTTGTGTTGGCTGATTTGAATTTGCTTTAGCAGCCGTTTTTAACTGAGATGACTCCAAAGTTGGTCAAAAAGGTGCATCTATTAATTATTTCCTCAAAGTTTTATTCAAGTCTGCCCATTGGTTCATTGACTATTTTGCTAACAGTGATCACTTCATGTAGTTAATAGCCAAATTTTTTACACAATCTGTTAGTGCTCAGAATAGTCTCAGCTACTTCTTTCGGTTGCTCCCTTCCTCAAGGGTCACCACAGTGAACTCGCACGAAGACTTGGTAATTGTTTTAACACTGGATGCCCTTCCTGACACAACCACAGACCACCGAGCTACCACAGCCCTTTGTGTGGAGCAGAGAGCTGCCATCTAGGGTGCCTGCGGGAGCAGATGGTGGGGGTTAAGGGTCTTGCTCAAGGGCCCAGAGTGGGTCAAATGAGAGACAGGTATGGGTGCTTCGCCTTTCCCACCCACATTTTGATATCAGTCTGGGGAGTTGAACTGGTGACCTTCCGATGACAGTCTAACCTGCTGTAAAACTGTTATAGCTGTTTTTGTGTTTTTTAAATTGGGTTAGCCTGCAGGCAATGTTGGATTGAGCTGACTTCAGAGGGTAGATGTTTATGCAATAAATACTTTCTGCAAATGTAAAAACTAAATATGTCTAGAAGTTTATGTAATGACTCAAATAGAAGACCCCAAAAATCATCCATAACACAGGAATGTAAGTAATAATGAAATTAATTTATTGAAACTTTATCAGGAAAGTAGTGCAGAAAATAGTTCACTTGAACCTCTGAAGGAAGAGAGACCAGATTGATGACTGAGAGGACTTGAGATGATTAATCCACTAACTTGCACTTTAAAGCGAGCCGAGGTGCAGCTGCTTTGGTGACGTCAGAGAACGTAGGGGTTTGGAAGAACAGAGACATGACCTGGTCACGTGGGCGTGGGTGCTAGGGGAGTCCAACAAATGCTCCTCTTAATCTGTGAAACTTGACGCAGAGGACGCCACAGATACAAACCATCCTTCCAAACAGATTCTTAATCCAACAGCCAAAAACAAGGTCAATAATCTGGCAGTGGTTATTCAGAAAGATAGATGAGGAAATACATATCTAAACGGTTCAGGCGAAAGTCTGTAGTCAAGAGGCAGAGCGAGAGTTGGTGTTCAGATATCAGATGGGCAGAAGCATCCTTCAATGACAGAGCAAAAAAGAGAATAATCCGTGGATGTGGAACAAGGTTGATGACAAGAACACTAGAGAGCAGGGACATGAATGCTGGATTACTTCAGGCACAAGGTGATCGATAATCTGGCAGAGAGGCAGAAACTGGAGAGCACTTAAGAAGAGCAGAAAGCAGGTGAAACAGGGAGATGATTAGACATAGCACAGGTGAGCTGAATGAGGCTGAAACAAAACACAGGCATGGCTTGACATAGATGAACATAATACATCTTTTATATAAAAAATAACACAACAAAACATTTGAGCTTATCTATCTGAAATCCTTCTGCCACTATCAAAGGCTGCTATTCTCTTCTTGCTGCTGAACTCAGGCCTCTTTTCCGCCGGTCTCTAATACTGAATGTAATTCTGTTCTTGGTCAGGGCAGATGGAGAATCTTGTTGGCCCCTGCAGCACTGTCCTAAATGTAAATTCATCCTCGGAGTGAGTTGGATACTCTGCTGTACTCCCGGTCTGTTTGTGTCTTTCTTTCCTTCCTGCATGTTAACAGCAACATTTACGTACACAGATCATTGAAAAATGGTAGAAGGGAACCAGCTAGCTAGTATTTTGCTGACATTAACCACCTCATAATCATCCACTGAGTGTGTCTCTAAACCTGAACCAAGATGATCTGAATGTTTTGCATGTTAAACAATACATGAAATGGTTCATAGTGATTGGTTCTTGGACAGTTGGAGAGTCTACTACTCCACAAAATCACTTTTTTTCTGAACCCACAAGTTGCACAATTCGTGAACCTTTTTCTCCCCAATCCACTGAATACTAATTTCAGTTGCAAGTGCATCCCACTCTCGCTCCTTTTCTTTACCTGACTCTATACAAGACATTTTTATTGCAGTTGTGTGTCTTGGCACACCGCCCACTCTGCAGGTCCCTTGGTCAAAACTGAAAGCTGGTGTGCTCATACGTGCGGAAAAGACGCATTTGAGAAGCAGAAGAAATTAATGGGAGAGCAAGATAGTTCATAGAGAAGAGATACAGCATCCTCTTAGTTTGTCCTAATCAAAGCAGACGGTTGTCTCTGTGTGACAGGATTTTTTATTCTTGTGGATTTTGTGTGGAGGCAAAACAAAAACCTCATGCTCTTATTTATCACAGTAAATAGTTGGACTTTGTATGCAGTGAAACAGGTCTGCTGTGTGGGTCCATGTTCTGATGTTGGTGTGTAAAGCAGGAACATATGGCTGAACCCTGGAGAGTGAGTGGGTGATCGTAATCACCTCATCAGAACAGACTCTCTCTTGGGTCTATTACCCAACTTTTATGTTCATTTAGAAGGATTCAAGATGACACCCACAGCAAAACAATCTTAGCAAACATAAATAACAGTCAAATTTACAGGTACTGAGCTAAAATGTGGCATGGTAGTAGTTGAGTATTGTTCCCCTGAAATACTTTAAGGGCTACACATTGCACAACATCTTTCCTCAAAACTTTGGCATCAGCTGCATTGAATTTGCATTTGACGGCAGAATGAAGGCTCATTTGACTCCTTGGTTCAATTCTGAGTTACATACCTTAAAACAGGCATCTAGAAAGCTGGAAAGTAAATGGCGCTCCACTAACGTTGAAGGATTTTACTTATCTTGGCGAGATAGCCTGCAAACGTATAAAAAAGCGCTCCGTAAAGCTAGAACTTTATATTATTCATCTTTAATTAATGAGAATAAAAATAACCCATGGTTCCTTTTCAGTACCATAGTCTAATGAAAAATCCTATCTTTGTTGAACCATGTATCCCTACAACTATAAGCAGTGATGAGTTCATGAGATTCTTTATAAATCAAATTATTTAAATTAGGGGAAAATTCAAACCAAACTTCCTACTATCACCTCTGGTTCCATGTCAGATGAGACAACTTTAAAAATGTCACTAGAACCTGATTTATGTTTGGACTGTTTTGGTCCTGTTGAGCTCTCTGTATTGTCAAAAATAAAAGCTTCATCCAAACCATCCACATTTGCTAGATCCCATCCGAACCAAGCTATTTAAAGACATATTGCCTTAAACCCAGCCGGTCGAAGCAGATGGCCGCTTTTTCCGAGCCTGATTCTGTTCAAGGTTTCTTCCTCATGAGGGAGTTTTTCCTTTCCGCTGTTGCCTTTGTGCTTGCTCAAGATGAGAGACTGCGATGGAGTTAAATTCAAAGCTCCTCAGATAAATAGTGTTAACTTGTTTTTTATATATGAATGTTTCTATTCAGTGCCCTGAGATGACTTCTGTTGTGACTTGGTGCTATATAAATAAACTGAATTGAAATTGAATTTACATCAACCCTCTTTGAAGGTTAGCAAAATATCTCATGAATCACTGAGCAGATTTAATGAAACTCTCAGAACGTAATTTTGTGGCTGTAATTTTTCCTCATGATGAATCGGTGCTTCTGTTTTTAAAGGTGCAACATGACAAAAATATTTTCTTTTGTTAGTGTGACTCACCTTAATAGGTATTGACACACGTTTACTTTTCTGATAATGGTTTCCAATTGGGTTCCCCTTATCGGACAAACAGAACCCAGGGAACATTTACTTTCTTTGGCCAACAAAAATGTACTTTCTCCTTCTCCCACAGCCTCCTCCTCCTTCCTGTCAGCCTGAGTTATGGAGGTGGCGGGTGACTCTACTGCTCCCTCTGCCCTTCTGTCATTTTAGGATGATGCTCCTCTCCCTCCAGCCCTGCAGAAACCATTTTAATAAAGCTGGTACGAGCCTGGCTTTAAGTGCTTTATTTTTATTTCAGCGTTCAGCTGGTGATGTAATGTGTGCTTCTCAAATATTTATGGAGGACCGAGGGTCGTCGCTCTGTTTCCAGATCTCCTCAAAGAGAAGGCGCGAGACAGATTCTTCAAATGCCACAGTTATGAACACGGTGCCTCTGGTTTTCCGCTGCATGCCTACATTAGACACGGGCGCCATCTTACCGGAAGCTATTCAAAGCAAGAGTTTATGTGAGGATGTACCAACCAAGAATGAAGTGGAAATTTATCTTGTGAAAAAAAAAAAAAAAAACATTTGTTTTTAAAAAAAGAAAAAGAAAAAAAAAAAGCAGAAATGATCGCAGTTTATCAGCCGAATAGTTTGCAGGCCATTACAGCCAGAACCACCTCCCCCTGAAACTACGGCACATGTTCGTCTTTTTTTATGATGCGTCCTTCAGAGAGCAGCGGCATGTTTCATTATTGTGTTGACAGCAGCTGCATATTCTCTCTGCTCACTCCTCTATACCTCCATCGAACTATACGATTATTAAATTAGCATATAATTTCTCAGTAAATAGAAAAAAGAGTGCTCATAGATTTGATTTATCTGACAGACATGAGAGCTGTTACATTTGTGCTGAAAATGCTCCTTAGCCTCTTGGATGTTTCCATCTTGGAGTTTCCTCCCTGTTTTTATTGCCTGCTGTTGAAGGCAAAGCAGTGACAATGCTTTTGACTGTTTGTGCATTCATTTGTCTGCACAGTTAGCAACATATCTCATGAGCCAGTAAGTGAATGAGAATGAAACTCTCACAAAGCTGTAACTGGATGGACATTTCCCACCTGTTATCTTTTGGAGAAGTTAGCAAAACCAAAAAATATGACTATAATTGAGGCAATTTCACAGATCTGAAGCTCAAATATGGTCTTAGTTGAGATGCATCACAGACTCTGAGCACTGTGTCATAATTTTGCCTAGAACTTTAACAGCACTGTGTCTGTTAGCGGAATGTCTCAATGCTCATTCGATTCATTTGAATGAATTTCTCAGATCACAGAAAATAAATGAATAACTTTTGGTGCAGTCCAAATTTAAAATGGTCACCCCAGCTAATGTACCTTAAACACAAAAATGGCTGCAACTCGTCTGTTTTACAGGTTTACAGCTAAATATTTGGAGTGACAATACCTTAAAGTCCTTCTCCAAGCACTACACATTGGACAACTATGTTTTGTGGAAGTTTGAACCCAGGATGTAGACAGACACAGAACTCGGAGGTAAAATAAGAAAATAGATTTATTTAACAAAAAACAAAAAGCTAATGTGGTAGCAGAGCTCATATGAAAATAATTGGATCAGGGAAGACACGAAGGACCCGAAGAGTGCTGTAGGAAGCACAATCCACTGACGAGGAATAAACAAAATGAGACATTATTTAAAGGGACACTGTTGATAAAACATCTGGGGAGAGACAATGAGGATCAGGTGAGAGTGGGAGGAGCAGGAGTTGACTATATGAGGAGGGAAACATTGGCAAAGCTGAAATCACAAATAAAATAGACTCAGAACGTTAAATACTAAAACTTTTGCATTAACTGTTCGAGTCAACACTGTCTGAAACTGTCAGAGGGTAAAAACTGCCATACGGTCAAACTCAATAATATTTGGAGTCAACCTAATTCAAGTTGGCTGCCACAGCTAATTAAATTTATACAGCACACATGATGCAATAACTCAGTCAGTGTATCCAATACTGAGCTGAATTCTGTAGTCAGTGTTATTATCAGGGTTTGACCTAAAGGGCTACATTTCTCAACATGAGACGATCTTAGTCTTAAACTCTATATGTACTGCAGCGGGTGAAATAAATTCTTTAATTTTTTGGGCCTTTAATTCGTTTAAATGTCATAGCTTGTCACACACGTAGCCTGTTTATTATGGTCACACAAAGATGCACTACCGTACTTTTTGCTGTATAAGTCACACCTTTTTGCATAAATTAGCATGCCCTGCAACTTATATGGAAAAGTGCCTTATGTTTTTTCCCCCCATATTTATAACCAATTTTTGGCTGAGATCTGATGATTTTTTTTATTCTGACATGAAAAATAATGAACACTACCATTTTCAGCCACTAGAGGGCCCTTGACTAATATGGCAAGCCAAGTGTCTCATTAATATGCAAAAGTGGCAATTAATGAGACACTTGGCTTGCCATACCAAGACACCTTCATTTTGCTCCGGAACTCCTGGAGCAAACGGCAAATCAGCTGCATTTTGTCGTGCCACCCAGTAGAAATACAGCTGACTTGACCATTAAAGTACGTTTATTAAGGAAAAGTTCAACTGACACACTATTGCTATAATGTCAAGCAAACAAATAATTGTTTTTAAGTGTTAATCTTGTTAAATACTTGTTAAAGTCCTCCCGTGCATGCTCCCGCGACCGTCAATTGGCAGCCAATCGATTTTTGGCACAACACGACACGGGTTTCTGGGTGGTCAGCGGTGACGCGTAATAGATGTGACTTATACGGCGAAGCGACATATTTATGTTTTTTTTCCCACTTTATTAGACATAATTGGACTGATGCGACTTATACAGTGGAGCGACGTGTACGGCGGCAGGTACGGTACTTTGATTTAGCTTTGTTCATACCTTTTTTAAACACTCCTCATACAGAAAAACACAAACTCAGACAATCTGTCACAGAGAGCACAGTGAGATGGATGAAACGGAGCCAGCTTGCGAGCCTTCAACAGAACTGACATGAGGTTTATCATACTGCAAAGGCCAATCAGCTAATATGTGGTGGCCATCTGGATGTTACCATGGTGATCTGTTGGCTGGTCAGCGCCCACATATTAATATTTTGAAAACCAGCGTTTCAAAGAGGAACCTGCGCTCGTCTGTTTTAGCAGTCGGCCATGTGGATCCGAGTCGATCAGGCTTCGTGGCTCGACCTCGGGGTCAGGATCGGGTTGGAGCTGTGCTGTTTGGACTGTGGGAGCTGTCAGGCCTGGAACAGTGTGTTCCCTGTAGCCAAATGGGTCAGGAACACAGGGGTCTTAGCCACTGAGCTGGAAACAGCCCACTCACAACCCTCATATGTCTGTGTGTCTGTGTGTGTGTGTGTGTGTGTGTGTGTGTGTGTGTGTGTGTGTGGTTGTGACTTGCTCACTTTAAGATGAAGATATTTTTTGATCTGTAGCAGGGGTCTACAAACTTTTACAATTCGAAGAGCCATTTTTACTGTCTCTCATACAAATAAAGTGTAAAAAAAAACCACTAAAATGACTCGACCCTTAACCTCACGATTGAACAATATTTAAAAAGTCACTATTTTACACACCATAAAATGTTTGAGTATGTGTGATTGTATCTCTACACACTATAAATCTATGTTAGTGAAGTTTGCCCCTTGTTTGTTGGGAAAACGTGAATATCCTGGTGGGTTTGGAAGGTAATCCTGTTGTGTGGAAAAGATGAATAAACAAAAAAGCCAACAATCTGTTTGCTCAACAGTAATCAGATCATTTAATTTAACATGGCAAATGGTGGTAAGCTGTGTGCGTTTATATTAGCTGATGTAATTTATGTAAAAAAGTTCGCAAAAAAAACCCCCATGCATAAACTGCAAGATTCTTGTCAGAAAATCTGCTAAAATATTCCCTACCTGTTTCTTTTCATTCATTTTTTTCATTCAACCTTTATTTATACAGTCTAGCCTCATTGAGCCGAGTGGACTCATTTACAAGAAAGACCTGTTCCAGACAGAATATATAAAGTACAGACAACAGAACAGTAGACAATGACAACAATAAACTACAGTCAAAATGCAGTTAAAATAAGAGTAGTGTACAAAACAATAAATCAGGGTGTGGTAAAATGGGGTGAAATACTAAAAACAAGGACATATTTGCTTATATTTTTCTATTGACATTATCAAATGTTTGAAACCCCTTAAAGAAATCAAGGAGGACAACTTCAGTTCCTGTTGCAAGATGTTCCAGGTTGCAGGAGCTGAGTAGAAAAAGGCCTTTTTGCCAAGTTCATTCTGCACTGAGGAAGCACTGCAGGTAATGATGGACTGAGAGTGCATGTTGTAACTGCACTGACGACGTGACATGTGGGAGGAGATATAAGAAGGTAGCAGACCAAGGAGGGATTTATAGATGAAAATGAACCAGTGTGAGAGCCTACATGTAGACAGTGATGACCAACTGACCAATGAGTACAGAGAGCAGTGATGGGTATGACAGTTACAACCAGTTATGGATCTTAGCGCGCCATGGTAGACAGCATCCAACATCTGCAAGGAGCTGGCAGGGGCATTCATGTAAATAATGTCACCATAGTCAATGGCCGGCAGGAAGGTAGCAGTTACAAGGCGTTTTCTGGCATTCAGAGTTAAGCAAGATATATATCTGAAAAAGAAACTCAGTTTTAATTTCAGTTTCTTTATCAAGTTTTCAATATGTGGTTTAAAAGAGAGATGTGCACGACCAAAATTCCCAAGTATTTGTAAGAATCTACAAACTCAATGCATGGATGATATAGGAGGAAGAGTTGCTGGCACCAACTTTCTGTTGGAAAATAACATCCCTTTGGTTCTGTCAGCATTTAGCACCAGCTTGAAATGGAATAAGTCTGACTGACTGATGCCAACTTCAGATTAGAAGCTGGAAAACATTGGCAACTGTGTTAGCTCGGCAATAAACAACAGTGTCGTCAGCATAGAGATGCAAGGATGCATCAGGAATGTTTAGACCTACATTATTTATATAGATTATAAAAAGGGTGGGACCTAAAACTGAGCCTTGTGGCACACCGTTGGTGACCGTTAGGTAGCTAGATGAAGTACCGTTATGTCGAACACATTGCTTCCAGCCTTAGCGATAGTTTGAGAACCAGCCAACAGTGTGATCGGAGAAGCCAATATCTGAGAGCTTGTAGCATAAGATGTCATGATCTACAGTATCAAAGGCTTTGGACAGGTCTAAGTAGCACAGTAATCCTTAGCGTCCAAAGCTTTGTCATTATAAACCTTTAGTGAAGCAGTCAATGTGCTGTGTTTTTTTTTTCCTGAAGCCAGATTGGAAAGAAGATAAAATATTAAAAGAGTCCAAATACCTTTTGACTTGCGTATTTATCAGTTTTTCTAAAACCTTAGCTAAAATACAGTTTGGAGATTGGTTGATAATTGTTCAGTATAGTGGGGTCTCCTCCCTTCAATAATCATTTCGGCTCTTCTCTTTTATCTGAGCTTGCAGAAAGTTTCAAAACGAAAATGATGTTTCATTTTATTGCAGGCTGACACACGCAGTGCTCATTTGTGTCAGTTTGTGTTTGCATACAGCGAGTTGATGACAGATGCACAAAAGAGATGGACTCTTTTTTTTTTTTTTTTTGCAGTGGAGCTCATTCAAACACAGCTGTGCTTTAACAGCACTGTGTGCACTGCTGAGGAAAACAGCTCCTTTAGATTTGGGTCGTGTAACGCTGTTTGCAGGGTGACGCTGAAAAAGAAGAGCGGATTATGGAATCACAGCACAAATTTGTATTCATCACAACAGTTTACACTGTAATAGAATAAGGACGTGCAGCTTCTATTTTAATAAACAGCATTTGTATTTGTGGGAGATTGCAAACTTGTTTTTTTGCAGCGATGTCTTAAGCTACACAAGTCTGCTACTTATTCTCTCTCTGGGGGAAAAAAACTGGAAAGAATGTTGATATGATTCATTTTTTTAATCAAGCTGCCATATCTTCATTCATACAAATCAACTTTATCTATATCTGGGTTCTAATTTCCTGTTTGGTCCCTCTGTTTCCAGTCTGTCTGATCTCCTCCTGGCTCAACCCTTTTAACACTTGCTCTGCTCTCTGTTGTTGCAGACGAGGCTCGGCTGAGCGAGCTGTCCTGGCCTTCCTCTCTAGCGGTTGTAGCCGTCTCCTTCTCCGGCCTCTTCACCTTCGTCTTCCTCATGCTGGCCTGCCTCTGCTGCAAGAAGGGAGACATGGGCTTCAAGGTGAGCTCCCTGCTGCCCTCAGCTGGAAGTGCTGGGAAGCCAAAAAATGTATATGTGACAGAAAAGAAGGGTCTTGATATGCTGGCGTAAAAAAGATAAAATAAACACGTTTTATTAAATGTTGGTTTAAAACGTGTTCTTAGAAAGTAATAGCTGGATGTACATCTATAACTGATTAACTTTTGGATCAATCCAGTACAAGATGGCCACCACAGCTAAACTTTTGCCAAGACAAAACCAGCTATCATTCAGTTTTATAGATGTCAACCTAAAATTTGAGGTGGTAGTATCTGAGAGTAATCCTCAACACACACCGTGTTTTCGGACTATAAGGCGCACTTAAAATCCTTAAATTTTCTCAAAAGAGAAGCAGGGAGTGCTATGCATTCCTTTAAGGAGCACTAGACCTTAAAATATTTGTTATGTACAGTCAACCTGTCTAAACTTTCATTTAACTAATATTAATAATCGGCTAACGTGTCGTTTACTTTTTGGAATGCTGGAACAGCATTTTCAGAACTTGGATAAAAATAAAAGTTATGAGCAAGTACTAGTGTCTCCTCCAGTTCCTCGTTTTCACAGTTTGCACTTTTGCTGCACACAGTAAGATATAGCAACAAAACACCCCCCCCCCCCCCCCAATAAACAAACAGTGTTCAGTTATACAGAAGGCCCTTTTCAAATAAATGTCTGAATGAAAATAAACACTGTATTTTTAACATTAATAATCTGCAGAGCTCTTTCTTCTACATGGTAGGCTTAAATCTTGTTAAGCATCCATTTCGTCTCTCTGTGCAAATTATGTTCGAAAGCACCTCCCCCCATCACAAGCTGACACACCTTGTCTCTGTTAATGTTGCCTGCTGGGGTGACTCAGTCAAGCTGTGTCAAACATCTGGCTGATTAGGGTTAACAGTGATTGACACAGGCAGGGGGTGTGCAGGGAGGGAGGCAGAGCAGAAACTCAAGCTGCTGGCCTCAACCAGTCATTGCACAGCAGATTACACTCTGCATGTTTTGTTGTTTGTTGGTTTGAGTAGATGGTAAAAATGCTGCAGCAGAATGCTCTATGAATGCCACAGAGATGTAACTTGTGTTGTGTGTAACTTGAATGTGTTCAACATAATGGTACTTCCAGTTATTTAACTGTCAACAATGCTGTACCACAAGGCTCAGTTTTAGGACCCACCCTCTTTACAATCTACATAAGTGATGTAGGTCTGATCATTCCTGATGCATCCTTAAATTGCTATGCCGACGACACAGTTGTTTATTGTCGAGCTAAATCAGTTGCTAAGGTTTTCCAGCTTTTACAGTCTGCATTCGACATCATTCAGTTAGCACTTGTGACCTGGAACAACTTGCAAAAAGAGCTAAAGCTGTCGAGCTTGACCTCTCTAAGGGATTTAAACAATGGTTAAGTTCAATGCAAAAATCAACGCTGACATGTTCCTGTTTTTAGTATTTTAGCTCGTTTTATAATTTAGCTTGTTTTCATTTTGTTTTATAGCACTACCTTTATTTACTTTTCATTTTATATGCTTTTTTATGACTGTTTATTGTTGTGTGTACCTTGTCTGCGTTTTTTTTTTTTTTTGTCTTAAACAGGTCCCTCTTGAAAATGAGTCCTCGTGACTCAATGAGACAAACCTGCATAAATAAGGGTCGAATGAATGAACTTAAAGATCAGGTTTATTTTTTTACCACTTACCTGTAATATACAGTTACAAAGAAACAAAGATCTGATTCACTTCATCTTGATCAGCTATTTTCCTGGTTGACATGCCATTATTGATTCCTGCAGAAGTATTGTCTTTCAGCTTGAGTCCAGCAGAAAGTTCAAGGTGAAAGTGCAGCCACCAAACAGCTTCTAGCTGGGAATGACTCTGCTCAAGGACACCTGAGCTGAGCTGAGTCAGATTTAACCTACGTCATGCAGGTCATTTGTTTTTAGCTCACTTGCTATGCTCACTTTAAATGGAAAGAGAAAAAAAATAGCAACTTACAAGACTGTAATGCATTCTACTACAATTTGAAATGTAAAGGACGTTAAATCAGCAGCAAGTGTTACCGAACGCGTAACTGGCTCCAACTTTTAATCTTTCCGTGGCAACAGCCTATCACTCAGCTGCTCGCTTGAACGGTGTGCATTCTTGTGGGGAAAGGCAAAATTGCACTGCTGCACTGTCATGAAAGCTTCATTATTCCTCTCCATTGCTGTGATCTTACTGGAGCGTGTAGTGTGTGGCTGGGTATTAAGTGCTTTTTAAACTGAAGGCTCTCCTGGGAACCGTGCAACGCTGACTCACAGCCAGGTGCTCGCTTTCACACTTCACTCAGAGGAGAGTGGCAGATGGTCCTCCTGAATGAAAAACCCACCTACACACATTCCAATGGACACACATTATTGTCTCAGAACACATATTTAACCACACAGCGAGGTGTAATCCGACCAGCAGTTAACTCTTTGGCTTTTAACCAGTTTTCTCTTTTGCTTCTTCTTTTTCGCTTCACATCTGATGCTGCTCCAAGCAGGAGGCAGGTTTGTTATGAGCAGCAGTTCATTAGCTGCACAAAAGACGAATAGCTCTGTGCTCATGAACACAGCAGTACAGCTTAGTTTTCCTACATAACCTCTTATACGAGCCCACTAACAAGATCTGCTTGAATTACTGAGGGAGGGTGTGCAGGGTTCCTCTGGGAAAACTTTGAGTGCTTCTGATTTAAAGACTCAATATAATTATAACTAACAAAAAGGATAAGATTTAAGAGAGGCAACACATAATACCACTCTTTACTTACTGAGTACACACAGTACCATGTGCATACCAGATACATACACAGCAAGTACTAGGCTTTAATATGTAATGGTACTGAACAAAGAAGCATGTATGCACTATGATTAGAAATAAAACATTTAGGGTTGAAGCATTGCAATCTTTAATGGCAGAGAATTATTAATTAATTCAGTTTTGCAGGGTGAGTTTCTATTGCTCATGTGTAATTAAGCAGAACAAAAAGTTATTTGAAATTAATGGAAGGCTATAGTAATGCAGTGATGCAGCTTAGACGTTTTGGATTTGCAAACTTTTAAATGATTTTTTACAAGTTTTTCCACACAATTCTATAAGAATAAAATACAACATTTTAATAATTCAAAGTAGTTCTTAATAATTTCAGTCTAAGTAAACAGCTCTAGAAGGAAGACTACCGTTTTTTTACCCTATAAAAAATATATAAAATAATTTGCATGCCCTGCTGAAGCAACGTTATGGATTTTTTTCCCCATATTTATAAACCAATTTTGACTGAGATAAAAAGGTTTTCATTCATTCTGACGGGAAAAAAAATTGAACAGTACCATTTTTTAGCCACTAGATGGCAGCAGAGTAGTAGTAGCAGTAAGGCATGCCGTTGTATCATGTAACAAGTAAACATGGCTACAATGACAAATTCAAAAATGTTCAAGACAAAAACAACTGTACTTTATTATACATTACTTTATACTTGATTGTTCTTATCTTGAACTGTTTTGAATTTACCATGCCCTGGATGACTGAGAATCTTCCAGCTATTAATGACACAATCGGCTTGCCATAGTCCCCCCACCTTCGTTCTGCTCGCTGCTTGGAGCAAGTCAAACCATCTGCATTGCCCTGGCAAAATGCAGCTAATTTGACCATTAAAGTGTATTTTTTTAAGAAAAAGTTCAATTGAGACACACGTTTGCTATAATTTCGAGCAAAAAAATAATTGTTTTAGGTGATTTTCTTGTTAAATTTCGAAGAAACAAGTAGAGTTCCTCCTTATTTTTTTCCTCCCTCTGTGCGATCCCGGAGCACCAAAGCAGCAAATACAGCTGATTTGACTGTTAAAGTCCTTTTATTAAGCAAACGTTAGACTGAGACACACCTTTGTTATAATGTTGAGCAAACAAACAATTGTTTTTAATTGTTAATCTTGTTAAATTCTTGTTAAATTCTTCCTGTGCACGCTTCCGTGGCCGCCATTTGTCAGCCCATCGGTTTTTGTTACAACACCGGCCCACATTTCCAAGTTCGGCCCACATTTCCGGGGTGTCAGTGGTAACGCGTAACAAACGCGACGCGTCAGCAGTGATGCATAATCGATGCAACTTATACGACGAAGCAACATATTTATGGATTTTTCCACTTTTTTAGACATATTTGGACTGATGCGATTTATAGGGCAGTGTGATGTGTACGGCGGAAAATACGGTAGATTTGAAGTTCAGAAATTACATTTTTTTGACTTTTCTATAATATATGTTGGTGCATCAAGTAAAGACACAAAAAGACAAATCACATACTGCAAAACCAGAGTGAATACAATTCATTCAACCTTTATTAATACAGGTTAATCCCTTTGAGCCTTGGGGTCTCATTTACGAGAGACCTGATTAGAGACAATGACAGTATGGGAAGAAAAAAAAACCAACCTCTCCTAAGGTTGTTATGTAAAGTAGTGTATATGGATCCTTATATTCATTGTGACTTTATAAGAAAATTAATTATGTTTAAATCATTTCTCACATCAAGATGAAAAAAAAAGAAGCAAATAATGACATTTAAGTACAATTTTCTGCAAAGAAAATATATTTGTTGTGGAAACTGAAAGCTTGTCAGGCCAAGATAAAAATGTGCAAATAATTCAAAATTATCATTATTATTGTTTATCTACCATACAAAACTTTAATAAAACCGACTAATATTATTGTCAGTTGGCTTTGGCCCACTGGGAGAGCGGTTGCCTTCTGATTGGGGGATTTGATCTCCGACACATGCAGCGTGTCAGTGTTCCTTGGCGAGACGCTGAACACTGCCCCTGGTTTGCTTGTCAGTGTGTGAAGGAGGACGTAGAACGTGTTAAAAGTGCAACATAAAACAGAAAGCATTGCACGAGCTTGGGTGTGAATGAGAAACATTTTAAAGCACTTTGCAGAACCTGGAGAGGTTAAAATGGTGTGAAAAAAGCTGAAAACAAAAATCTAAAGCTTGTTCGTTTCAATCCTTGAGTAGCATTAAGCTATTTTAGAATCAAGTGTTCATCAAATTACCTTTAAATTATTAATGACATAATGAGACAACAAAGGCCACTGCAATGTATTGAGATTTTATATACTGTATTTTCTGGTGTATAAGTCACAATTTTTTGGATAGATTTGCCATAGATGCGACTTATACACTGAAGTGATTTATATATGCTTTTTTTTTTCCATATTCATGACGCATATTTTTACTGGCGCTTTAAATATTCATTCATACTGAAATGAACCAGAGTAAACATTACCATTTGCAGCCACTAGAGGTGCAAGAAGGCCCTCTAGGCTTTTGACAACTACCAGTAGGTGTATATGTTGTTCCTGTACTGCTACTCCAGCCAAACATTGACCATTAAAGTGCATTTATTAAGGAAAAAGTTAAACTGAGACACACCTCTGATATAATGACAAGCAAACAAATGATTGTTTATAAGTGTTAATCTTGTTAAATTTCGAAGAACTGCAACAGTGAGTCCTCCCGTGCACACTCCCACTGCCGCTAATCGAGTTTTGGCAGCCAATCGATTTTGACATTGGCCCATGTTTTCTGGGGTCAGCGGTGACACATAATGAACGCGACATACACTCCGAAGCGACATACATATGTATTTTTCCTCTTCATGATGCTGTTTTTGGCTGATGCGATTTATACTCTGGAGCGACTTATACACAGGAAAATACGGTATATATATATATATATTAGGAATGTGCGATATATACGGTACATGGTAGAAATGATAGACATTTAGCCTACGATAGAGATCTGTCTTCTACCCGCTAGCCGCAGTAATGTTGTGTTTGATGTAAAATCAGAGTTGTCAGATTTAATTGTTACTTTTTTTAAATTGAAAACTGTGTGTAAGTGGTGTTAAAGTGTAAAATTAGAATTGTCAGATTTAATTATTACTTTCTTTTTTTGTTGAAAACTGTGCGTATGCGGTGGTAAAGTAGTTTCTTCTAGAGCTAAGTAGCGAAGCTACAAGCTAACTACGGCTGGCTTGCTGTAGTGTTGCCTTATTCGGACGCATGTGCGAAACGCTGTGTTCCATCGAAAGTTTGTTTTTTCCGTCAAAAGTTAAAGTAAGCGTTGGTCAGCTTTAAAAAAACCTGCTCGAGCATCAATGTGTGGCATGGAGGCTGCACAGCTGCAGAAAGAAAAGCTTTGCAGAGAGTGGTGAAGGCTGCACAGAAATCTGTTGGAGTCAGTCTCCCCACCATCACAGACATCTACACCTCCAGATGCAGGAAGAGGGCCACCTGCATCATGAAGGACCCCACCCACCCAGCACACACACTTTTTGCCCCACTCCCCTCAGGAAGGAGGTTAAGGAGCATTAAGTGTAGAACCACTAGACTGAGGAACAGCTTCTACCCTGAGGCTGTTAGACTCATGAATCTCTAACTAGAATAATCACTGTGAAAAACCATATCATGTTGCTGCTGATCTGTTTCATGTTGCTGCTGATCTGTTTCAATGTTGATGTGTTCATGCGTGCACATCTGCTCACAGACTCATGTTCATGTTTGTGGTGATGTTCAATGTTTTATGTTATGAGTGCTTAGTGTATATTTAGTTGATGTTTTTCTTAGTTCATATCTTAGATGTTATTACTGTTTTTCTTATACATTTTATTGTTGGATGTAACTGGGACCCTGTGTACATAATTTCGCTCCACCACATGTACCACATGAGGTGCGAATGACAATAAAGAAACTCTGACTCTGACTCTGACTCTGACTCTCTGATCTGTAAAAGAACGCTGTGTTGTGTGATTTTATTGTGAGACCCTCTGGTCAAAGCCACAGAGGAAACTGGTCACCATTTTGTGTCAGCTCTCCTTAAAGCGAAAAGAGACATCCACTAGAGGGTTGAAGAGTGAAATGTTTCAGTGTAAAATGCTGCTCTCTTGCTGTTCATTTCTTAAGTGAGACTGGAAACCGTTAAGAATTAACAACATGTTATTTTGTTTAAAACATATGGCTAAAATTACATTTTCTATCTTTTGCACAGTTTTGCACTACAAGAAAGAAGCCTAATACTTGATTTGTTTTTTTATTTAAAAACTCTCTGGACCTAGTGGTGGAATTTTTTTAATTGAAATTATTTTGTGGTATAGCAGTTTTCAAAATAAATTATGGCAAAAGGACACCTTATGCTTTTTTTCATTCCTATTGCAAGTTTTATAGCAAAAACATATTGCAATATATATCGTTATTGCCACCCTTCACAATACATATCGTGATATGAATTGTATGCCATATCACACATCCCTTTATATATATATATATATATATATATATATATATATATATATATATATACAACCACCATCCATCACTCCCCGCCCCATTTTTATCAGCTAAGTATGTCAACTGCCTCCTTCCCTATGTGCAGTGTGACACAATAAAGCTGACTTAGCTTAAAGGAGGCTATTGTTTGATTTAGGATTGTGCTGAGGCGGTACAGGATGGAATGCTTTACAGCATTTAGAGAACAAGGGCACTGCAGTGGACTGTGGAGCAGAAAGAAATCACACAGAACAGAAAGGAAAATTTGAGATATTGAGCCAGAGAGAGCCACAGTTTCTTCTCTGTATCCTCCTCAACTTAATAACAGTGCAGCTGTGATGGAGTTAAAGATCTGCAGTTAAAGAACCAGCAGTTTTTTTCTTCTTCTGTAAAGCTAATAATAGACCATCTTTTTTATTCTAAGTATAGTAGACAGTTAACCCCAAAGGCTACTTATTCCCTACGGAATGCTCCGTAGTCAATATAAGTGCAGTTTAAGATCTTGTAGGTTCATAATGGGGAAGAAATAGGAAACTTTTCTGGTGTTAAAGCCCAGGTTTAATAGGTATGTGCCACAGTGTTTCAATTCACATATCATTTAATTCAAAATAGATAGTTGCACTTACTTTAAGAGCAAAATGCACATGTTAAAATGTAATCTAAGGTAGGTTTTTACATTGCAGATGAGCAGAAAGACATTTATGAGGAGTTCTATTGTTTAAGATGATGCATACGAGGAAGATGGAGTGGACAGAATGAAAGAGAGGCTTTGTGTATGCAGCTTGAATAGCTGTTTGCGTTAGTGTGTCTCAGCAGCGACCATCTCAATGTACCCCACATTCTACATGGCTTATGGGTGTATATGGAGGTGAATGTGCCTCAGTGCGTTTGGATGTCTTCACAGTTGAATCATTGTCTCCCACTATGGTTGTGTGGATAACTAATCCCAGCATGTGTCTGTGTGTCAGGAATTTGAAAACACTGAGGGAGAGGAGTACCAGGCAGACCTCTCCGCCCTGGCCTCTCCGTCGTCCCAGAATGGCCCCGAGGTTTACATCCTGCCCCTCACCGAGGTCTCCCTGCCTGTCTCCAAACAGCCCGGCAGATCAAGTAAGAAACAGCACAACACTCTGAACACAAAACAAACCTACGTGTAACTACGACATTCTGCTTTTAGAAGTTTTCCTAACAATCTTCACTGCAACAGAGTCATTTCTGATCACTGCCAGAAACACAGACAAGTCTCTTTTTATTGTTTTGCATTATCTTTTTGTTTTATATTTTATCCTGCAATAATCAGAATAATAAACTCTTATTCATTAAAATAATCAAAACGCTGAGATGGTCTTTTTTTTTTAAAAAGAACAATGATAAACATGTTTTGATGTCAGTACATCCTGCTTCTTCATTTAATGTTGGTCTCTAAATGTAATAAAGATGTTAAGCTAATATTTGTCCCATTACATTGTAACAAACCTCGGCAGACTTTTGCAATATCGAGGCATATATCGTAGTATTGTGTTTACTCACATTATTTGTTATTAAAAGTGACATTTTAATATGGATTCACATTTAAAAATATATATTTTTTTCTTTTAAATAAAAACATATAGAGATTTTCCAGTATATGAAGAAAACAAATAATTTAGAATGTGTCCTTGCTTGTCCTTTCATTTTACCCTTTTCTCAAATGAGAGACTAATATCTGAAGAGAAAACTGACTTACTGCAGGGGTGAAGCCTAGGTTTCTGATCATAATATTGATTCTGAAGCTTTGTGAGCTTATTTAAATGTATCATCCTTTACATTTTCATCAATAAAAAGTGGTGCCTCATCCCATTTTATTAACTTAATCTAATGTCAGAATTTCATCAAGCATCCATTCTGAGTTTGCGCATTCAGCTTGTATTCCAGAAATCTGAACAGCATTTCTCTTTCATCTGCTTGTATTTTATCAGGTCGTCCAACCTTATTTTAAAATGTGTGTTATTGTGTCAGCGTGAGCCACATCCTGGGTGTTCAGTTTGTCTTAGCCTGCATGACTCACTGGCTGTCTGCGCTGCACGCTGCTCTGCCAGAAGAGGAGGCTAGTTGCTGCTCAGCATCCCAGGATGAGAGCGCCAACAGTGATTGGACGAGGCAGCCTGAGGCTCGCAGCCAATCACGGCGCTCGCCTCTGTCCCTCGTAGTGACGGCCGTGTGATTGGTCCAGGTGTTGCAGGGCGAGGAATGAATAGATGGTGAAAGGAGAGATTGTGAAACAGGAATTGTTCCTTTCCACTCTGAGTAAGGAGAATGATTTACTGTATGAATCATTCTCGTTTTCTCCAGGAAACTTGTTGTTGCACTTAACTTTTGGCACACATCTTCATTTATCTTGTGTATTGATTTAACGGGGATATTATTAGGTATTTTTCTAAATTAATAAACCATTGCTTTTGCTTTATTCCTAATAAAGGCAGATGTTTTAAAGAGAGAAACGTCTACCAAAATGGCTATATGTTTGCTGACAATGACACCAGTATGTTAAATGTTAAGAACGCAGAAGGGGATTTTTATATACAGCAATTAATTTTCTTGTTATTGAAATGTCCCTTATACATATTAACTTTATGCACATAAGTTTTCCATGCACACAATGAATGGATAGGTCTTGTTGCTCCTACAGTAAAACCACCAGTTGTATAGCTGATAAATACATCATGAATGGTGTTTTCTACAACAATTATACATCGAGACGAACACACGGTTCAGTGTTTCCCATGGGTCCGACAGAGTTGATGCTTTTGTCTTTTGTTCAAGAGGTCAAGTAAAATTTCACTGCAGAGGCTCGATGCATCAAAGTGAGTGTGTGAAGCCATTGTGTTTGTATCCCACTAACGGCTTGTTGGGTTGTGCCATTCCTTCTGGGAATGTCATTAGCGGGGCAGGAATGCACACTCACACAGCCCATGTTAGAAAAATATCACCACCGTCTCAATTTAAAACTCTTATCTCCGTCAGGCAGGGAGGAGGCTCAGGGGTTATGATGGTCAAGTGTGGGTCTACTGTCACCGTGACAACCTCTGCCCAGCGTTCCAGTAAAGAATGGGCCTTGTTTACTCAGTTGTGTGTTCAGTGCATTAGGTACCAGGAGACAGTGTGAGCGTGTACGTGAACATCACAAACAATGGTTCTCATTTAAGACGGCTGGCCAGTGGGGGAGCAGAAGACCGGACTGAAATGTCCGAGGAACGCATCAGCGGAGGACTGGCGTTATGGGCCTAATACAGTGAGGGGTCTGTGAGGGGTAGGAAAAGTGCGGTGGCATGCACAATGGCCTAAAAGTGGTGGTGGTGGTGGTGGGGGGGGCTTCAGATAGGGATGGTCAGTCTGAGTGACAGAGATCTTTTTTCCTGCACTGAGTGACAGAGATCTTTTTTTCCTGCACTGAACAGAACAGTGTTTGTTTCATGTTTGGCTGAGGAACGATGCTGTCCCGGGTGACAAGGGGCCATTATGTGGACCTTATGTCACTACAGGGTGTCTTGAAGCTGCACATAGAGCTGGTGCGTCAAACGGCATGCTACCAACATGCGTGATGGGCACAGCAGACCAGAGCGCTGCTTCGGGACTCCTGTACTGAGCCATCAGCAAATCGGTTCTCCGACTCGGTTCTCCGACTTGAATTCGTCTTTTACTTCCGTTTGCTGTTTATTTTAATGCTGTATGTTTAGGAACCAAGGATTTTAATATTTGCTCAACAGGTGGAAAGCCCTCAAGGAGGACCGTTGCATGTTTGTGTGTGTCCCAGTTGGAGGATGAGCTCGGTGCAGATGGAAAGAGGCTTGTTCAGCTGTGCAAGGGCTCGGTGGGTTAAATCCTGCCGAGGCTCTCACACACATACTGTGACCATGAGCTCGTTCTCACATACACACAACAACGCTACGATGCCTGGGGCTGGAACTGGGGCCAAGGGCTCTTGGTTCTCACACTCTGAATCAATACTTGATCTCAGCCGGGGTCTCGGAGTCAGTCCCTGTCACAGTGCTGAGAGCGGCTGGCCGCTAAACTCTGCAGTCCCCATCATCTCATCGCTCACCAACATCTGCATTCCTCAATTATGAGGATTCACGGAGGTATTTTATTCTGCAAAATCGTGTTGCCTTTTGTTGTATTTTAAAAGTTACTGCTTGAGTGGGTCAGGAAAATGTTGATTGCACTATAATGCAACATTGTCTTTATCTGAAAACAACATTTAATTTTTCTTTTTGCTTTGAACATTGCAACACAATAATTGTTTTTCATATTTATTTCCAACCAAAGCAATTTAAAATTGTTTCCTGATTAAAACTAATCTTGTGTTGCCGATATTCTCTTCCAGTACAGCTGCTGAAGTCATCAGACATTGGCCGCCACAGTCTGCTGTATCTAAAAGAGATGGGACATGGCTGGTTTGGAAAGGTAAAAGCTGCTCTTTTTTTCAATACAAATATTTATATGTGTTGAGTCCAAAGATTTTATTACTCCACATAAATGCTTAAAGCTTAAACCTTAATGTCTTCATCGTACTCTAACAGACTTTCCACCACTTCTTTGTGTTAATCTAATGAAGATCTCATTTACAGAATCAAATCTTTAGCACTGTTACAATAGATTCCTTACAGTTTGCCACATACATGCTACGATGACACTTACACTTGTCACACCAGTTTCACCAGGTTTCTTCTGGTTTTCAGTCTGGACACTTGTATTGATGGCGTTCATACTGAATAACATTTTATTCCTGCCTGGGACTGTTTATTCCTTTGCCCTCTTTGCATATAGGTTCTGTTGGGTGAGGTCAGTGCAGGAGTCAGCACTACCCAGGTGGTGGTGAAGGAGCTGAAGTCCAGTGCCAGCATCCAGGATCAGATCAAATTCTTGGAGGAGGTGCAGCCGTATCGGTCAGTGCACTAAACATCTTCAGAGTACAGCTCTTCAGTGGACGAACAGCTCATCGCAGTGTGAATGCACAGTCAAATTATTGTTCATTGTTCTAGTTGTTCCATGTCTTTGCTGTGGCAGGACCCTCCAGCACCCTGCCCTCCTGCAGTGTCTGGCACAGTGTTCAGAAGTCACCCCGTATCTACTGGTCATGGAGTTTTGCCCTCTGGTGTGATGACAGAATTTATTTCTTACAGTTGTTTATTCTGTTCTCAGACTGATCCTCAGTCAGAACAACGTCAACCCTCTTTCCTTTCCTCATGTCAGGGTGATTTGAAGAATTATCTACGCAGTTGCCGATCCGCTGACTCAGAAACTCCTGACATTTTGATTCTCCAGAAGATGGCCTGCGACATTGCATCAGGGCTTCTTCATCTACACAAATACAACATCACTCACAGGTTTGTTGCACAGATAGTTGTCATTCTTATTCTGATATTAATGTTTTCAAAGGAAGCTTCCACCTAAATGGTCTTCTGCGCCCCCCTATGGTCTCTTCCTGCAACAAAATCCTGGTGCTGCCTGAGTGGTTGACACAAACTCCAGCATCAGTGATTTTGTTGCTGGGGGTGAGCCCCTTTCACTCCCTCTCTCTCTGCCATGCGGTGGAGACCAAGGCAACAAATCTCAGACTTCAAAACTGTAAAATTGCTGGCTCCTCAGATAAATAATGTTATTAACTTACTTTTTGTTTTGAGTGTTTCTGTTCAGTGCCCTGAGATGACTTCTGTTGTGACTTGGCACTATAGAAATAAACTGAATTTAATTTAATTAAAAACAACATGTGGAGAAGGTGACATAACCTTGAATGTCCTAATATTAGTGTGTGCCCTCTCACAACTGTAAAGAAACACTTTATGTTACTGGTAATATGTGAGTTTCATGCTTTACTTTAAACAATAATATTGATAAATTACTCACAACTTCATAAAAATTATAGTGAACATTAAAAAAACAGTATTCAAAGCAGTTGGAACCAAACGGCGTAATATATATTGATCACATGGTTTCTTCTTTTCCCCACAACAGTGACCTGGCTTTGCGAAACTGTCTGCTAACATCAGAAATGTCGGTAAAGATCGGAGACTACGGACTTTCTCACAGCCGATACAAGGTTTGATAATTTACCATCTTTCAAAGACTCCAACCCCCCTGTGCTTAGCTGTTCATGCTGTTTGGTCCTTCAGGATGACTACTACGTAACGCAAGACCAGATTTGGGTGCCTCTGCGCTGGATTGCACCAGAACTCATAGACGAAGTTCACGGAAACCTGCTGGTTGTCGATCAAACCAAAAGTAGTAACATGTGGTGAGATACCTGAGCACAAACAGAAAATATTACCTAAGAATTCATGAGATAGCGCTGCTATAAAAACCTGCTTTGAGGAAAATTGATTAGATTTGACTTTTTTTTCTCCTATTCTTTTTCCAGGTCACTGGGTGTGACTATATGGGAGTTGTTTGAACTGGGAAACCAGCCATACAGACACTACTCTGACAGGCAGGTGTTGACATATGCTGTGAAGGAACAGCAGCTTAAACTACCCAAACCCCAGCTCCAGTTCCCTCTGGACGATCGTTGGTAAGATATTTATCTGCTCAGAGAAACATATTTTATTCAAATGCAAGATGATGCACATAGAATATAAATTATAGGGCAGTAGGTCTAACAGGCCAATTAATTTAAAACTACTTAATGGTTTCTATTTTAACAATAGATGTACTTATGGTGGTGCACTGTAGCTATATATCTCTTTTTGCAAGCAGGGGCAGATGATCAATACCCTTTTTATTCTTTATGATCCACTCAGCGTCAACCAGAGTTAAATCGCCCCATTTATCTTTACCTGGAAGTCTCCCAAACATGTTTATATCCATTATTTTTTGTCACTGTTGTCCGTCAGTGGAATAAGCATGTTTGGTACTAAGATACACTGACACACGAAGAAGATCTTCTAACTGTGTCAGCATCTGCACTGCACCTCTTCCAAATGCTCTGCCATTGACTGGAGCAATAAATCTGTGCCAGGTGCTGGTAAAAAGTGCTGATTTCTGGAGTTCTTTTTAAAATTGCATTCTTATTTCTCTCGGATCAACTCTTTAACTTCTGCCTTGGAAGAACACATTTATTTATTTGAAAATATCTTGTATAAAATTCCTTCTTGAGAGTAGTCCAACTACAACTTTTTTGTACTTGTTTCAGGTATGAGGTGATGCAGTTCTGCTGGCTACAGTCAGAGCTCAGACCCAGTATTGAGGAGGTACACCTTTTGGTCACATACCTGTGTGCCAAAGGCTCTAGTGAAGCTGAGGAAGACTTTGAGCAACGCTGGAACGTCTTGAGACCAAACTCACTTGGTAGCACGTCACACACAGCTTCTTCCACATCCCTGGTCCTTACCCCCACATCCAATTCTGCTGACGTCCCCATTGCAGAGCAAATACAGACAGTGGAGCTGGCCTCTTCTGCCTCGTCCTCCTTCCCTCTTCTTCAGCACTTCTCAGACAGCTTTCAGTCTGACAC
Source organism: Nematolebias whitei (assembly GCF_014905685.2). Lineage (NCBI taxonomy): Eukaryota > Metazoa > Chordata > Actinopteri > Cyprinodontiformes > Rivulidae > Nematolebias > Nematolebias whitei. The sequence goes on from NC_056512.1 coordinate 33,723,595, forward strand.
TGGGGATGACCTGCTGACTGTCACTGAGACAAGCCACGGTCTCAACTTTGAATACAAATGGGAACAAGCCCGAGCCGAACAGCCCTACTGCTCTTCTTCTTCTAGTGGAAAACTAGGCCAGGAAAACCCACACTACCAGGATATTTATTATTCAAACACAGGAAGCTCCTCAGGGGGCTGCAAGACTGACAGTCTGACATCAAGCGTATCCCCGTCCTATTATGAGCCTGAACATACAGGTATTGTCCCAGTGCTGAGTGCCCACAGCCCCTCAGTTAGCAGTGAATACTACATTCGCATAGAAGAACCAGTCCAATGCAACATCAAGCTAGAAGATGATGTTGTGGACTACAGCTCAGGACTGGAAACTACTCACATCAGATCATATTCTGAGAATTGCACTGGTTCTTCTACAGCACAGCCTTGTGCTTACTGGTCAACTGCTGACAATACCACATTAAATTACTCTGATTCAAGTCCCACAATTCAGCAAACCATGCAGCCACTGCTCGCTCGTTCATCTGGCAACCGTCCTGTAAAGTTAGGTCACTCTTATAACTCCCTCCCATCTGATTTCAGTAAAATAGACCACTGTGAACAGTCAGCAGTATTCAAGACACATAAACAGTCCTCTTCATATGATTTGAAAACATCACCAGAGTCCCAAACAGCTGTTTTGCATCCTGAGGTTCCCTTTGAAAATCCACAGAGTTTATCACAAGCTGTTAGCAGCCCCAGTTTAGGGTTCTGCGATCCTTACCTCGAAACAAACACAGTTAACGAAAGCTTCCAAAGTCAGGTAGGCTCACTAAAAAAGACCTTTCCCATTCTTAATCACATTGATATAAATATAGGAACAGATGATGGCCTGTTGTTGGGGCGGCGGAGAAGTGAAGAAGAAGAAGTTGACTTGTTTTCTGAGGGAGAGGCCACTAACTGGATCTCAAACCATTCAGCAAACAATAACAGCTTGAGTGTTGACAACAGGCAGACAGGCAGTGGAAGGGACATTTCTGTGAACGTTCCATCCAACACAACGGAATTATGGTCTTTAACCAAGGCCACAACAAGAACCTTCCAGAGTTCTAAACCTTGTGACAGCTTGAAGGGCAGTGGAGGTTGTTCTGGTTGGAGTACTGCTTGTGAGCCCAAGTTAGACTCATACGTCCACTTATGCCACAAAGAGAGAGAAACCTCAGCTCAAGTGGAAAGGCATACAAACTTTAGCAACTCACAAAGCACTCACTCTCTCCTCAGTTCAAACACAACCAGTGAAACAAAGGGTGGACAAATGGAAGCTAAATATGAATCATTACCTCACAGAGAGGGGTTGTACACCGAGACACCTGAGGCAAGTTATTTTAAGTACCCGTGCTCTTGGAAGGAGCCTCAGGCAGGTCAAACAGTGTCTGATGGGCAGAGAAAGATCGCTGAGGGAATCTCAACTGAAGCATCGCTTGGTCTGAGCAGCATGAGGCTCACATATGCACAGACCTCAGAAGGCAGCAGAACATTGGATAGTGGAGTGGGGGTAAGAAAGTCCAGCAGTTGCCTGGTTGAACTTGACTACAGTGAAGATGATGAAGATGACATCACTGATATCACATCAGGGATCTTTGCTGACTTCCACCTTGACTTGAGCGAGGTTGAGGAGGACGACCTCAGCCCAAGGAAAAATCAAGAGAGGGTTTCTAACTCTGTGGATGCCATTAACCTGACATCATCTGTGACAAGCTCCTGTTCCCAGGGCTTCAGCCCAGATCCTTTCAATATCCCCATCTTGCCTAAATCCCTGGATAGTGGCTATGACACAGAAAACAACGAATCCCCAGAGTTTATCTTCAAAGAGCTTGGAGATCCCCTGGGCGGTGAGAATGGCCCGGTGCTTGGTGGAGAATCTGAAATTGCTCTACAGGTTAGTTTAGGGCAGGGGGTCGGCACTTCCATAAGCACTTCAGAGCTACATGTAAAAGGCCTGTTTGGCAAGAATCCATACAGGGACTCCGCTTATTTCTCTGACTATGATGCAGAAAATGAGAGGAGTCCCAATGAGGGAAACCATAAGTTCTTTGCAGGTTCAGAGAACCATCATGGCTCAGCTAATATTTTTAACTCTGTAGAAGACAGTTCTGTTGAAAGGCAAATCAACAACGGAGAAAGTTTAACTAACCTGAGGCACGTTGAAAGTAGTGTTTTGCTGAATCTCTCAGAGGCTGACTCTAACTCACACAACACTTTCTCCACCCCTGGGTTGTCCATGCTGTCACCATTTCCTCCACAGATGGGTGGGTGCCTGACCAAAGAGTCTGCCCCTGCAGAGGAGGATCTCGGTTTGGAGACAGAGCACTCAGCGAATGAGCCTACGTCAGATGTAGGCTCCTCCACTGGGTCAGAACCTTGCTCTTCTGTCCACCAAGCCACCACAAACAGTGAGGGGAGCAGGGGAGCAGAAGGCTGCTACTCTGTCCATTCATTGCTTTCTGGATGCACCATAAATGACTGCAGAGAGGAGTCCTGTGAGGAAACAGAAAATGGTGGATCCCCTGATGAAAAGGAGGTGCCTGAAAACAGTCTCATCAACAAGGACACAGAAAACAGAGCAGAATGCGTCCACATCAACGAGGAAGACTTTGAAGACATAGATGCAGGTGAAAGTGACAGCCTGTGTGAAGAGTCTAATGGTCATCATGACCTTTCCACATCCTCATCTTTGCTGGAGCTTTGTGGAGAAGATGTAAGAGCTCCGCTGGAAGAGGCGGAGGATGAAGACGACTCTGATGACAGCGAGTCTGATGAGGAGCTAAGAACCTACAACATCCAAGATGAAGACAGTGAGGAGAGTGAGGAGGATGTCACCACAGTACCAGTGGTGGTGAGTGACTGCAGCAGGGCGAGCCACCTCCGCGGTCTCCTGAAGATGCCCACCCTCCTCACCCAGTCCTTTTGTGATGAGCTGGAGACAAAGAAGAAAGCGGTGTCCTTTTTCGATGACGTCACAGTGTTTCTTTTTGACCAGGTATGATAGGTCAGAGTTGATTTATTCTATTTTTGCATAAACAGTTATTTAATTGCTTTTTCTAACTTTCAGGAGAGCCCCACTGGAGAGCTGGCTGACAATTCATTCTCCACAGGAAAAGAGTCCAGTGAGCAGGAGCCTTCAGACTCAGAGCTCAAAGCCGAGTCCTCTGATCCTCATTGTGTTTCTGAGGAAGCCGATGAAAACACCTCTGAAGAAGGTGAGAGCATATGCCACATTTTTTTTTTTACAATCCATGACTGTGTATTCTGGATTTATCAGTGTCCTTGGCCATCTGCATGCATTCAGGTGGAAGTTGTGATTGGGAAGATGACCGTTCCTTTGAGCCCTTACCACCTTCACTTCACACAGTCCCTGACCCCGTGTCCTCTCCCACATCCACCTCCAATGCCGATGAAGCTCCTAAACCTGTCCCCGTGCCACATAACCGTTTCATGGTCTCAAGATTCTCTATCACACATGTGTCCGACACCCACATAAGCTCAACAGGTCTGTTTTAAACCTTTCCTTTATGTTGCTTAGACTGCTCAGTAATCTACACCCATTTTTGAACAACTTTGTTGCTTTAAAATGGCCACTGCAAGATGAAAGTTATTGGTTCAGCCATTTATTTGTTTATATCTGTAGAAGATGTTTTATGAAGTAACCTCCATCACTTGTGTCCAACAGGTAATGGTGAAGATGATCCAAAGGACTGAGCAGTCGTTAAAGAAGACAAGAGAAGTTCATCTCAAACACAGAGAAATCACATGATCTTAGTTTAGATGATTTACAGAGATTTATTTTTAATCAGAATTTGGGACATCTGACTTGGTGACCCTTTATGAGACAGTGCCTCATACTGTAGTCAGACACCTGATTGATTTGCACACTTTTTATTCCGTGAAGAAAAAGCAAAAATGGTGCAAGAACAGCAACCCCAGAGTCTGAAGTTATCTTGTTTGCAGAAATATATAAAGATTATTATTGTACTTCTAACTTACAGCACACACACAACAGTACATTATTTGTTCAGTGCTGCACCAGTTTCTTTTGGTGACCACTCAGTTCTTTAAGAATGTAAAATAGAAACCATTCTTAAAGTCCAACCCTAAAAAAAAAAGTGCATCATAGCTGCTGCTCCTCCTTTCATTGGCTGCCTTTACGCATTCCACTGCTCAAGCTATTTTCATCAACTAAAGACTGTTCCAGACCTCAAACGTCAGACTCGACGATTTTTGCAAAAGAAGCGGCGACTATGGTGGCCCTGAGGTGTAAATTAACATTTGAAAAAATGGAATTACATTTTAAAAAACAACAAAAAAACATTTTAAAAATGGAATTACAGTATGTTGGGAAAAAAAAAATTAAATTTGAAAAAAAAAAAAAAAAAACTAAATTACATTTGAAAAAATGGATTACATTAAGCCAAAGTGGAAGTGGCCAGAATTACATTAGAAAAAAACAGAATTACGTTTGATAAAACAGAATACACAAAATAAGTCTTTAAATTATATATATATATATATATATATATATATATATATATATATATATTGGATTCTCAATTAAAAAACAACTGAATGAATGGCACAGACCCCACATCCTTCATGAGTTTGTATTGTTAATAAAGTTAACACACACGCACGCACACCACCACTTAGTTTGTTTTAATGTAATTCCGTTTTTTTCCAATGTACAGTAGTTCCTGGCTACTTGGCGGTTCGTTTATCGCGAACTCACTCTATTGCAGTTTTTCAAAATAAGATTGACATGACACACAAATGGGTGATTGATGGATGAGACGCATAATCGGCATGGATTTTATCAATTCAAAATAAATTATAAATTATTTAGCACTTGCTGCACCTGTGTGCAGCCCAGAGCTGGAGAAAAAGCTTCCTGCTGCACCTTTGTGCAGCCCACACTGCAGGATAAACTTCCTGCTGCAGCTGATCAGCTGATCTCTGTGCAGAGCGGAGAAGTGGGTGTGGCCAAGAACACTTGCAGGTGGCTGAGAGCAGCGGGGGCAGAGGGAAATCATGACATTCTGTGGCTCTTTTAGAGCGTTTAGAGTTTAGAAACATTTTTAGAATATTACAAGAGTGGGGTTTAAAATGCCTTAATATATACACACACACAGACACTAAAATAAACTACTACTTAGGCTACTACTTGTACTGCTATTCCTACTTTGAGGTTTTTCACTTATCATGGGACTTCAGGGTACGGATCCCCCGTGATAAATGAGGGATTGTAATTCCATTTTTTCAAATGCAATTCCGTCCACTTCTGCTTTGACCACTTCCACTTCAGCCACTTCCGCTTTGGCTTAATGTAATTCAGGTTTTTTTTTTTTTTTTTCCCCATATGTAATTTCATTTTTTTCAAATGCTCATTTCCACCTCAGGGCCACCGTAAGCGACACATCTTAAAACACCAGCCATGACTGGTGGTGATGCTGGTGGTTGAGCTGAGCTTGTGACATAAATGCAAGTCGTATACAGATCATGGTGACTGTGATACAGAAAATCAAAAGTGTTGCCACCACTATATTCTTCAGCCTTTGCTGCACTTTATGTAGCCCATCCTGGATTAAAAATAAGCAGAAAATTTGATTTTCTGTTTTTGGTGATAGCTACAGCTTTGTTTGAAAACATATTGGTCTTTTAATGTAATTTCTTAATCATTGAAGTGAAATCAGAAAATGAGGTGTTTCCACTTGTTCCAGTGGCATCAACATGCTGAATGTCTGTTCTTTTTATGCATCTCTTGCTTAAAAATCTCATACACAAATTATGTACTACCTTGTGCTGAATGCCCGAGCCTGACGTGTATGAACTAAGCAATCAGAAAAAGACATTGTATGAATCTTATATCATGTAGCTGGTAGCTTGACTTGAATTACTTCTGCTGTATTGACAGATCCCTTCTCTCTAGTTCTGTAGTTCCGAGTGCCAATATCTTACCTTTCCAACTTGCCTTTTCAAGCTGTGCAGAAACATTGCCAGCATTTTTGTATGACCATTCTGAAACGGTAACTAATGCAGGATGACAGTCTCAAATTTGCCAAAGAAATATTGAAAAGCCCGTTGGTCTGAGCAGCAGATACCTTTGGAGAAGGTGAGTTATGCACTGGGAGTAACATCACCGTTTCCATTTGTTCCTCACTCATGGCTGTTGTACCATCCATCCCCTTCAAATATATACATATAAATGAATAAATTCAAGTAATTTTTCCCCTTCTTGTATTTGTGATAGATTTATTTGAATTTATGTCAAAGATCTGTAGGTACAAACAAAACGTGACAATGTAACACATAAAAAAGGGGCAATTGTGCACATTTAAATTTATTTTAGACAAGATAATTTATACACATGTTCTGTACAGTACAGGTATAATACAAACGAGGACAAACATGAGAAATGAAGATGAGCGGTATGCACGTATATAAAAGTGTAAAAAAAAAGAAGAAGCTTTTTTAAAATGAAAGCCTAGTTTACTAGATTAGATTTGTAAATAAAGCAAGCCCATATCACACAGTGTAAATGACTCATCTGTAAAAATAAAAAAAATAAAAATTCTAACTTACTTTCTTTGCTGCAACTCAACGTCAGCTCAATCACACAACCATTCATATACACATTTTGTGCTTCTCACTTTCATCTTGATCTTCACATCGTATCAAAACAGCTTCTCTCAGTTTCATGTCCCACATGAGTGTACCGTGTAATACTGAGAATGAAAGCTCAAAAACGATGACAATACTGTACCTTATCTGTAAAACTAATACTCCTTTTAAAGCTAAACATTAAATAAAAACAATCCCGTTATATATGCATTTCCCCCCATCTTCTGAGAGTCTGCCAGACTAGATATTGCTGAAATTCAAATAGAGGGAAAGATAAGCACTTCAGAATATACATCTGTATTTCTGTAGAGCTGCAACTGCACTATGCGGAAGCTTGCTTGAGCAAAAAAAAAAAAAAAAAAAAAGAGCTAAAACGAAAATTAAACAAAACAAAAAGGTGAAACAATCCCATCAATAATTTCAGGATCATAAAAGTACCTGTGGAAGTCTGCTGCACATTCCCTTAAACCAATTTATAGAACAGAAACCAATATATGAATAAAAAATAATGCAAAAAGGCACAGTTCCCACATTAAACATCTGGGTTACTGTACATCAACTATTACCTATGAACTCCTATATAATTTAACAGATGTGGATTTATAGTTACGTGACAAACCGTCTGCTTCGAGCCGCTTGTGCTTCTCCATTCAAACCAATTTCATGCTGGAAGAATCGTTTCCAAACATTTCATGTTTACCCTCCAGTCTCAAAGTAATGCAGACTGAGCCTTCACTCCTAAATAATGTAAATAATACCAAATAAAATCTGTCGTGTATAGTGTAAAATTAAAACAAAAAGCTAATCCTATAATAGAAGTGCAGATAATTAGTTACTTCCTAGCCGTACCTTCAACAGAACTGATTTCACTATAATACGGTCTACTGCCACGGTTTCTTCCTGACTGTTCAGGCCGAGACATTCAGTAGAGGTAAAAGCAGTTTCAGAAAAATTTATTGGAAATTCTTTAATTTTCTGAGCAAAGTAACTAAATTCCCAGTTCTTGATTATCAATACAGCTCCCCCCTGAATCCCATCTCTTGGTTCTCCTGTGGTATTAAAGCATGCCAGTGATGGCTATTATGTAGCCATGAGTGGGAACAGTGGGGGGCAGCAGGCTGCTAGTAGTAGATGGGTGCAGATCGGTCGTCAGTGAAGGTGGGCCGGAGGAAGATCTCTATTGAGCGGTCACTGCGGGGAGAGGAGGGGTGGGACAGGGGACACTTTTAGTTAGCATGAACAAAATAGCTATTTTTGATATATACATAAAGGTCATTTTAGTACCACAAGCCCTTTTTTTTTATTGAATAACTGTAAATAAATAATAAATGTTTTGTGAGCGCAGGCATGGGGTGAGAAAAAACAAAATACAGCCATGAAAAAGAGTTAGTGATAGCATGGAGGGTTAGTGTCTTCTCTGTGCGATCGTGTTAGGAAGGAAAAATAAAAATAAAACCCAAAGACTGCTGGATTGTGCAAATCAAACAATAGCAAAAACAAAAACAATTAAAAACAAGGATTTCCATTGCCCAGCCAGTGAAAGCAGAAGCAGGCAGCAACAACGTGAAGAAAGAATGATTGGTTAGGAGACGATGGAGACTGGTGACTTACGGAGGTCCTGTTCCCTCAGAACCGTGATAATTCTGGACCCAAACTGAAAGGTAAAGAGAACCTTTGGGTTTGAATGGTTCATATCTCACATCATGCATGGATCACAATTTGTTGGACACTTGTTAGTCTGATGCAAGATGAACATACCATAATTAGCTGGAATGACGAATGCAACGCAGGAGTGCACACTTCATGCTCAACATGCCATACCATGTGCAAAACCCATTTTTAACTGAACACAAATTTTAATGTAAATTAAATTATAATATATATATATATAAAAAAAACGGGTTACATCTGGCAGAATGTCTACTTTTGATATTCCAAATACAACTCACAGACAAGAAAAAAAAATAAAATAAAACTAGGCAGGCAGAAAAGTTCAGGTACAATACACACACTGAACACCACACACACATTCTCTACAGCGAAGATGCTGTGGATGCTGGGGGAGGTGCAGGGATGAAACGTGCACAGCCGGGACAGAGATTTACTCACAAAAGTGCTCATTTTTTTTAATATTCAATAAGGGAACAAAAAAAAGTAAAACAAAATTGTAAATAATGCCTTCTCACTGGCAGAACAGACTTCTCCACAGACCAGACTGTTTATTAATATATAGATGTGTGTTTTATTTAGAATAGTTTCGTAAAAAGTCACCATACATTCAAGGTCAATTTTTTTTAGCATCACATTTTCCAGTTTTCCTCCACAGCATGCATTAGATAAACATTTGCTAATCAGCAGGTGTTCGTTGATTCTACAAATATGTTAGTGTTCATTTTTTAAGAAAAGACCGAAAAAAAGAAAAAAGGAAAAAGAAAAAGGGAAACATTACAGAGTCACTCAGGGAATACAATAATAAATAACAAGAAAAGCTGCAAAAGCCGTCTTTTTTTCCCAACCTGTAAATGTAAACAGCTGTAATTGAGGATACTCATTGAAAGATCGCGCAGATCACTACAGCTTCAGGTGATCAATAAAATATGATAAAATCATTTAAAGAAAATTGGTGTAAGGGGTTTAACGTCACCAAAAATAAAACGGAAGTAGTTTCAGCCAGGATTTGTTACCGTATTGTTCGGACCATAAAGGCGCACTTAAAATCCTTTAATTTTCTCAAAAATCCACAGTGAGCCTTATGTATTAAACCTGGTTGTTCTTACTGACCTCGAACCAATTGTATGTGGTTATTGTGAATGAGTTGAATAAAGTTTGACTTGTCTGTTTTGTTTAGTTTATAATCCGGTGCGCCTTATAGTCCGGAAAATACGGTAGTTTATTTGTAAACGTTTGTGTATCTGTAGGTGCAAAGGTTATTCAAGCACACATTTTAATGTGAGAAAGCAAACTGAATTGACAAAAAAATATTTGATATAGCTATATATAACGTTAAATGTAGAAACTTTCAAAATTTGCTTCATTGCACATATATTGTGTTTCATAAAGGAAGGGGATCAAAAGCAAAGTAAGGCAAACATGACATCGTCTGGACAGAAAATCTGAGCACTGACACAAGGAAGCACAGCAGGACCTATGGGAATGTCTCGTAACAGAAACATTAGCTGCTGGACAGCCTCTGAACTTTACTTTGAACAAAGCTTTTTGAGCGTTTGTCTTGGATGAGAACTGAATAACATTTGGCCCCAAGGTGCTTGAAAAGGCCGTCAGTAAGTGGCTTAAGTACGATGACACTGAAGTCTTTTGGCACTTGTACAGTACATGAACATGTCTTTCGGTTTAGACAAAAATGACACAACCATGTACATGCATGAAAGACAAGCAGTAGCAAAGGCAGTCTCTTGAGAGATCCGTCCATGATGGTGGACTGCGATCAAAGAGTTTTCAGAGTCCGTAACGCTGCATGCCGAGCAGGTAGGCCCCGCTCAGGCTCTCTCGCTCAACGCAATCCTCCACCCACCAGCCGCTACTGTCCACACCGACGCCACCAGCAGCAGCACCCAGGACGGACAGCAGGAGGAAAGGAGGGACCCGGGGAGGAAGAGAGGACAGAAAGGAGGGATGAAACTGGCCTCTTCCATTTGGAGAAGGGGTGTGTGTGGAGGCAGAAGGGGAAGAGGTGGAGCTAAGTGGACAGGAGGGAGGATAAGAGGGAGGAAAGATGGGGAGGAGGAGGCCCCTGTGCTATCCGGAGCTGTCTCTGTTTCTGTCTGTATGCCTGTTCTCACACAGTCGAAATCAATTTGCCATCAGGACTGTCACTGTGGAACAAAGAGAGAAGGAAGCTTGCCAGGTCGGACACACTCAGAGAAATGGAGAGAGACAAGACAGGCACAGTGAGGCGGGGTGGGTTTAAGGAGAAGTGCAGGTGAGGGGTCAAGAAATCTGTTTCGCCCCACCTGCAAACTCCAAATCCACCCACCAAAATCAGGAAGATCAGACTCAATTCCATCATCAACACCACATGTTTGCTGGAACAATGTGTTCTACAATTTGGGATTTTTTTTTTTTCTCAAATACACTAAAAATAATATTTAAAAAAAAGTTGCTGTTGATGAGGAAATTTTTACGTCATGTCTGTAGCTGGAGGGATGTAGGATTAATCAGATTGGGTGAATACACCCTGCACGACAGTGTTGTCTCAAAATACTGATACAGAATTAAAACTCACAAACATTTAGAGCAGACAGGAGTGTGTTTGTGTAAAAGCTTGACACTGGTGCTCAAAGCCCCAGGCTGACGAGCACTGATGACTGAGATGAGGTCAGCATGATGTCTACCATCACAACACATACTGTATACTCCAAACACCAGTACAATTATACAGCCAGTCCAGGACATTTAACTATTTCCCACTCATTCATACAATTACCCCTCCCCAAACACAAATAAACCAGTTTACACACATTTATATACATATATAGAAGGATGTACTGCCTGACTGGACAGAAAGAAGCACAGTATATTTTCTAACCTCAGCTTCATCAAATAAACTTGAGAGTGAGCAAGAACTTAACTAGATTAAAGCTAAACACACTCATCTGATAAAACTGAGAAACTGGGGGAAAATAATCCTACTAAACCACAATCAGTATTAAGAATGATTTAAAATTGCCTTAGGTGGAAAAGTAAAAAGCCAGCAAAAATGTTTAAATCAAACAGTGTACAACAGAAAAGACGAAGAGTTTCTTAAAACTACAGTAATTTAGATCTATTCAACTAAACTATGAATAAGTTAATGAATAAATGCATAAAATAAATGGGGCCAAAGGTCAAAGTAAAAATGTATATAAAAAAACGTAATGTTCAAGATCTAAAAAACAAAAGTGTGTGTGTGTGTGTACATATATACACACAGGTGCTGGTTATAAAATTTGAATATCATGACAAGTTGATTTATTTCAGTAATCCCATTCAAAAAGTGAAACGTATATTATATTCATTCATTACACACAGACTGATCTATTTCAAATGTTTATTTATTTTAATGTTGATGATTATAACTAACAACTAATGAAAACCCAAAATTCAGTATCTCAGAAAATTAGAACATTAATAAGACCAATAAATAAAAAGTATTTAAAAAAATGTTCAACTGAAAAGTATGAACATGAAAAGTATGAGCATGTACAGCACTCAATACTTAGTTTCAATACTTAGTTGGGGCTCCTTTTGCCTGGATCACTGCAGCAATGTGGCGTGGCAGTCGATCAGTCTGTGACACTGCTCAGGTGTTGTGAGAGCCCAGCTTGCTCTGATAGTGGCCTTCAGCTCTTCTGAATTGTTGGGTCTGGTGTATCACATCTTCCTCTTCACAATACCCCTTAGTTTATCTATGGGGTTAAGGTCAGGCGAATTTGCTGGCCAATTAAGAACAGGGACACCATGGCCCTTAAATCAGGTACTGGTAGCTTTGGCACGTTGTGCAGGTGCCAAGTCCTGTTGGAAAATGAAATTGGCATCTCCATAAAGTTGGTCAGCAGCAGGAATCATGAAGTGCTCTAAAACTTCCTGGTAGACGGCTGCATTGACCTTGGACCTCAGAAAATGGTCAATGGTAAATGGACTGTACTTGTATAGAGCCTTTCTATATTATTTCAAGATACTCAAAGCTCTTTACACTACAATCTGTGTCCTCATTTACCCATTCATACAGCACTCTACTAGATCTCTACAAAGCTAATTGAACAAATCATTCTAAAGAGACTAATCAGTACTTTAGATCACATTCATACACCGATGGGACACACATCAGATGCTATGAGGGGTTCAGTGTTTTACCCAGGGACACTTAGGCATTTGACTGCTGGTGGATTCGAACCCCCAACTCTCGCATTGGAGGACGACTGGTCTAACCACTCAGCCACAGCCGCCCTGTGGAAAAACACAGTGGACCAACACCAGCAGATTAAATGGCACCCTAAACCATCACTGACTATGGAAACTTGACACTGGACCTCAAGCAATGTGGATTCTGTGCCTCTCCTCTCTTTCTTCAGACTCTGGGACCTTGATTTCCAAAGTAAATGCAAAATTTACTTTAATCAGAGAACATAACTTTGGACCACTCAGCAGCAGTCCCAGGGGAGACGCTTCTGACGCTGTTTCTTGTTCAAGTGTGGCTTGACACAAGGAATGAGACAGCTGAAACCCATGTCTTGCATATGTCTGTGCATGGTAGTTCTTGTAGCACCGACTTCAGCTGCAGTCCACTTTTTATGAATCTCCCCCACATTTTGGAATAGGTTTTCTTTCACCTTCCTCTCCAGGGTGCGGTTATTCCTGTTGCTTGTGCACTTTTTTCGACTACATCTTTTCCTTCTCTTCACCTCTCTATTAATGTGCTTGGACACAGAGCTCTGTGAACAGCCAGCCTCTTTAGCAATGACCTTTTGTGTCTTGCCCTCCTTGTACAAGATGTCAGTGGTCGTCTTTTGGACATCTGTCAAGTCAGCAGTCTTCCCCATGATTGTGTAGTCTACAGAACTAGACTGAGAGACCATTTAAAGGCCTTTGTAAGTGTTTTGAGTTCATTAGCTGATTAGTGTGGCACCAGGTGTCTTCAATATTGAACCTTTACACAATATTCTAATTTTCTGAGATACTGCATTTGGTGTTTTCATTGTCACTTATAATAATCAACATTAAAATAAACATTTGAAATATGTCGGTCTGTGTATAACGAATGAATATAATATACAAGTTTCACTTGTTGAATGGTATTACTGAAATAAATCAACTTTTTCATACAAATACACACACACACACACAAGTGTGTATATTAAAATAAAGAAATACACTAGTATGTGATTATTGCATCTTTACTTCTAAGTTTAGCACTGAAATGCTTTTACCTTTCTTTAGAAAAATAATCTTCTAAATTATAACAAATGGAATTAAAACGCAACAACTAGATTTAAGTGAAGCAGTCGCCTTGCTGGTTTTTGCAATTTAATCTGATGTTATCTCAACTGTAAGTGTCTGGCAGTTTAAAGCAGTGACAATCATACAGCATGAGCCAATATTTGGTGGGACAGGTGGATATGTCACTTACCTTGTGGCAAAGCGGCTGTCATAATCCTCAATGGCAGGCTGTAAAAAATGGCAACAGTAAGCGTTGTACTGAGGTGGAAACACTAGGTGGCAGCAGAAACCAGAAATGTTTTTCAGTTACTGCAGGATTACTCATGTTCAATTATACAACAAAGATCTACAGTAGATGGTAGCTTCAAATTAACTAAACAAGTGTAACAAGTGTAGAATCAAGTGTATTACACATCCCACTACCTGCGGAGCGAAGCCTGCCATGCTGTAGGGCCGTGGGCGAGTCTGGGCTAGGCTCTGTGCCAGCAGTCGGGCAGTCAGGCCATAGTCAGGTGTGGGCAGCGATGCATCGCTCTCCAACAAGTTCCCTGTGCTGCTGCTTTTTCCATGATGAAGGCTGGAACTGTGAGAAAACAGCAGCATCAGACTCCAATTCATTTGGTTTTATTATGGTGACAGGCTTTTTATGAAAAGGGCCGCATACTTCACTCTGAGCTTATCTCCATCACTCTCAGGCAGAACTCGTGTGTAGGAGAATGGGAACCAGCCACGCCTGGTAAAAAGAGAGAAATTAATTTTAATATATGCAATAAACACTAGGATTGCACAATATGAGCTCGGGAAATACAGGCTACATTAATATTTACATCTTGTTTTTCTCATTCTCTCCATAGTGCCAGCCATCACGGGCTTCAGGCACCAGCAGAGTGATGACATCTCCTTCAGAGAAGCTGAGCAGGGTGCTGTTGTCCCCTGCAGCATGAGAGAAGATGGCCTGGACACGGGAGCGCCCGTTCTTCTCAAGTCCAGCTGCCATAGAACTGGACCTAGGCAGGGTCCTTGTTTCTCCTGTGGAGTTTTGGATAACTTATGATTATAAAAGTGGCATGAACTGTTAATTTAAGTTGTTTATTTTCAAGCACAGCCAGAACTCTAAATGTTGCACTTTCTAAAATGTGCTTTTGTATAACACAGCTTACCAAACTACAGAATAATTCGCAGTCTTGTAAGAAACTAACCATATTTGCTTCATTGTGTGTTTAAGTTTCAGTGAATGACCAACTCCAAAGAATGTTTGGATCTCTTACCCACTGGGTTTTTGTTCTTAGCAGGAGCAGGCCTGCGGACAGGAAGGGTGTTGGAATAAACATCGCTGACCTGTCTCTGAGGCTGAGACTGGCTCTGTGCCTGACTTTGAGGGGATGGAGGTCTGACTTGGGACATATTACTCCCTTCTGTCCAGTATTCCTCACCATGGACTCCTGTTGTCCCATTGACCATGGACATACCATCAGGTCCCATCAGCCTCTGGAAGAAACATGACGCATTAATTCAGTGCATGAATGTCTCTTCGTAATACTCCATCAAAAGTGAGTTTTGTAAATAACTGCTTAGCAGCAAGTGCAACTTAAAAATAAAACAATTTCCACAAAACTTTATCTCAAAGTTGATATTTTTAAGTGCAACTGTAAATGTAAAAAAAACCCCTCCTGATTTCCTCACCGCTTGGTGTCCAAGGCCACTCCCCATGAAAACAGCCAGCTCTGGGGGGATAGGAAGAGGCTGAGCCCCTGGGATGGGGTCTGAGATCACCAGGTTGGATTTGGAGGTGTGCAGAGGACTTGTGCCCCCGAGAGCACCAGAACTCATCTGTTGGGCCAGAAGCATCGCCCTCTCTGGCAGTTTGTTTGGGTCTGAACAGGCCTGCTGCCACACTGGGATCTTTTGAGTCAGAAGGTCTTTACCCTGAGGTAAAAAAAATAAAAATACAAAAAGGAAAATGTAACAAAACAATAGAAAGTGCAGAATAATAAGAAAGATGTTGTAAAACTAGCTGTAATGTGGGGATTTTTCTTACCATCAAAATTATACAAACAAAAAAAAAAAACCATCCAGTCTTAAAAAAATAGAGCATCCCTGACCTCTGCCCTTTATGCAGCTATGATAAGGGGCTGTGTGGATATAGCAGACTAACCAAGCTGCCCACAGCTGCAATCCACAGCCTGTGGACAAGACTCCTCAGTTGTTGAAACTTGTTCTTGAACAAAAATATCTGTTCATATGTTTTATATACACACAAACTGTGAAATGTTCTTTCACTGAGCCTCAAATCTTTGTTTTCCCCTCATTGTAATACAGATATCTGCACATTAGAAACCTTCTGGGAGTGGGTTCTTTAGTTTGGTGAAGGTGAAAACTTCCCACGCACACCCCCATACTGATTAATGACCAGACATGTCCAAGAAAATAAATAAATAAAAAACTACTGCAGCTCAGTGAACACGCATCCCATCCTCATGCTGCCACCTCCAGGCTCTTCCCACCAATAATCCCATTTGACTGATGCACTCCATTACCCATGAATCTGATGCTCTTTTTTGTTCTTATTTATTTTTCTTTTACATGACAATGGAAACCAAACAAGTACTGTATTTTTTGCTGTATAAGTCACACCTTTTGCATAAATTATCAAGTCCTGAAACTTATACACCAAAGCGACTAATATACGTGCCACCTCCACATATTTATAATCCAATTTTTGGCTGA
Source organism: Nematolebias whitei (assembly GCF_014905685.2). Classification (NCBI taxonomy): domain Eukaryota; kingdom Metazoa; phylum Chordata; class Actinopteri; order Cyprinodontiformes; family Rivulidae; genus Nematolebias; species Nematolebias whitei. The sequence continues at coordinate 33,739,906 of NC_056512.1, forward strand.
GATCTGACGATTTCATTTATTCTGACTTAGAAAATATTGAACACTACCATTGTCAGCCACTAGAGGGCACTTGGACAATATGGCAAGCCAAGTGTCTAATAGGCAAAAGTGGCTATTAATGAGACACTTGGCTTGCCATACAGGCCACCTTTGTCTCGCTCCAGAACTCCTGGAGCAAACATCAAATCAGCTACATTTTGTCGCACCGCCCAGGCAAAATGCAGCTGATTTGACCATTAAAGTGCATTTATTAAGGAAAAGTTCAACTGAGACACAACTTTGCTATACGTTCGAGTAAACAAACAATTGTTTTTAAGTGTTAATCTTGTTAAAGTCCTCCAGTGCACACTCCCGCGGCCGCCATTTGGCAGCAAAACGATTTTTGGCACAACACCGGCCCACGTTTCCGGGTGGTCAGTAGTGACGCATAACGAAGACAAAGCGTCAGCGGTGATGCACAACAGATGTGACTTATCTGGCGCAGCGACGTATTTATGTTTTTATTTCCACTTTATTAGACATATTTGGACAGATGCGACTTATACGGCGGTGCGACATGTACGGCGGCAAGTACGGTAACTCCTTCTGTAAACAACATAGATGCAGAGGAGTTTAGAGCCATGCTCATTTGTTTCAGCCAGGCTTTATTTCAATTATTTAACAATAAAGTCAGCATCGTTGTGCCTTCTTATATCAGGGTTTCACTGAAAGAGTGAAACAGTATATTGCACAAAAAGGTAACAAAATGCTCAAAAGATGTTTGATGGATTATGGTTTTAAGTCTGTAGGCTGTTCAACGTCTACAAAAATACAGTACTTTGACTAAAGTAAAATCACAAGGTTCTCACCAGGTCTTAAAATCCTTCCTTAGATAGAAAACTTTACTAATTGGCTTTTTTATGTATGTGAATGTTTCCGTTCAGTGCCCTGAGACAACTTTGTTGTGATTTGGCGCCATATAAATAAACTGAATTGAATTAAAATAAACAGATCATTTCAATAAAATTTAAAAATAAAGGACATTACATTGAGTTATAAAAAAAGAAGCAAAAACATATAATGTGTTAAACATAAAGCTAATGCTTCTATATACAAGTTTAAAAAGTGAAATGCAGATATGTGATGAAATTTAAACTTTGCTTAAAAGGAACAGAAGTCACATCCATTCGCCATTTGAACAATATGAGAAAACAGAAAATGACACTTGAAAAATAAATATAAAATAAATACAGTGTCCTGAGCTGCAGAAGAGGAAAACTTCTTGAAATATTTGCCAATTTGATGATCTGAGGCTTTCAGGTACTCCAGATAGAAAAGACTAAATCAGGAGAGTGCTGACACAACATAAAGGAAACAAAGACAACATTGACTTTGATTTTACAATAATAGTTGTTTCTGCCAATCTGTCTATCTATAATCAATTTGGAGTTCATCATTCAACTGTGAGAAATATAATTCACAAATATAAACAGAGATATTTTCTAAGAAAGTCACATTAAGTTCAGTCTGAGGTCAAACGATAAGGAATTTCCAAACACACACACAAAAAAACCAACAATTATCATATTTCACTCTATGGACTGTTCATGTTGAACAGTAAAGCTTGTGATGCTACAGTTAAAAATGGTCTAAACATGTTTATTCATGTTGATGGGATTCCAAGAAGAAAGACCGTTTTCTATCAAAATAACGTGCGAGCTGCCTTTAAACAAACCACAAGTTCTGTAGCACAAGGTTCTGTAGACAGACGAGACCAAATTTAAAGTTGTTCAGCCGGAATGCCCAAAGCTACATTTGAAAAAAAAAAGGTACCACTTTACAATAAAGCTCCTCTTATAGATGTCTAAAATAGTTTATAGATACATTATTAATTCCTCTATAAACACTTTTTAAATCATTAATAATAACTGCTTATTATGCGAGACAAAACTGACCAGTTTCTTGTGAGCCAAATCTGTTCACCTATATCGTTCATCTAGAGTCGTTATATTTAACATATCAGACCAAGTTAGTAAGCACAATAAGCATTTGTAAACTTATTTATTTAGTATATTATATTGTACTTTATCACTACATTATAAGTATCTAACTAATATATCCTAAAAAAAAAGTAAGTTTACAAATGCTTATTGTGCTTACAGGGTAGTAACAGTCTGAAATGTTAAATATAACAACCCTATAGATGAAATATGTATGTGGCAGATTTGGTTCACTGTTTGGCGAGAAACTGGTCAGTTTTGTTTCTCTGTCACCCTTAATTAATGCATAATAAACAATAATTTATAAAGTGTTTATAGAAGAATTAATAATGCATTTATAAACTATTTATTAGCCATCTATAAAGGGGAGCATTATTGTAAAGTGGTACCGAAAAGAAAGTCAAAGCACATCAGCTAAAACCTCCTTAAAGCAGCTGTCGAGTATTGTGGTGGAGTTTGATGATTTGGGTTCATTTCACCGTGACAAGACCAGAGCAGTTTGCAGCTAATGATCCGACTGGGATACATTGTATTATTATTATTTTTATTTCTTATTATTTCAGGTCTCTGTTGTAAATCAACGTGTGGCATGGAGGCTGCACAGCTGCAGAAAGAAAAGCTTTGCAGAGAGTGGTGAAGGCTGCACAGAAGACTGTTGGGAGTTGGTCTCCCCACCATCACAGACATTTACACCTCCAGATGCAGGAAGAGAGCCATCTGCATCATGAAGGACCCCACTCACCCAGCACACACACTTTTTGCCCCGCTCCCCTCAGGAAGGAGGTTAAGGAGCATTAAGTGTGGAACCACTAGACTGAGGAACAGCTTCTACCCTGAGGCTGTTGGGCTCATGAATCTCTAACCAGAATAATCACTGAAGAATCCCATCATGTTGCTGCTGATCTGTTTCATGTTGATGTGTTCATGCGTACTCATCTGCTCACACAGACTCATGTTTGTGCTGCTGTTTTTTCTTTTACAAAGTACCACATGAGATGCAAATGACAAATAAATCTCTGACTCTAAATGAGTCCCCGAGGCTCAATGGGATTAACCTGTGTAAATAAATGTTGAATGAATGAAAAATTATGAACGTTTAGTGTTTTTTCTAGAATAATGCTCTACAGTTGACATTTCAAATAAAATGAAGATGACAGCCGCAGGAAGCATAATACAAAGACAATTTGTTTTTAAGTATAATATGCTAAATAACCATGTGTCTTTGCATATTATGCTTAAAAACAAAGTTTATGCATAACTTTAAATAGTACATCAGGTACATTAAGCTTCCTAGTATGAGTATAAATAATTCCACCGCTAATAAAAGTAAGATATCTACTTACAAAGGTTAGACTCGGCTAATAAATGAACAATATAACAAACATTTATGATGATGCGGCACCGTAACTTACCTTCCCATGGTAGGCGCTGCTGTTTTTGGCGACAGCACATTGTCGATCCACCAGGAAGCAGTATCTGCGACGCTCCTCTGACAGCGCCTGCTTGTATCCCTCAGCAATGAATGTCTCTAATTCTGTCTGCTTGTTGCTGATCGTCTCCACAAACTGAAGGAAAAACACAACACACACATTAGTACACATTAATAAATGACTCCGTGTGTCGCCTTTTCTCTTATAGCTATGCAATGGTTTTTGTAACATTTTTTAATTGTGCTTGTAAATAAAAATAGACTTAAATTCTAGTTAAAAAAATAAATAAATCTAAACTTGTGCAAAATAATCCTATCTACTATCTGCCACAGTTTGTAGATAAAGACTTTTTTTCCCCAGACACCCAATTATTGATCTTATAGATTGACCAGATCTTTCAGTTTAAGCCATATTAGTTATTGATGCACTGCAGGTTTAAAAAGACAGAAAATACTTCCACCAAAAGCTCATTTTTCCTCCTGACAATCAAGCCAAACGCCAAAAGCTTTAAATTAAAAAGTCAATTAAAGCAAACAGTTAAAGACTAAGTAATTCTTACATCCATGTGGATGCACACTTCTGAATCAGGAGACGTTCAGATAAACAGTCTTATGCTGTCAGTCACTTCACAGCTCTACTGAAACAACTAAAGAAGAAGTGCACAGAGGACATCTTTGTTGTGCAGCCAGAGAGCCTAAATTGAACTTTCTTTGTTTAACTGCCGTCTAATACATTCAATTATGAAATAAAGAGCTTGTACTGTGAGAAAAAAATTACAACAATGACACTAATTACCTTACATTACTTTAAGTTACAGTGTCTTCTGTTTATTTTATTTTATTAGATCATAAAAGTACTTTTAATTGTCGATTTATGGGTTTACTGTGCAGCACTTTGGTCAGTTTGGGCTGTTTTGAATGAACATTTGATTATTAAACAGATTGCACAAAATCTTTGTTTAAAACTCTGGCCTGCAAGTGCATGCCTTTAAGGAATATACAATTTTTGATTTGACTTGATTTTGCATGTTTGATAGTAAAATAAACAATGGCTGGATTAATAAATGTTTTCATATGAAAATATCTCGGCTCATACGTTAGCAGTTGCTTTTGGCAGCTCCTAATTCTGTGGAATTTTTACAAAATCCAACGACGATGCAAAAACAGTAACACAAGCCCAAAAAAAAAAAAGGATTTTACAGCCAAGATCGTGCACATTTTGGGGCAACAAAGATTAAATGTTCCCACTGTCACCAACAGTAAATTGTTAGCGCAGACCAGCAATGTACCTATAGATCTGCTCATTTAAAGTGGCATGATCAAATACACGCGTAATCATGTGGGAAAAACAACACACAAAGTGCCTGTGCATGTGATGGTCTTCAACTGAACTCAAATGTTTAGTTCGTTATCATATAGAGACACAATCTTTAGCATATAATCCAGATTTTGAGATTAACAGCAGCAACAGCAGGTCAGGTTCTTATATTAAGCAGTTTGAAGAAGACGGTGAAGATCAAACATACAGATGACGTGAAAAATCTACATTTTGGGGGAAGGAAGACTAACTTTAATAAATCTTATTTGTAACACTCCTTTTGATATAATCTGAAAATTTTCAGAATGAGTTAGACAAGATGCGATAACAATGAAAAAATAAAATAAATAAAGAGAACAGGGACACAGTTTAGGGGTCCAAATGCTTTGGACTCGACTGTAGATAACAGTTTACCGACAGGTCAGAGCTTTAGCGAAACGTAGCTCGCCTGATTTTTGGTTGATGGATTTAAAACGTATTAAAAACATGGATATAGATGCACATTTTATTTACTTTGATGGATTAAATCTTAACGAATAAAATAAAAACGTATCCGGTGTTCTGTCATGTTCAAAGTTATTAGTGACATGACTTATAATTCCAGTAAACACGCATTCATTATGCATTAGTTTTATCGCTGCAGTAACTGAGCATTTTTTGTTCTAATTTTTTGAATGAAAATGTAAACATCAATATTGGCATAAGGCTCTACAGAAATGTCAAACTAATTTGTAGAATCTGATATTTTCCTAAATCAGTTCTTGTGGGTTGATAAATGTAACAACGCATTTCTCTTGGTGCAGCAGTGTAATCAATAGCTCCTTAAGTTTAGAGTTTTAAAAGTGTTAAAGTTAGATTAAAACAAGTTTTCCATTGCATCACAGTAAGACTGATGAAACCTATAAGGTTTGGGTTTCTCACTGCACCTATTCTAGTTCGTCTTGTGTCATCACACGGCTTGAGTGTATTTTATTTAGTAACCAGCAGAGAACACTACTTCCCATCTGACACCAAGAAGTGTTTGTTGAAAAGACAAATGAGGCTGGATTTTCTTCACTTCCTGGATTTAAGTCTATTGTCTTTGGAATTACCTTTTTTGTTATATATTCAATCCTAACGTATGTCTTTAGACTGGTATGTTTTTTTAGTTCATCATTTTTGTTGTTTTAAATCAATGTCTATGTCATCTTTTAATGTATATTTATGTAATTTCTTTACTGTATTTTTATATGAAACACTGAAATTATAAGATATTAAAACTTTTTATGAACAAAAAAAGCAACTAGCTAAAGTGCTAAGTTAAACGCATGAGCCTCCTCTCAGAAACGTGGACTTATATGACAGCAGCTTTAAAAGCTGCACAAGACGACTGTCATCACTATCTTTATCTTTCCTATGAAAAAGATAAAGATAGTGATTTTGTTTTGGTATGAGTCATACTCTATACTGCGGTGAGAATAACGATGAGGAGGGGAAAAAGGAAGAGAGAAACAAATCATGCTGAAGAACTGTCTGGCAAACACACAGCTGGACACCTTACCTATAGCGTTTGTGAATGAATCTTTGGGCACATCAAAGGAGCCGTACAGTGCAAAGACACTTTAAAAGATCACAACCGAAGCGACTGCCCTCCGTCTCTCGGGTGGAGTGACCCTTTTTGTATTTGTCGTCTCTGACTCAAAAGTCTGCTAGCCTCTGTAACACCTCTAACCTGAGCTAATAGGAACGACTCAGACAGTCTATGCTCGCCCTTTGTCAAACCAACGTAGCCTCATTCTCCCACCATTCAAAAGGTCACCAAAGTAACCCAAGACAATAAGTGCAGTGGGAAAAGCTCATGCAGACACAAGCCACCATTATCTCTAGCAGACCTCAGGTTACATCTTAGCTAGAATGACTTGTTTTGCAAAGGTTATAGATATAAATGAAGCCTACTACATGTCAGTGCAGTTCCTATCTTCAGGCTTTGACTGCTCAGCATTACCGCCTCTCTGCGTGTCTCTATACACTGACATATTCAGGACAAAATCCTAACATGGCAGCACTTCTTTTACACTGCACACCCAACACTTTTTACAGTAATTACAAGCATCGAGCTGGGAAGCTCTCGCACCATTTGAAAAGTGAAGAACACACCAGGGTTCACAGCAGCAAAACTGTTTACATGATGAATTCAAAAAGTTCAAGACAAAAACATGTTTATATGATGCCGTTTTACTGCACAGGCGCCTGTAACAAATATCACATTCCTATCTGTAATTACTCAGAGCATTCATCCTAGTCAAAATGGCAACCTTACTAGGCAAAAGTAGAAGAAAATGAAATTCCTCCAAGAAAATAAAGCCTCCAAAATTGAGACTGTAATAAAAAAAAAAAGTTTAACATATCTAAAAATCCTTAAGTTTAAATTGTAATGACTAAAAATGTGACATATTACTATATTTCAATTTTTGTGGTCAAAATGAACACTTTAGCTACAGAATATCTTTCATTTGATCCACTATTACCACCTACGATGTCTCAAACGCGTTTCTAGGACAAATTACATTTTTCTTTTCAAGTGGCTTTTCCACTTCCAATATCTGTAAGCACTCTTCTTTTTTTTTTACTTTTTACTTAGCTTTAATGAATTAGACGTTCCTAATGGCACTTTTACAAGTTTTCATTTTCAAATTTTACCTAGAAATATTTGGAATAGTTTTTGTTATGTTCATTATTGAAAAGAAGTAAGAGGGAGACTGTAGGAAACTAAAATGTGTGTTTTTTTTCTAATCCAAGTCGATTTCAGATATCTGTGGTATTTATTCCAGATAACCATTTATTTGTGGGTATCTGGAGCTGATATACACGGAGGGATTTTTATTTTACTGAACGATGATATGCAAAATAATTCCAGTGTTAACGGACACAAAAACAGTACTTGGGATTGCTGAAATGTTCATTCTGACTGAGAAGTATTTTTAAAAGTCTGCCTAAGTATTCCATGATTAACTGGCTTGCCGTAGTTTCCTCTTGAGATGTTAAAGCCTCTCTCTTCATGAATCCAAGCTGCTTGGGTCTGCTGTTTCTTCATCAATGCCACTCTTTGATTTAAAAATCATAACACAACTGAAAGCAACAACTATGTGTTAGGTGTGCTTTTCTTTCCCCCTCCAAATCTGAATCGTGGTGTGAAACGCAGATTGAAAGATCTTTATCAATTTTATGACACCAGGCTGAAGAAAATAAGCTAATTAAACATCTTGCAGCATTAATTCTTATGGAGTTTTACTTTGCCTGAGCTCTTATTAACATCCTTTGCAATACAAAAGAGTTTATCTTGATGAGACCCCTTTCTATAGTACCTTGGTACCCTTCATTGAACTACATAATACAATGATTAGCATTTCTGCAGACTTCATCCATTCATGTGGAAGTGTCTCAAGGCAGAGGAGAGCAGGGAAGGAAGAAAAGGCAAACACGTAGATGATGAGAGGCAAGGTTCAATCAGATTCAGTCTTTCTATGAAGCCAGACTGCACTCAGACTTCTACTTTTAATGAAAAAAAAAAGTTAAAAGTTCTCATCTTTTGAAGTCGAACAAATGTGCTGAGGATGAGAACGCTGCCCTCGTCTCTGCAGCTTTGACTGCCTGAAAGAGACCATCTCTTTGTGCACACGATAAAACTGCACAGCCCGTTACAATCCGAGCTCCTTCTCTAGGTGGACGACTGTCATTGTGAAGCACAGGTCTCGTGGGAGTGCAGGGCTCTCGCTCAGTCTTTGTGGAGCTGTGGGCTCAGGCACACACGAGTTGACGTTTTCTCTCACACGCCCACAGCCGTGATATGATCAGTGAAAGTGAGCAGGCTGAAAATGAGAAAGGGAGATTGATTTTTTCTTTTTCCTGCTAACAGACTGTAAATTATGAATCCACAGCTCTGCACAGATGGGTCCAACTGATCAGTCATACACGCTCAGCAAGAGTGTGAGGCAACTTTAATGTATGTTCGAAATGATGTTAAACGTGTCTATTAAAATGAAGTCTCTTCAGCCAAGAACTGGCAAAGAAATGCCAACTATATGGACTTGCACCAATGGTAGGATAGCAAGTGGAAAATCTTGTGCTTAGACAAATCTTGCGACGGTCTCCTGAAACTCTTTAATATGAAGGAACATCACTAACACATCTGCATGACTCCAAATAAAACAAATCACGAGTACAGGTAACACAAACATCCCAGTACTTCAGGATGTAAAAAATGCCTCCAGTTGGTTTTCAACTCTACAAGGATCTCGGCTACAACCTGAACCAACTTTGAATTTTGTGAAATTAATCATTTACATGGATGTTTTCTTTGAGCAAGCAATGGTTAAGCTTTTACAAACGGTTCCTGGGGAATAGTTTAACAACAGAAACTAAAATGATCTTTTTTTTCTGCTCAGATTTCTTTTAGTCCCATTTTTCCTCCAAATATAGTGATTGAGGCGTTATTGACGTCACAGTTGCAACAATTGCACTCATCATTGCCTATCAGTCAGGTAAAAATCACAGGTAAGCATCAACTCACTCCTTTGAACTGATTTACCGATGCGAGATCTACAGTCTGAGCTTCCATTCAAGATTTGCTTTATGCTCGACCGGACTCCTGAGCACAGCGCCCAACTGGACGCCTTATGATGACACTTAATACAGAAACTCGTCAAGACATTTCTGACACAATGGAACGAACTTGATGTGACGCAGCAGTCAGATCAATCCACGCTGCCATACCACGGCAGACAGGAGGAGGTAGATGCGTGTGTGTGTCTTTGGGTTTGTGTGCTTGACAGCATGTAAACTGAGTGGACAGAGTAGGTGCTCCTTGATGTGGAAACTGAGCACCAAAGAACCCGTCTATAATGAGAAAACTCGAGAAAAGTTTGTATCCTGACATTGTGGTGAAGCTTCTCAGTCATTTACGTCATTATCAATCCAGTAAACGGTAAAAAAAACAAAAACAAAAAAAAACTAGACTTCTATTCTAAAGCTAAAGAAGTTTTCAGCTTCAGAATAGAAGTCCAGTTGTTTGTTTTTCCCTTTTTTTTGTTGGTTTGTACCTGACATTTTGGTCTACCTGACACTGCTGAATGCACTTCACAGAGAGCAGACAGCAGCACAGCAATAACCCTGCAAGCCTTGACCTGTTAGTTTTGCAGTCCCAATTCCAGCTTCCTGTAAGCTTGATTGACATTTTCTCCCATTTTCTTTTTCACTTCAGTAACAAGACTTGGTAATAAGAACAAACAAGTTAAACAAAAGTAACAAAAGTGAAGCCTCAAGAGTGTGAGACAATGCAGATACCCAATTTCCCCAATCAGGTAGGTGGTCATGTGATGAAAACTAAATGTGACAAAGCCAGTAATGTTCGGTGGAGGCTCATTACGAAGGGTTTGTTTCACCTGAAGGGCTTGTCATCGGTTGGTTTGTTATATAAATGATCCCTCATCATAGCACAGAACACTTGATTTCTTATGTACATTTGTCTTTCAGTGTAAAATTCAGACATCTTGAAAATTTGTTAGCAATTTGAGTTACTGGCCGCTTACTTTACTTACTGGTTGCCTTTATGCAAGATCTTTTTAGTTTCCCTTTTAAACAGCAACACGTTTTTTTTTTTAAATAAGTCAGATACGGAGAGATTTTATACATCTGTCTGAAGCAGATTAGTGTCGCTTCAAATTTACCACTTTGGGTAACTGAGTTAACAGTTTTATGTATACCTACACTGAAAATGCACCTTCAGCACTTACGATTTGTTTTATGTACAGTGTGTTTGTGTGGAAGCTGTGTAAATGTAATAAGGATTGTTGAGGGCGCACAATTCATAACCAAAGCGCCATAATTTGCTTTCCCACTAAGGACACCTTGCCACCTCTGCCTCCACCATCTTGCTTCTGTGCTTTTAGCTTCAGAACAAAAGTCAGATCTTTGTTTTCCCCCCACCAAGACTCGCATCCAATCATCTACAAAAAAATTGCAAACTCTACAAAACCTGGGACTATGGACACAAGCAGAGCAACAATATAACAACAGAGTACATTTATTGAAGTGCTACTCGAGTTTTTCTAGTTCCACACAGAATATTTCTAATTCTTAACTTCTAAATCTACTGTGAATTAGATATGGCACGAATTGCTGGTGTAAGTGAATGAAGGAGAATAAGTAAACAGTAATTTCATTCTCTAAGAAAAAAACTCAGCATGAGGCTCACCTGCATCTCCTTGTCTCCATACTTTGAAGGGTTTTTGCTGCCTTGGCTCTTCCTTCGCAGCTTCTTTAGTTCCCCCTGGCACTTTTCTAGGCTCTCCCCTTTGTTCTTGTTTTCCATTTGGTATTTCTTCAAGGCAGCCTGTGTGCAAAAATAAGGAGTAAAATATAAACTAGAAAGTTCCTGAAGAAACTTTGACGGGGACTGCCAGGCCGATTTAAAATTGTTGATTTGACAAATTAATATGTGTTGGGGTTCGCTCTCAGCTACTACTATACCAAATTTCAGCCGAATCGCTCTGAAAATGACCGAGTTGTAGTATTTTTCTCTTTTAGCTAAGGTGGCCATCTTGGATATTTGATTTACATTAGGAATGTATAACAAGTCGCTCTCAGCTACAACCAAACTAAATATCAGCTCAATATATTGAAGAATGATTGAGTTAGTCAATTTTGTGTTTGCTGAGGTAACGGTGGCAGCCATCTTGAATCGAAATGGCACCAAACAATCAGTTCTAGACATTTATCTGATGATTACTTTCTGTGAGTTTAAAACATATCCAACAGCGAGTTTGTTTTCTTCAGGGACATCTACATTGCAAGTCATGTGACTTGACAGCAGTAGTGTGAGGAGTGTTACAAAATAAAATGCGTCACCATGGTAACTACGATTGCCAATAAAAGTAATAGCCCTCATCTAGAGATTGAGCTGGTCACTTTGATATAACTTTTGTGGGGGTACACATTGTGGTTTGGACCACATTAACAGTGACGGAACAAAAATAAATAAACACTTAGAATAATAGTGCCTTCCATGTATTGCAACGGCAGTCCCCAATAAATAAAAAAACATTTTAAAAAGGACCACAGTTGAAAGTTTGCATTGAAGAAAGGTGAGTAAATTTTAACTTATAAAAGTTGTCAGTCAAATCCCAGCTCATAAACAACTTATAGATTAAACCTAAATCCTTACAGAGTGAATATATATACTTTCTGAAATGTTGGGATATTTATTCAAAAACAACGTCGATGTTATACATTTTGTTACAAAGTTCTGGTGCAAGACAATCGGATGCTACTTTAACACTGACCAAAAATCTAACACAGAAAAGTTTGTGTTGCTGCCCTGATGAAGCAGAGCTGATTGATATTAAAAAGGTGGTTTTAATAGTGTGGAGGATTATTGCACATCAGCACTTGATCAAGAAGCACTTTGCCTCCGTTATTGTACCTTAGACGACCCTCAAAATACCTTCTTAAATTATTGAAATGTTTATATTTATATTAATCTAAACAAAATCCAGATTGGTTAAAAAAATTTTTAGGTTTGTTTTGTCAACACTGCTTGCGAGACCGTCTCTTCAAACATCCGCTGCTACTGACGAGGCTACTTGATGTAGCTTCAGATGATTTTCATCCCAAAGTGAGCAATCAGAAATCAGTCGTAGCCGTCCAAAGGAGACTAAAATAAACATGAAATTTGTGACAAATCTTAATTAAATAGCACAATCCTTTCATTTTATTAATTTAATTTGCTTTATTATTTATTTATCAGGAAAGGAAACAACTTTGTTTCCTTGGCTTTAGCAGCTCTGTTGCTATGGTAACCGTGTCTGGTGCGAGAAAGCTCATATGGTCTCTGTGCGAGGCAAAATTGGAAGAGAAGTGCTTATGAACGGGGTTCAAAACCCACATTTGCATACTGCATGAAAATGAGAACATAAGCAGGTATTCTCAGGGCATTCTGAAAAAGCAGCAGAAAATAAGCTGCTGCTGCCATCGAGAGACTTTCAGCATCACAGACGATGTGTTGGGATTTTACAGCAGAGATGGGTGTTCTGGTCTGCAGGTCTGAGATGGACAAAAAAGAACTAAATTGAAAAAAGTTCACAAGCAGTAATTTTTCCAACAAGGGCATTTTATGTTTGCCTACTAATTAGTATATTTCAGTTAGCTGCCTTCTTGAAATATGCGTCTAAAACGAACCAAATCAAGCGTTCACACCTTTATCAGCTTTGTGACTCAATGAAAATAGCAGCGAATGACTCATTCTTTCAATTTCCTCATACCCTGAGATAAAACGATAAACTAACATTGGTTGTTGCTCCATTATTGCAGCTGAATTTCAACTGACAGGAAAGAAAGGCTTCAACATAATTGTGAATTTTAATGAAACTTTCAGAGAAGTTGGATGAACACCGTATCTACAAATGATTAACATTTGGAGTCAATCAACAAAGTTCATGCTCAATAATCCAAGTAAAAATTCCAACAAAGTTAAGTCAGGTCCTCTGGTTTTCATGGTTTTTTGCATTGAAATGTTTCACCCTTCATCCAAAGGACTTCATCAGTCTGAGGAGCCACAACAAACTCAGTCCCATAAGTGTTACACTCGCATAGTGGATCAACCAGTTTTATGGTGATAAGATGATTTCTGGAGTCCGCCCTCTCCCCCCATCAACTCCTCTGAGGCAGCCATAGCCAAAAAGGTTCAAACCATTTGGAGTCGATCCAATTAATTGGCTTCCACAGCAAATCAACATTAAACAACACTTAAATGAATATAACCCAGTCAAGTTTAGTATTTTACCTTCTTTTGTGGCACCATGATTTATTGTTTTATAACACTACTTTTATTTTAACTGCATTTTTACTGTAGTATATTATTATTGTTATTGTTGTCTGTACTTTATATGTTCTGTCCGGAACAGGTCTCTCTTGTAAATGAGTCCTCGTGGATCAGTGAGACTAGCTTGTATAAATAAAGGTTGAATGAATGAAAAGTTTACACAAATAAATACATATAGATAAATAAATGTTGATGAAGTAAAAGCTGAGGCATTCACAACATATCCTCTGCATCTGATGATATTGCATAAGGTGGTGCATACTAGGGATGCACGATATTATCGGCATGGTATCGGTATCGGTCGATATTGGCATTAAAGTTAAATATCATTCAATCAAAATAGCTCACTGATATAAAAGACGCTGTTTTTGTAGTGACAAGGATGTCTGCAGCCCAACGTGATGACGTCACGCGCGCCTACCTGATCTGATCACAACGGAGAGGAAGAAATCAAAATGTCGGCGGTGTGCAAGTTTTTTTTCCATTGAGGATATTGAATTCTGAAGATTCTTGGACTATCCTTGCTACATCGTCCACAGTCGGAGATATTTTTCTGACGTAGCCTTACCCGAATTACAAGCCGTTGTTTCCTACGTCTTCGAGAAGCTAACAGTCGATAGCGCTTGGTGAGTTTTTCCACAGACATTTGGACGTCGTGTTAGCCCCATTGTCTTATGGCACAAAGGATAGACAAAAAAAAATTGAACTTAAAAAGGTTGTCCTTCATGCACATAAATGCAGAGGATCCCACACTGCGGCTAGGAACCCGGAACAAGCCTCCACAAATGAGACAGCATCGCAGGTGACTAATACTAATAAATAAAATGTAATACTTTGCATTTAATACAAGCTAAAGTGCCGTGCATATGACTGTTAATGAATATATGTCACCAGCTCTTACAGCTGTTTTTGTACATTTTTGTAGCAAATAAGCTTAAATAAGAGGGCTATGTTCTGACAAAGGGAAGTATACAAAAAATATTGGTACTGGTATCGGTTACCGGCCAAATCATTTTTAACATATCGGCCAAAAATCCAATATCGTGCATCCGGAATGCATACCATTTGAAATTGGTCTAAAACACAAGCACGAAAGGCAGCAGGTGATCTACATTCCTTTGAGGAATGCTATGCCTTTAAATTATTTAAGCAACCTTGTTTTCGTTTTTCTGCTCGTTGTGAATTTGATGTCACCTTTTGACTGAGTTTTATTGTTTCTGTCGGCGCTCAGTGTGAGGTCACACGAGTCAGGGCTGCATGTGATCATCAACACAAGGCCTTTAGAGGACAGGTGAAGACATTAACACCACACAGACCCCACAGGTGAGTGCATGGTAAAGCTAGAAATGTGAGTTCTGCTTAAGGTTTTTAGTTAAAAAAACCTCTTGCCCTTATAGAAAATCCTGCATTGAGCAGAAGAGGGAAGACGGTTGGATTTTATAAAAACTTTGTTCTTTGTTTTTGTGGTCAAAGTGTGCAAACAAGAGGATAGTCTGAATCCCCTTCTTCTGTAACAACTGAACCTCGGAGTCAAAACACTGAAGTCTGTGGACTCTGACCTTCATACCAAGAAACTGAACCACCGTCTGCTCCAACAAGATGAGAAGTGTGCTGCCTAAATCTTATTAGAATCAGAAAGGTCAGTTTGGGTTTAAGCCCTCATTCTGACCTCTGTGCAATGCCTGACACTTTCTGTAATCTTGTGAGCACCATCTTACGGTGGCCGGGAGGTGTAAATGAACAACATTTCAAAAAAGACAACAAAACAACATTTGAAAAAACAGAATTGAATGTGAAAAAATGGAATTATATTAAGCTAAAGTGGAAGTGACTGGAAACACATTTGAAAAAATGGAATTACATTTGAAAAAAAAAACAGAATTACATTAAGCCAAAGTGGAAGTGGCCAAAGCGGAAGTGGTCGAAATCATGTTTGAAAAAACTGAATTACATTTGAAAAAAGGAATTACATTTGAAAAAATGGAATTATATTAAGCTAAAGTGGAAGAGACTGGAAACACATTTGAAAAAAAAATGGAATTACATTTGAAAAAATGGAATTACATTATAGCATGGTGGCGCAACTGGTAGAGCTGCTGCCTCTCAGCGAGCAGGTCCCTGGTTCAAACCCCGGTCCAGGGGCCTTTCTGGGTGGAGTTTGCATGTTCTCTCCATGCATGCGTGGGTTTTCTCCGGGTACTCCGGTTTCCTCCCACAGTCCAAAAACATGCATGTTAGGCTGATTGGTAACTCTAAATTGTCCCTAGGTGTGAGTGAGAGAGTGAATGTTTGTTTGTCTCTATGTGGCCCTGTGATGGACTTGCGACCCATCCAGGGTGTACCCCGCCCCTCGCACAGTGATTGCTGGACATGGGCACCAGCGACCCCCGTGACCCAAAATGGAATAAGCGGGTAAAGAAAATGGATGGATGGATGGATGGAATTACATTATGCCAAAGCGGAAGTGGCCAAAGCGGAAGTGGTCGGAATCACATTCGAAAAATCTGAATTACATTTGAAAAAAATAAATAAACGTAACTAATAAATAAAGTAAAAAAAAAAAAAAAAAATTAAAAAAATCACTAAAAACAAACCCCATCACTTCTGGTTTTGCTTAATGTAATTCCATTTTTTTTTTTTTTTTCAAATGTAAATTTGTTTTTCCCAAATGTAATTCCGGCCACTTCCGCTTAGGCTTAATGCAATTCTTTTTTTTTTTTCTAATGTAATTCCGTTTTTTCCAAATGGAATTCTGTTTTTTCAAATGTAATTCTATTTTTTATAAATGTGTTTTCATTGTTTTGCTTGTGTTTTTTTAAATGTAATTCTGTTTTTTCAAATGCTGTTCATTTACACCTCATGGCCACTGTACCATCTTGACAGAAACGTGTAGCAGATTATTCTCCTAACCCAGGACAACTCAGCAAAAAACTAATCTGCTATATTTTTTCAGCATGTGCTAAAATTTGTTCTGAAACTAAGTGACTGCAATTGTTGCTGTGATGGATCAGAAAAAAATGCAGTCATACAAAATCAAGAACAAAAATATTTTGGAAACTGTAGATGTTTTTATGTTTAAATATACTTGTTCAGAAAATAAAAACGCATTTAATGTGTCGATTACTTGGAGTTTACAGGACGTTCGATTTAATCTGAACTTGATCCTAATTTACTGATACAGTACATATGTTAAATCAGAAAATGCTTTTCTCAATTTAATATAAAAATATTACACTAAATGTGTGAGTAGCTGTGAGCTACAGCAGCTTTTATTATAATTTTTTTTCTTTCAACAAAACAATAAAATAATGTCAACATTATCCCATCCCCCAAAACAACGCACAGCAGAAGTGCTGTACACTTGGGCTGCAGCCCACTCATTCTAAAGATATCACACGTAGACCCACTCTGCAGCTCTTACACACGCTCTACAAGGGGCTTATTATAATCAGTCTACCCCTGATGGTTTATTAGATGTGAAATGCTGCAGAAACTGATTTTAAAGCAGATCTCAACACTTAACACAGCTTCACAGCCATGTCTGAGATCACTTTATTTCACATTGCTTCAAATGATTTGATGCAACATCACATGCATTTATTAACATAAGCTCAACAGTGTGCTTTGCAGCATACAGTAATCCTCTGATTTCAGAGACTGAGCGACAGATTCAGATACTCACAGTCAAATATCGAGCATCCAGCTCCACCTTCTTCTCAAGCTCCGAGAGCAGTTCATTGTGAAAAGACTTCAGCTGAAAAACAAAAGAATGTGTTACTCATTAAGTAACAATTGCTCACTTGCTGAGCATTTTAACAACAAATTTCTAGCCTGTGAAACTTTAACTTTGCAGATCACATATGTATTTGAATCACTGTTTAACTAATTATATATATATATATACACACACATACATACATATACACACACACACACAGTAGTCTTTGTTTATTGCGGGGTTTAGGGGACCCTTCACAAAGCTGCTGCAGCACGGAGGAGAAATGTGGGCGTGGCAGAGAGCCGCAGGAGGCAGAGAGCAGAGATCATGACAGGCTGCAGGACGGAGCTTCTCCCTGCACCTAACGATTTAGCAGGTGCTGAATCATTTAAAATAATTTATTTTAAATAAAACAATCCATGTCGCTTGTGTGGCTCATCCATCAATCAGCCAAATGTGTGTCATGTCCAATCTTATTTTGAAAAACCACGAAAGGGTCCATTAAAGTCGAACCGCAAAGTAGCGAGGGACTACTGTATATACATATTTCTGAAGATTTTTTTTTTATCATTATGTGGTCGGCTGACACTTTTTCAGTGTACTAACTTGATAAAAAAATTTTTTTAATTTAATCAAGTTTTCAAAAAATCTTTTCATCCAGTTATTAGATTTAATTAATTATTGATTATATTTTGTATTTAGCCACATTTTGAATTGAGTGAAATTTCTGCTAAAATTTTGATCTGGATTTGTGTGATATATTGTTGTGTATTGATGAGAATATAATCCCACCAGAGCTTTTACGTGAGTTCTGGGATGTGTCCAACTGCACAGAGACTCTCACTTTTTAAACTTTGAGACTGTCCATTTCTTCATCCAAATCTTTGGACATGAATGCAGAAAGATCTAGGATTTGTTTTATAATTTCATCGTTACGTTTGTTAAGTAACAAGAACAGCCTTAGAAGATTTGACTCAAAGAGAACAGTACAATCCCATAAAAAACTGGACCTTTACAGTAGAAAATGAAAATTCTCAAAGCTAAAACTTTTGCTCACCTTCACACCAATGATCAGACGAGGATTCACGTTTAAAGTTTAAAACAACTTTACATACAAAGTGGATTACAAATGTTTTATTAAGGTTAATCATTTGTATTTCAGTTAGTTAAATTAAAATCAAAAGGGACTGTTCAGAATTTTTAGCTGTTAAAACCTATTTCAGTTACATTTTGGCTGAAACTAAACTTTTTCCATGTTACTATGAACTGTGGACTTCTATTAGCACGAGGCCCCCGCTTCATGTTTGCACAGGTCCTTGTAGCAATGTTGCAAAAGCATTTCCAGGTTTCATTTTACAGATCAGATTAATTCATGTTGTCACTGAGTAACAATGAGCAGACTACACTAACATCAGCTAACCTACTTACTGAACACGTGAACATGATTTGTTTTCCTTTTGTTTTGATCAAATCCCTGACATTTTATTTTAGACATGTATGGTGGACAGAAACAGACGCAGTATAGATTCATGCAAAACATGTTCCCGACCTAGGAGTGTCAAACTCGCTTACCAAAAGGAGCCCAAATTTAAAAACTATCTGAGCCATGGGCCACTTTCGGCTGATATATAAACTCGAGTCAGATACCCAATATATTTTCTTGGTCGCAGGTTCACGAACAAGAATTTGATGCATCTCACTTGACGTTCCGTTACTCTTTCCACATCGGAATCAATACTGATAGAATGACCCAGCCTTTTTTCTGGCTTCAAACTGAGCCAGCTGGCAAGAGAAGTCTATACTAGATGCATTTATCAGTTGTTTTTTTTAAGAAAATTTAGAAGAGATATAATATTTTACATTTAACTATCATCTTGTGGGACCAGATTTCGCCTGTGGCTCGAGTTTGACAGTCACATGACGATACAATCTGCAAGTTTTCTGCTATATTTAATATTTCATAAAATAAAAAGTGGCTCGACTAACCTAGCAGACTCGTTTTGCTCAACTTATAAAGAAACAATTTAGTTGCAGTTCTTCCGTTTGTGTTTAAATAAGCTCACTTTGTGTGCTTATTCAGTTTATAATCATTTAAACGCCATTTATCTTCCTGAACTGAGGAGCTTAGAGAAACTGGTGCCACGACTGAGCAAACTGTTCCAGGAACATCGTGAAGCAGAGCCACATAATTGAACTGAATTGGGCACTGTTATTGCACCTTGTTCTGTTTGAAAAGAACTTGAATATAACAGATCTTTGTTAAATCGCACACCCAAAGAACCATTCAAGATTAGAATACCAACCATCTCCTCTAGCTGCACTTGGATCTGTCTGTGGACCTCAGCCATCTGGAACAGCACATCCCCTTCACAGAGAGACATGGAGAAAACACATGAATACTCTATAACACAAGCAGAAAGCTGCAAGGAGGAAGAAAACTAGAGAAACAAACATGAAACATTGAAAGCAAGAGAGGAAAAAAAACCTGAGAAAAGCCCAACTAGTAACTTAAAAAGCAAATACAACAAGCACTTTGTATCTGGGACAATGAGGAACATGATGGAAGTGTTTATGAGATGATAAGTGTAACAAAGTAAAATGGAGATAATGTAGTAAAAAAAAAAAAAAAAAAGGCAGAACACGCAGGATTTTCAAATGTGGGCAAACTCATGGAGATATAACCAACTATAACTTAACAGGTCAAAGATTAGTCTAATATATATATATATATATAAAAAAATCAGGTACGACCCAAAATGACAAAGAGTGGTCATGCAGCTAGTATTTTAGTTTTAATACCTACAGTCTCCCTCTTCTGAATTTGCAGTGCATTGTCAAGAAAAAGGAACACAAAAAGCACATTGAGCGAAGGACACGTACAAGTAGAGACCTGGTGGAAAGACTGAGCAATCCAAACAGACAGAAACATGACGGACAATTCTCTGACCAGAAAGTCCAAAGCCCCGTTGGCTTCATTTTGAGACATTGTGCACAACCAGCGTTCAGAAGGAGTATGAAAAGTTCAGAAGTTGGCCAATGATGTGAATTTAAGCAAGTAAATAATTCTATCGCACTTGGAAAAATTGTAAATTGTGCAGCGATGTGGCTTCTTGTTTTGCTTTCAGCCAGTCTATATGGTTAAACTAAAACATGGCTGAAAATGTGATTTAAAATATATCACTATCACTCCAGCGTTTTTTTTTTTGTTTGTTTTTGTTTTAATTAGGAGGCATCAGAGGCCTCTGACATTAATTGTCAGATTTTATTTTCTGCCTCAGTCCACACACTTTCCTGCTGTATCATTTTATGAGCTTTAATCCACAGAAGAGTGCTTCTAAAATCTTAAGTCACTTTGCAAATGAAAGCAGAACTTGTGCTGAAGTGATTTCAGTACAAACTTTTGTTCTGCACCAAAAAGGCTTTGGAGTGGTCTCCATCTCAGGCAGCAAGCAGCAACAAAATTGGCAACAATGTAGAGACTGTGACAGAGTGGGCTCGAATGAAAGCTGAGAAGCAGAAGGTTGGTACTTTAAACCATATAAAGAAGGAAAAATGCAACACATAATAGGCACCGGGAAAAACACTGGTAGACAAAGGAGTTGCCAAAATAAAATTCCAACATATACTTGCAATTATTTCTTCTATAGTATAAAAAGCAAAACAGTTTATTAAGAAAAACGCCTAAAATGCTCAAGTTCAGGACTTTGTGTTGAACAACTAGTAAGATTTATTACTCAAACACACTTCTACCCCATGCTGCTCTACTTTTGCACCTTATTGCTTTTCCTCTTAGTTTCTCCATTTTATAAATCCTTTAAAGAATTGCCTCATTAGGCGTAAAGTTTAATCCCACTCGTTTCATGCAGCTGATTGTCAGAAATGGCTGAATGAGTGAGCAGCTCATTCTTCGTGTGAAGCATGCCAACAGGACTCTTGGCAGGTGCTATGTAAATGTGCAACGTGCTGATGTCAACAATTAAAAGACAAAAATGTCTGAACTACAAACAAGGATTTTTCAGATGCAGGAGCAGGGTCTTGTATCTGTGTGTCTTTAAACTAAACACAGACAAAGAAGGAAAACTAAACTGTTTTTATGTTGCTAATGACCAGAAGCCTTCAAGTGATGGGATCAAAAGAAAGAATTGTGTGAAAAGGATATTTATGGCATCACCTCTTTCATTCAGCGCAACTATTACTCTTGATGGGCTCATCTTGCTTTATGCAACACAACCAAGCCTTTGCTCGGGTTGCAACCTTTCAGCTTATCTCGTGTCTCACAGGAGCAGAAGAAGCATCCTGTCATTTCCCAGCAGGACTGTTAAGCAGCTTACACATCCCTGATCACAGCCTTCCGAGCTTAAAAACCCTGTCATTTTGTTGGCTACTTCAGCTAGCTTGATCAAGTAACTAATGAGTATCCATCCAAAGCTGGAGACAAAAACTCAGATGCATGTCGTGAGAACCAGTAGGAGAGGTTTCAGAAAGGTGAAGAACAGACAGAATCTGTAAGAGATACGCATCTGTCATCAGTTTTTAATTACTGCGCATTGTGCAATGTCAAAGCATGAGAAAAAGAAACTGAAATCGTGCTTTGGAAATGCAAATGGTTACCATGGTGATTTTAATACCACAGCACACCAATAATCAGAAAATTGGGCTGGAACCAACAAGTGCATTTAAGCGTCTGATAATTCAACCAACAATTAGTACAGAGGCATAATAACGCCAATGTTTTGCTAGGAAAACATTTGGCAGGCACGACACGACCTGCGAGACTTGGAGTAAGAGCCGTCAGCCTGAAATCTGCAGAGCCCAAGAGTGACACAGCAGGTTGATATCCTGTGATAAAAAGTCATCTCCCACAGAAACAAGCACACTCTCACACACAGAGAGTAAAAAAAAAAATAAAAAAAAAATAAAAAACCCATGCCATTACTGTATCAATATTTCCCAGCTTGCTTGGACATCCTTGGTTTCCTCAGCAAACTGGAAACAATAGTGTCTTTGTTGAAAGCTGAGGCTGATCTGCACCTGCAGCTCTGAAACAAGCAGCTACACGCCTGCTAGCTTAAAACACTGAGTCAGAAGAATGCATAGCTGCTGGACTTGTGTGCATATGAACAGGCTCTCCTGAAGCATGACATCAGCTTGTGGATGTATTGACTGCTTGTGTAACGGCAGCCATGCTACGCCCACACAGGTGGAGAGATACAAAAAAGAAGCAGCGAAACGAAATGTGGGCTATTGAGCAGAAGGGAGAAAAAAAATAGTGGAAGTTTGCAATACTGAACAGAGAGAGTGATAGAAGGGCTGCAGAGGAAGAATGGAGGTGGATGGAGAGACACTGAATCACTAGTGAAGGTCAAACCAGATTCACTAGGGGTTGTCATGGAAGCAGGATATGCTAGGGTCGTTGCTATGGGAGAAGCTGCTAGATGAGGAGCGGTGCTACAAAATGTGTTGCAAAATCCCATTTGAAGATCTCCACCCTTACTATCAGCTATTACATAAGCATATACACTTTCCAACAGAGGGGAGTGGTGCCCCCCCCCCCCCCCCCCCCCCAGCATGGGGAATCTGTCTTCAGTTCAACATGCACTGTACCTCACATAACAAGTCACAAGGGAAACAAACAAGTGAGCAAGTATAAAATGTGTGAGACACAGGTAATAGCTGAGACTCTGAAGTGCAGTGCGAGTGTGTTTGTTTGAAACTGAGTGCACCTTCTGTGAAAATACAAGATCCAAATGTGGTTAAACTGTAAGAAAGGGAAGCTCATGGTTCACTTATTTCTTCCATTCAAACGCATATCTTGTTACAAGTTTCCTAAACTGAATGATCATTTCTGTTTGAACTCTTCACCCAGTCTCCTCATAAAGGAAAACTACTGGCGCATTTATGGCACACTGCTAAAACTGGAACCCCAGCCATCACAATTCATATTTTTTTTCTAGCAATGGTGTCATGCATTTAGGCCATAATGAAGGTTTAACATGCGGATTGTGCAGTTGCCAAACAGAAGTAGGCCAGAGAGCCGTTACAAGTAATCTGACATAAATTCAAAGATGGTCTAAGCAAATACGTAGCATATTCAGATTATCTTGCATCTGTGAACCAAAATCCTGGCCATGTTCTAAGCTGACATGTCCTTATTTTTACCAAATCATTATATTTAAAAGAGCAACAAAGTATACATACAACCTCTTAGTGTAGCTTTTCGTACTTTGCCTCGACTTCAGAATATTTGCTTTTAAATGTTAAACCTGCTATTAATGTCGTAAAATATGCATTAAACAATGTTAGGAAGATAAAATTAGATTGTGTATTTTATTCTAACTTGAGTCATAACACTTAAAAAGTGATATGTTTAGAAAAAGGAAATGAAAAAAAAAAACATTTGAACTTCAGAATAGACAGAGGATGTAAGGACAGAGTGAGATGGGGGAGGAGGACTCTCTGTAGTGACCCCTGAACAGAGAACAGCTGAAAGAAGAGTTGAGGTCCAAAATATTGAATTTCTGTTCATTATCCACATTACGTTGCTTATAGTGCTTCTTGTTTTACATTATGACGATCCTTTTGCTCCACAAGGGTCACAAGGGATAAAACCCTACAACATATTTATTATTAGTAGTAGTATTTAAATGCCACTTTTCTTGTCTAAATGAATCGCAGTGCCTGAACAGAGACAATAACAAATAAAACAACTATATATTAAGATGCATAGAGGGGCAGAGTGAATATTCAGCTTGTACAGTTTGTCAGTGGGTTAGCCCAAAGAACAGAATATTAATGTTTGAATATGCAAATTTGAAAGGAAACATTGATGGACAGGTTTTATTTTGCAA
This sequence comes from Nematolebias whitei, assembly GCF_014905685.2. Classification (NCBI taxonomy): domain Eukaryota; kingdom Metazoa; phylum Chordata; class Actinopteri; order Cyprinodontiformes; family Rivulidae; genus Nematolebias; species Nematolebias whitei. The sequence continues at coordinate 33,764,055 of NC_056512.1, forward strand.
TGAGAATGTTATTTAAATAGTTTTATTTTGTCCTTATTTGCAAAAACAAAACAGCAGTTAAATGCAATTCTAAAGAAATATTTCTAAGGCTGCACTAACTTTTCAGCAGAGGTTGTTTTTCTGTCAAAAAATAAACAAATCAAAGACCATAGATATTATGTAAAGTACATCTAAATGCCTTATATTATACTTTATATGACTAGAACTAATTTTTATAATTAGCACAGAACATTTTTTTTCCTGGCTGCTCCCTCCTTTAGGGATTGCCACAGTGAACTAAGTCGCATAAAAACATGGCAATTGTTTTTACACCGGATGCCCTTCCTGATGCAACCACAGACCACCGAGCTACCACAGTCCTCTGTGCGGAGCAGAGAGCTGCTATCTAGGACGCCTGGGGGAGCAGATGATTGAGTTAAGGGCCTTGCTCAAGGGCACAGAGTGGGGCAAAAGAGGGTGGAGGCAGGTGTGGGTGTTTCACCTATCCCACCCACATGATATTTGTACTGGGAGTTGATCCAGCCATCTTCCAATCACAGGCCCACCTTCTCCAACCTCTGCACCACCTCTCCCATAGTACAGAATATCTATCTACATGTAAAAACGACAGTTTCTCACTCACTGAAATACTTTAAACAAATAACCCATAAAAAGAAGCAACCTGGCTTTAAAGTGCAGAATGTGTTGCCTTAAAACAGAAGTGCATTTCTGAGACATTACAATCTGTATTTAGATCAACAAATGTTCTTTTGACTGGAAATTATTTTGATAAATACTGTACGAGTATTCTGTGGTAGTAGTCGGAGTTTAATATCTACGAGCCCATATGACAGAACAATTTTCAAACTGGGCCAAGAGGTCATTCTCCCACCTCAGTTTAATTTGTGAAACTACTGAGGTGGCATGATGGGTTGAAGCTGACCCACCTTTGATTGAAGCTGACCCACCTTTGATTGAAGCTGACCCACCTTTGATTGAAGCTGACCCACCTTTGAGATGCCTCTGGGCCAGCTAAGGAGGTAGTCACTAGGCCTGTCGCGATAAACAAATCAATTAATCACATGATAAATGAAAATTATCGACCTCGTTTTCATTCTTCGGCTTTATCGTTTCTTTGAGCTTTTTTCTTTCTACCGAAGTTACTGGTTGACAAAAGGCTCAACTCCGGTGCCCCTCACTGACCTCTCTCTTTCTCTTTAAAATCTGTTTTAGCCGTGAAAATTTGCGTTTTTGGATCGTTAAAGAAGCTAAGCTATGAGCTAAGCTAACAGGCCGACCTTGGGGAAAAAAAAAAAAAAAAAAACTCCGTCTTGTCGAAGCTCCAAAATTCACGGTTGAAACCCGGGCCTTCATGTAAAAAAGTTGTTTTTCTCTAAAACAAGAAGCTGAGAACTTGTGAGGTTTTTTAATTAAAAGCTTTGTGCGAAAAATGCTATGTCCAAGAGCTCAAACCACTCTGAGCATCCACCATTTTGAGAATCGAAAAAAAAGGAAAGAGACAGAGTCCATGTCACGTCAAGGGGGCTCCCTCCCATTTTACTTAGAGACACGCTGCTCACTCCCTCACTATCCATCCTTTGGTTCAAACTGCCCTATACTGCCATCCAGTGGTAAAAAAGGCACTACACACAAATGAACCAACATTTCTTCTTTAATTTTACAATAATTACTAATTATTGTCAAATTTCAAACAATATCGTTTATCACAATGATTTGAGACAATTAATCGCCCAGCAAATTTGTTATCGTGACAGCCCTGGTAGTCACAATCTGAAACCATCTGCTTGTGTAATGGCGAGTCCATAAGACGGCTCAACGACTCAATGTAGCGATAACTGGCTGTGGGATTCAAAATTGTAAATTGAAAATTTTGTGTGTAATAATATATCAATGATTCAAAGTTATGCTTAATATTTAAGTTAAATAAGATTAACCACCTTTTTCTTTTGTAAGACAAAAAAGTTAGAGGACTTCAATATGCCCATTAAATGAACAGAGAAACGGCAACCTTCATCGAGTGCTGGATTTGCAGAACGCTGTTATTTTAACCAATCAAGAGCAACAGAGTTGCCTAGCAACATAGTGTTTTGTGTAAGTTATGGCATACATCATTGTCAGCTACAGGCACTGAGGAATTTGTGTTGTTTATACAACATTGTATTGTGTTTTCCAACTCGACGTTCTTTTTTATTACCTCAACTAAAACCGTACGCTTTATTTTGTGAATATAAATACTGCTGCATGCTACAACCCTCCCCTGATTGAAGGGTAGCTTCTGATTTAACTTGCTTGTGAACTTGTGGTTTCAGAACAAAAAAAAAACAAAAAAAAAACGAAGGGCAATGTGCTCTGAGTGAGACGGTAGGGGCCACTGGCTTCCCATCATGCAGTGTGTGTCTCAGAAATAGAGCAGGAGAAGGCAGGGACTCTGGGGAAGGTGGCACAGAGCTAAGAAAAGAGTTCCTCTGCTCTCATTTAAACAGGGACGTGCTAGAGGAGAGGTAGGCCACACCGAAGAAGGACTGCCAGAAAAAAAAGACAGGTTTTTTGGTGCACTCATAAGCGTTTGTCCATTTCAGAGTGAACGCCTCATCTGCAAACACTTTTTTCATTTAGCAGTTTCAGCAGTATCCATTTTCTGTCAGAAATTAAAAGCTTGTGCCCAGACCCATTACTCTACACACACACGCCACACACATACCAAAGCTACATCAGCTTTCAGCCTCATTTTCCCTGTATGAACTCTTTTTTTCTGACAATAGAAGTAATGGGAGTTTTTGTGTGTGAATGTTCTGAAGCGCAGGGTGGAGTATTGGCAGCTATCCCTAATGGTCAAATATGGCTTAATAATTTTTTTTTTCCTAATGCATGTTATTTCCCAAAAGATTATTTGTGCTGAATCGTGCATAATGCGTTAATAAGATGTGGTAATTAAAGGGCTTCCAGAAGTTGATAAGATATTTGATTTCCTCTAGCTTAATGGACTTAATCTTTCCCAGGTTGCAAAAAACACATCATGTTCAATAGTTCAGGAAGAGTTTAGATTACTCTATAAAAACAAATGTGCTCTTTGAATGCTTGAATTTAGCTCACACCAAGTTTCTGATTTGACTTTCACACTAATCCTACAAGTCCAGACAGTGATACTCTGCCTGTGCAGGGCAGCACGGAGGAACACACCCAGCCAGCACAAAGCAGCCACAAAGGAGCTCTCAACGGCTTTACCTGAGGGCAAGAACGTTTTTATGATTCTGGTGGGGTGTAAACAATCTTGTAGTCAAACAACTTCTGCAGCAAGTGCCTAAACTGATCTCAGAACTATTCTATCATGCAGCAACTCATTCCCCGTGAGACTTTTATTTAATAGATTTGTACAGTAAATTAAATTCAAAGTGCTTTGGAACTGTAAAATATAACATACATCTAGGCCTGTCATGAAAATAAATTTCACTGGGCGATTAATTGTCTCAGAAATTATTGCAATAAGCAATAACATTGTTTGAAATTTGACAATAATTAGTAATTATTGTAAAATTTAAGAAGAAATATTGGTTAATTTGTTTTGAGTGTAGTACCTTTTTTGACCACCGGACGCCAATATAAGACTGTTTGAACCGAAGGATGGACGTGGAGGGAGCGAGAATCGTCTCTTTAAGAAAAATGGGAGGGAGGCCCCATGGGCTCTCTCGCCTTCCATTTTTTCAGTTTTCAACATGGCGGACGCTCTGTGTGGTTTGAGCTCTTTAGCATAGCATGCCACACAAAGCTTTTAATTTAAAAATATCAGTACGAAAGTTCTCAGCTTCTTTTTGCAGAGAAAAAAAACTTTTTACACGAAGGCACGGGTTTGAACTTTGAATTTTTGAGCTTCGACAAGATGGAAGTTTTTTTCCCCCCCGAGGTCGGCCTGTTAGCTTAGCTCGTAGCTTAGCTTCTCAGCTTAGCTGCATTTAACGATCCAAAAACGCGATTTTGGATTCAAACAGATTTTAAAGAGAAAAGAGAAAGGGAGGGGTAAGGGCACAGGAGTTGAGCCTTTTGTCATCCAGTGTCTTCAAAAAGAGACACACGAAGAAACGATAAAGCTGATAAATGAAAATGAGGTCGATAATTTTCATTTATCGTGCGATTAATTGATTTATTGTTTATCGCGACAGGCCTACATACATCACCCTCTTTATGCTTCAATGTCTGCTTAAAAGTTTTTGGAATCCTATTACTTACAGGGATAACTACAAGGAATCTGTTATACAATTTAACAAATGCACAGAAGTCATGAGTACATTGGCTAATGAAATCACTAGAAATTAGATCATCTTGGCCACAGCCCTAACTCTAAACAACAGGCCTGTTTCTTCACATGCTCAAACTCTGGCTTGTTGGGATTGTCATAAATAACTCTGGTCTGGTGAACGCTGTATTTTCCTTAGAAGGCTTGGAAAGCCACAACTGACACTGAGGGAGTAAGTGCTTACACTCCTTCGACAGTAAGACAGATACAAGAGGAAGACCATAGAACCAGTGGCAGGGAATAAAAAGAAATAATGGAGGGCAAGCAAATGTGTTGGGTGTGCATGTGTTAGCATGTATATGCATGCATGTGTGCGTGTGTGTGTGTGGGTGGGTGGCAAAGTGACAGGCGATGATTAGCCCAACCAGAGGAGGATATGTGGGAGGGAGTGCGTGGGAGTAGTGGGGCTGCTGGGAGAAAGAGTCTGTCTCTTAAGGCTATGATATACACAAGTGGATTAGAAGAGCACTCACACAGATAAATGACAAGGTTTAACCAGAGAAACAGCACACAGCCATGTAAATATAAGAGCGAGTGGACACTATCATGCACATCCAGTACAGCAGGGAAGATTTCAGTCAAAACGTACCGTCATACAAGCCATACTTTGAATGTTGTGATGATGACAACACAAAGAAAAATATCTAAGAAAGTAATTTCAATCAGCATCAAAGGTAATGTGTGCATATGTGTCAAAGCTGAGTAAAAAGAAATGAGAAATAAACTAGTTGGAGAGCAGATGCTGACTCTTAGGTGTGTAGGTGGGACCATTAGCGGTTGGTTTTTATACTTCGCCTCTGTGGCATCAACGAGCTTTAAAGAGGTACAACAAGGAGGTTTGAGTTATTCACGCACTTAGATGTTTGAGCAGGTGGAGAAATGCAAATGCCTTAGAAAGATCTGATATCTAGTTATGTCTACGATCATATGGAATTTATGATAAAAAAGAGAAATGAAGCCAATGTAACCATATTAGAGGAGGTCTGGATGAACATCAAGTTCAAGCCATTAAAAGAAATTTACATAGAAAAAACATGACTGTTTTTTTTATTTATTTTTTAAGTCTTTCAAAATAAAGGTATTTTTTGAAGAAAATTTGGAGAGTGCCAGGCAACTAATGTCCACATCTTCTTTACACTTATTCAGATATAATAAGTTGAACATTTAGAAACAGTTCAGTCAGCAATGTGCTTTTTAGGCAAAAACACATTATTTCTTATCCATTTGTGCACTCGGTCTACCGATCTCCCAAAGTGCCTAAAACGCCTGCAGATAGGCTGCTGCCACTTAAGCTGTAGTCTTGTTGACAGCTGGTAAAAAAAAAAAAAAAAAAAAACAGCTGTAACTAGAAAATTGTTAACACAAGAACTACAGATAAAAAAAGAGTGGTAATTGCATATTAAATATATAGCATGGCAAAATAACTATTTGAATCTTCAAATAGTTAAGTTTGTTGGGTATTGCAGGAAATGCACAAATTATACAGATTATGCAAACCCCAGTGTTTTGCAAAAATTCTATTTAGGAAGAAATGTAAAAACACAAGTGTATATGCAGGTAATTGTCCCTGTTGCTGTTAACAGATCTGTAAAATAGAGAGTTTGTACAAACACTCAGTCTATTTGTACCAATTATAGAACCAGATGAAATACATACTTTAAAAAGTAGAAACCTCATACTTTATGTCTTTATAATACCCACCCCTCTCCCATTACACATAGGACAAGAATGAATTTACCCCATTGCCCTTGGATTTATTATTTAATATTTGATGTATGTGTTCTGTGTTTTTGTGCTTTTTGTTGTTTATTTTGTTATTGATAAACAATAAAAAATAAACTTCAAATATAGACATGCTATCTATCAGATAAATCAATAACCACGACACAAGTTATCAATCATGTGACAGGTAAGTAATGGAAGCCTCGGTGGAAACTCAAAGGTTTTCATACATTGTCCTGAAATGTAAAATATATTTATTTAAACCCCTAATATCCTCTTAAAGGGTGAATTATCATTTGGATTTCCCCAATAATTCACAAAGCAAAATTAGGAGGAAATCTTGGAGCACATTTTGTGGTTTAATGAGTTAGATTGATGGTGTCTTCTCTGATCTGTGGATATCTCTGAGCTCTGACTGCTCTGCTGTCGGTCAAACAGGAAACTATGAGCTCTGGGTCTTCACCGAGCCCGTGAGTCCATGTGAGGCCAGGATAATACAGCTCATATCAGGGTGGAGGCTGCAAAATGTTGCAGTTGCTGGAAAATAAAATACCAAGTCTTCTGGGAATCACAGTGGCATGTAGGGCACCGTTAGGTGTTGCCAACACACTGTACAAAAGAAAAACAATGAACAGTATAAGATAACATTGTACATCACAACATTCCTTTAACATTGAAAAAAAAAAACAGCTCCGTTTAAAAACTGTCTTTAAATGCCTTGATTGTCTTCTGGTCTTCCATCCTTGTACGTCTCCACATGATAACTAAGAACATTTGCATAATGACAGCATAGTGGCTCATTTGGCACAATTTAAAAAAGGCTGCCGCCTCACACTTAACTATTTCTGACAAATCAGAGCAGGAAGAGTCTTGAGCAGAAAAGAAAAAAAATGTGATTGTGTTTCCAATGCAATACATTTTTATTTTCCTGCACAAGCTGGTTACAAAATAACAATAAAGGCTGATACAACGATTGCCAAACTGACCAGTTTCATTTCTCTTAAGTGTGGGAGTCAACACAAATCTGAGCACACAGAAATGTATCAGTGGTATTCACATTACACAACACCCTAAACTTTGGAATCAAGAGGAAAACCTTACAGATGCAGAGAGACGGGGAGGCTGAGCCTCACACTGAATAAAACATGATGCGAACACTTTCATGTCAGTCCCTGTTGGCTGGGCAAAGGAATCCCAAAGTGGATCACTGCTCCCATGAAACAAAGACTCTGTCAAATCAACGGCAACTTCTATGCAGATCAAACAGGTAAAAGAACAATCAGTGCATAGAGAATCAGTATAAACCCAAGACAATTTCCAACGGGTTGTGGACAAGAGCAGATACAGAGACGGCAGTCACCAAGTCACCAAGTCATCATTGCTCACTACGAAACTGTGAGGTGTTACCTCTCAAAACGACCTGCACGTTTGTAGCCAGAACACAAACACCCAGATAAGACATGGTATGCACACATTCAATATGGTGTAACAAACCTTACCAAACTGTTTTTAATATCTTCACCTTGGATGAAAGCATCATATCTACACTGTTGTAAATACATTATGCTCTGCCTCCTTAATAATTGTTAATCTTGTGGATTATTTTCTTTCAGCAGGAGGACTATACAATTGAAACATATCCTTCCTTCCATAAACAATCGAACCGCAAAATTCTTTAGGACCGAAATAGTTCTGAAAAACTAATAAAAATGACTCCCCTTGTATCAACACACATTTTATTCTAAATGCCACAATTTAGCATTAGATAACACATGTTTGATCATTTGTGTGTATATGGACATAAAGAAGCCATGATTCTGTAGATCTAGGAGAAGTTTACCCAGATCAAATGAGAGGTTGAAGGTTAAAAGGTTGAAGAAATGTTGAGTTTATCTAAGAAATAATAGTCACTTACCCAAATCTTTGGATCCTTGACTTTCACTGGCCAGTTCACCCATTCTGACCAAGGCATCAAAGTAGCCTTTTGCAGCAAATGTCACATCTAAAAAGGGAAAAGAGCAAGGTTGCAATTAAGTTGAAGTTTACAGATTTTTTATTTTTATTTTCTTTTACATTTCAAAAAACAATAATGCATTAAATTTATGGGGTCTACACAATGTATTAATCTCCTTGGATGTTTATGCTTTTATAGCCATCATAAATTAATCATAGAGAATAAAATTTGGTCTACGTAAAAGAAAAAGAAAAATAATTTAAAAAAAAATGTCAAATGGAAAATCAAATTTCCACAGTGTAATACCACTTTAAAAAAAAAAAATGTGTAATGTAAAATAAGTGATTGCATATATACAGTACACCCCTTTTAAAGTAACTCTCCTGATTGAACTCAGAGAAAAGGGTAAGAAAAGTAAGTCAGGGAAGGATACTAAAGGATTTCCAAAGCCCTAAACATCCTCTGTTAAACCCATCTTCCAGAAAAGGAAGGAATATGGGGCATGTGTAAATCTACCATGAGCAGGTCGTTCTAACAACTGAGTGACCGAGAAACAAGAACAGATACCTGTGACCCCTATGAAGGTGAAATGTGAGCAACTGTGTGTACAATGTTTATATATGGGGGAGGCAGACACAATAAATCTCAAATAGTTTGTCTAGGTTGGTTAGAGACTATACTCAAAATTTAATGAGTTTATTGTATTGACTGTGACTGGTTTACAACTGCAATAAAAGCATAAAATATTCAAGGGGGATATTTTAAGGCACTGTCTAACCACAGTCAACAGTTTATTCAGAAAAACATTTGCACAACTTGCACACAACCTTTGCTTTTCCTCACAAGCATTCAGAATAATCAATCACAGCTTCTAACCATCAGAAAACAAGGCGATATGCAAATCATCTTGATGGCATCTTGGATGCTTGATTGCATAGAGGAAATTATTTTCTAGATTAGCCGAACTTGCCAGGCAAGACAAACTTACTTCAAAAACCTTATATTAGTTGTGATTAGTTAGATTATTGTTATAAGATTATTTTATTATGCTTCCAAGGTGTGTGGGAGTATCATTTTTTTATGTATGTATATGTCCCCAACATATTTGTTCCAAACTTTTCAGTTAAAAACTGCTAATAGCTGGAGACACTTTTAATGTGTTATGTTTTAACAATGAGCAGATTTTTTTTTTTTTTTTTTGCTTAAGGTCTGTGATGTTAAAACGTCAAGAGTTGGTCTCTCATGTAAAGCTTTTCTTCCACTTGGTTCCTGTCCACTTACAGACTGATTTGAAGATTGTATTGCTTGTTTTAAGTCTTAAAAGGTCTGGCCCCGTCATATGTATGTGATCTTATTAACATCTACACTCCAGTAAGAGCACTCAGGTCTACTAACCAGTTCCTCTGAGATATCCCCAAATACAAACTGAAGTCCACAGGTGATCGGGCTTTTGCGGTTGCTGCTCCAAAATTGTGGACCAGTTTACCTGATCATTTAAAGACCACAGAGTGTTGAGGCTTTTAAATCTTTGCTCAAGACTCATCTGTTTTTCTTGGCATTTGATCCATGCAGAAAACAAGTCGGAGCTGATTTTTCTTTTAGTCGTGTGTTGCATTTTATTGTTAACTTTCTTATGTTCCCTGAGAGGCACAAAATGTTTTTATTTTTATTATTTTTTATTATTTGACTTAATTGTAAAGCAATTTGGTCAGCTTTTGCTGTTTTATGTGTTAGAGAAATAAATTGACAGACATTTTTTTCTAATTGACCAAAATGAACAAGTCCAACATATTTCTATTTGTGCTCATGAGTTTATAGAATGTTTTAAAAATTATATTTGTCAGTTTTGAGAGCTTTTTATATCTGGATAAACTGATGAACAAAGGAATTAATTAAGATAGTTTAGGTCAAAAACAAGCAAATAATGCCTGGGGCTCATTTTGATATGAAATCTTCAGGTCACAACAAATCTATATTTGTTCTTAGAAAACACTACAGTCCCTTTGAACACATAATGGTCAGTACGTTAACCACATACTATTGCCTTTTTCTTCCTTTAGATCATTTTATCCAGCTATGCGTGAAGACATTTGGGAAACACCCTGCTTGGATAGACTGGTGATTGAACAATGAATTAAGGTTTATTGACTTCTTTCAGAATTCAAACTGAAGGTGGGAGGTGGGGTCTTGGTGGATGACTGGCTATGTGGTCCATGCTGCACTGAAGGGGGGGTGGAAAATAATATTCCCTACTCACACAGATCAAAAATATACAGTGGAGCTCAAAATGCTTTTAAAGCAAACACTTAAAGGTCACCAATATCCTCATGCACGTGAAGGTTTGGGGACCCGTACACAGCCGTGTAGACACAAGCAGTTTGGCTTTAGTTCAAGAGCACACACACAATTCAACAAAAATTATGTGATGTCGATTCTAATCAGAAAACAATATCTTCCTTTTATTTTTGGACTAAATGAAGAGTCATCATGCCTAAAGAGATCAATATCCAGGTCAATCTGGATTATGCAAATCCCTACTATGCTGCCATCAGTAGTCTCAGGGTAGATGGGAGTTTCTGCCCGACTGTCAAGCAGTCATCTACCAAATCAGCCCATCTCCAGTGAATAATGGTCATTGCTTTTGTAGGTGCATTTTACAGCCATCCAGGTGACAGATGGGACCTGTGCCTGGAGACAGCTGCCAGGTGTAAGACACATTAACAACAATAGATTGACAGTGGTAGGGTAATTCTAACAGACAGATGCAGCTACTCTACAACAGAGGACATCTTCCAAGCTGACGGACAGATGCTAATGTTAGTCCCAATTACAGCTGAATCAAGTGTAAAACAGATCATGTGTTTGCTTCTTCCCCTATTGCACGAGGAACGCCAGAGAACTGAGTGCAGCATTTCAAAGCATCATGGCTGAACTCATTTTGTTTTGCCAAACAGAACGTGTGCCTGCCTCGGCATGGAAAGCGTGTACGAAGCTTCATGCGAGTTTGCACATGCGTGGCAGAGAGCTGTGTGGAATGGAAGGTGGGAGCTAAAGCAGATCTCCAAGCAGCAGGCACTTGCTTCCTTCTGATGCAGCATGTAAAATATTGTGTGCAGTTGAAGAATGGCTGAGTATATAACTTGGATCTACGTGGTTAATGCAAATAAAATGTGTGGTGAGGGGTTCACAGAGACAGATGGTGGAGATTACCAGATTTAAATGCAAGATAATTAGCAAAGGAGGGGCTTATAGCAAATCCATCACTTATCCTTCACTTTAGAGAAGTGGGAGCAGCACCTCTCTTAATTAGGGCATAAGACAATAAAAGGAAATGTTGATTAAAAAAAGAAAACTATATATTTTTTTTAAAGCAAAAAAACAAGCGTGTATGAGGTCATGATGCTTCTTATGAGTATGCTTCAGCAGAAGTATTTGAACAGCTGAAATTTAGGCCTACATGCACTTGAAACTAATATGCCTATACACAGAAGTTGCACAAAAAGCAGGAGTCATAAGTATCTCCTGGCAGTCATGAACAAATAGAAATTTAAATGGTGGTAATAGGATGACATAATCTGGGTAGTTAAAAAATGGTGGAAGGGACATTAATTCATTTAACTTTTATTTATACAGGTTAGTCTCATCGAGCCTCGAGGACTCATTTACAAGTGGGACCTGTTTTAAACAAAGAATACAGACGAGGTACAAACGACAATAGACAGTCATAAAAAAACGTAAAATGAAAAGAAAATAGAAGAAATTAAATAAAAACAGCTACATTACAAAGCCGTGTAAAATACTAAATATTATAGTATACTATACAGTAATACTACAAACTATAGAATGGTGTAAAACACTAAAAACAGGAACATGTCTGCGTTGATTTTTGCCATGAACTTAGCAGTTGTTTAAAATCCCTTAGAGAGGTCATGGTCAAGAGCTTCAGATCTTTTTGGTAGGTGTTCCAGGAAACAGGAGCTGTGTAGGAGAAGGCCCTAATGCTGAATTTGGTCCTCACTGAGGAGACGCTGCAGGTAATATGTCCTCAGAGCGCACGCTGTAGCTGCACTCACGGAGTGACATGTAGGAGGAGATGTATGAAGGCAACAGACCGAGAAGTGATTTAAAGATGAGAATGTACCAGCGACAGACTATGTGAAATTATTGATGACCAGTTAACCAGTGAATACAGGGTGCAGTGATGGGTACGGTAGTTACAGCCAGTTATGAATCTTAGCGCACCGTGATAGACAGTATCCAACATCTGCAGTGTGCTTGTAAGAGCATTCATGTAAATAATAATGTCACCATAGTCAATGAAGTGGAGGAATGTAGCAGTTACAAAGCATTCTCTAGCATTCAGAGTTGGACAGGATCTGTTTCTAAAAAAGAAATCCAGTTTTACTTTCAATTTATTTACCAAGTTTTTAACATGAAGCTTAAAAGAGTGATGCGAATTGACCAAACTTCCCAAGTATTTATAAGAATCGACAAACTCAATAGGGGCACCATTCGAAGATAAAATAGAAGTAAGGACTGCTGGGACTGACTTCCTGTTTGAAAACAACATCCCTTTGGTTTTATCCACATCTAGCACAAGTTTGAGATGGAACAAATCTGAATGGATGATGTCAAAATCAGTCTGTAAAAGTTGAAAAATCTTAGCAACTGTTTTAGCTCAACAATAAACTACTGTGTCGTTGGCATAGAAAAGTAAGGACGCATCAGGAATGATCTGACCTACATTACCTATGTAGACTGTGAAGAGGGTGTGTCCCAAGACTGAACCTTGTGGTACACCGTTGTTAACAGTTAGATAACTGGAGGAAGTACTGTTATGTTGTACACATTGCCTCCGATCTGAGAGATAATTAGAGAACCATAATAATTCTAATATTTTAAGATGTAGAATTGTTTTTCAAGCACAAAATGTCTTCATCTTGTTCAATGTTTCACCTGGCTGAGGTGGAATTTGAACCCAGGTTGTTTGGTTAGCAGGCATGCACTCATCCTCTGTGACTCACTCAAAAAGAATGCAGTCATGGTTCTTTTATAATTTTTGTATGTAAGGCATCCCTCTTGTTCACTTGCTGCATTGTCAAAACCATGACCGAGGCTACCAGAGACAGAGGAGGACCAACAAACACCTGTGCTCTCCGTGCTCATCTTGACTGAACCATGTGGAATAACAAATAACTCCTAACTGATTTATTTTCTTCTTTTTTCTTTAAACGGTTAAGTCATTATCTCAAAAATATTTAGTCAGTGATGGGAAAATGAAGCTTTTCTGAAGCACTGAAGCTTGTTTGAAAAAAGAAAAAAGGGTTCATTACTTGAAGTTTTGCGACACAGTCCTATAGGCGCGGTCTTGTGGCCCAAAGTATAAAGATCAGTTTGAAACCACAGCATGAAATGAGCCGTTTCATCCTTGTCCAACCAACTGAGCTGACAGCTGTTGGTTAAAATCCTGAGAAAATCTGATATCGGGCACATTGTGATGCTTTGAGCATTTTTTTTTTTTGTGGGTGAAAGAATAAAGTTATGGTTATTTGATGAATAAACGTTTAAAATGTGGCAAGGCACAATGACGCCCCTTTGCTCATGACTAAATCTTACCTAATTCACAACAATCCCAGTTTAGAATGACTCTTGTGCTGCAGGTTTCCTGCCTCCATAACTTTATGTAATAAACCAGTGTATGTTAACTGTGAGATCAGATTGTAACTTAAATACATGGTGTTTTTCTGAATATCTTTTTATTTCTTTCTTGGAGTTAAAGTCCTATGAACTGTTAAACTAAACACATAAAACACATCAGGCTTGCTGGCTTCATGTCTCGTCGTATGACGCTCAGTTTTTTTTTTTTTTGCAAACTACGCCATTAAACCCCACCACGAATCTGCCCAATTATTTATGCCCTCATAAACCTTTGAATCAGGTACCAAAGCAGTGATGTCACTACGACACTTTCGAAGCTTTGGACGTCATTAATCACATGATATTTGCAAACGAATCAAGCTCTGACACACAGCTTCAAAAACACTCTGTTGTTGTGTTTTATATATGCTCCAGAGCTCCAGCTTTAGACGACCCATCACTACTAAAAGTCAGATTGTTGAACACTTAACATTTATTCATTACATTAAGTTAAAATATATTAGTATTATATTAAAAACAATCTTGAATTTAGGCCTAAAAGCATTTGAAACCAATGTGCCTTCACCCTGAAGCTTCTTAAGAAACAAGAATCATAACATCATCCCCTGAAGAAGGCAAGGACTCTCTCATCTATTAAACTGATTTTTAAATGGACCTATTAGTGGTTATTTGTGTGTCTCTCTCTGTGCATGTGGCCTGCACATCAATGTCCATAACCAGGGTGATTAGTTCACTTGCTTTAGAGTCAGAATCATGACCGTGGAGGTCAAAGACTGAGGACACCTCAACTTAAAAGGTCTGCTCAAATTATGCTAACCATGACTGAACACTGTGTGAAATTTATTTTAAATCATTGTGTAAGCTAAATAAAAAAATAAACTATTGCTAATTAGTTTTAAATTTTTTGAAATGGTAAAATCATCAAGATTATCTAAAAGTCAAATCATTAAACTTTTCTCTATTACATTCAGTAATCATCTCAGTCATAAAAAGTCATACAAATTGTATTATCTAAAAGTCAAACTATTAAATATATTACACTTTAAACTTTTTTAAATACTTTAGTTTAAAAAATGACAAAGTCATAATAATAACGTATTAATATTAAAAGCCATACACAGCACAATCGCCAAAAGTCAGCCAGCATCACATGAATGAGCTTTACAATTAGAAATTATTAATCGCTTTAGTAGGACAAAGTATGCAGCACTAGCTTTGTTGCAGAAAACAATGGAAAAATAATAAAGAATAATAAAATAAAGTTGCATGTATACAGGGTTTACATGTATTAAATAGGCTGTAATGCAGAAATAGACTGTCCTGAAAAATCTGGAATACATCCAGATCTAACAAGCAACGAGTGAAGCTCTTGGCATTGCTGGTGTTGAATCATTTCTGTTATTGCACCATATGGGCAGAAGTGTGTCCTCCAAGATTTACCAAGGCTCTTGGGTTTAGCCAGTCCTGCAAGGCAGGTCTTTAATGGCTCAGTGAACCCCTACCAGTCTGCTCTCTATGCACACCAAGGCCCGGATTATTATTTGTATACAGAGAAAGAAGCATGAGATTTGAGGGGGAGGAAAATTCCTTCCATTAACAAGTTGAACTGGGGGTGGGGGGTGGATGGGTTGGGTTAGGGTTATGGTTATAGGTTGTTTTGAAACAATCTTCCTGTGGTCCTGTAATCCAGTCCAAAAGGAAATGAAAGAGCTCAAAAGAAAAATTCCATCACTGAAAGTATTTTAGATACTTTGTGTTAATCTGACTGCTGACAGTTTATCTACATTTCTGCATCAGATTAGACTTCTCCAATGTCTTTTTTTGAAAGCACCTCTATTACAACAAACAAGACGTGACAGAAGCTATGCACCACTTTATAAAGTTTGACCACTCTCCGGGAGTATGAATATTATCTTTTTGGAGTTGGACAAACAGAATAAGTAGATACCTGGAGAGAGAAAGAAAAAAAAAAACTAGTGTGCTCAGTGGAATGCGTAAACTTGGAGTGAAGCGGGAGGGGGGGTGAGGAAAAGAAAGGGCTTACTGGCAAGGGCCTTCTCGTAGTTCTTCCCCATGGCAACAAAGTTCCGTAAACAGGGGTTGAACTGCTCCATGATGGTCTGAAAAGGGAAACGCAGGGTTAGTGGACAATAGATTCACTAGTCATTGCAACAGGGTCAAGACCATAGAGGACTTGCACCCATCTACATTGATTTTCTCTTCTTCTTTCAGACACAAATAACGCTCCTTGAAGTGAGCAAAATCCATTTAATACAGAGAAGTGTGCATCCACAAGTTATAATTATCAGTGTCAGATAAACACTTGCAAATGTAATTAGCTCCTTTGACATATTTTATTCATCTTTTCTTCTTGCTGTACAATGATCTTAGAATAGCAAAGTAACAGAAGTAAATTATGTTATTATGTTAATGTGGACAAAGTCTGCGTTGATGCTGAGAATGCACAACTCTAACCCGCAATAGTTTCCTGTGCAGCTTTTCTACCGCTCCTCTTCTTCCTTTTTCCTGCACTCCTTCAGGACTTCTGCTAATTAGCGGGTCCCCAGTCAAATAGTCAAGAATAACTCAGGGACAGACAGACAACCACAACAGTGCTGCTGCAGCAGCAGTAGCTCCAACACCAACAGCATGAGAAAACTTAATAATTAATTCAGTGTTATGCCTGAATCCACACTATGGAAAAATGATATGCAATGTGCTACCAGTGGCAACTTCAAACATCCCCATTTCACAGTCGGACTTCAGAACTTTTGGATTTCCCCCCTTTTTTAAAGGTTTTTGTAAGAATGAGTGCCAAAGAGTTTAATACATTTATGCATGTTTTTGCTTGCTGTACTGTCAAGAGCTGTACTTGAAGAGGCTTAAGAGCAGCATAACCCACATACAAAACAAATACCAATGAGTCAGACAAAGGTAACTGACTTTTCTCAGTTTTCATCAACAACGACTTGCTAAAAGTAGTTTCTGTGGCTGTCTAACAGCATCTAGTTGTGCTTTAAAAAACCTGTACAACAAAAGCAGTACTAGACTACGTTGCAAAATAAGGGCACTAAGAGTAGCTAGAAAATATTTTACAAATATATTTTACACATTTATCATTTATTGTATTTATTGTACCTGATTTTATTAATAAGATGCACACAAAAAATCCCCCTCGCTCGCTCTCAAGCAAGACAGATGCTTTTACTTCCCTGTCCTGCCTTCCTCCTGCTTTTTGCTCTCGGTCTTGTGCATTGGAGCTTCTATTCACACATCTTCTGAATTGTAAATTACTGTTATGAATTTGGTCAGCTGGACTTTCTACGCAATTTATACATTTTTTTCAGTCAAGCGACAGGGTGCTGGGAACCCTCATGCCACACTGAGACGCACGCGGTTGGGTACGTCATGGATTCGTGGAGAGTGCGGAAAATGATGTGCCTTTCTGTATCTCTGGAGGATGTCGAAGATTTTTACATCATTGGATTTATGATTGCAGGGTTTCTGGCACTGGTGGATACCTATGTTATCGGCTATTAAGAAATACGTCAGCAGCAGTACGTGGCTGCGCTCCTAGGAGCAGCAGCCATGTACACTCCGCCCATCTTTTGGATGACTGTACAGAATATAATCTCACTGTACTTCGGTGCAATAATAAGGATTTAAGGATTCATGGATTCAATGTTATTTGTCATATACATCACATGTGGTACGTGTTTTGGAACAATATTGTGTACACAGAGTCCAAATTACATCCAGCGAAAATATTAAAATGTAAAAGAAAAACAGTAATAAGACCTAAGATATGAACTAAGAAAAACGCTAACTAAAAATACACTAAGCACTAGTAGTATAAAAACAAAATGCTGAACAGCAACACGAACATGAGTCTGTGTGAGCAGATGAACACAGCAACATGAAATGGATCAGAAGCAACATGATGTGGTTTTTCACAGTGATTATCCTGGTTAGAAATTCATGAGTCTAACAGCCTCAGGGTAGAAGCCGTTCCTCAGTCTAGTGGTTCTACACTTAATGCTCCTGCCTGAGGGGAATGGGGCAAAAGTGTGTGTGCTGGGTGAGTGGGGTCCTTCATGATGCAGGTGGCCCTCTTCCTGCATCTGGATGGTGGGGAGATTGACTCAAACAGATTTTTGTGCAGCCGTGAGAGCCAGTCCTTTGGATGAAGGACAAAACGTCTCGGGGGAGGGGGGGGGGGGGTTGTCCAGATGACCTGAGTGAATATTGTTTGATTTTCTACCTGGGTTATTGAGAATGAACTTTGATGCTTGTTTAAAAAAACCTGTCGGATTGGTTAAATGACAATAGTCTCTCTCTGAAAATATTTTCTGTCTGAACAACAGCATCTAATTGACCATTAACAGATAAACAAATTGTAATAGTACATAAATTACTGTCCAATTGTTTTTCCAATGTTTGTATGAATTTCAGAAACATCTAATCATGTTCAGTTATAGTTGAAGACAGTAGTGTTGAATCGCTAACATTCTGAGGTTACTGCCCTGTTTTCTCCTCAGTTATTTGGGTCAGCATGTTAAACAAAATTGGCTCACTGAAAGTCCACCCAGCAGGGTTTCAGCAGCTTTCAGGAACACATGGTTTAAAAACTACCATCATTAAAATAAATTAGCTTAATAAAAATATACAGTAGTACAGTATTATTGTTTATTGCTAAAACATATCGTTCAAATGTTTAAATAATTTATTCGAAATCAATGATAAATCAATGTCAAACATAAGTATGACAAAGTCCTACAACAGCAACCTGTATTTAAGCAGGTTTATTTATTATTTAAGCATTTCCTACATTAATATGATAAAAACATCATAGGAGAGAATCCCACTCTGTTCATGCACAGCACTTGTACGAGAGGTATCCCCGCTCTGTCTGCCTCTGGAAAGATAAAAGACATCCCCCAGGACTTCACGAGGAAATTCTTTCTCCTAATCAAGTTTTATTCTGCTTGATTCTGATGCTCCGATGTACAAAGGGACTTATTGATAAGGATAAGCTTAACAGGGAATGTGAAGCACAAAATCACATTCAAACAAATCAGTGTCAGTGTACTTATGCACACACGCACACATCTATATTAATACAAGAGTGTATAATAAAGAGTAGTGGTGTTTTAAAGTGGTGGGAGGATTACATAAAAAAGCAAGTCCCAGTGCACCATCATTACAGCACACTCTCCCACTGAAAGAGGCCAAAGGTCAATGACACGAGCCTTGTTGCCTTTCTTGTACAAACAGCCAACAAGACTTTCAGGCAAAAAAAAAGAATAAAAACCACAAAAACAGCAGTAACAATATGGAGAAAATTATTAATTCAATTACACATTTCCACACAGATGAAAACATTTTATAAGAGACAAAAGATACTTTGCATTCTCACATGGCAAGCTGTAGAAAGTGACGTCATCTCTGCCTTCATTTCCTGTCATTGTTGCTAAATTCATCATCCCAGTTCTCTTGTACTACATCGTTACCCTAATTGTGGCAGGTAATTAGGAAATAGGGCCAGGAGACACTAAAGGCTGTAAGACTTGATGAAGGGAGAAAGAGGAAGAGAAAAAAAGTTATGTAACAAGGCTCTTTAGTTGCTCTTATTTCAGATTCTTCTGCATAATCATCCAAATATATAAATTATTAAACTAAAATGAATATTTTTAGCTAGAAAGTGATCCTCACCCATCATGCCACTTCATACATGAGGACTGAATAACATCATTATTAGAGTTCAAGCATAGAAACTAAAATAAAATATCAAGCAGATAAAAAGGAGGTAGAGAAAACAATCAAAATCCGACTGACACATGTTGGTGATGTAAATTAAAAAATATGTACTATATGGACAGCAAGCTTAAAGACTGCAGGAAAAAAAGTCATCAAGAAAAACACTTTTTTTTCTTACGCCCAAATCAAATTAATTTTCCCTCAGCGTGGAATTAGCAACTGAAACAAGGTCAGTTCATCTGAACAAGATGCCAAATTCAAGTTGTGGAATAGTCATTCATCTCAGCTCAGTCTGCTCTCCCCTGTCACACACTCACACACAAACATAATGACATGCAAAGGGGGCAATTTGAAAGTAACACCAGCTGATTAGAACCAGGGGGAATCGCACGCAATAACAAGCCAAGAAGCCATCATCTGTTCTCTCACTCCCTCCTCTTTGCTCCCTTTTCTACACAGCAACACGAAGGATCAGATGAACACGAGGCTCCTAAGAAGTGAATTTGTGAAGAGCAGGTCATGTGGTGAAAGCCAACAAAGTGCAGATGAGTCTAATGAAGTAATCAGAAAGGAATGCAAAGGAAGGTGATGTGTAGGTTAAATCATGACAAGCATGCAGACAGTCCTTGTTGACAAAAGGAGCATTGTGACTTTAGAATGTGTCCAAATCAAATGAGGGTGCTATTTACTGTGTAACGAGCAAACAGTAAGGCTGAAGAGTTGGTTTACAAATTGACCTCAGCGTAGTGAGGAGCTCTGTATGAAGACCAAATACATCAGGAGGGAAGTGTCACACTTTGGCTAGACAATCCCTAAAGGGACAACTTTGAGGGAATGCACCGAGTCTTTAACATGCTCAGTGTAACAAACAGAACTAATGTGGTTCAAAATTATATAATTAAATATAAAAAATTAAACCGTTTTCAGGACGAGCAGTGCAGTTTTCGTCTTGGTCGTGGAACACTGAACCAGCTCTACACCCTCAGCAGGGTCCTGGAGGTGCGTGGGAGTTTGCCCAACCAGTCTACATGTACTTTGTGGACTTGGAGAAGGCGTTCGACCGCGTCCCTCGGGGAACCCTGTGGGGGGGGTACTCTGGGAGTATGGGGTACCGGGCCCTTTGATACGGGCTGTTAGGTCCCTGTATGACCGGTGTCAGAGCCTGGTCCGCATTGCCGGCAGTAAGTCGGGCTCGTTCCCAGTGAGAGTTGGACTCCGCCAAGGTTGCCCTTTGTCACCGATTCTGTTCATAACTTTTATGGACAGAATTTCTAGGTGCAGCCAAGGTGTTGAAGGGATCCGTTTTGGTGGCCTTAGGATCGCGTCTCTGCGTTTTGCAGATGATGTGGTCCTATTGGCTTCATCAGATCATGATTTACAGCTTCTGCTGGAGCGGTTCGCAGCAGAGTGCGACACAGCCGGGATGAAGATCAGTTCCTCCAAATCCGAGGCCATGGTCTTGAGCCAGAAAAGGGTAGAGTGCCCTCTCCGTGTCAGGGAGGAGGTCCTGCCCCAAGTGAAGGAGTTCAAGTATCTTGGGGTCTTGTTCACGAATGAGGGAAAAATGGAGAGTGAGATCGATAGGCGGATAGGTGCAGCATCTGCAGTGCAGCGGGCGCTGTACAGGTCAGTCGTGGTGAAGAGAGAGTCGAGTCAAAAGGCGAAGCTCTCAATTTACCGATCGATCTACGTCCCTATCCTCATCTATGGTCATGAGCTTTGGGTTGTGACCGAAAGAATGGGATCTCTGATGCAAGCGGCCAAAATGAGTTTTCTCCGCAGGGTGTCTGGACTCTCCCTTAGAGATAGGGTGAGAAGCTCGATCATCCAGGAGGGACTCAGTAGAGCCGCTGCTTCTCCACGTCGAGAGGAGCCAGTTGAGGTGGCTCGGGGCATCTGGTTAGGATGCCTCCTGGACGCCTCCCTGGTGAGGTGTTCTGGACACATCCCACCGGGAGGAGACCTAGAGGAAGACCCAGGACACGCTGGAGGGACTATGTTTCTCGGCTGGCCTGGGAACGGCTTGGGATTCCCCCGGAGGACCTGGCCCAAGTGGCTGGGGAGAGGGAAGTCTGGGCCTCCCTACTTAAGCTGCTACTACCCCCGCGACCCGACCTCAGATAAGCGGAAGAAAATGGATGGATGGATGGATGGATGGATGGATGGATGGATGGATGGATGGATGGATAAAACCTATTTGTCATTAGAGTACTGCAGGAATCGATGCTCATTCAAAATGACAATGACTCAAAACAACAATCTAACTAGACCACAAACATGGCCAGTAATGTGCTCATTAAGCCTGAATATTAGATTGAAGTAATCCAATTGTCCAAGACATCTGAACTGAAATGAACTATAATTGTTTCTTGACACTGACTGAACTTGTACAACATTTACGCCCATGTTGTAGAATTGAATATTATTTTTACAAGAACAGTTTTATGACTGATCAAAATGTGGAGTTAATGGATTGAGATAATCGAAAACCTCTTCAGAATAGACCAGACATCAAAGTTCATGCTCAATAATCTAAGTAAAAAAAATCAAACAAAGTTAAGTCAGGTTATCTGGACAGTTTTTTGTTTTTTTTAAAACCTTTTATCCTTCAAAGGACTTCGTCAGTCTGAGGAGCCTCAACAAACTCATTCCCACAAGCAGCACACTCACTGAAAGTCCTTTGGATGAAGGACAAAATGTCTCAACAACAACAAAAAGAAACTGTCCAGATGACCTGACTTAACTTTGCTGGATTTTCTACCTGGATTATTGAGCATGAACTTGGATGTTTTGAACCACTTTGGCTATGGCTGCCTCAGAGGAGTCGACGGGGAAGAGGACGGGTTCCAGAAACCATCTTAGCACCAGCAAACTGGTTAGTCCACTATGCGAGTGTGCTGCTTGTGGGACTGAGTTTCTTATGGCTCCTCAGACTGATGAAGTCCTTTGGATGAAGAACAAAATGTTTCAACAAAAAAAATAACTGTCCAGATGACCTGACTGAACTTTGTTGAATAACCAGACACTTTCATTGTGAAGTTTATTTAGTAAATGTGTTATTAAAGATAAAGTTTTTGTTTAGCTTATTTGGACATTTAGGTGTCCTGAAAAAGCAGATAATGTGAGGCTGATATTTGGAGTGTATCTAGGCATTTTGCCAGAGGCCACTCTTGGCCAAAACATAGTTTTTTTTATCTCTGTTGTCCCTTTCTCTTCTCCCAAGTGAAGCAAGTCAGGACTGAAGCTGATCCCTGTTGCTCAAATTATTTCAGCTTTCTGTCAAAACTACCAACAACCAGAGGTGTCGACATATTAGACAGACTGCACAGACATAGGTAAAGTTGCATTGGAAATCTGATTACATTACACCAAAAAATATGCAAATTTGATTTCAAAATCTGGTTTAAAAACATGCAAGTCATTTGTTTCACTTCTGATTTTCTTCCAAGACAGGGTACATAAGTTTGAGTTAAGGCAGCAAATAGTTTTCTGCTGCAACTCAGGGCTTTCATTGATGATTAAGGATTCAGTTCAATCCTCCATCTAGTCCATTAAAGTCTAATGACCTAAATTACCCTTTTGAATATGTGCATCCAAACTGATTAAATGAGTAGATGTTTTTAAGTACATGTTTAATGGAGGCCTGGAGAATTTTTCACTCTTTTCAGAGGCACACATCCTGGTTCAACATCAGATAAAAACGTGAATAAAACGGTCTCTTAATTCTGTCCAAAGCAGCCAAATTATTAGGAGAAAAACAGTTTCCTCTTAAACACCCTCTCCTTCTGTTGTAGAAATTTGCTAAGTGTATTACTGTGCTTCAAATTAGTCACATGGAACAAGAACAGAAGAACAAAGACTTTCTGATGTTACAGATTATGAAGCTATTGCATGCAAACAGGTCAAGTTTCTACCAAGCAGTGAAGCATTTGAAAAATGTGTCATGCATAAAAGGAATGATTAAAGAGGAAAACCTTTTTGCCTAATTGTTCAGGATAGAAAACTTCGGTTGAACTGTAGAGGTGACCTCTGGATGTTGTACCATCAGTCTAATAAGAATTACAAAGTGTAAAATTAATATACTACTACCATGGGTAGGCCTGTCGCAATAAACAATAAATCAATTAATGGAATGATAAATGAAAATTATTGACCTCATTTTCATTTATCGACTATCGTTTCTTCATATCTCTCTCTTCCTACTGAAGTCACTGGATGACAAAAGGCTCAATCCGGTGCTCTTCAATGACCTCTCTCTCTCTTTTCTCTTTAAAATCCATTTAACCATCCAAAATCGCGTTTTTTTGGATCGCTACAAGCAGCTAAGCTGAGAAGCTAAGCTATGAGCTAAGCTAACAGGCCAACCTTGGGGAAAAAAAAACCTCCGTCTTTAAGCGCCAAAATTCAGTTGAAACTCTTGTCTTTGCCTAAAGTTGTTTTTCGCCGCAAGAAGAAGCTGAGAACTTGTTTACTTGTTAAAAGCTTTGTGTGACAAATGCTATACTAAAAAGCTCAAACCACACCGAGAGTACACCATTTTGAGAACTGAAAAACAGGAAGGAGACAGCCCATGCCACGTCAAAGGGCCTCCTTTCCATTTTTCTTAAGAGACACACTGCTCGCTCCCTCACTATCCATTCTTTGGTTCAAACAGTCTTATACTGCCATCCAGCGGTCAATAAAAGGTACTACACACAAAAATTAACCAACATTTCTTCTTAAATTTGACAATAATTATCAATTACTGTCAAATTTCAAACAATATTATCGTTTATCACTAATTTCTGAGACAATTAATTGCCCAGCAAAATTAGTTATCGTGACCGGCCTAACCGTGGAGTTCATGGGGTTTTACACGTTGTGTAAAAACAATTAGAACAAAAACAAACAAAAAAAAATCTACTAGTTTCAAGCTTGGATGATCTCTTCCTAAAATGTCCACTTTAAAAGTGGCCATTACATCACTTTTTTGTAATAAATATGAATGCATTTCTGGTAAGATAACACTAATAGCAAACAAATTTAAAAAAAAAAAATCCATGCTGGTGAGATGAACAGTTGTTGAGATATTCATAATAACGGTGACAGGAAGTGATGTAAATGGGGAACAACTGCATGTAAACAGACCATTGCTACAATGGCTAACAACACAGACAGAAATTAATTGGAGGTTTCTTTAGTTTCTTTTGGTAAACTATCAGAGAAAGATGAAGTTCAAATAATATTTCAATAAACAAAGACCAGAGAGTTCCCCTTTGATGTCACTTCCTGTTTCACTTTGCCTGCACCAAGTTCAAAAGAAAATATACCAGTAACGTGACAAAATGGGTAAAATCATATTATTCCAAATTTCTTAAATATTCAATTCAATTTCAGTTTATTTATATAGCGCCAAGTCACAACAGAAGTCATCTCAGGGCAGTGAACAGAAACATTCATATGCATAAAAATTAAGTTAATAACGTTATTTAACTGAGAAGCAAACCATTTTGAATTTAACTCCATTGCAGATTTTCATCTTGAGCAAGCATGAAGGTAATAGTGGAAAGGAAAAACTCCCTCGTGTGGAAGAAACCTCCAGCAGAACCAGACTCAGGACAAGTGGCCATCTGCTTTGACCAGCTGGGTTTGGTAGGAACAGATACACAATGGCAGGTCGAGAATCACATGTTAAGATAGAAATAATATCAAATGAAAACTATTAAATTTTAACAATTCATTTTAAGAAATGAGGCCAATTTGTTATCGCAACATAACAAGCCAACCCTAACTATAGAAGTTATCAAAAAGGAAAGTCCAGTCTTAAAACTGGACAATGTGTCAGCCTCATGGACAGAAACTGGAAGTTGGTTCCACAAGAGAGGAGCCTGATAACTGAAAGATCTGCCTCTCGTTCTGTTTTTGGAAACGAAGAACTGCTAGTAAGCCTGCAGTTTGCCAGCAAAGTGCTCTGTTAGGAAAATATGGAACAATAAGCTCTGCAATATAAGATGGAGCTAGGTTGTTGAGGGCTTTGTAGGTTAGAAGATTTTTCATTAACTTCTGAATGTGACAGGGTTAGATGTTTTCTTCCACTTTTTGTATTTGTGGGCTATGCTTGGCACATACACATTAAGCTCTTTTCTATTTGCAGTTACACAAACTATACCACTTTATAACGCACTTAAAAAACAGCAACAAGGCCAACCAACGTGCTGCACAGTAAAACAAGAATAGGACAATGGACAAATTACATAAATCTACAGATTATGTAAACATTAAAAAATACCTAAACTAAATAAAAACACATTAAGGTCAACATCATCTCACATCAGGTAGAACTCCAGGGGGTAAAAATGAGATTTTAAACAAAATTTTAAAACAGCATGTGAGAGAGCCTGCCTAGTATGCAAACACTTCAAATCATGTTGCATCTGTGGTCTTGTGTGTTCTTGTAAAATTTAAAAAAGATCTTTCAGCGTATCTGATGTGCAAATCTTGGAATACTGATTGTGAAAACACGTTGTGCATAAATTATCTGTGAACCCCTCGTAGTATGCAATATATCCAGTGGATGCACTCCACCTCCTACTGCGAGTATCACTTCAACGTTACTAAGCATTTTGCTTGAACCATTCTACAAACAGCTGCAAGGCACAATTTTGGCAGACACAGTCACAAGCTGACAAAATATTAAACCTTATATCTGTGTTTAGTCCCATTAAAGCCCTAAAGGGCTCAGGCTGAAGAGGAAAAACACACCACCTCCAGAACAGTTTTGTCCCCTTTCCACCTCTTGCTGTCACTGCAGAACAAATAATTTGCTCGCAGGAGACCAACAATTTACCTACTTTACTGTCATCTGAGGCCACTGACTCCCTCCAAACACCTCGGCTAACTTAATACAGACACCGGTAACCACAGCAACAAAGACCTCGACTTCTTCAGCTGCTTTGGTCCTTTAATAGAAAAAAAGTCAAATTAAGTTTTATAAAATCCATCCATCCATCATCTTTTACCCGCTTCTTCCATTTTGTGTCACGGGGGTCGCCAGTGCCCATGTCCAGCAATCACTGTGTGAGGGGCGGGGTACACCCTGGACAGGTCTCCAGTCCCTCACAGGGACACATAGAGACAAACGAGACAAACAACCATTCACTCTCTCACTCACACCTATAGAGACAATTTAGAGTTACAAATCAGTCTAACATGCATGTTTTTGGTCTGTGGGAGGAAACCGAAGTACTCGGAGAAAACCCACGCATGCACGGAGAGAACATGCAAACTCCACCCAGAAAGGCCCCTGGACTGGGATTTGAACCAGGGACCTGCTCGCAGAGAGGCAGCAACTCTTTCAGTTGCACCACTGGGCTGCCCAGTTTTATTTATAAAAAACTAAATAAATAAATAGTAAATGCATTTCTGAATAAAATTTGACTTCCCCCAACAACTTTTAAAAGGGGGGAAATTATTTAATAATTGATGTGCATGTTTAGATTATGTCAGTTGCAGAAAGCAAAAGTATCAGCATTTCTTCTAACACTGCATGACAGATTTAAAAGCTGCCAGAAAGAGTTTATATAAATTATAGATGTACTGTGTGATGTCTGAGGGCTGACCGCCCATCTTGTACTTTTTCAGATTTAACCACAGCCCAAAGCGGACGGTAAACCATGTTTCCAACGTTCAACAAATACGAACTCGAAGAATTTGGATCTTCTGACTGAGCATGCCACAGGGTCAGTCTTTTCAGCTCAGGGGAGGTTTGTCACTGAATCTCTTCTCTGTAAAGCTTCTTCAGCACGGTGAGCTTTAGATATGGAATGTTTTTAGTTTTGAGCTTCTCTCCATTGGCACCTTGTCAAACTCAGGATTGAATTCAAAATCTTACTTCTAACCTACAAAGCCCTCAACAACCTAGCTCCATCTTACATTACAGAGCTTATTGTTCCATATTTTCTTAACAGAGCACTTTACTCTCAAACTGCAGGCTTACCTGTGGTTCCTAGAGTTTCCAAAAGCAGAATGGGAGGAAAGAGCTTTCAGTTATCAAGCTTTTCATTTGTGGAACCAACTTCCAGTTTCTGTCCATAGGGCTGACACGTTGTCCAGTTTTAAAACTGGACTTAAGACTTTCCTTTTTGATACATCCTATAGTTAGGGTTGGCTTGTTATGCTGCTATAGGCTTGGACTATCCATCCATCCACCCATTATCTTCAGCTTATTCCAAAGTCGGGTCGCAGGGGCAGCAGCTTGAGCAGGGAGGTCCAGACATCTCTTTCCACAGCCACCTCTTCCAGCTCTTCTGGGAGGACTCCAAGGCGTTCCCAGGCCAACTGAGAGACATAGTCTCTCCAGCATGTCCTGGGTCTCCCCCAGGGTCTCCTCCCAGTCTGGCATGCCTGAAACACCTCCTTAGGGAGGCGCCCAAGGAGCATCCTTACCAGATGCCCAAACCACCTCTGGCTTAGTAGGCAATAGGCTTAGATTACTGAAGGACAAATTGACCACATTTCTTAAAATTAATAGTTACAATTGAATAGTTTTCATTTTATATTATTTCTATCTTAACATGTGATTCTCAACCTGCCATTGTGTATCTGTTCCTCCCTCCCGTCACCTCAAACTCAGCGGGTCGAAGCAGATGGCCATTTGTTCTGAACCTGGTTCTGCTGGAGGTGTTTTTTCCTCACGAGGGAGTTTTTCCTTTTCACTGTCGCCTTCATTCTTGCTCAAGATGAGAGTTCTGCGATGGAGTTAAACTCAAAGTAGTCTGCTCCCAGATGTTATTAACTTAATTTTAAGTATATGAATGTTTCTGTACAGTGCCCCGAGATGACTTCTGTTGTGACTTGGCGCTATATAAAAGAAACTGAATTGAATTGAATGTGTAAATGCATTTTTTTTAAAATAATTACATATATAATTTGAAAGTGCATTGTACCATAGCAGCCAAGCCTACAGCAGTGATTTTTATACGGCAAAATCCTGACGTGGTTTAATTTCTCACAAAGAGGAAAATAAAAACTCAGTTAAATTTTGGGTTTCCGTGCAAGATTACCACTCTTGTGCACATTAGCACAGCTGCACTGTGGTTGCTGGATTAGAAGTGTGGCCAGTGCAGCCTCCATCTCAGACATATTGAGCAAGAGTTGCCACAGACTTTAGTTCATGACCCTCCAATCTAAGGCCACTGCCATGGTACTCTAAAGAGTTTTGTTACTGTTCCTCTGTCTGTCTGTGTAATTACAGAGTCACCCTCTTCAGTAATTAGAGACTTCAACAAGAATGAGGATTGCCTCAGTCTATTTTTCTCCTCTCTCTTTCACCATATATTCTCTTACACTCACATAAGTGATTTTTAAAGAGCATTGCTTATGACTTTTATCTTGTGTCATTTCAGACAGTAGTCATGCAACAATGTGACTAAACTGACTGCGAGCACCAGTAATGTGAAGCTTCTTTGCAGTTGAACAGTTAGTACTGCCTATTGCCGGTCTCTGTCCTTGAAAAAGCAATGCTGAGTAAAAGAAAAGAGAGAACGTCTCTAAACCATCCGCCCCCAGACGTGCAGAGAAGGTGGGTGTGTAGAGCAATAGTCCTCTCTCTGCATCTCAGTAAAACGCACAGAACAAATCTGTTCTTCCACGAGCAATCAAAATTATGATAACTCCCGCAGTGAATAATGCAATCATTTAAAGGCTCTAGGCGCCAGCAGGTATAAACTTGTTGAAACACTATATTCTGGAGGCAGACGTTCACGAGCTCAAGTCTCTTTACACTCCTTTAAATCAGATTTTATATGGGAAGCAGCGCCCGACTCTGTCAGATCAGAAAAGGTAAATGAAGCAACAGATTACGTTTTCATTTGGGCGTCTCCGAACAGCTTCTTGATGAAAGACCACGGGATCACCGCTGTGTATACAGCAGACAGGGCTGGTTTACACTCAACCCCTTCTGGGGCTTTCTTAAAGCTTTTTAAAATCTCTCTGAAATAAACATGATGTTTGCAAAAGCTCACGTGATCCGTCCATTTTCCTCCTTCCCACTTGCGTTCTCGCACCCTTCACCAAGTCTTTTTAGAACAATAATATGACAGAAACACATAAGAATAATGGCACGTTGTTGCTAAGAGACCACCTGTTCGGATCTCCAGCATGAGTTCAGCACAACAGTAGTTCTCTTACTGTCAGAGCATCATGCTTGCTAATGAAGCGAATGCCATGACAATGTTTGAAATAAAAGCAAAAAATGATCAAGATGTCTTTTAAACAACAAACTGTATCCAAACCAGTGACGAATCCGACTACTATGATTAGAGTAACAAACGTGGATAGTTATCCCACTTGATCCAGTTAATATCAAACAACTAGTTTGGCCTTCTGCAGTCACTTCAGAGAATGGCAACCACTGTTTTGCAGGCTGTGTTGACAGTCAGGGAGTGGTGTTGCATTGGAAAATGTGTGTTATCCTGAGGGCTGGTACCGATGAGCCACACCCTTCTATGTCCTTACCTGTCAGGGTGTGTTTAAAACTTGCACTGCATGTATCAGACAGAAAACACCACACTTCCTGTGACAAAGTGAGCGAATGCTCACAGAGTATACACTTCAAAGGCGTGTGCACTTTGCTTCCATGTAAAGTGAACTTTGGTTACTCTTTGGGACAAAAGTGTTTAGCTGCAACAGCATGCAGTCCTATTCTTCTTTACCTCCTGCTCTCGATTAATCTGTTTGTTCACTTCGAGTAAGCCAGGTTAGCACTCAGCCTTCATCCATTCATGAGCTAAGAGGCTTGACCTGAAGCACCATCCTCCCCAGCTGGTGGAGATGACAGCGGTGCAGACGTGCACCGACACACCGTCAGTCCTAAGTATCCGTCTCACCATGTCAGCATGGGAATAACAAGATGCCGATCGCCATGTCTGGAGCTGCCTATCTTTGTGAGGGAGGAGAACTGAAGTGACTCATGAAGGATCATGCAAAAAGAAATAAATTGCTGGGTTTACAGTGCTGACGCTCTTGTTGATTAAGTTTTGCTGGGAAAACACAGGCGTGCCCAAGGCCTTTAGCAAAGGAACAATCCTAGCAGGAAGATGTAGAACCCAGTATCACCCTTAACGTGTACAGCTTCAGCCATGTTAAAACACACACACTCAGCTGGGCTAACATGAGTCACAGCAGCGCACTTACCCCCCACTCATTACCCTTGCGATTACTAAGTGTATCTGGCCAGCTGCTGGCTGCAACGACTTTACAGCTGCTGTGTTTTCAAATCTCTTTCTCAAGAGACCTTGGTTTGTGTATAAACTAGATCAAATGATATGCATGTATTCAGATGCATGAGTAGAGGAAGCAGAAGTAGAAGTTTGGGATCATTTTCCTTACAAAAAGCTGATCACTGGAGCTTTTCAAATGCTTGAAAACAAATAATGGAACTAAAACAAAGGAAAATCCTCTATAGGCTCATTTCACTGCAGACATTTTGACTTTAAAGAGTCAGGGGGGGCACAGGTGTATTAGAGAGGGCTGCATTCATTGTAGAAAAAGTTCTGCTTGTAAATGTTTTTACACGATAACCAACAAACACAGCTGTAGAAGTGGAATGCAGCTCTCGCTAATACACCTCAACCCTCCTGACCCTCTTAAGTCAAAATGTCCTTCGTAAAAATCAGCCTTTTGTAAAGGTAACATCTCACAAGATGAAAATTTACCGTTGCAAATTGCTGCGCTGCATCCGTTCCTTTCTCGAAAAGTGGGGTGAGATTTAATCTGTTTTAGCATTTTTCTCTTAATCCAATTCAAACAGTTTAAAGCAAAAACTGCAAGTTTTCCAAAAGTGCAAGAATAATCAAATTTAGAAAACCAATACATTTTAGACAATGAACCGGTTTTCTTAAAAATTGCACACATTTCTCTGACCGAGAACGCTAAGAAAAAATAAAGATGGCCGATAAATAAAATTGAAAGTATCAGTTAACAGACTTTTTTTTTGTGTGTGTGTGGGGGGCGGGGGATTTGACGGGAAACACTTGAAAAGTATCGATTGGAAAATTGATTAAAACAAAATTCAGGGAAGAAAAAAAAAAAATCAAAGTGACCCTTACTTTAAATGCTTTATTTTATGGTTTATTGTTGCAGAAAACATGAGGAATGCAAACTAAGCAGTCTCATACACAATGCACTCTAACCTCACTGTTTTTTTGCTTCTGGGTCAGATCCCCAGGGAGAAGAAGGGACTCTGCCAGTCCATCACAGTTCTGTCCAAGCCTTGACAGGGTGACTTCTCCCCGAGGCTCATTTCTGGATTTATTCTCCAATGACCATTTGCAGAAAACTTCTCTGACCCCAAAGGATTGGAGATCCTGAACACCTATTTTAAGTTTGTCCATATTAGTGGGTGCAAAAACAAAATCCCAACAGTGCATGGCCTCAAAATGTAATAAGAAAAGCAGAAACTTTGGGCTGCAGGACCACAAGAGACCAAATGACTGCAAGTATATTGATGTGCTGACACTTAAATCCTTACAAAAGAAAGTTTGACCAGTTCATAAGACAATGAAACACGTTTTAATAAATTATGCAGCAATTAACAAGAGGCTGATAAATGTAGAGCCATTCATCATCCTGTCTTTTAGATCTTTGTTTTAGGATTGAATGTAAAAGCACCCAACAGTAAGTCAAAAATAAAAACAATATCTTTCTCTCTAATTAGGTGAGGCTCAATGACTGCATGAAAATTCCCCAGATGTATTTTCTAAAGAACAGGTTTGGGACAAATGTTTACTTGTTGCGACAAACAGACTCTCTGCCAAACACCGTCTTCTGGAATGCAGTGTGTTCGTATTTCAACAAACCCAGGCTGTTAAAACCTGCTGGTTTCCAGGGAATTGGTTACTTTCATCGATGGAGGTGGACTCACTCAACAGGCCTGAATAAAATGAGGGTGACTCTGATTTTTGCAGATACAAGAGCAGTTTGGGCTGGAAGGTGTTGGCCCTAATTGAACTATCAAACAGCGAAGATAGGTTAATGAGTGAAGATGGATCATTCTCATTAATTGGCAAATGTTAAAAAAAAAACGCTATTGAGCTTCTGTGGAGATTACCAAAGTAATTTTAAATGTTGTTTTTTTTCCAATGCATTTGCTCATCTCGGACCTGTTGGACAGCTCGAACGGTGCCCATTGAAAAACTTTATTAATTAGCTGAACCTTACCTTATAAACATTTTCCGTCATGCGGTTAACCTCGTCGGTGCGAGACATGGTGAATTCTTCAGCCAGGACCATAAACTGGATTTTTCTTTACGTTCGTTTATCCGAGTAAAAAAAAAAAAAAAAAAATTAAAAAATAAAAATAAAAAAGCAGCGGTTTTAAGAAAAGAAAAGGCAAGTTTGTTCAAACAATGAGCGACACATACAACCGCAGGAATGAAGCAGCACTCCTCGCTAACTAAACACACCTTTCCTCTCCGCGCGACTGTCAGTCCGCTGACGCCTTCACGGACCGATTCGGAGGTGTGTTTTTTTTAACACTCCTACCGCAGCCAAACGCAAAGTGTGATCAAAAGCTTTCAAATGCCGCACACAATCTCGTTTGCTACTTAAACAACACGGACTTACAGACAAATGACGAACGGGAAATTATTTCTAAACGTTAATAAAAGGAACAACATTAGAGACAAACAAAATGGTACTAGCTCAGAACAGAACGTCTTTCCTACTGCCCATGAACACAGCATTATCTTGTCAGTGTAGGTTTGGTTCCGCCCCCACAAAATCTCTGGAGCCTCTGTTTACACCATATATACATATACACACACATTATATATATATATATATATATATATATATATATATATATATATATATAAAGCCATTAAAAGTTCTGCGTAAATATTAGAATGTCAGGAGTAATGTTCTCAGACATTATTTGGAGTGACAAAAAATGTCACTTTAGCTCCTATCAGGTTTACATTTTGAAAAGTATGTGCACTCTGTCGTCATTAAGTCACCCTTCCATTTAAAAAGCCATATTTCATGTAGAAAGTCACATTTAATCAGCCAGTAACTTTTATGAAACCCAAGGGATAAGTTGTATTTCACTTCAAGCCAACTAATATCCAAATGCCTAATAAATACCACTTTTTTTTCTAAATATGTCCCACACATTTGAAACTACAAGCTATTTTTTTTCTAACACCCACTTTGGTGTAGTACCAATAAAATTTAGCCAAAGAGCGCCCTCTCCTGCTAAAATACATGTGACACAGTCAGACAAAGAAACACGTTTATCATTTTAGATAAGAAAAAACATGACTGCACTTTTCCCAACAGCTTAGTTTAATATGTGAAACAATAAATTAAAGTGTTCAACATTTAAAAATCCTTCAGCACAGCAATAACATAACACTACTTGTACAAAACAACATTTCACTTTATCTTGTTACTTCAGGGGGAGAGGTCAATTAAGAGTCCAGACGATCCTGAATCAGTCTAATTATTGAAAATGCACGTCCCAAAACTAAAAGCAAAACTTTATATATGTGAGCTTGAGCTAAATCACAGGTTCTGTCAGACTGCAAGCATCTCTCTGTCTGGCTGGTTCTTTGGTTCTGTCCTCTCTGAAAAACACAAATATCAGAACATACATAAAACATATAAAACTTGTTTTTATTCAAGGACGTGTAACTTTTAAAAAGCTATACCTGGTTCAGCTTTAGCAAATTCTAGTACTTCTGGTATTGGCTCTGTGGGGACTTCTGGAAGTGCTAAATCTTCTCGCTGTGCAAAAAAAAAACAACAACAAAAAACATATGCTTTAAAATAAAAACAATATGAAGCGCACAAGATCCAAATTATCTTTCATTCTTTCATTGAGAATTCAGGAAGTGCATTACAATTTAATGAGAAGTCAATGGCTAAAAGTGTAATAGACAATTAAAGAGGTAAAGCTGAAAAATGGTGTATATGCTGCAGTTTAGAAATATTTAAATGAAGTTAACTACAGTTAAATTCACATGTTTATTTTAGGTAGTGCAGACATAAAAAAATGTCAAATTTGATGTTCAATTTTTTATTTCTTTACCAAAAGACTGATTGTAAACATATATTTAAAAATATATATTTAGCATTTAATTTCTAGGCTTGAACTTGTTCTTTGCAGTGGCTTCATCTTCTAATACTTGTGATTTTATAAAATTGGTTAAACACACGGTTTGAATATTTCTTGTCATTTAGAAATCCCATCTACATAAAACTGCCACTAACTTGTTGGTATAGTAAATGTTTAGTTTTTCTTTTGTCTTTTATCAGATTTGTTTGCCCAAAATACAACTAGTTCCAGAAAAATATAGTACAAGTTTCATTTGGAGCCAGTCTTTGAACCAGCCTGTGTTCAAGTATTCAACATGGTAATTTATGAAGTTTGATTGTCATTTAAGATGATTGCTCCACCACAATAGAACAATCCAGTAAGGTTTTAATCACTATGAATCAGCCAAATTTGTAACCACAACTTTTTTCAATTACAGCTCATTATCAAGATTACAATGGCACTGTGATTTATTTAAAATTCTTCTAACTTTGATTAATTATCCTCCTCCTTCAAGAGTCAAAGATTAAATATCGTGCAAATTACACTGAGGTCAAAACAGCGATGCGTGTTTTGGTACAACATCCTGTTCTGACTCAGCTGTGAATCAGCTCCCCTCCGGAGGAAGCAGTCGACAGCTGGAGACTCAAGAGAGCGCAGCTAAAAAAATGTGAAGCGAGGAGAGTGCATGCTCTAAAATCATTCTGGGTGTAAATAAAAGTTAAACATTCAGCTTTACACCCACCTGAGTGATAGCTTCCAGCTCTGCTAAAACAGCATCCTCGTCTTCTGGAGTCAGAGCTCCAGCCAGCATCTCATCTATTTGCTGCAAAAACAAAAGATGGAAGATTACTGGTACTTTAAAGTGTTTGTCACTTGGTAACATTCTTCTATTTTGGAAAAGGTTTACTAATTTAGGATAATAAAAAAAACAAACACATTCTTCTGTATAATTAGATTTGACTAATGTTGTTTACCCTTTGATACTCAGCAGCTTCTTGGGTCTCATCCAGGATTTTTTCCACATCTTCAACTGACATCATCTGTCACAAACAAGGAAGGAAGCCCACTTTAGCAACTGAAGGGTGTATGGACAAAATGTGTTGTCACCTAATTCTGGTTGGCTTGTATATTTCCAAAGCAAGGTTTCAGTATCCAAGGATGCGAAGCCTTCTCACTGCTGTAGTCATGGCTTTTCTTCTTAAGCTTTTAATCTTCAAACCATGTGCACCAGCTATGCTTTTGTACTGTGTTGCTCAATCCTCGCTCAGGGATCGTGTTACAGAAAACAGGCTAATCAGTAAGAACTCTGACACTCTTATTGTGTGCACTTCCATACGAAAAGCTTAAAGGTGTACTGAGTGTGCACAGCTTAATTCTGAATAGAACAAAAATACCCACCTCATGCATACTTTTCAGGCAATCATTGCCAACCTTCAGTCCCTCGATGACTTTCATCTCGATTTGCATGAACTCTATATCTTGAACCTGCCCTCAAACATAGAAAAACAGCAGTGAAGTTAATGACAAGAAAACAAAATAGGCGAGTTGCAAAGTTAAAAATTGTGACATGCTCGTTTGATCATTCATTAGGCTGCAAACCCTTCAAATTTTAAGTCCTCACGTGACTTGTCAAACTATATTTTGACTGATCAAATTCAGACTACGTTTTGCAGCAAGTCTGACTGTTGTTGCACAACAAACAACACAAGGCAAGACCAAAAGAACAGTGATCTGAAAGAAAACAAAAAAAAAACAAGATACCATTGAAAGATTTCACTGTGTTTTCTGGGTAAAAGTAAAGCTATCTCCTTGCTCCTTAAATACTGCCATGCATGCAAGATATAGTTGTCATATGCAGTTCAACACAAGGTCGACAGATGTGTTTGACACATTTATTAAAACTTTAGGCATTTAATCAGTCTAGTTCAGGAGGTAAAGTTAGCATTTTTCTTCTCTTCAGGTGAAATATGTTAAAAACAGCAGGTCTGGAATATTTTCTTGCAAACAAATGTATCTTACCATGTGCTCTAGGTTTGAAATCTGACTCTCAGTCTTGTCCAGCAGCTGATCCTGATAGCGTTTTTTCTTGAGAAGCAGAAGTGCTTTCCTGCAATCATACATGTAAAGAGAAAATGCTCAATGACACATGAATTGCTTTTAAATGCATTTCGTTTCTGTGCATAATAAAAAGGTGACGCTACTGAGCGTCTGTACTTCAACTATCTTATTGTGTAAATGTTTGCTCACTCTTTCTTGCCATCTTTTAACAACTGCTTAGCCAGAAGTCTTTCTTTTTCCTGTTGTAGGCTGATTCTCTTCTGATACTGCTTCAGCTTGTCCCTCTGCTGCTTCAGTTGCTAAAGAAGGCACACATTAATATATATATTTCCACAAGTAACAATATTGCTTAATGTACAATCTAAATTAACCGACTAACGGAGCAGCATCACTCCTCCGGATTTCAGCTCACCAACACGGCTTTGTCTTGCTCAGTTACACGGGAAGGTCGGCTCTTTCTCCCAAAGACGTTTCCCATTATTCAGCCACATCCTCTCTCGTCTACGTGCACCATGTTATTTAATACTGTGCATGTTATTGTAATAAACAGCCTGAGGTGGCTAGCAAGCTAACCGCTTACATTATGAGTAAGGCATTTCCGTGTTTTCTACGGCAAGCGAGACAGGACCTGACATCTGAACTGAAGAAGAGAGACGACTTCGCTGTGACTAAATTGTGTTTAATATCACAAACGATATTTTCACATATTCAGTATGAATACTGGTAATACTGGTACTAGTAATGGGAGTTATGCTGTCAGGTGGACACAAAAACGTTAAATGTTTAAACTAAAATGGAACAAGAACAGTTTGAATATTTGAACTACAATGAATAAATGAACTCTGAAAACTGTTTTGTAAGCTCAATCATCCAAGTAGATAAAGCTATGGGACAAATCTGTTTGACATGCCACACTGAAGAAGTCCTCTGGAAGGGAGATGAAACCTTTCTTCACTTAAAGAAACATGTCCAGATGACATGCTTTAACATTTTTTGTTGTTTACTCTGAAAACTGTTTTATATTTTGTCCGTGCAACAGAAACAGTAGCATTCATCCATCCATTATATTTACCTGCTTCTTCCTTTTTGGGTCA
Source organism: Nematolebias whitei (assembly GCF_014905685.2). NCBI lineage: Eukaryota > Metazoa > Chordata > Actinopteri > Cyprinodontiformes > Rivulidae > Nematolebias > Nematolebias whitei. Next base: position 33,801,665 of record NC_056512.1, read on the forward strand.
CGGGGGTCACTGGTGCCCATGTCCAGCTATCATTGTGCGAGAAGCAAAGGACACCCTGGACAGGTCGCAAATCCATCACAGGACCACAGAGACAAACGAGTCAATCAACCATTCACTCTCTCACACACACCTGTAGGGACAATTTAGAGTTACCATTCAGCCTAACATGCATGTTTTTGGTCTGTTGGAGGAAACCGGTGTACCCTGAGAAAACCCACACATGCACGGTGAGAACATGCAAACTCCACCCAGAGAGGCCGCCGGTCCGGGATTTGAACCAGGGACCTGCTCGATGAGAGGGGCAGCTCTACCAACTGTGCCACTGTGCCACCCAACAGTAGCATATCTGCCACAATTTGTTTCATTGTAGACACGTGTCCAGTCATTTTACATTATGGCCAGTTTAGATAAGCTCTTCAGTTTGTAACACAAGTATGCCAAGGTTATTATGTTGTGCTGTGCAAAAATGGTCATTTTTAAAAAGATATCTTGTAAGATTATTTTAAATGGCAAAATTTATTTTTGATAGTGAATGTTGGTAGGAAAAAAACTGCATCAGAAGTAGTTAGCAGAACTATTTAAACAAAGTTTATTTTAAACAGAAATAAAAACAAATTGGAGCCTTTTTTTTTTAAATAAGAAATTAGTACGTTTTTTTTAAGTTAGAGTTAAATTTTGAGAACTATTTGCACTTAGCTAATTTGGCTACATTCAAAACGTCTATGTGTGTGTATATTTATCATATAAATGAAACCTGTCTCTTTACATTTCTAAAATCTGAAAAACACTTTATGGAAGAGCTGGACAATTTCCATGGTTTTCTATTTATGCAGCTGACTGACGACACTGTTCCTGGTGACATATTAAGGTCACGCCAAATCCTAATTATCCTAATACTCTTACTGTGGGTCATCATACTAATTAGACAAGTAGTAGTAGAATAACAGTACCGTAACAGAAGAGTACACGGTGAGCATTTTAAGACAGTGCACCATAGTTTAGTTGGACACTTTATTGGACACATAAACACCATATAGAAGATTTCTCTAAAAATTCAAATGGTTTTTATGGCTAAATAAACATGACATTTTCAAACTATTCCACTTATATTCATCGTAGTGGCACTGCGGTCTTTGCAGGATTTTGCTTGTTTCGAAATAAAATGCAACAAAGAAAATATTTATATGTACTTTATATAATAATAAGACATTTTATTTTACGATGAAATTGCAGCACATTTATAAACAGGTTTATTATTTTTGTTATTCTTGGTGATAGGTACAAAACGATGTTGCCACATGCAGCTACATCCCCATAGTTGTATTAAACACCTCATATATTTGATATATTCTTAAAGGCATCATTGGCTGTTTGAAAACAAAATCACAACGTATTGTTTATTCTTTATTAAACATTCCTTTATGATTTACAAAAATTAAAAAATGGGAGTACCCCAGGTCATATTGCACCATTTAAATAAAGGCCAAGAATTAATTAACACATTTCTTCCAAGCAAAGGAGATATTGCAAATATACATTGATTGAAGGCTTATGTGGTCAAATTTTGCCCATCATTTTACATTAAAATCCTAACACTGAGCAAAGATCGTATCCTATTATGTCACATGGATATTTAAATTAAAACAAAGACATCGTTGGGCTTTTTGAGTTCAAAGTTTTGTTATTTAAATCACATAAATGCTTTCATTCACGTTGCAGGAGTGCCATAGACAAGATAATTGTTCAGATGCGTCTGTTCAGTCCAACTCTGTTCCAAACTGCATTAAGAGATTTCCTAGCAGTGTGCTGATGTGTTGCTACAGTAATGACGCCACATGGCCCGCTTTCATGCCTTAGACTAGATGTCAGTCTGTTGTCCCCGTAAACAGGATTATGCCACAAAGACAGCTTTGTGGTGGGAGCTCAAACCCCCAAAACGAAGCACTGAAGTGTTCGCCAGGTGGCAGGCTACACGTGGAATTCACCTCCAAAGTGTCTGGTTTGGACATCCGTCATAGATAGATATGTAGTCCTCATGGTGGGTGTATACTGCAGGAAACAAAAATAATACACATGAAATTTTCCACAAGCAATTCCCATCTTTATGTGCTGTTTTTCTACTTAAGAATGCAAAAGCAGGAGGGTAAATAAATTAAAAAGCATGTAAAAAGGGGAATGAAAGCAAAAATAAATGGACATAAGATAAATTGCACTCACATGCAACACAGTGGAAAAACAGTGCCAGGAGGTCAAAGCTGTGGTATGTATGTCCCTAAATTTAGTCTGTAGGTTAAAACATTCTGTGTGGCAAATATCCTGACAGGCGTTTACAGATGGAACATGAAAAAAAAAGAAAGAAAGAAAATGCAGAAGTGGACAGGAAACTTGCAGCTATAAAAGACTGAAACAACAAATAAGAATAAGTTGGACGCACTACTGAGAAACACACAAAAAATAAATGCTGATGAGCAAAAAAACCTCAAACCCAAAGACATGCGTAGCACAAAATGTAGTATTTATTGCGATGTTTTCTTTCAAAAGTTTCAAGCATCTTTGTCACAGATACACAAAGAACAGATGCCTACGTCTGTTAAAAATGAGCCTCACAGAGGCAGTCGCATTTTAAACAGTGATCCAGATTCTCTCCAGCTTTCTCCCACTCAAAAAACAAAACAAAACTGCCAAGTCTTTGGTGTGCACTAAAGGCAAATGAAGCCGCAGGAACAGCAAAAAAAATAAAATAAAATACATCACACAGCAGAAACGCGGACTGTGAATTTGTCAGTATTCCATTTGTTATCTATTATTTAGCTCAGACTATGGAGATACGATCCACTACACACAATAAATGCAACAATTAAAGTGGATAAACACAAGTTTATAGGGCTGCAGCTCTAACAGGAAATTGTTTCCCACTAATGTTCCATTTTATATGTACGGTAAGCCCATATTTAATTAAAATCAGACTAAATCCAATTCAAAAACAATTGTTAGTGTTAAAAATAGGTGCACTTTGACAAATGGCCAGCAGAGATCAGTCTTCCATCACGTGCATACACATATAAGTTAGTTTCAACATTAGCTGAGAAAGGTTGCAGTGCATATGCTCATAGTGCATGCTTCCTGTTAATACTATCTGGTGACATCATCATCATTACACTAGAGACACTAAAGCTTCATAAGGCCAACGAACCGAGGGAGGTGGTGAGCCTCTCCCTATCAGCGGCACATTCTCATATCGAGGGGCCTCTCCAAACAGCATGGACTGATTCCTGTAATGCAACGAAAACTTAGTAGAGACTAAAAACAGCACAAATGTGAGGGCGTCGTCATATATAGCTGATCTTACATGTATTCAGGAGGTGGTAAGGTAGAATTAGAAGTAGACTGAGGAGGTGGAGGAAGGCTGGCCTGGCTGCCCAGGCTGCTGATATAACTACAGAAGCTGTGTGTGTTGGACCTTCTGGGGTTGTACGAAAGCCGACGTGCTTCGGGGTTGAATGGGTCCTCCTCGTCTATGTCGTTGTACTCCTTTTCCCTGGATGGAAGTCGTAGAGCACACGAAGATGTAGGCAGGCAAACAGAGAGAGTGAACATATTTTTTGCAGGAGTACATTGCAAGCAGTACATAATGGAGTATGGAGTTGGCTTGGCACTGACCTGCTGCCCATTAATGTCCACAGGCGGAAAATTACACACAGCATGGCAGAGAGAGCGCAAGCAGCCAGGAGAGAAAACAGAGAAAGGTAGAGGAGCCCTTCCACCCCATCATAGCACACACCCATTAGGGCATCCAGGTAGTCCTAAAAGAAACAATAAGACTGTCAGCATTCTAAAAATATAAAAATATATTTAAACTATTATAACATATCACCATGATCATTTCCTCTAGATGGATCTACCTACAGCACCAGTGATACTAAAAAAACATAGGTTCTGTGAAAGTGGCAGTTTAGTTCATGTCTGTACTTACTCACCGGCACTAATAATGTTTACTATTGCTCGCCATCTGAAAGGTGAAGATGGACAAAAGTGTTTTTACCCAAGTCCGTGTGTGTGTGTGTGTGCGTGTGCATGTGTTTGTGACTGTTATGAACCACTGCACAAAGTTCAGTGAAACCTGCAGGAAGTAATCTTTGTATGCACATCTATAACAGATTACATTTAGAGTTAACCCAAATGAAGATGGCCGCCACAGCTAATCGATCTGAGTCTGCACAAAATAGACTATACCTTAATGAATTTTGCAAACACTGAGCTAAGATTTGTCATGGCTGGTAGTAGTTGACAATCAGTCAAAACATATGATCCAAATGCCAACAGATTATGCAAGATATTGAAAAATGTTTTTTCAAGATTTTACCAAAATGGCTACAATGTCATTGCTTAACAAAAGATGATTTTAGGGCAAAATTATAAAATATTAAATCATTTATATTACACTGAACAAAAGTATAAGTGCAACATTTGTTTTTGCTGCGAGCTGAACTCAAAGAGATAAGATGTTTTCTATGTACACCACAAGCATTTTTCTCTCAATTATTGTTTACAAATGTGTGTAAATCTGTGTTAGTGAGCACTTCTCCTTTGCTGAGATAATCCAGCCACCTCACAGGTGTGGCATATCAACATGCTGATTAGGCAGCATGATTATTGCACAGGTGTGCCTTAGGCTGACCACAATAAAAGGCCACTCTAAAATGTGCAGTTTTATCACAATGCCACAGATGTTGCAAGTTTTGAGGGAGTGTGCATTAGCATGCTGACTGCATGAATGCCCACCAGAGCTGTTGTCTGTGGATTGAATATTCATTTCTCTACCATAAGCCATCTCCAAAGGCGTTTCAGAGAATTTGGCAGTACATCCAACAGGCCACACAACCGCAGACGACTTGTAAACACACCAGCTCAGGACCTCCACATCCAGCATCTTCACCTTTAAGATCATCTGAGACCAGCCACCCAGACAGATGCTACAACGATCGATTTGCATAACCAAAGAATTTCTGCACAAACTGTCAGAAACCATCTTGGAGAAGCTCGTTTGCATGCTCATTGTCCTTACTGGGGTTTCCACCTGACTCAAATTCATTGTAACCAACTTGAGTGGGCAAATGTCAATGTTATGAATTAAGTGGCTCATGGTGGCGGTGGGGTTATGGTATGGGCAGACGTATATTATGGACAACGAATGCAGTGGCTGGTGTGGTTACACATGCTCAGTGGTTGTGAGGCCAGTTGGATGTACTTCCAAATTCTCTGAAAATTGACATTCCTGCAGTCAGCATGTCAATTGCACGCTCCCTTGAAACTTGCAACATCTATGGCATTGTAGTGTGGATGAAACTGCACATTTTAAAGTGGCCTTTTGTTGTGGTCAGCCTAAGGCATGCCTGTGCAATAATCCTGCTGTCTAATTAGCATCTTGATATGCCACGCCTGTGAGGTGGATGGATTAACTCAGCCAAGCAGAAGTGCTCACATTTATACACAATATTTGAGAGAAAAGGGTCTGCTGTGTACATAGAAAAAGTCTTAATCTTTGAGTTCAGCTCAAGAAAAATGGGAGCAAAAACACAAGCGTTGTGTTTATATTTTTGTTCGGTGTAATATAAGCTCCTTCAAGGAGTGCTGAGTCTTTGATTTTAAAGAAACTAATTTCATGTAATTCATTTAGAACCACAAACAATGTTGAAACTCCACTTTAAACTGGAGAAAATCAACAGCTCCTTGTTCTCTGCGTGGTGACAACAAATATTTGCTGCCTTTCACTGCAGGGAAAGCAAAGTGATGAGCACAGACTAATTCTGATGACGCTTGTTTTGGATGCATTCTTGGTTTGCTCGGCTTCTTATGTTTGACAAACAAGTTTTGGAAAAACTGTCTTGTCCTTTGTTTTTATCAGTCGAATGTGTCGTCTCTGCTGCAGAATTTTGGAGAAACGTTGAATGTGTTACAGCATTGTCACAACAAATGTGAATGGTATAATTTTTTTGGCTTGCAGGGGGACCTCCTCATCCATTATTGTACATCCCAAGAGACATTTGCAGTTCTGGTCCAAGCTTGATGTGTGCAATAACTTTTTTTTTTCCCTATCAGAAACCTGGAGGTGGTGAGTAGAGTCAGTCTCTTTCAGATGCACAGTATTTTCACAGTACAAAGGCAGATATACACATGTGAGTGTATGGGAAGTACAAAGATAAGGTCAAAAATCATTCCAAGTGGTTTGCTAAGTGGCTTTGAGCTCCACAACAAAGAGCACCCATTAAAAAATGTCCCAGTCAGACTCTGACCTTACCTTATGTATCCCGCGGCAGTCAAGCAAGGCTGTTAGCTGGTGCAGACTGAACTCTGTGGAGTTTAACAGTCGCTGGATCCCTAAAAGGTCTCTCTGTAGAACAAGGGACACAAGGGGACAGGGTGATGCACAACCGTCCACAGCTTTGTGTAATAGTCTGTCAGACGCCCACTTACCTGAGCAGTGGGGAAAATCGATGCTGAGAACTGCAGCAAACCCTGGATCTGGATTTGCATGGTGGTCAGGGAGCGCTGACAGACGGTTAGAGACTGTGAAAACACAATCATCCACCATGTCACACACATGTACGACAAACAATGTGAGGATCTTATTAGGAACTGTTCAGGAGAGCAGGATGACAACAGTTTGGTGTTAAGTAAGGCTTCGTAAAGCACTTATCCTCGGACACATTTTTTGGTTTTCAGACAGATTATCCTTTGCTATCAATCATCTCACACGCCATGATCCCCTCCCAGTTCCACCAATAATCTTAAGCAGAAACAAAAGAGCAATATTTATATCAACTGGGCCATCAGAGGAAAGGATTATCCTTTCTGTGTAAGCAAGCGTCCTTTTAATCCATTAATGGTGCTGCGATGATAGCTAAGAATTAGTTTTTTTAATAATTACAGGCCATGGATTTATCCTCTAAAACTAACACAATATGTATGACATAGATTCAGATAGATTTAAGATTATTTTCAACAGGAATTCAAATGTCTCCCAAGCATTTGTTAAAACCCACCCTCATATTTATCGCCTACTGCCAAAAGGCAAAGGTGGGGGATAATGGTTTTGCCAAAGTTCACGTGTCTTTCTTTTCCTGAAATATCTGTTGAACCATTGCACACATTATATATATATATATATATATATATATATATATATATA
>NC_056512.1:33808953-33825451 GCF_014905685.2 Nematolebias whitei
ATATATATATATATATGCTACTCATGGTTTAAAGCTTTACACAGTGAAGGGTGGCAGGCAACATGCATTCCATCAAGAAATGCTAGGCCTTTAATTAGTTTGTGCAAACACACACGCACAGATACAAGTATAATTTTGCATCAAACAAGTTTATATGACTACATCTGACTGCACTAAAAAATAATTTCACTCCTGAAACACAGCAGTATTTAAGCTATTTGTTTATTGAAGGTTAAATATACAGCAAATTTATAAAGAACCATACATTTCTATTTTCTTAATCATAGTTAATCAATTTGAGTAAATAATTGGTTAGAGGGCTTGTTTTGTGTAAGATTCTATCGACAGAACATTATAAATTACATGTCTATGACAAAAACAAAATATGCTGACGTGTTTTTTTTATTTCCCAGTGTATGATTCATGGTAAGGGACTGCACAAATAAGCAGACAGCTAAGACTTTTAGTCAATACCTGCTGGAAAGGGTTGGGTAGATTTGGACTGCAGAACAAATAATAGTGTGCAACATCTGCAAGGTGAACGAAAAGGGAAGGTTAGCGTTACGTCCCAACACTCAGCGACAAGAGCTGGTGTGTGTGTGTGCAGTTCTGTCTGTGGAGATAAATTACCTTCGCTGAGGAAATCCTTGGTTTGGTTAACAATAAACTTGTCTGGAGACACACAGAAGTCACTGGTGCCCTGCAGAGAGGGAAATAAACACTTTTAAGACACGCAAGCTTAAATGAGGTATACATCCTCATCTATACCAAACAAGTGAATAGAAAGATTTTTAGACTAGGAAATTACTGGAAGTTTGTCTGCATATTAAAATATTTCTAATAATTTACTGTCCTTTAGTGTGCAAAAATAACACAGTAGTCCCTCATTTATGGCGGGGGATCCGTACCCTGAAGACCCGCAATAAGTGAAAAACCGCAAAGTAGGAATAGTACAAGTAGTAAGTAGTAGTTTATGATATACACACATACATTATATATATATATATATATAAAGGCGTTTTAAACCCTTCGAACATTTGCAATATTCTAAACAATGTTTCTAAACTCTAAACGCTCTAAATGAGCACAGAATGTCATGATTTCCGCTTCCTGACTCCTGCTGCTCTCTGCCACCTGCCTGCGAACTTCGCCACGCCCACTTCTCTGCTCTGCATGGAGAACAGCTGATCAGCTGCAGCAGGAAGTTTATCCATACATATGGGTTGCATAAAGGTGCAGCAGATGCTAAATAATTTAAAATAATTTATTTTAAATAAAAATCCCATGCCGATCGTGTGGCTCATCCATCAATCAGCCAATTGCGTGTCCAATCTTAATTTTGAAAAACCGCGATAGAGTGAGTCCGTGATAAACGAACCGTGAAGTACTGAGGGACTACTCTTTAGCTAAAGCTACAGGTTTGTCTATGATTACCACTAGCTCACATTTTCTCATATAGATTGAAATCCATTTTATTAGAATAAAAAAAACCAAGCACTGCCAGTTCAGTCTCGAAATTATAACAATTCTCTAGAGCAGAGAAATGTTTTGCTAATCATAGATTAAATTTACTTATTATTTATACTTTTTAATTCTTTCAAAAACAGCTACTAATGGACATGCATGGAGAGACTGGGTTCAAGTTCATGCAATCTCCATGCACCCACACTGCAACCCCCCCTCCCACCCCCACCACCACCACCACCACCACACACACACACACACACACACACACACACAAAAGTAGCTATTTAAAACAGAAGATACCAAAATTGTCAAAAAAAAATTTCTGCACGTGTGCATAATTTACACCTGGGAGAAAATAACAGGTTTTATTCACGCTGATGTCGTTCAAAGGCAATAAAAAACCTGTTATCATTCGGGGTAACACATTTCTGTAATCTATTTCAAACAAAGCCACTGTTTCATTTGTCAGTCACAATCAAGAGGTGCCTTTTTCCAACTCGTCACCGTGAAAGACGACACAAGGGGACATGGCAGGGAGCAGAGATGCTTTGAATTTTACAAAGCAGTGATGCAACACACAGACGAAGATGAATAGTTGTGCGTGTGAGCACTCACATACACACACACACACACACACATATGCACATACATACACAGGAAATAAAAAGGCAAATTAAATATATATTGAAATAGAAATCAACACAGTTCATACAAATAACTGTTTTGGAATTAAAAACACTAACATGTTAAATGGTACAAAATGAATTAAGATGCAGAAGCCAATTTTAATCCATGTAATTTGCTATATAATCTTAAACATATTGAAATTCTGTTAAAAGATAATATTAATATGTTTAAGATTATGGTGCAATAGTAAGATGTGAAGTTTTATGTAAATTGTAAAAGTCTACTAGCAGTCTGTGCATGTTTTTGTTTGTACTGTCAGCAAAATATCTTATGAATTACAGAATGGATTTTACTGAAACTTTCAAAAAGTAAGTAACTATTGATTGTCTTTTGGAGTCAAACAGTGGTGGGCACAGTTCCGCTAATCCACGAACAGCTAACGGCGGAACTGGTTTTTCATTTAGTGGATTAGCGTTTTCGCTAACTTTGGAAATTGTTAGCGGAATTAGCTTCTGTTAAATTGGGTTTTGCCAACATTAAGTCTGCTAACAAAATTCCCAAACTTGTTCCTGTCAGTTGTGGGCATGTCTGGTAGAGTCTGTTGGGCCCACTATTGATTTAATACGTGTAGACGTGACATGATTGGTCGACGCAACTTCAACTAGAAGGAGACAAAAATGTGTGACACAGACTGAGTGGCAGTCATCTTAGCGGTTAGTGGTTTAGCATTAGCTTCTGCTATTTTATTTATTTTACTTGTTTAGCGATAACAAAGCTAAACTTTTAGTTTTTGGAATGTGGGTTCCACTGGAGTCACACCAATTCAAGATGGCTATCACAGAAAAACAATTTTAGAAAATCATTCATGGCTATAGGCTATTTCAATCCTTTTTACAAGTGTTAAGATAAAATTTGCTGTAGTGGTAGATGAGCATTGGGGCTGCGGTAGGTTGGTGCTGCGGTCTTGTAATCCTGAGGTTGCAGGTTCAAGCCCAGGTTGCGTCAGGAAGGGCATCCGGCATAAAACATTTGCCAGATCTTTCATGCAAGTTTGCTCGCAGTGATGACCCCTGAAGAAGGGAGCAGCTGCAAGAAACCCAGTAGATGAGCATTATCCCCAACATGTATTTTGAACACAACAGTGGGGTGGCTGTGGCTGAGTGGTTAGAGCAGTTGTCCTCTAATGCAAGAGTTGGGGGTTCAATTCCACCAGCAGTCACATGCCGAAATGTCCCTTGGCAAGACATTGAACCCCTCATTGCCTCCAATGTGGGGCAATGAGGGGTTGCCCTATTTCTATCTTATCGAGTGGGCGATATGTAAGTACAGTTCATTTAACACTTTACACAACATTTTTGCTTAAAACCTTGACAATAACTGTTGGACTCAACCCTATTTGTCTTTCAGCAAAATATCTTATAAACCACTGGACAAAGATTATTGAAACTCCATCCATCCACTCATCCACCCATTATTTTTTACCTGTTTCTTTCTTTTCAGGTCGCAGGGGTCACTGGTGCCTATATCCAGCAGTCACTGTCCAAGAAGCGGGGGACAGCTTGGACAGGTCTCCAGTCCATCGCAGGGCCACATAGAGATAAACGAGACAAACAACCATTCACTCTCTCACTCACACCTAGGGATAATTTAAAGTTACCAATCAGCCTAATATGCATGTTTTTGGTCTGTGGGCAGAAACCAAAGTACCCGAAGAAAACAAGCAAACTCCATTATTGAAACTTTTAATATTTAATTAATGGCTGTACATGAACTGATTAATTTTTGGAGTCAACCCAGCTCAAGATGGCTGCGACAACTAGATGTAATCAGCATTAGCCTAGACAAATGTAGCTATACCTCAGTGAACTTTACATACATTGAGCTAAATCTTGATGTGGTAGTAGTTGAGAGTCATCCACAACACTAACAGGTCATGCACTAACAGGTCATGCAAAACGTTGCAATATCCAATGAGATTACCCATAATGTTATTCACAAGATGTGACCAAAATAGGTATAATTTTCTCCACCTAATATGATTTTAGTCTAAAATTCTGACATTAAAGCAGACATGATGTATTTCCTCTAGAAATGTGAGGCTTTTATTTTATCCATGTGATAATCCTGCACCCATCTACATTCAGAGTTAATAAGAGTGGGAGGTGTGTGCCAAAAACTGTTTTGCACTATTAAATTACAGTTCTCTATGCTGTTTGGTAAACTGATTATACTAGCTGCTAATATATACACGAAAAGGCTGTAAAATCACAAAATATGCAAGTAATGTGAATTACAATAAGATACAACATTTCCAGCGATTTTTATAAACTGCCATTCTATGATTTACACGTTTTGTGTCAAGTACAGCCTTTAGTCAGCTTCAATGACATGACACTTGTTTATGACAAGAGAGAAAAAAAAAAAAAACCTGTACAAGAACAAGCCAGGCACTGTTGGGATGTTACACCATCATCTCTATCTCATTATACTGGAGGGGACATTTTGTTTATGCTCCGTCTCATCAAATATGCATAAATTTGAGTATTTTCTGGGACACCAGCATCATCTAGTTTCATTTCCAACTGCATTATATTTATGCTTGCACTTTTTTTAACTAATGATGTGGAGGTGTAACAAGTTTACTCGTTTGTTTTGTATACTGTCCCACATTTGAGAGCATGTTCTTTCAAATATAACTAAACCTGGAGGACTAGCTTGCTTGTTAACCCCTTGAGGTCTGATGTAACGCATACATGCAGCTCAGTTCAGAGAGTGCCAATGGGTTGACAAGAAGACCGGGATAAACCTTTGGTCAGTTTACCTCATCTGACCTGTGCTGTAACGTGCTAACAAAGACATACACACATGCTTTACTCAATTAGTTTGGATAATCTGGCCAGAAAGGTGCAGGTTTCATGTTTGACAGCCATTCATTGAGCTATAATATATAATATTACTGTAACATCAATCATCTGCCTTTACATTTGAAGACAATTTTACAAAAAATAAATAAATAAATGTGTTCAATTTGCGTCCATGTTGTTGATTTCAGGTTAAAATTTGCATTTCCTGCCTGCCTGCCTTGAGACAGCCAATGAGAGACAGTCAAATCCCATGAGATAAAACACAGATGTGAGGTTTCCCTACTGGGAGCAGACAAATTAAGAAAAGGACACAGTGGACATGAGGGATGAAGGAAAGCTGGTAACATAAGGGGGTGTTATCGTCTGGACCCCCGACAGCGTCCCTAATACGAGTGCCATTAAACACATTAGGTCCAGATGTGCAGAACACATGGTGCAAAATCTTGAAAAGAGGACAATCTGTCAGAAAAAGAAGGAGGTCTAAAAGAGAGATAAAACTGCAAACAACAACATATGAGATTTGAAAGAAAGCAGAGGCAACAATTAAAGCTAGAAAGCTGCTTTATTTACAGCAGGGCTAAGACTCCTGGATCTAAAAGACTCGGGATGTGTAATCAGCTTTACTGCATGGCTGACCTTAGGAAAGAGCTTACCATAAACAACACAGACAGAAACAGACACCTTTTAAGAAGCTAACATGTGCATGTGTATTTTTTAAATGTGTATTAAGAGATGCATTCCTCTGGAGGAGTGTGTGAGACAAATACAGGAAGCTGAGTTCAAAAGGCCTAGCATTACTGAAAGGAATACATGGTACTGCTGACTTTAAAAGTTATTAAGCTATAGATGGGCATCCAGTGATTTATTTCTGAAAGACTATGGGAAATCCATCCTGTGGTTCATGGGATATTTTGCTAACAGACAAACAGAGTTGACTCCAGCAATTAATGCCAAGATTTTGAGAAGCAGTGTTGTACAATTTGCTGCACTCTGAGTATATTAGGGACTATGCTTGTGGGTCGATATCTAGATAAGAGCCTGATTTATAGAAGTTTTGTGTTTTCTAAATTCAGTTAGCTGTGGCAGTCATGAATTCAGTAGATTCCAAAAGTTAATTAAGTTGTAGTTGTAAATTTGTTGGTAATTTTCTGAACGTTTCTATAAACTTCATCTAGTGGTTCGTGAGATATTTCACTAACAGAGCTGAATCACTTTACCACTTGCTCTTGTCAAGGGCGGACACTTTTCCCCTCCTCTCCCTCCTCCACTTTGCTTTTGCTCTGTCCTGTCTGTGAAACTGCTTCAGAGCCTCTCTCTACATATGTCTTCAGAACCATAATTTTTGCTATGGATCTGGTAAGCTGGTCTCTCAACGCAATTGATAAAATGTTCTCAATGAGAAACCAAGCTTCAGGTGAACTGACTTGCCCTGATGAAACGCATGCAGCTGGATATGTCATTGATCCCTGGGGCGAGTGGAAGGTGATGTGTCTATCTCTGCTGTCCATCAAGGATGTTGAAGACGCATATATAACTGGATTTATGATAACAGGTTTCCTGCTTTTTGGAATCGGCTAGTTCCTGGTTTATCAACTAACAAGGAAGTCATCAGCAGCAAATTTGGTCCTGGTCAGGTTGCCTGCTTTAAGCGATGGTTCGCTCCATGCCTCGAGCACCCAGACTCAATTGCTTTGCGACCTGAACCGCAAATTGGATGTGATTTGTGAGAATCACACTCCACTTGCGGCCCCTAGAATTCGCTGTCAGGATAGATCAGATCTCGGGGAATACTCTCAGGCACAGACAAGTGGTGTGTCAACTTAATTAAGACGTTTGGGATTCATGAGGACCAGCAAAGACTCAAGGCAAACATAAACCAGTAAAGTTCTGCCTGCCTCCAAAACAAATGCTGTTTATCTGAATTTGGCTACCCGGCTGGCCTTGACAGGCCACCTTATCTCAATTCGCCTGGAGGCCCTGTAAATTTGATGCTCTGCTCCCTCCTCTCCCTCTGAGGAAGTCTGCGGACCTATCAGAGGGACCCAGCTGAATAAACATTGTGTCATCATTGGCGCTGCCCTACATCGACCTCAGCACCCCTCGAGAGTGTTTATGGATCTCACCAGAGGGAACTGACTGATTATATCATTCTTATCAGAAGTCCTACAGAGCCTCTGAAGTGTCCTTGGACACGCTCACTGCTTTTGTCGTCTCCTCTTCCCTGCAGAATGTCTGCGTCACTATGTGCTTATGTGCAGGGTGTATTTTTCAATCTCAGGCTATCCCTCCTCAGCCAAGAAGTGAGAGTTTGATAGGAATTTTTTTTTTTCCAAATCCTATACGTGTCACTTTCATTATTTTTTGTCTGTCTAAACAGGTCTCACTTGTAAATGAGTCTTTGAGGCTCAATGTGATTTATCTGTATAAATAAAAGTTGAATGAATGAATGACTCCAATAGTTAATGGCAATTTTTTAAATGCAGATTTTGCACAATCCATTGGCACTCAGTATGAATTTGGGATCATTCTCAGCTACTACCATACGAAATTTTAGTTCATGTTTTTTAAAATGGACAACTACAAATATTTCTGAGTCTGTTAAGGCTACTTTGTTTTGACAGCCATTTTGAATTGGGCTGACTCTTGTAGTTGTGCATCCAGTCATTTCTCTCAGAAAGTTTAATTATAATCCGTTCAGTGAATCATGAGATATTTTGCTAACAGTGCAAACGAACGAGCACGCACACACAGACAGGTAAAAATATTAGTGCTCCGCTCTCACCTCAGCCGTCTGCATAAAATGTTTATCAATTTATTATACTTATTAAGAACAACAAATAAAGCAATGAATGCTGGATTTTAAATTAATTAAATTTTGAAATTATAGAGCTGTCCCCTCTCAGCTATAAGACGGTTCACCTCCTGGCCTTTCTTAGTGTTTGTATTTTCTCTCCGGGCATACGTGCATTTTCTCCAGGTACTCCAGTTTCCTCTCACAGACCAAAAATATACATGTTAGGCTGACTGGCAACTCTAAATTGTCCCTAGGTGAGAGTGAGACAGTGAATAGTTGTTTGTCTCATTTGTGGGACTGTAATGGACTAGAGTAGAGCTGTTATTTCTAACCCGAACCCGGAGCCCGGCCTGGCCCGGATTCGGGCCAGGTCATAATAATGTGCTTAATGTGCGGGCCAGGTCAGTGTCCGGCTTTTGATTACATCAGCTGACACGGGCGGCTGACAATCCAATTATATGACAACATGGCTTGCCATACAATCACCAGCCACACATGGCCATTTGTCCGCGCGCTGACCGGCCTTGAAAGAGGTAAAAAGTTCAGTTAAGCTTCAGATGGACTACTGCCAGCGATCCATCAGCCCAAATGGACGTTCATTCAGCCACTGCACTCAGCGGACGCATACGGCTGATGACCCAAACAGGTGAGATCACAAAATGTCCGACATGTCAGAGCAGGGTCCATGTCTGAATAATGCAATGTCTCAGCTCTGATCTTCTGCACGTACGAATGCAACTCTAGACCGGAGTGGAGACCTATCCTGGATGTCTCCCCGCCTCTCACATAGTGACTGCTGGAGATAGGCACCAGTGACCCAGAAAGGAGAAGCGGGTAAAGATAGATGAATGGATGGATAGTTGGAAACTAAAGATTCTGCTGTTTACTCACCACAGCTGTAGCAGTGCCAGTCCCCAGTGAAGCCCAGCTCAGGATTAGGGACAGGATAACAAAACCCATGATCCTGGAGCAAACGGAAGTGGTGAGAATTAAACATGTGAGGAGAATTGGAGGAAAAAAAAACAGAAAAAAATACAAAGACATATGGGAAGAAACTGATGAATCAGTTTGTCTTGGTTCAGTGAGACAAATGAAGCCCCATTTTCAGCCAATTAATTTGATTTATGCCTCTCGGCATTTTGCTTGAAAATTGTTCCCCCTCCGCCTAAAGACAGAGATCCAGCTGCTATGGTGCATTTTAAATCACACGATACAGTGAAAATTCAATTAAATAAAATTGTGTAAAAAACAAATTAACTTATGATTTCTTGTTTGATCTTTTTCCCCACGGTTTCAAAAATGTATTGTATTAAAAAAAGATGCTTAATTTGTTTGAAAAAGCAACAACTGAAGTATTATCGAGTTTAAATACTTCTCATTGCCATCTTTATTAGTCTGCAATCAGTCTATTACCAAAAAGTGGCTCTGTATTTAAAAAGCTGAACCAAACCTTGGTTTAACTATTCACATGCGCCCTCTTTTATTAAATAGATGAGTGTAAAAAAAGGTCAAAAAGAAAAGTAATAAGAAAATCGCCCCAACTATCAGCAGGAATTTTGAGCAACTGCTGGCACAGAGCTCAGAAAGTGTTACGAGTGTGAGGTGGATAAACCATGTAAAACAAAAGAAAATGGCCCCTTGATGGACATAAAAAGGCTGACGAGGGCTTCAGCGCTCAACCCGCTCCTCAAACCTTCTTAAAAGCAACAATAAAGCAGCCTGAGAGCACTTAATAATTAGTTAAGGGAGCAGTCTTATCCTACTTGGACGATCAATAGGCATTAGTGAGGCCCATTAGAAAGGGAAGTGAGGAGCGATCCCGAGCATCATCTGCTAACACTGACACGTAGGATGCACCAAATTGGGCAAATGGGATGGAGCAGTCTGGATTGTGGCTTTGCTTGTCACACTTCAGTGTTTGTTTAGATCACTATCTGCAATTTACTCAACTTCTCATTCCTCAGCAGAATCTTTGTTTTTGTTTCAGTTTTTGAATCAAAATTTTTAAATCAGCTTCCTAGACTGAAAGTTTCACATCTTTGTGCATGCAAATGAAACAGCTTAAAGAAACAAGAGCTGTTTGAAGATACCATCAAGTGAGGAGCTAATGGAGCATATAAGGTGCCATAGAGCCTGGCTTTAGCCCTGCCTTTCCGTGGTCCCTCAATCTGAAGAAATAAGAAGCTTCAATCGAATAAATAAGGGAAACCACATTCATGGCACCTACGTTACAAGCAAACATCGGGACTGCTTGGCTATTCCCAAGCACATGGCCAGGCAGATGACCAGATCCAGGATGAGCAGCAGCAGATAAGTCAGCCATCTAGAAGACAGAAAGATGATACATTAATTACAATATCCATCATTAACGTTCACTTACAAACAGCGTGTTATATGCACGGGTTCGAGCCTCGGAGAGGGCTGGCTGAGCATATGTTCGCCACTGACAGCGTGAGATGAATGTATGTTTTGTATCAGCATTCTTGTCTCCTACTTAGAGCCCATCTGTTTCAGGTAATTTCTAGCTTGTAGGGCTTAATAATTCAACACCACCAATCCATAAACATTAATTTTTTATTCTCCTTTGAAAATGTCCTTCTCAAAAATGTCTGACTCTGGGTTGGAATGCTGTGTGTGTAAGTAGTTGTGCTCCTCGGACTATAGTCGAAGGAATGTAAATTCTCATCTACTCTTGGTCTAACTGTGTAGTAAATGTACATTCAAGACAAAAACGTTGGTAACCAGGACATCACATAAACAGTTAAATTTGCAGAATACTATAGACTGACACAAGCTTGATGCGGTGCACCTGTAACATAATAGTTAGTCTGTGCACTGAGGTCAGCAGAGAATATGATTCACTCATTCTCACAAAGAAGTGCAGAGGTACTCTCACAGACTCAATAAACTGCAGGCTGGCCATTACTTTACTCAAAGATGAGGGCAAATGAATGGAGGTTGTGCACTTTACTTTGTCTGTGAAAGCAGACCCACAAAAGCACCAAGACATAACCGAATTCACACAGAGAGGAGAGAAGAAAATATATAATACTGAGGGGGGGTATCATTTTTACTTTGTTCGAATGACATTGGGTTGGCTGTAACATTTTCTGTTCAAAACCCAGCTGCAGACTGTTCAATAACTACAAAAAAATCCAATCAAGACCCAAGGGATCAGTGTCAGATAACTTTGGTCCAAAAGAAGATCCGGTGTCGGTACAGAAAGGACGCCCCGTGTGGAGCCATGTATAAAACGTTAGGGATATTGTATTGCTACCATACAAAATGGTTATTTAGACTGTTATCTGCTGCTTTGTCTGCCTTTCATGTCAGAGCATTCAATTATGATCATTAAATTGTGAGAAAAGATAAAGTAATTGCCATTTTGGCCAAACACATGGGATATTAGGGGGTTGAGATGGGGTAGAGGCAGGGCAGCCGACCCAGGACCTGAAAGCACCCTGCAGATGTTGGATGCTGTCTATCATGGTGCACTAAGATTCATAACTGGCTGTGATTATCATACCCACCACTGTACCCTGTATTCACTGGTTAACTGGACATCATTAACTTCATACAGACTCTCACACTGGTACATTTTCATCTTTAAATCACTTCTTGGTCTGCTGCCTTCATACATCTCCTCCTACATGTCTCTGCGTGAGTGCAGCTACAGCGTGCGCTCTCAGGACATTATTACCTGCAGTGTTCCCTCAGTGCGGACTGAACTTGGCAAAAGGGCCTTCTCCTACTCCGCTCCTGTTTCCTGGAATATCTTACAAAAAGACCTGAAGCTCTTGACCTTGACCTCCCTAAGTGGCTTTAAGAATCTGTTGGTCTCCTGGCAAGGACCAATGCAGACATGTTCCTGTTTTTTAGTTTTCTACATTAGCCTAATAATCTAGCTGTTTTTGGTACTTTTTTGCCATCTTATTTCAATTTGTTAAAACAAAAATCTGTATGCCTCTTTTATGATTGTCTATTGTTGTTGCTGTTGTCATCATTCTTTGTTGAAATCAGGTCTCTCTTGTAAATGTGACCTTGAGGCTCAGTGGGATTAACCTGTCTAAATAAAGGTTGAATGGGGAAAAAAAAGTCCCAGTCTCAATCCACAGTCATTCCCACATGTCGTGGTGTCTCTGAGCAAGACACCCAATCCCCAACTGCTTGCCAGGCGCCCACATAGCAGCCCACTGCTCCACCTGGGGGCATCTCAGGAGCGATGTGTTAAATGCAGAGAACCAATTTCACCATTGTATGGGACTATACAATGATGACAACACATATCACTTATCATATTGTGAAATCTTGTGATCACAGAGCTTGGACTATGTGTTGAGGATGACTCTCAGGTACTAACTTGCCAAATTGTAGCTAAATATATGTAAAGTTGACTGAATTATAGTAATTTTTAAGATGAGTCATTTTGAAATGGGTTGACTTCAAAAGAAGTACCTCCAGTGATTACTACACGAGAGCTGCATTCAAATCTGTTCTGTGTTTCGTGATATTTTACTAACTCAACAAACACATTCACATATAGGAAAAAAAAACTTTCTCACCCTTTCACTTTTGATAGTAGGCTAAAAAAAATGTGAAAGTGTGTATAGTAGAACAATAATTTAGAGTTTCTGTATACAGAGTAAATAAAAGTTATTTTATGAAGAACAAAACAATGAAACTGGTGCAAACGATGGTGCACAATGGCACGATGATAACTGATGACACTGATTTGTATTTTGAATTTACTGTAAATTTAGGCTGAATCAATGTTTCCCACTTCATGAACAACCGTTTTTCTTCCTTCTTTAATGATGGATGTTTTAATTATTTAGCGATACATCTTATTTATTTTTTTAATCAAATTATTGGATTGACAAAGCTGTTTTTATTGAACAACCAACATTTTTTTGCAGTCAATGAATGAAATGTAATAGTCTAAGGTCAAACAGACATTCCACCGTGCATAATTTTCTGCAAGGGTGATACATGTTAGATCTAAACTGCACAACAGAAAATGAGCTCATTCTCAGGTTTCATTTATTTAGCAATTAGGGGGAAAAGATAGCTTTTCCGGCTTGGGTTCCTCAAGGGAGATCAATAAAATCCCATCTGCTCCACTTCTGCTCTGGATCACATCTAGTCCACCATGAGCAGTGTGTTTACTCCATCCACACACACTCACAAAGGAAAATAACGTCCATCAAGATAGGGGAGTTGCTATAGCTCTACTTGCCTGTAATACTCAATGAAAGCTGCCTGGTCTGCAATGGCTGCCAAGTCCGTCTTAGTTTTGCTAATGTCTGGCAGAGCAGTCAGCTCACGGATGACATTGTTAAGCATCAGCTGCATGAAGCGCAGCGCTTGGAGGTAGTCAGTCCTTGCACTAAAGATCTCATCCAGGCGTTCCAGGTGCTGCTTGAGTCCACTTTCAAAGTTGTTACGAGATCCTGCAACCTGAGGAAAACGAGAAAATTAAAAAGAAACAGGATAAAGAGATATAGGCAAATTTAACTACAATGTGAGTTTATGTAATGTTATGTAGAAACAAATAGAATATTGTCAGACTGAAAAGGCAACAGAAAAATATTTTGGTTATTTTAAATAAGTTATCTTAAAAAAAAATCTCATTTTCATTGTTAATATTTATCCTTTTTCCTTAGCCACGTGTTTTATTCAGATAACTTATGGTATAGTAGCGTACTGCTAAGACTGGTGAGTTTCTTTGACTAAGAATGCAGATGTAGAAGAAACAGTGAAAACCACCACATTTGCTTTAGACCTTGTTTACAACGTTATATGTTGCCATAGATTTTGGGTTGACGTATATAGAATGGCCTTCTCATATTAGTTTACTTGATGTTTGCTTTACTCCTCCATGTTGTTCTCTTTATAGGATACTTCTTTTCCTTTTTGTTCTTTCTTGTGTTTTGTTCACTAATACCAGTTAAATGTTTAAAAATAAAGATTGCACAAATCAAAGTGATTTATCATTGAGACATCAGTCACAGTGGTTAATACTTTTTTAATGACATTAACATGATGCTGTGAAATGGCCTTTTCACACAGTGGCCTTTTCATATCTGAACTAAAAACATATCCACAATAAGTCACCATATAAAGACTAGGCATAGGCAATGAATCACATCAATGTGTGCTTACACAAGCTAACATCTTGAATAAGCAGACCAACAACAACATCGCCGGTTAAAACAATGAATCATTTTCAGTCCTGTGACCACCACCACTGACTGCTTGGAGGTGTTTCAATAGCTATTTTGAACCAGAAAGACCAGGTGTTCTTACCTTTTCTTGTTGGGAAGCAAAGCGACAAAATCCCCTTCAAATTGATTCCACATTCTAAGTTTGGGAAAGTTCTCAATATCCTGACAAGGAAAACTTTACTGGGTACAATACGTTTTACGTATATGAATGTTTTGTACAGTACCCTGAGATGACTTATGTTGTGTCTTGGCGCTATATAAATAAACTGAATTGAATTGAATTGAACATGCTCAACCACCACAAAATAATGAAGGGACTCTGACAATGGTCTGTGTGAAGCCAGTGGCATTGAATTTGCACTATGTTTTTGACCTCTTTGCACTATTTAGGCTAGTGCCTTGCTCTGAGCAGTGAAAGAGAACAAATATTCTTGGAGAACCCTTCATGGATCGGGAGTAGCTCAGAACACAGAGTGTTTCAGACCTTGTACCCTTCATCCAAAGGACGCAAAGTTTTGAATAAGGCTCAGTGTATTTTTGGGGTGCAATGGTGAAAACCTTTGAGGCCCCCACTCATGGATTTTTCATACATCCCAACTTACCAATACCAATACCAATGTTTACATGAAGGGGACAGAACATTAAACCAGCCAACAAGGAAGCTAGTCCTGTTTAGGCTTCAACTTTTAGGTTCACAACAGAGGTCTATCAATGTGCAGTCAATGCTTTGACCCTCTAGTCCACCTGCTGGACACAGGTGGACACAATGAAGGTTCATCAATTGCTGTATGATGAATGGAGTAGTAGGAGACATCATATGTCTTCAGTTTTAGCTTCTCTCCATTGGCTCCGTCAAATTCAGAATTGTATTCTAAATCTTACTTCTAACCTACAAAGCTCTCAACAACCTAGCTCCATCTTATATTCGAGATCATGTTCTTTATTTTCCTAAAAGAGCACTTCAATCTTAAACTGCAGGCTTATGGTACTTGCAGTTCCTAGAGTTTCCAAATGCAGAATGGGAGGAAGATCTTTCAGTTATCAGACTCCAACTTCCAGTTTCTGTCCGTGAAGATGACACATTGTCAGAGCTTAAAACTTTCCTTTTTGATAAATCCTATAGTTAGGGTTGGCTTGTTATGCTGCTGTAAGCTTACACTAGTGGAGGACAAACTGATCTCATTTCCTTAAATGAATTGTTAAAATTGAATAGTTTCATTTGATATATTTCTATCTAAACATGTGATTCTTAACCTGCCATTGTGTATCTGTTCCTCCTTCCTGTTCCTCTCAAACCCAGCTGGTCGAAGCAGATGGCTGCTTGTCCTGAACCTGGTTCTGCTAAAAGTTTCTTTCTCATGAGGGAGTTTTTCCTTCCACTGTTGATTTCATGATTGCTCAAAATGCAGTTTGCTCCTCAGATAAATAATGTTATTAACTTACTTTTTATATATGTGAATGTTTCTGTTCAGTGCCCTGAGATGACTTCTGTTGTGACTTGGTGCTATATAAATAAAGGGAATTAAATTGAATTGAATTACAGTGTGACAATTACAGGGAGACAGTGTGAACTGATGACTAAAATGTGAATCATTTCAAGGAACAGTCTAACAGTGTCTGATAAGCAAGCCTTAATTTAAGAAAACATGGTAATTTGCGGGCAGCACGGTCGTGCAACTGATAGAACTGCTGCCTCTCAGCGAGCCGGTCCCTGGTTCAAATCCCGGTCCGGGGGCCTCTCTGGGTGGAGTTTGCATGTTCTCTCCGTGTATGCATGGGTTTTCTCCAGGTACTCTGGTTTCCTCCCACAGACCAAAAACATGCATGTTAGGCTGAATGGTAACTAAATTGTCCCTAGGTGTGAGTGAGAGAGTGAATGGTTGTTTGTCTCGTTTGTCTCTATCTGTCCCTGTGATGGACTGGAGACCCGTTCAGGGTGTACTCCGCCCCTCGCACAGTGATTGCTGGACATGGGCACCGGCGACCCCCGTGACCCAAAAATGGAAGAAGCGGGTAAAAGATAATGGATGGATGGATGGATGGATGTTAATTTGCTTTTAGGCTGCAAGTGTCAATAGAAGACTTGACTCTGTATTGCCTTGTCATACTGAAGCTTAAGTTGTAAACAGTTCTTGATAGTTTAAAACAAATACAACAATGAAAAACAACCTAACACACCCTTACTTTGTTTTTTAGTTTTTGTTTTGTATGGTCATACAGGCAGAACTACACCACATAGTTTCAATTTTAAACTAAGATTTTGCTCAATCTATTACCATTCAGAATACGTACTGTGGATCAGGCTCAGATAATTCCAAAGTTTAGCCTAATATCTGTACTTGACTGAGTTATAGTCATTTTGTGTTTTTAAGGTCAGTTGGTATGCAGCCAAATTGAATCATGCTGACTTCAAATTAGGGATGCACAATATTATTGGCATGGTATCAGTATTGGCCGATATTAGCAATAAAGTTAAATATCGGACATTGGCCATTTCATCAAAATAACTTACCAATATTAAA
>NC_056512.1:33825551-33891553 GCF_014905685.2 Nematolebias whitei
TATATATATATATATATATATATATATATATATATATATATATATAAGGCACTGTTTTTGTATGGCAACCCAGTGACAAGGATGCCTGCAGCGCCAGCACAACGTTAAGACATCACACACGCTGTTGAGTTTAGATTTGTGAAAATTTGCAAATTTGCATTGTTCGAGTGTGGTCATTGCATTAGAGAGAGTAAATGTCATGAATACGTTTGACCTTAAACATAATCCAAGTTGAAGTGTTACATAATTTTCAGCCCCCTTTTAGGTATCTGCATTTAGCAGGCCAAACTGACAAAGATTATGCAGAATAATGTAGTATTTTAATTCCACAGAAGAAAAATCTATGTAGTCTCTGTAAGGAAGTCTAGGGAAAAAAAAAATCGGTATTGGTATCGGTTATCGCCCAGATCAGTTTTAACATATCGGCATATCGGATATCGGCCAAAAATCAATTATCGTGCATCCCTACTTCAACTTATTAACCTATTGTGGATGTAGATCCAATGAACACTTTCTACAAAGTGTGGCTGCTGTGAGCATGTCTGACCATTCACCTGATCACCACCTTTCACACAACTAATTAATCAGCTCATCGAGCTACAGTTTACAGTCCCGGCTACACTCAGCTCATCACCAAATTAATTGTTTATCACTAACTGGAGCCTGAATGTCTCACCATCTCCACTTCACTCTATCTTTCTCGTATTGGGTTTCTTGCCCTGAGCTAATTTCTGTTTTCCCTCTCTGCCTTCCAGGAACCTTAGCTTGTCTGCCACTCGCTCACTTCCTGACATTCTGGTATAATCACTCTGCTCCGTTTGTTACTCACCTGAAATACAGCGTATCCCCTGTTTCACCTGGCCTAATCTCTGTCTGCATTTTGATCATTTCCAGTACCTATACCGAGGAGAACTTTAAAGGTCTGAATAAGAATATAAATTCAGACTGAACTCTTAGTAAAGTTTCACACTGTTCACAATCTGTGTACAAAGTCAAGCTGAAGGAGGGGTGGATGGCTGACTGCACCTCTTTAAACATGCAACCAAAGTTCTGCAAGAACCCAATGAAAATGCTGTGGAATGTTGATTAAAACTGATACTGCATTTGTTTTGATTCATATTCCATTTTTTTTTCTCTCCAAATTTGTGGAAATTGTTAGATTAAGTTAGATGAGGCAAGTATTATGGACTAATTTGATTAACTTTTCAAGTCATACTCTGAGTTAATGATGCTCATAAACTATACACTGTCCAAACCTCTTCAGAGTGTCTCTTTACAAGGAGCACATGCTGTCCCAAATTTTCTTTGCAGCTGTGGAACTATTTCACTATTTTGAGGAAGTTAAAAAGAATAGGCGGACACTTTAAGGGGTTAAATAAAAACTTAAATACATATACAGCACCATACTGGTATCCTATTTTGTAAAACACTAAACATTACAATGAGTAACAATACTGACTCATTTTGAACAGTTGTGGCTTTTGGTTGTCTCATCTACATTAGGTATGTAAAAGAAATGGTCGTGGACTTAACCCCCCCACCCCCGAACATAGGAGGATATGTGGTGGAAGTGGTCTCCAGCTACAAGTACTTGGGTGTGCACCTGAATGACAACCTCAGCTGGAGCAACAACAACAACAGCCTGATCAAGAAAGCTCATTAGAGACTCTAATTCCTCAGGTAGCTGAGGCGAGCTGGTCTGTGAAACTCAGTCCTCACCTCCTTCTACAGGTGTGCAGTGGAGAGCATCCTGTGCTCGAGCATCAATGTGTGGCATGGAGGCTGCACAGCTGCAGAAAGAAAAGATTTGCAGAGAGTGGTGAAGGCTGCACAGAAGTCTGTTGGAGTCAGCCAATCACAGACATCTACACCTCTAGATGCAGGAAAAGGACCACCTGCATCATGAAGGACCCCACTCACCCAGCACACACTTTTTGCACTGCTCCCGAGGAGCATTAAGTGTAGAACCACTAGACTGAGGAACAGCTTCTACCCTGAGGCTGTTAGATTCGTGAATCTCTAACCAGAATAATCACTGTGAAAAATCACATCATGTTGCTGCTGATCTGTTTCATATTGCTGCTGATCTGTTTCATGTGGCTGCTGATCTGTTTCATGTTGCTGTGTTCATTCGTACTCAACTGCTCACACAGACTCATGTTTGTGCTGCTGTTCGGCATATTGATTTTATGCTATCAGTGCTTAGCGTATTTTTAGTTAATATTTTTCTTAGTTCATATTTTAGATTTTATTACAGCTTTTCTTTTACATCTTATTGTTGGATGTAACTGGGACCCTGTGTACACAGTTTCGTTCCACTAAATGTACCACATGTGGTGCAACTCTGACTCTGACACAACTCATCTACTGAATCTTTTCTCATTTACATCAAATGTTTTGAATACATTCAAGAGGTCGAGTGGCAACATATATTCCCACACTGAAAATTCAACCCCCCCCCCCCCAAAAAAAAAATAAAATAAAAGGGCGATTGTATTTGTCCCCTTGATATTACAATTGATACTGCAAAAGGATAACAACCATGAATAAATTTGACTGACTGGTGTCAAAGGTGGTGTCTAAGTAAGATCTCAGAATGTGTGCTAATGCAGAGATGCAGCAACGATACCGGCCTTTCCTCTACTCAAGCAATCCCAACGGGTAGAGTATGTGATTGCCAGGAAACCGCTCTCTCGCTCTATCTTTCTCTCCCCGCCCCTATGCTCATCATCCCTCACAATTCCTGCCACAGCGCCTCAAATCTTATCAAACACCAGTCTGCCAGACTGTGAGAAATGGAATCCATCAGCGAGCTGCTAGGGGTGATCCACATTTCCCTAATCTGGACTGCCCCGACTCCCTTTAAAATGGATTAAAGCTCTCTTTTACAGAAAAGCAGGCCTTAAAGGAGATTCTCCATACTGGACACGCCTGTAAACTGATACTCAGTAGCTCTCCCAACATTTTTGTCCAATCTGTACCGTATGTTGCTGGATTTTCAAATGATTTATTCACTGCAGAAATAAAACAATATATGATTGCAGCACTTTAGACTCAAGAGAGTTTATTTTATGGAAAAAGACATTCAAGAGAATTGATTTATAATGCAGGAAGTGGTCATCATTTTGTTCTAAGGAGCACAAGGCTTTCAATTTCAAAGAGGAAGCACTGTATGTAAAAGAGCAAGCACCCCTGTAAATTGGAAACACGGATTTTGATGTAGTGTGATTGCTATGTTCTCTCACCTATTATTTCCTGGCAGAAGTGAAGGGTCCTTAATATTGCAAGCCGAATGCTGGAAACAAAGCTGAATTATGAAATATGTGTGAACTATCAAAAGCCCCCTTCAGTAGCAAATGGAGAATGGTCTTCATCCAATCTTTTCTTTTATGACTCGCAGCAAACTCGTTCATTTTCAGAATTGTATGATGGGAATAGCCTATGAGACTATCAGTGGAGTCAAACAACCTTTAGAGTCAATCCCACATCTAATTGGAGCATCGAGAACCAGAGATGCTGCTGGAGATTGTTCTGTTAATTCAGTCACACTCCCTTATGGAAACATGATTTTAAAGGGAAGTTCAGATCTTTTTTTTACAAGAGGGGTCCTAAATAAATAGTTTAAGAGTTAATATTTTACCTGTTGCAGATCGATTTTATTCTTATTTTTATAAAATCACTTTGGAAAAACAGTTTGGTTCACCATTTTATCATTATTCCAGCATAAATATTACAACACTTTTACTAGAAGCAGCAGAAATGCTGCTGCCACTATTAGTACTTGCCAATAACTACATAATTCTATGTAACATATTTTTTGGCCTATAAGTCGCAGGGTTGTTGTTTTTTTGTTGTTGCATAATTTACATACCCTGCGACTTATACACCTAAGTGACTTATTTATGTTTTTTCTCCATGAGATATGACCATTTTCATTCATTCTGACATTGAAAATATTGAACACTACCATTTTCAGCCGCTAGATGGCACTCGAGTAGTATGGCATGCCGTTGTGTCATGTAATGGGTAAAAGTGGCTATTAATGCAACAATCGGCTTGCCATATCTTGCCACCTTTGTCCAGCTCCAGGATCATGCCTGGAGAAACCATCAAATAATCTTCATTTCGCTGTGCCGCTCCGGCGAAATGCAGTTAATTTGACTAATGAAGTGGATTTATTAAGTAAAAGTTCAACTGAGACGCACCTTTGCTATAATGTCGAGCAAACAAATAATTATTTTAGGTGCTAATCTTGTTAAATTTTCAAGAAATGCGCAGCGTTCCTCCTTCCTGATTTCTTCCTTCTGCGTGCTCCCAGAGCACCGAGGCAACGAATACTTTGAAATGCACAGCAAGTCCTCCCTCTGTGCACTCCTGCTTTCACGTATCGGCTTTTGAAATGCAGCTGATTTGACCATTAAAGTGCATTTATTAAGTAAAAGTTAAACTGAGACACACCTTTGGTATAATTTCGCGCAAACAAATAATTGTTAATCTTGTTAAATTCTTGTTAAAGTCTTCCTGTGCACGCTCCCGTGGCTGCCATTTGGCAGCCAATTGATTTTTGGCACAACACCGGCTCACATTTCCGGGTTGTCAGCAGTGACACATAATTGATGCAACTTATACGGCAAAGCAACATATTTATGTTTTTTTCACTCTATTTGATATAATTGGACTGATGCGACTTATAAGGCGGTGCGACGTGTACGGTGGAAAATACGGTAAATACATGCATGTTGAAACATTGATCTAAAACTTAAAAATATTGTATGTGAGATTTGAAATGTAAGCTTTTGAGCTTGGAGGTGTTTTAAAGACGGCAGCAATCCATTTTTTTTTTTGTTTGTTTTATCCAGACAGATTAACTGTTAGCTTGTCTGTCGAGTCAGATTTAAAATCAATTTCTTCAAACTCGGGTCCATCAAAAAGCTATTCACAACATGTAAGATAGTGATTGTTTATGAGAACAATGAACAATATCATTTTAAGGTTATCAATCAAAGCGAGCTACTAAATAAAAACAGAAGCAAAATCTGAAGAAGAATTTGATTTTCAATGAATTAAAAAAAAAAACTCTGGAGAAACTACAATTCCCAAGACTAAACACAGAGCAGCAGCTTCAGTTTTATGGCCTGCCATCCAACCCATCTACTCTGTACATGGAGTATGTTGCAGCAAGCTACAATTTTGAACACAAGAAAGCATTTGTATCTGTGGGGAACAATAATCTTCCCATGCAGTCATAGTATCTATCACGCTTTAGGATATAATCAATACCAGGAAATCTTAGAGAAAGGCTGCTGCAAAGATGTGAAACAATCAAAGACGAAACCTCAAACTTAAAAAACACAATAAACTTGCCATTTGTTACATCAAGCTCAAAATGATGTAAATAAAATAACCCCGGAAGAACAAACCCTCCATTGCATTTATACAATGTACTGATTTTACGTTCTTTATATAACTGAGAACAGACAAAACAAATATTTCTAAATTATCTTTAAGATCAATTATGAACTTTGTGAGTAATCTCAATCTTATGTTGTAGCTGCCTTGACTGAATCTGAGAATCATTCAAACATAAATCTGTTTTCCCAGAATAACAGTGACAGAAGTTCAGCATGGACGCTGGTTTGCCCTCACATTTATACAATATGTGCACTTTCGAGCACGTTAAGTGGATATACGATACTGACGTGCACACACACACAGAAACTCACACACATCCAGATAGTGAGGCTGGAAGGAGGAGAGGATTAACATCCATTAATGCACAGCAGATGGGCGTTAATCCTCTTCTTTCTCATTGTGATTATTGCTTCTTGCAAGAATGCATTCTTCCTCTCCTTCCTCTTTCCGATCCCTCCTGCACCTTTTAACCTCCCAAAATAACTTCCCCAAATGCAGGTCAGGAGTTGCACAAAAATAATCTGTATTTACAAATCCGCAGACAGCAGTCACCTAAATTCCCTCCCTGTGACAAAAAGTGGACAAGACCCCCCCACAGTCAGGGGCTGCTGTGAATAAAGGTGGAACTCTGTTATACCAGCGGTAAACCAGTGCTAAAAAAAAAAAATACAGTTAGCCAGTAAGCCATGTGAGGATCAGGCCTTTTCCATTACACAAATCTGAGTCTTTATTATTAATAAAAGAAGCACAATCCAAGCATTCATTCATAGCAAAATTAGTGTTTATATTTTCCACAACACTGACACATTTATTGTCTGGTCCACTCAACATGAATCTTTATCTATTAACACACATTTACAACCCTGTTTTGTTGAAAAAAATAATAATAATTAAAAAAACTACCGGTAATCTAATGTTGTGTAACATTTAATTGAATGCAGAATGCAATAATTGTCATACAACAGTAAGTCCACAGTTTAAATTTAAAAAAGAGCATCTTTCCTTCTAATATCACAAACTGTGGAGGTTGGCGTGCTTTTCTCACCAGATTGTTGACGCTACTCAGTGTGTGATTGGCGTTGTAGAGCGAGTAGGTCAGCTGGTAGACCCCATCGTTGGTCTGGCTGTTCCCATAGAAACCCACTCCTACAGCAGAACTGTCAAGAAAAACAACAATCCAGAAGAAAAACAACAACAACACATTAACAGATTGTTGTGTTTTCTTATATCATTGCTCACAAGGAGTGCACAGGGTTATTAAAGGGCAAACATGTGAAACAACAGTATGAGAATACAGTAATTTCATTTCCGGCGTAAACAAATAGTTGAGTTTGAACTATATATTTTATTTTTTACAACAAATTTCAAAAGAAGGATGCAAAGCTGAAGCAAATGGCCTCCATATTCTTCACATAAGATCTCTCCATCTACTCATAATAACTAGGGATGCACAATATTAGATTTTTGTCCGATATTCCGATATTCTGATATGTTAAAACTTATTTGGCCAATAACCAATACAAATACCTTTTTTTTTCACCTGGACCTACTTGCAGAGACTACATAGCTTTTTTCAAGGATTGAAGGTTCTTTATTGTCGTTCACACCACGTGTGGTACATGAGGTGGAACGAAATTTTGTACACAGGGTCCCAGTTACATCCAACAAAAGTATAAAATGTAAAACCATAATAAGATCTAAGATATGAACTAAGAAAAACATTAACTTCAAATACGTTAAGCACTAGTAATATAAAAACAATACACCGAACATCAGCACGAACATGAGTCTGTGTGAGCAGATGAGTATGAATGAACACAGTAACATGAAACAGATCAGCAGCATCATGATGTGATTTTTCACAGTGATTATTCTGGTTAGAGATTCATGAGTCTAAGAGCCTCAGGGTAGAAGCTGTTCCTCAGTCTAGTGGTTCTACATTTAATGCTCCTCAACCTCCTGCCTGAGGGGAGCGGGGCAAAAAGTGTGTGTGCTGTTGTGCTGTTCTCTGTTGTGGAATTAAAATACCACATTATTCTGCTAGGTCTTTGCCAATTTGGTCTGTAACCAAATGCAGACACCAAAAAGGGGGCTGAAAATTATGTAATACTTCAAGTTGGATTATATTTAATGTAGAATTTATTCATGATATGTACTCTCTCTAACACAATGACAACACTCGAACAGTGCAAATTGTCACAAATCTAAACTCAACAGAGCGCGTGATGTCATAACGTTGTGCTGGCGCTGTAGGCTCTTGTATATATATATATATATATATATATATATATATATATATATATATATAATATTTAAACTTTACCACTAATATCAGCCGATGCCAATAACATGCTGATAATATTGTGCATTCCAAATAATAACAATTGAGAAATTCTGAAATTAAAAGCAACAATTAAGGACTTCAGAATATGTCATCTTTAATGACTCAGAAACACACATGCATTGCTGTGTGTAATTTACTACTTTGCTGTTGCTGTTGTTGTTGTTTTGCATGGATCTCTCACAAAAACATGTAGTAAATCATTGATTTCAGCTCCACTTTTGCTTTCATTTCAGTTAATTTGATGTGCTAAGTGCCAGAGGGCATAACAATCATGCAAACCATGGCAATAAGACAGAAAAAGAAAACAACGAGTTGTTTGCAGTAATAGAAAATGTCATGTTCAACAAGTGTGCATGTATCCTGTGCAGCCATTTGAACATTTCAGGAGATGTTTTTTAATGTGCTGCATAATTTAGGTTGCTAGTCCACCAGGCGTAAACTTGAAGTTTATCCTTCACCTGTTCAGATAGGAAGGGAAAAAAAAAAAAAAAACCTGAATTCAGTTTTATCTTATACTTTTCAAAACATCTATCGTAACTTTCGTTAAAATATGCTCCATTGAAATATTTCATATGAAATCGATGTTCTCTCAGAGAACTGCTTTGGCAAACTTGCTCTGTTTTTGTATTCATATGCTACATTTAGAGTTTAACTATCATTTTTGCCACGTTTACTTTTAGTTGTGTTCTGCCAATTTTAGCATTTAGCTACAGATTTGCTACTTTTATCCTTAAGCCACCCTTTTGCAAAGTGTTGCTTTTAGCTTTATAGATTTTCAAATTTTGTTATTTTAGATTTTCAATACTGGTTTGCAGATTTTTATGTTTTGATTGTTTTGACTTGAATAATTCACTTTTAGCTTCAACTAATTTCAGCAAAGTCATTTAGCACTCAACATTCACAGAGAAAATATCAAATCTCTAGTTGGACTTAAGTTTATGTATTTGCTCTAACAGATGAAATGACTAGTTTTAATAAAAGATTAACTGAATGTGCATTTGACTAGTGTGGAATAATAAAAAAAAACAGCTTCACTTTGTTCTTGTTTTCATTTTTTTGCTTCGAAATTCAAATGACTTTCTATCTTTTATTCTCTTTTGTGTTTGGAGGTCACTCCAGGTGTGATTGGATGTTTAAAGCTCTGCTGTCTTCATTTTTCATAGATATAATAATGAAAAAAAAACCTTGTCCAATTCTTTTTCCCCCCTCTAAATCAGTTCTCTCTGGTTAGGATGAGGAGCACAGCTTATCATGTTTAATCAAATCTCAAAGGGAAAAAAAATCACAGCAGTCCAGAGCAAAAATCCAGCTGCAAGGATGTGATTCTAAAATGACTTAATTCAGTTTTATGAAGAAATCCAACATTCATGCTTGATGTTTTTCAAAGCGTCTGTATTGAAGCTGATCTGTGTTGCCCTTCACAATGAGCTTCTTATTAACCCTCCTGCCAAAATGACACATCAGCAACAATGAAGACCAGCTAATGGTGCAGTAATGAAACAGTAATGAGACAGAACATCACGGGGAGGTTTAGCCTCAATGGAAACATTAGAAACTTTGTGGCTGAGCAAAACACTCCCTGTAGCCTGAAGTTATTAAAAATAGGAGGAAAAAACACCAACATGAGCTTAGAAAAGTGTTCACTTGAGATAAAAATGTCTCCTATTGCCATGACAGTGCTCAAAACAGCAACAAAAAGTTCAATTGAATAAAAGGGGCTTTTTTTTTCTTTTTAAACACTAGCTTTATTTACTAAATTCAATTTAGCACAATCATGATCCTGATCCATTCAGATGGGAGCAGAAGCTCGTAAATCCATTATCTGTTTGAGCCGCAAATCTAATTAACTCTTCTAACTAAAAAAGTCCTCAAAGTGAATGACACACCCCCCCAAATCTTTCTTACAACAACTGAAAGAACAGGGACATATAGTCCCAGGACAGATCAAATGCTCAGCGGTCGCCCTGAGCTGCCCTTTTTCAAACACGTTCCAAAGCTCTCTGTTTCGTCAAGTCCCAGCGGGTTAAAACTGAGAACAGACTCGCTTCCTGATGATCCTGCAACTCAAAACGTCCATTAACTCGAGTGAGCTGTCACGTAAATTGACTAACTTGACCATTTCAAACCACACACACACAAAACTGTTAACAACAAGATCTGTTTGATGTGAAGAAAATGGGGCACGTCTGGTGAACAGAATGCAGATCACAAGAAAGCTCCTAATTTATCTACTTTGAAATGTTCTGCCAATTTATTATCCCAAAAAGAAACCTTTTCAAACTCCACTTTTGAATTGGATTAGAGTGTTTTTGGAAACAAATGCAGGGGATCCTTGCAAGCTTAACATTCAGATTTTCTTTATCTTTATCACAAA
The DNA here is from genome assembly GCF_014905685.2 of Nematolebias whitei. Classification (NCBI taxonomy): domain Eukaryota; kingdom Metazoa; phylum Chordata; class Actinopteri; order Cyprinodontiformes; family Rivulidae; genus Nematolebias; species Nematolebias whitei. The sequence goes on from NC_056512.1 coordinate 33,835,682, forward strand.
ATTGTTCAAATGTAATTAGGCTTGGTTAATTAGAGGTCAGTGTACAGCGAATAGTTATATTAATCAGATGACGTTCGGAGCCGTGTTTCATCCAAACATGCAGGGAATGGTGGACTGTTGGTCAAATAACTTTATTTCTTCAAGGTTCTTGCTCGATAATCCAGGTAAAGAATCCAACAATGTTCAGTCAAGTCATCTGGACAGTTTCTTTTTTTTTTTTGGTTGAGAGACGTTTCATCCTTCATCCAAAGGACTTCATCAATCTGAGGAGCCACTAGGGGTTGAACGAGTATATAATTTTAAAACTCGACATTAACATAATAAAACCCGAGTAGAACTCGAGTATTTGATGACGTCATAGATCTCAAGATACAAAAATAAATAAATAAATAAAACCGCAAAAAAGGGTAATTATTTACAAAAAAAAAAAAGACCAACAAAACATTGGGAGCATATATTATGCTCCTACCATTTATCATACTGCAAATAAGTCACAGGAAAAACTAAACTATTAGTTATTATTATTAAACTGCAAACGTGAAGAAACATGACCACCCCGCACCACCGCCAGCTGTGGTGCGCATTAAGTTTAGTTTTAGAGATGAATATGTTTAAAGATTTTTTTAAATAGGTTTAGAGATTAATATTTTTTGCTTTATGTTTGTGAAACAAGGTCAGAGGAAGCTGGTTCTGGTTTGGTGGATTGGACCTGGTGTTACACCATACTCTGTGACCTGCAACAGTGCAACACCGCCCCCTATGGTCATACGGTGGTCACATAATATGACGTCACTACGGATACTCGACGTTACATTTTTAACCTCGATAGATGCCCTAGCAATCAATGTGTAGATTACTCGAGTACTCTAATGCCCTAGGAGCCACAAACAAACTGTTTCCTCACAAGCAGCACACTCCTACAGTGGACCAACTAGTTTTCTGGTGATAAAATGGTTTCTGGGGGCTGCCCTCTCCCTCCGTCAACTCCACCCAGGCAGCCACAGCCAGGGCTTAATTTGAGCAGGATCCTGCTGGAACAAGATCCGGGAACTCTTTCATTTAGACCGGGCGCGTTCCAGCAACTGTTTGCTTGGATCCGGCAACTCAAATATCCGCCCCTAAAAGTCCAAAGTTATCACACTTTTTTTTTTTTGGATTATTTATTAAAAATACAACGGGAGGAGACGTTGCCAGTCTATGGAGTGGATGTTCCAGCCACACTACAAGCACCAGCTCGCGCACATGCTCCTGCCCAGCAGAGATGCGGATCGCATGTCCCGGGGGGATGAGCGTCTTCATCCACCTTCAGATGCGCCCTGCAAACAGTGCACGTTTTACGCACAGGAGCATCTCCAGACAGCTCTACAGTCCGCACGCACAACTGCTGATTTGTCCGAACTCCTGTATACATTTCACATATAATAAATAAAAAAGCTTACAGTAAAAATTAAAAAATAAATTAGTGAAATGTTTGATGTTTTATTCACATTATTCATTCATTCAACCTTTATTTCATTACATCACGCTTCAAAACAACAGCACTAATTTGTCAAAATACCAGCGATTAAAAAGTTGAAAAGACAATTTTATTTTGTAAAATAAATGGATGGATTGTCCTTAGCTAGATAACCGAGAATTGAAGCACCTGAAGGCAGTGGTAATCGAGACTGGAGCAGGAGGAGCAATAACGCACAGGACTGAACTCAGCTGAGAAGAGTTCAGGTCGGACAGTGAAGTGTGTGTGTGAGGGGGGAGGACGCTTGACACAATCGGAGATGCTCTATTCACACACAGGCTTGTTGTTGTTGTTCTCCAAAATAGTAATTTCAATTCAACCTTTATTTATACAAGTTGTTAGTCTCATTCTGCCTGGAGGACTCATTTACAAGAGAGACCCGTTTTTAATCAATTTAATCAAATGTTTACAGATGTTTAACAACCCCTTAAAATAAACCAAAATGCAGGAAATAGCATCTCTTTTATTCCAAACTTTCTGGAGGAGGACCCACCCATGTCGGACTGCTTGCTGTTTGTGTTCCGGCATCAATTGGTTTACAAATTAAGCCCTGGCTAAAGCCAAAGTGGTTCAAAACATCTACAAACGAAGCATTTGTTTGTGGCTCCTCAGACTGATGAAGTCCTTTGGATGAAGGACGAAACGTCTCTCAACAATAAAAAAAAAAAAAGAAAACTGTCCAGATGACCTGACTGAACTTTGTTGAACTTAATTTCTGTTTCGTTAGATAAAGGTAATGACAATGACTCAGCTCTGAAGCAGGAGTCATAATGAACACTGGATGATAATCATATTGTGTGACCACAGCTCGTTTTAAGTTTTATTACGATGAAATCAACTTCACCTTTTGACATGGTCTCTGCTCCCCGAACCCTTTCTCTGTCTGCTCTTACTGGAAATGTTCTCGACCTCGAGGTTTGTTTTTCCACTCTGACGCTCCGATATTCCATCAGCTGTAAGACTTTACGTAGAAAGGTGTGCACCCACTTAATTATGTCTAATAAATTCCATTAGGCGGGAGAGGATTCTAGTCAATTAGAAGATCTCAAGGACATCAGTTAATGAGCTGGATGTTGACGTCATAACAAAGGGGTAAATCCATTTAGAAGGATTCACATAATATAAGTGTCAGAGGAAACTTTACACAGTAAGATGAAGAAAAAAACCTTATGCGACAGCATCATAGCATTACAGCGGAGCTTGTGTCGGGGTAGGTGCTACCTATGAATAAAAGCAGCTAATAAAGTTAAAGTCAAACACTGTCACAAGTTTAATTAAATCCGTGCACAAATTCAGTTATTTTGCCAAAGACTAAGTTGATCTTTTTCATTTGAGGACATTTTTTTTATTACATTGTATACATAAGTGGTCCTGTTGGCGTCATTGTGGCATGATCTTCAGCTCTCACTGGAGCGGTATGCAGCCGAAGGTGAAGAGGCTGAGATGAGAATCAGCACCTCCAAATTTGAGGCTATGGTTCTCAACCTGAAAAGGGTAGATTGCTCTCTTCAGATCGAGGGTGGGGTTCTGCTTCAAGTGGAGGAGTTCAAGTATCTCGGGGATTTGTTCACAAGTGAGGGAAAAATGAATCGTAAGATTGGCAGACAGATTGGTGCAGCATCTGCAGTATTGCGGACTCTGTACCGGTTTGTTGTGGTGAAGAGGGAGCTGAGCTGTAATTCAAAGCTCTCTGTTTACCGGTCAGTCTACATTCCTACCCTCACCTATGGCCACAAACTCTGGGTAGTGACAGAAAGAATGAGATCACAGATACAGGCGGTTGAAATGAGTTTCCTGTGCAGGGTAGCTGGACACTCCCTTAGAGATAGGGTGACAAGTTCAGTTATCCAAGAGAAAATTGGAGTAGAACAACTGCTCCTCCACATCAAAAGGATCCAGTTGAGGTGGTTCGGACATCCGATAAGGATGCCCCGCTGTGCGATTCCCTAGGGAGGTGCTTCGAGCATGTCCGACAGGGAGGATATCCCGAGGAAGACCCAGGATACGCTGGGGAGACTATGTCTCTGGGCTGGCCTGGGAACGTCTTGGGCTCCCTCCAGAAGAGCTGGAAGAGGTGGATGTGGAAAGAGATGGCTGGGCCTCCCTGCTCAAGCTGCTGCCCCCATAACCCAACTTCAGAACAAGCGGAAAATTATGGTTGGATGGATGGCTGGATGGATGTGTGCGTGAGAGTCACCAGCTTTTAGTACCGTAGTTCACTAAACCCGAAAATCCCACGCTGCTTTTTAATATGACACGAAGGGATAGCTGCCATTTGAAAGGTTGGTGGTTTGAGCCACGCTTCCCTAAACAAATTACATTATGTCCTTGGGCAAGACACTGAACCCTTAATTGTCCCCAATACGTGCATAAATGTGTTTGTGTGTGACATGTTGGACAAAGTAACCCACATCACAGAACATGCCTTCTTCTTCAGGCTCTGAGCACAATCATATAGAAGGGAACACTTTTTGTGCATTATCTGACACACCATTCAAAAAAATATCAAGTTGTTTGCATTGTTTAAAAATCATGTCAAGAATTCAACTGGTACAACTAATTTACATCACAGAGATATAGCTATGCTAATAAGTTGATATAAATAAATACATGTCTGATCTGTTTGTCTTGACAGCTACGGGAAGCTCTTAGAGTACTCAAAGGGTTACATTTAGTTTAGAAAAAACACAGAAATCCAGGGCAGCAACAAGTAGCTCTCTTGCCCGGTAGCAAGATGGTCCCTGAATCAAATCCTGGTTGGGTTCTTTCTGAGTGGTACAACAATGACGATATTTGAATGTTTGATTTTATGTGTTTTTTGAAAATCTGATGCTTATTTAACAGAAGACAATGGCTTCCAATTTGTCAGTCATTATTGCTGACTGAATACTTTACCCTGAGAACATTTCCATGCATTTTCAGGTCAATCTTTTTATTTTTACTTATTAAAATAAATACATAAAGGAGTAGCACTTTTTTTTTTTTTAAATACTGTTTTATTTAAAACTCTGAACAGGAAATGCTCCACAGCAGATGATGTATGTTGCCATGGTGATCTAACCTGATTAAAAAAAACAACACATTTTTGTGACGCCTAAAAGCAAGTCATTATTACTGTGTCGTCGTAAGGCTCTCAGGTGATGACAAGCTGATGACTAAGTTTTAAAACAGAGTTGGCTGCTCCAACAAACTAATATCAGTAGATGTGACCGAAGTGAAAAATGTCGAGAGCAACACAAACAAGGTCAGAGGTTTAAACAGCCGAAGACTCGGGGATATAACAAGCAGGTGCATCTGGGGCGAGACAAAAACTTTCACTGCATATGTTGTGTTTCGGCAGCTCTGCTCACTGGGATTTGAAACTGATAATTGTGTGAATGCTTATAAAGCAAAGCAAATTTTTCTTCCATACGTTTTTTGGTGCAATTCTCGTCCCACAGTTTTCAAGCTGTTTCAACAAATCCAATATCAAAACGTTCAGCTAGCTTTTGGTATTGGTGCAACTTTAGCTTTTTGAAATATTTAGCATTTTCTTTAATTGTTTTTCTCAGAAAACGAATTGAGCTCATTTTACATCCTTCAAATATTTAGACCTGTTTACAACCTTGTACTGCTCCTTTGACATTTTGTTCTGATTCAGCTTCATTCAGCTTCCTTGTGCAAATTTCATTTCTTTCAGCTACTTTCAGCAAATTTCAGCTGGTTTTTTAGCTGTTTTGTGCTCCTTTCAGATTATTCCTACTAACCACAACATTTTTGGGCTTCTTCTATCTTCTTTCTGCTAATTTCAGCTTGCTCTGCTCCTTTCAATGTATTTCTGCAAGTTTCAGCTTGTTCTATTATTTCAGCAATTATATAGCTGTTTAATGCTAATTTAAACTTTTTCAGCTAATTCCACAATTTTATTTTGCACTCATTTAAACTTTTTTCAGCCTAATTCAGCACAAATGTGCTTTCTCCACTTCCGTCTTGTAATAATTTAAGCTTCTTTCTGTGTTTTAGCTACTTTTCAGCTGTTTTTGCTCATTTAAGCTTATGTCAGATAATTCCCAATTTTTTTGTGCATTTCTGCTTCTTTCAGCAAACATGTTCTTTCTGCTTTTTTCATCTAATTTAAGCTTGTTCTACATTTTCAGCTACCTTTTTATTGTTTTCAGCTAATTTCAGCTGTTTTCAGAAAATTCAAGTTTTTCTTGGTAATTTCTGCTACTTTCAGCCTAATTAACTTCGTTCTGCTAATCTCTGCTTCTTATGCTCCTTTCAACCTTTTCTGATATTTCAGCTATACTATTTAGCTGTTTTAATGCTAATTTTAGCTTTTTTTTTAGCTAATTCCATATTTTTTCGCTCATTTCAGCTATTTCCTTCTGCTAGTTTAAGCTACTTTTTGCATTTTCAGCTACTTTTCAGCCCTTTTTTCAGCTAATTTTCTATTTTTTGTGTTCATCTCTGCTTATTCCAATCTATTTCAACAAGTATGTGTTCTTTCCATTTTCATCTGCTAATTTAAGCTTGTTCCAACTTTTTAGCTTATTTCAGCATTTTTTTTTCAACAGGTTCTTCTGCGATAAGCATTCACTCTGCATTTTCGCAGAAAATGCAATTTCTCTAGTTATATTTACAAGCAGATCTGTGTAACCACATCTGTAACAGCCTAAGGACAAACACAATGGTAATATTTTATCATTTATGCTCACCATATTACGAGACCTGTAATAACAGCCACCCAGGTGACACAACAGGTATCAGGTCTTTTGGTTTCATCCAGTTTCCTTCTGCAGCAGCACAAACACACCAGGTACACTGCCAGAACCAGCAGGGTCACACCAAGACCCGCAGCACCGGCACATGCAAGAAATATCAGAGACTGAAAGAGAAGAGAGACAAAAAAATTAATAAAATATTATCAGTTTAAGTTATGTTAGGCTGAGTTTTTCCCCCCTCTAAAGAACAATTCAGTACAAATTTAGCAAGTTTATTTACCTTGTGGTGTTTTTTTTTATTTTTAAATTATTAACGGAGCCCACAAACCTTGAGGATGAGCTCCCCAGTCAAAACAACCTGCTTCCATAAAACACAGCTCATGTTTAAAGATGATATTCGGTTTAATGTGGAGCTATTTCATCATTATCAACAACATTATTGCTGATGACAGCTGCTCACAGCGAGAAAAAAGAGCAGAGGGAAGCACGGAGCCTGTTGTGGTTTTATGACCAACAGTTTATAAAGACATTCCTGTCAAGTGCCACAGACTGGACTGTGGCTCACAGGAAGGCAGAAATTATCCAAGGCCGAGTGTAAGGTGGTGGGGGGTGGGCGTCATGTGATACAAAGACTTTCGCTCAGTCTTGTGATTTCTGAGTGTACAAAATATTTAAAGCCTGAAGTATGGACTCAGAAGCACAAGAGGAAAATATTAATAGCATATAGTTTTGGACACCGTGTGCATGAAAAAACATAATTTTTCATATGATTCTGTGATTTTGAACTTGCTGGATGAGTTTAAAAAAGATTGCACTTTGCAAAATTTTGCACTCCGTTTTTACAGCCGACAAGTTCATATATTTATCTTTTTTGAATTTATCAACAATATGAGTATTAAGTTTACACATACTGCTTTGTGTATTTTGATAGGCGTTCATTTTTTACGTTAAAGCTTTATTACTTAGTTTTATTTGCCTTGAACAACTAAGTTTGTTACTATTTAGAAAGAAAAATGAATAGAAATCCAATTTGAAGGGAAAATGGTGCAAAAGAATCGTAAAAGAGGGATGAATAATTATGTTTAAGGAAGCACCAAGCATGACGTTGATGTGTCGGCAGCTGGGCTGACTTTAACTTTACTCTCGTCAAGGTCAGACTTTTAATCTAATCATTTGTTAATTGTGTCGTGGAGCCACCGATGACTCCGGACAAACTCCGTGCAGAGTTCAGGATGGGTTCAAGTCCAAGCAACTGGGTTCAGGCTCCTCACAACAACAACGTTGCTCCACTTGCTCCTCTAATTTTCCACTCAATTGTTTAGTAATTACACATGTTGGCACTTCAGTGCCCACTGTTTGCAATAACAAGGGGACAGATGCATGACTAGGAGGAGGAAAGACACAGAGCAACTTTTACTGTCATTAACCAGAATGTCTGGAGCTTTTGTCTTTGCAACAGGATGGTTACGTTTTCAAATTAAAAAAAAAAAAAATCAGTTGCTTTAAGGATTTCATCTGTAAGTGTTCTTCATTTTCCACTTTCCACAAGCTGAGGATCAGTTATCTGCTGGTTTGGAAGATGTCAGATTCTGAAATGTGCTGCATCTGTGACTAAGCTGGTGTAGCCATGCTGAAAATCAATGAAGGACACTGATATGAAGAAAGAAACACAGCGAGGGTTCAAAACAAAGAGAAGTTTATAAAAGAAAGTTGAAGTTGAGGGAGTCTGTCTATTTTTCCCAAGTTAAGAGTTAAAAAAAAATCCATCTCATATAACATCAGAACTGTTACACATATAGTTTACAACGAATTCTGCCCAAAGTACTTTATGAGGGCGCCATTAATGCCATGTCTGGCACTCACAATAAACCGACTCATTTCAGTTGTAAACTTAGCATTTATGTGTGTAATTTGCACAATAATGTAAACATATAAATAGCAAATGGAAAACTATGGAAACAACTGAGCATAAACTTTATGTTGGCTGCCATAACAGTTACATTTTGTTCATAATGACTCTGCTGCTGCCCACTCAGTCCCATTTCCTGCTTTTACATCATTATAAACTGTAGGGAATTGGTGATTTAGCTGAGATTTTACTTTTCTCCATTTTAAGACGCATCTAAGTGTTTGTTTTAACATTTTACAGCTCGATGGAACATGCGCTGCAAATAAACCATTACAGATATTTGTTTCCAGTGTGGCGTATGCTGTTTGTGGAAATCAGTTTGTTTGGGGTCTCCTTAGATTGAAGAAGTCCTTTGGATGAAGGGCGAAATGTCTCAGTTTAAAAAAAAGAAAGGGTCCAGATAACCTGACTGAACATTGTTGTATTTTTACCTGGATTATTGAGCATGAACTTTGGCATTACAAACCGAGTTTATTTTTTAATATATGGCATCAAACCAAACTCGACAATTTTAATTGTACACATGTCGCTCACTTGTGTATTGAAACTGAAGCCCAGTAAGTGGCAACAATCATACTAGCTTGTCCTACCGAGAATAAAATCTTAAAAATACAGTGAATATGTTTGAGATAAAGAAAGATGTGTACTTTTATTACTGGGATAAATAAAATATAAACACCTGAAATCCATATCCAGGCTGCAGAATTATGAAACATTTAGGATGTTGTTCATGGGACATTTACATTCAAGTCAAAATATTTTATATTTTTATTTTTACTGAATGAATGGTGTACATAGATGGGTACACACTCACCTGGTCCCTCTGAAAGCCAACATGAATAATACAGGTCATGTGGCATCATGTGGAAACTACAGATCAGTATGGACTTCTACTTCCTGATATTTGGACCATAATTCTGAGAGCTACACAGAAAACCAAGTGGGGTAAAAAAGAAAAGGAGTCCTCATTTATTTCTCAACCCAAACTACTTTTATTTGAAGAATATAGACGCTTCTTAAATGTACTGCTTCATATAAAAACTGGCGCTCAACAAACAAATCCGTGCGCTTTTACGCACAGGTGGAGTTACCAACCTGCTGGTAGCTCGCCTCCTCCGGCCTGAAGGTGTTGTCGACCGACTGGAACAGAAAATTGAAGTGTGGAAAGTTGTGTAGCCAGTATGTCCACCACGGAGCGACGTAATCAAGCCTGGCAGAAGCCATTACTGCTGGAAGAGTCAATCCAACAAACACAAGTTGGAGACTTTGACACAGTTTGTTTGTTTTCCCGCAGGAAAAGTAAAAAAAAAAAAAAAAAGGTTTCCACACAGTATCAAAGTGGAGACTCTTCTATGGATGCACCTTTAAAATAAGGATGGAAATCACGGGTTTCTGCTCCGGGCCACATCATGGTTGGGCGCTCGTGAATGTAAACAGATCGTCTGGATACGAACCTGCCTCCCTCACAGCAGAAGGCGTGACGGCTCCAGACAAGAGGGCACAACATCAATCCCCCTCTTTCACTTGTAGAAAACCAATCATCACACAGGATAGTTAAAACCCTCCACAGCCAGGATCAAATAAAATAAAAAATAAAATACAAAGGAATTTAAAAAATATCTAGAAATAGATATAAAACAGCTGCTGCGTTTTATTCCCCTTCATCCTGAGAGTTTAATCAGCACCAATAAATCACAGAAAGGAAGAAGGAGCTCTGCTTCAGCTGGCTCCAACTTTATCTGCTTAGCATTCAGCATGTTCTTATTATTCAGCATTTTTTATGACTTGTGCTGTTAATGTCTGACCTCTTGTGGACACTGAGGTCAGTGCGCTAATGAGAATTTAGTCTCAGCTTTAATTCACTGTGGGGGACAGACTGTATGTATCATTCTTCTTTTAGGAGCTACATCTGTATCCAAACATTCAGTCTGATGGTGAAAGGGGTTTTATTTCAGAATGTGGTTATAAAATCTTTTTTGAGATGACTGTTAATTCGGTAAATACATATGGTAATGCAGTAAAACTTTCCAATTTCTTGTCATTTTAACAACTTCAGGATCAGAGAGCAGGTTTAGCATGACAAAAAAAAAAATCCATTAATGTTAGATATGTGAACCTTTACAGATGCTGGATGGTAGCACTTTGATAAGAATAATAAAAGAAAATAAAGTCGGCGTAGCAGCCAGCATGAGTGGCATTAGTATCCACTGCTTCCATTTCTGTCCTTAGAAAAAAACTGCAGATGAAAAAAATGAGTTCAGGATTTGAGTCTCGAAGTGTTTCTGAACAGGTTGGATCATTATTGAACTGCAAACTGAGCTGGAAGCAACATTTTCACATGTCTTAAATTTCAGTGAGGGTTAAAATCAAGATTTTTATTTATTTTTTTAATGAAAAATTACAGATGTAGCACTCTTTTAATGAATGCATATCACCCGGCAGCTTTTATGCAAGAGTTATAAACAAAGCTCATCAAAACTATCTAAACTAAAACTGATGTGTTTATGCTAATTAAATCATATTGTTCATTTTTATGAAAGATTGGCCAACCAATAAAAAACTCCAACGTGTTAACAGAAAGCAGCCGCTGGCATGTGAAAAATAAAGATAGACAATATGTCAAAGAAATTCAGCTCAGAGGATCAGTTGTTTTATTTAAATGGAACACGGGACGGCTTGCTGTCTGAATCTTGGGAATTCTGTTTTTTAATGATCTGCTGGCGTTGATGCCCCTCCATGGCCAGAATACCTCAAGAGTGTGCGCTTCGAGGCCGAATAGCAGGTGACACTTGAAATTCACTGTATAAATATGAATTTTCTGACTGTGCTCTGCATGTCCGAGCAGCTGAATTTAAGTCTCAGCTGATTCCCATGCCGTTCACTGTGTTTGCACCAAGAGAGGGGATCAATGTCAAATACAGAATGAAATGAAGAAAAGCACTTCTGCCTTTTGCTTCTTTTTGACCAAGTACAGCATATATGTAACCTCGCTGTCCCTGTTGCTGGAGTCTCGTTAAATAAAACACCCAGATTACAGCAAGTAAAAACTCCTTCTGCAGCCAAGAACGTGGCAAGGCGAGAAATGTCGGCAAAATTTCCTCATTTGTTCAGAGTTATTCCAACTTACGCCCAATTAAATTGAACCAAAAATAACGCAGCCTTGTTTTTAAAGGAACGTGTTGCTGTGAACAATATATAAAAACAGCCTGTAAAGAAGTGTGAATAATTTAAACACTGTTAGCTTCAACTAAAACAGAGAAATGTGCATGTTTTAGGAAAAAAAATATCAGCTCGCTTTTAGTTCAGTGACAATAAATGCTTGAATAGAGAAATGGGGAATAAAGTATACTAATCCAAAACTGGAAAAAAAAACAAAAAAAAACTCTGCAGATGAATATAATTAGATTTATAAGGCGATGGTGCCGTCTCATATTTAGGTATCTAAAAGGCTGTTTGAGTGAGGTGGAGTGTTTGAGAAGTAAAATATAAGGTCAGATTTATCATTCAGTTTTGTAGAGTTGTTGTAACTGGATTGACTCCAAACGTTAATCAGTTAAAGATTTACATCTAAGAATGTCTCATTAAAATCTGTTTATTTGTTGAAAGACAAACACTCGAGAATAATGATAAAAGTTTGAGCAAATATTTTATACAATTGATATTACACCAAATTTGAGCTCCAAATATGTAAAATTAACTAAAAAAAATGTTTTTTTGTGTGTGTTTTCCAAAGCCATTCCACTGTGGCAGCTATCTTAAACTGGGTTGAATCCAGTGACGTGCAGTGATGTTTGTGACAGGTGAGGCACTGACTAGTCTGGAATCGGATGCTCACCTACAGTATATGACCACAAAATAGAAGCTTATATTCGATTTAGCCTTTTATTTTTCTTTTAAAAAGGCATCTAATTATGCTTATCAAGTTTAGAACAATCCTTTAGTTTTCAGATTTGAGCTTTTCAAAAAAGTTCAAGACAAAAACAAATGGACTTTATTTGTAACAGAAGAGACGTTTCGCTTCTCATACGAGAAGCTCTCTCAATTCAAAGAACAGTGCGTGTGAGGTTCGAGTTATAAAGCTGAGGTAAAATACATACATACATATGCAGATTGACCTATCACACCTCACAGAAAGGGTTTGTTAAGGTCTTTGTCAGATATGATCTTCCATTTTGTCTAAACAAATTAAAACAAGTGTACCATTATAGATTTTCTACACCCCGCCCCTCTGTGTAACAGAACGCACAGTGACTGCACCTGTTTCATTGTCCCTATGAGGCAACACTGCCCCCTATTGGTGAGGCACAGTACTTTATGCCTCACCTTATGTATTTTCACCATGCATTTATGACCTATTAGAAAAAAAGAAATGTGTCACACAGATTCATTCAATATATTAGACAGACTATAGAACATCAACATGTGCAGCACATGTGTAATCAAACATGTATATTGGCGATATAAAGAGAGACAGCAATGGGCATGCTCCAACCACCTACTTCATATATTGTATATGACACAGCGCCCCTAGAGGTGAAGCACAGTACTACACTGCCTCACCCAACACATTTCTTCCATTTGTTTGAACAGGTAATGTGTAAATTCCTCGATTTTGACCATTGAAGTGTTGAAATAATTCAGAAAACAGTTTTCTAGAACAGTATTGTAGAACAGTCAAGTGGTCAAATGTATTTTCTCTTATCATTGTTAGTATGTTACTTGTCATGATGACAGGTGAGGCACTGCCTCACCTGCCTCCCCTGACTGCACGTCACTCGTTGAATCCAAAAGTTGCAGTTATGGAGTATAGTTTTTATTATTTTCTAAATAATTTTACACATGTTTAGTTGTTCATGAGATATTCAGCCAACAGTCAGGCAGAGCTGACTCCAATAACTAATGGTAAAACTTTAAACAAAAGTCATGTTCAGTCTACGTACGCGAGATTCCGTTGTACTATAATATTCTACATTTTATTTTATTTAAATGTTTGAAAACGTTAAAAAAATGGGACTTGTTTGGGATGTTGCTACATGGAGTTTGGTTCATTTTGAACATTTACTGTAAAACAGTTAAATGAGACTATAAAGCACATGTTGGGTCGAAGAAAAAAAATGTTAATAGCAAAAATGGTCACGTAGCAGATCTAAAATGAGAGAAGCTGCACCATTAGGTGGCAGCCCAACACTTTTCAGCAGGTCTGTGAACCTCGTGTTTCTGTTCTCCATGAAGAAAGCCATCATTAGACGGAGATCCTCTCTACATGATGTTGGCAATAGACTTCTAATAATAGCCCAGCAGAGATTCCACTTTAATGAACTGCAGTTTATAGATCACATCCATTGCTTTCTTGGGTCTTTCATCAGAATCTCATGGGACCAGCAATTTGGGGCATGATGTTAAAGGAGAAACATATCAAAGGGCACTTTGAAGTCACGTAACTGCACCATAAGGGCAGAAACCTAAAGGGATAAAGTTGCACAGTGAAAGACAACTCTCAAGGTCAATGGTAGTGGAATAACAACATTGTATTGTTGCTGAATTTTAACCAGATACTCCTGCGGCTTATGGTCCAACCTTGATTTCAATGGGGTATCACATTTCATCCAACGACCACCTCGAGAAAGACGGCAAACCCAAGACTTGTGTAAAATAAAACAAAAAAAGCCTTGTTAGAATACACTCTACTTCTTTTTAGGGAGCTTGCACTGTAAAACAGTTGAAACAGCCAGACATGAATTAAATGCACGTGGCTCACAAATGCTACATCCAAACGTGATCAAAAAAGGAGAAAAACGTCTTCCTTTCAGTTCGTTGTTGCTCATTCCTCATCATGTGCTCAAGTGTCCTCAGTAAATGCTTGATTTACCTCCTGATTGACCGCCTCCACAACAATCACAGGGATGATTGGTTCATTTAAAAAAGTGTTTCGAAGAGCCCCATCGTCAACTTCCAACACTACCGAGATCCTTCCAAGTTGTAGCAGTTACAGCTCAGTGAAATGTGCAAAATGTGTTGTATTGGACTTTTCCTCCCTCGTGGTTATTGCGTTTTTTTGGGGGCGGTTGGGGAATCCACGACGCAAATCCTCCTGCTCTATTTTGAGTGATTTATACATGAATGAAGATTTATGCCTGAGAGCTCAGCGTACCGGTATTATCCAATCAAACTGGGCTGCTCAGAGGCTCCTGAGATTGCATTAAAGTGTAATATCAATGCAGCAGTCCCGGGGTTATTGCCACTTTCAAATACCCATGGTCCCCCTTGCTATCGCCACATGTTATGATTGTGTCTGTTGAGATAATGTTTCAGAGGAGATTGCTGAAATAAATGAAGGAAAGGGGACCTTGTTTAATTTACATTATCACTGACTGGCTAGATAGGAAAGGGAAAGAGGTGTTGGAACATACAGGTGACTCCAAATTAAGAGATGGAATTGCGCGTAATACGGTTTGAAAGTGGAGTAAATTGAGTAGAACTGGAACTGTAGAGCTCGTGGTCTTTTTTTTTTTTACAAGCTGAATAAAATGGATTTATTTTCACAAGCGCTTGATTTTTTTAGACTTCATAAACATGCGTTATGGTTCAAGTTGCTCGTGTAATTTTATTATTCGTCAGAACTGAACTGTGTTCTTGCAGAATGTCTGAAAACCGAACCAGGAGTCGCAGACTTGTTCTAACACATTAAAATCCCTGAATGTTTTACTTTTTATCAACAAAAAAAAATCCAATTGAATTTTCATGAGAAAAATGAATTTGTGCCTTTTATGTTTTATTTATTTATTTATTTTTTTTACTTTTCCTGTACTTATTATTTTGTTTAGTGACACTTTAAAAAAAAATGTATTGTACAAAATAAGTTCTGTTTGAAACTGCCGGGGTCAAATCATTATCACCCGCTGCTGAAGGCAGAAGCAATGCAATGATGCTTTAATTTTTTTCAAAATGTGCAACATCTTTACTTAAAACTATGACAATGTCGGAGCCAAACATGTTTTTTTTTTCTGTTAGTAAAATATCTCGTTAACTCTCAAGTATTTGTCATGACAAAATAGAATTTACTGATTCGTCTTCAGGGACGTCTTCATAAGTAAGCAATAGTATATCCTATATACTGCTTCTTTTATACTTTATATTTCTGCTATTTTGGGGTGTAACTGGGACCCTGAGTACACAATCTCATTCCACCTCAAGTACCACATGTGATGCGAATGACAATAAAGATTCTTGAGCTTGAATAAAACAGTCATGTTCTGAACATGTCTGTTCACAGGATGATGTTAGTATCACATTTAGTAGTTTCAACACACAATAATATTACAGAGACACAGGAGACCAACAGTTTGTAAAACAGGCAAGTGGTTTTTTTTTTTTCAATAATGGAGACACAGGAGGGAGCTGCAGGAGATTGAAGAAATGGTGAGATTTGACTTGTGAGAATATTGAGCCTTCTATTCAGAGAATGTTAGCTGCTTACGTGATGTCTTTTCTTGTTACAGGTTTGGAAAAGGATACCGGAGAATTCCAGGATGAGGAGAATGCCAGGTGAACAGGTAAGAGAAAGGATCCAACAACGTTCAATCAAGTCATCTGGACAGTTTCTTTTTTTTTTTTGTTTTGGGAGACGTTTCACCCTCCATCCGAAGGGCTTCATCAAGGAGTCCCAAACAAACTGTTTACCCCACTAAGCAGTAAACGCCTACACTGGATGGTGTCTTGAACCACTTTGGCTGTGGCAGTTTGGGAGGAGTTGACGGGGGAGAGGACAGCCCACAGAAACCATCTTATCACCAGCAAACTGGTTGGTCCACTGTAGGAGTGTACTGCTTAGTGGGGTAAACAGTTTGTTTGGGACTCCTCAGACTGATGAAGCCATTCGGATGGAGGGTGAAGCGTCTCAACAACAAAAAAAGGAAACTGTCGGGATGACTTGATTGAACATTGTTGGATGTTTTACCTGGATTATTGAGCACGAACCTTGATGTAAGAGAAGGGAGTTTTAAGAAAGTGGCAGGACGGACGCCAAGGCCGGTGAGGAAGATGTTTGATGGTTACGGTCCTTGTTTGTAGATGACTGCTCTGGAAGAGTGTTCCAGAGAGGATTCAGAATCACCGATATCAAGGAAAGACTCGAGGCTGGTCTAAGAGACGATCAATAACTGGAAACAGGAGCTACAGGGAGTACACAAGAGAGCACAGGTAAGGTTAGCACAAAGAGTCAAGAAACACTAGGGATGGACAAGGTACCATTAATGGGACAATGTTCCAGCAGAGACTATCCTTAAGTACTGCAGGACATCATCAGTAGATGGGAAGCAGCTGGAGATAATTATCTCCACCCTGCCACTCAGGAGCTGCAAGAGAGTGAACTGCAGGAGAAAACCCAGAATCCTCACCGTTAGGTCATGCTGCCCTCTAAGTGACATGGGTTTCCAGTTATGACACAAACAGTGACCTTACTGATAAGTTTTGTTTAAAAAAAACAACCGTTCTTGCAATCTTAGATTAGACACAGTCTGCTGCTTGAAACTGACTAATTCCTGGGATTTTCTGGATCACATTACTTTGTAATAAACAGATAAAATATCAACAATTTGGGTCTTCCTAACTCTTTTTTTTTTGCCATGACAGTGTGTGCAACTATAACGAATTATTAACTTTTGAAGTCAACACAGTTCAAGATGGCCACCCAGCTAATAGACATTAGCTAACACAAGATGCATTCAAATTTGGCGTGGTAGCAGCTGAAAGTCCTTCACAACACTTACTCCAAGCACTGATCATGCAAATATCACTAGTTCAGCTAAGATAGTGCACAAGGGAATTTCAAGGTTTCCCTCAAATGGTTATAACTCCATCAGTTCTCAGAGGATCTTTGTTTAAAGCTCTGGGATGAACGTTGATGGGTGATATGCATTCCCTCGAGGAATGCTAGGTCTTTAATTCTGTGCATTTTAAATGATACATTTATTAGTTCCGCATGAAACAAAACTTTGTTCTTATAATCCTGCTATTATTTTATGCAGGTGCCCACAGTTATAAGAGCTATTTCATGCAGTAATGATTTCTGGGAGGAGAAAAACCTGAACTGACATCGGCACATTTTCCTTGTTTTATTCCCCCCCCCCCCTCCTCCCCACAGGGAAATGGCTTTCTTAGCCTGCAATTTATCCAATTACGGATTTACAGCAGTGCAAAGTCAACCATATGATACAGCCTAAGTCTATTTTTCAGCCTTTGGAGCAAATCCAATCATTCCAAATGGTTGCTGATGGTAATAATTGCAACAGCGTTGTATTGATCTAGTAAGTCCATGGAGTGGAAACAAACAAAGCTAAAGGGAACGGAGCTCTTTGCATGCAAAACTATTTAATCAGGCCTTTGTGGAAATATGAGACATGAAGATATTTATTTTCTCGTATGACAAAAGTTCCCTCAGTATTTTTAATTTATTTATTTTTTAACTCTGACTGATACTGAAGGTTAATATTTCATGTTTTTAAATGTTGCAAAATGTGTGAGAATGAAAAGCTGCACAAACACAACTGAAAGACATTGTTCCATACGAAATGGCAGATACATTCAATATGCTACAAAAATGAAAGTTAGAAAAAAGAAACTGAAATTGAATAATTTACTAAATGCGCTGATGGATTTTAAATCAATCAGAACGTTAAAACACTTGAACTATTTAAATTCACACACTTCTAATAGCACCGTTGAGATTTGGCCAGCCTTTTTTTTTTTTTTTTTTTTTTTTTACAGCTTCATAAATAATCTGTAAAGCGCTCTCAAACGACCTGTTGTTCATTACCAGCAGTAAACTTGTAAAGAGTTCATAAACATTTTGTTTGCTCTCATTAGGTTGGGTTGTCAACAAACTTGGCCAGTGAGCGAAGATCTGAACCCTCCACTCATTAGCCGCCCGAAGCAGAGATGGAAACTGTTGCTGCTGCTCAGGAAGCTTTGCATCACCAAAACTCTGTGTGTGAGTGTGTGTGTTTGTGTGTGTGTGTAACCAGTTTCATTCACCAACATACATATATATATGGCTCAGACTCATTACTTATTCAGTTATGATCTTTCTAACATTACCTACAATATATTTCATATTCAGACACCCACAACTTATTATATTGCCCACCAGACGTTGCACTTTGACCTCACCTTTTGGCCTAACGATGCTTTGGCACACATCCTGGAGCTTCAGTTTGAATACGACAACTGAGCCTCAGTGTGAGTTTTAAAATTTGGTTGTATCCCATCATCTGCTACAAATTATGATTTTCTTTTTAAATCTATCCGTTGGCATTTCTAATAATTTGATATGTGAAGTAACTTGTGTTTATGTGTGATGCTACTTATCAAGTGGGTTGCAGTATTTGGCTTATAAACTCATTTTATCAGATTTCATCACCTATAAGTGCAAACTTGTTTGTGAACTCCTTCTGCCGCTTTGATTTGATGTTATTTTTTTCCTATGACAAAATTTTTACCACACGTCTATCATTCAGGCATCTTACTTTCCAACTTTGACATCTGTTGGATTAAAAGATGTTTCTGAGAGCGCAGTCTCCACACAACTTGTGTCAGTCTGATTAAAGCGCTGCTAATCAAGGTCAAGGTTTTCTTTATTTGTCATTCACACACATGGTGGTACATGTGGTGGAATGAAGCTGTGTACACAGGGTCCCAGTTACAGGCAACAAAAGTATAAATTGTAAAAGAAAAACAAATAAGATCTAAGATATGAACTAAGAAATACGCTAAACTATTACGTTAACGGTTCAAAACAATGCGCCGAACAACAGCAGCACGAACATGAGTCTGTGTGAGCAGATGAGTACAAATGAACACAGCATCATGAAATAAATCAGCAGCATGAGATCAGCAGCATGGAGAATCAGCAGCACATAACGATGAAGTGGCATTACAGTGATTTTTTTTCACAGTGATTATTCTGGTTAGAGATTAATGAGTCTAACAGTCTCAGGGTAGAAGATGTTCCTCAGTCTAGTGGTTCTACACTTAATGCTCCTTAACCTCCTGCCTGAGGGGAGTGGGGCAAAAAGTTTGTATGCTGGGTGAGTGGGGTCCTTCATGATGCAGGTGGCCCTCTTCCTGCATCTGGAGGTGTAGATGTCTGTGATGGTAGGGATACCGACTCCAACAGACTTCTGTGCAGCCTTCACCACTCTCTGCAGAGCTTTTCTTTCTGCAGCTGTGCAGCCTCCATGCCACACGTTGATGCTGCAGGATGCTCTCCGCTAATAAAGAAACAGAAGCAAATTGCCTCTCGAATGGATGAAGCGCAGTGAGATTTGTGGCAGAGCCACCACTCTTGTTGATGATGAGTCCTCGTTCAAGAAGCAACTGGTGTAACATCAACCAAAGCGAACTGGAGAGGATTGAAAAGAACCTCATCTTTCTGCTTCAGCTGTTCCAAGTCACATCATTTTTTTTTTTCTTCTTTTGGGCTGGCTACGTTTCTTAAATCCACAACTGAATAACCACAAGTTTTTACATTTACTTCTGAATGTTAAATCAGACAAGGGTTCATGAGAACGTTAGTGGAACACGGAAGTGCATTCCAAACAGCTAACAACCATTAAACATAATGGTCCCTTCTAAGGACAAGGTCTCTGATTCATTCCCATGTTAAGTACCTCGTCTGAGTGATAGATAAGGACATGTGGAGGAATAGGTCGTGGTGCATGTGACAAAAAAAAAAGCAACTCGTTGCCGAGAGTCTGTGAGAAACTTAGGGCAGACTTAAATGGGGGCAAATGCCAGGTGTGGAATGAACGATGGAAAGCTCATGTCTGTGGATCTAAATTATTCCAGGGCAGATATGTACTCTCAGAACTGCTGACATACTTCAATGAGCCTAATCTCCGAATTTTAAGTAGTTTTGTCTTTGTTTAAAGTGCAGTGTATTGTATAATTTGAAAAGCTTGGAATTCAAATCAATGGAGTGTAAAGTCTGTGGGTAATTAGACAGATAGGGCTCCTGGCAGAATAATGTCCAATTGTTTGCAGGATGTGGAGGGAATACGTAAAGCCACAGTTAAGAGTATGTACAAAACGAACGCCTTGCACAATAAGCACAATCCAGATGCTGTAAAATAAAATTAGCAAATTCTCTGCAAAGCTAAAAATATTAATCATCGCAATAAAACAAATATGCAGTCTTAGAATGCAGATAGGTTTATCCCAGATGGCAAATCATACAGCTCGGTTATCCCAATGCTTCTCAAAAGGTTGTGTTTTACATTTGCCCATGGAGGAGCTGGAAAGTGGGAAAAGACTGATTTAATGTGTTTCAGCTACATGTCCTGCTTTTGTCTGTGTAGTTGCAATTTAGATTTAGAAGACATGGGGGGACTGCAATCAGCAAGGGGTGGTAATCAATTTATCTTGTGTGTGTGTGGGTGTGCATGTGCGCACCTACAGCTGCAAAAAAAGAACTCCACAGCCACCGACAAAGATAACCATTCTGCTTTGGTTGATGATGCACAGATACCTCTTGCTCTTCATCTCTATCAGTATCTTTTACTACTTGCTGTAGAGATTTATTTCATCTTTTGTCTTTATAGCATCAAACTCACAATTTATTTTCCATGGCTGTTTCCTGCACACAAATCAAAGATGGCTCTCGCTTTGTAAAGATGCATTTCTTGACAAAAATAAATAAAATAGATGCAGGTAATTTGACATTTAAAATGAACATTTCTCTTACTTTTACCCCTGCTTATTTATTTGTACAACAAAGGCTAAGCCTACCAGAGGCTTTCACCAAGTACTTTATTACAGCTCGAGGACAGTGGAGCCAGCTGGGTCTTCATTAGTTTTAAACAACGCAGCAGCTTTGTTTTTTTTCCCCCACACATTGTTAGTGCAGAACGTGTTTTCGCAAAGAGCTGCGATCTCATGAATGAGGGAGAGAAGATAGATGCTCATACACTGAAGAGTTGGTTTTCACCTTGAGCACATCATCGCTCTTCCTGACTAATACAGCCTGTACATGAGGTTAAGGCGCCGGTGCCTAACAGAGAGGAACACGGTATGGCTGGCATACAGCTAAGGGTGTAATCGATAAATTACCTCACAATACGCAGAGCGTAGGTACAGCATGTCAGAGAGAGTCAGTAACTCAAAGCTTCTTTGTAAGAATAGTTGTAAAATTAAACGTAAATAGATAATTGCATCCTTATATCGTGCCTTCTTTTCCAAGAAGCCGAAGACGGTTCTAAGGTAACGATTTGATTTGTCTTTGTTCGCTGGATGAGTTGAGCTGTCATGAGGTCAAAGGGTGGATGGACATGCCTGATGGAGCTTCCTGGGAGACGTTCTGTGGGGGAGGCAGCTAAAAAGCCGTTGTGCTGATGAGCCCCACAGTAACGGTCTCCACGGTGAGTGAAAACGTACACGGCACAATGAGCCCCCTCCCAAGTCCGCAATTAATTTCTGCAACTGTCTGGCAGATGAGCCGAGCTGTGAGGGAGAGCATGCTTCCTTATTTCCCAACAGCTGTATGTAAAACAGAAGGAGCACACAAACAGCTGGAGAATGTATTTTCTGCTTATTATTATTAATGTTTACACAGCAGTTTGGCATTTCTTTAAAAAAAAAACCCTCATTGTTGCTTCCTCTGTTCGTCTTGATCGCTCTGTCAACGCGTGCTCTACGGAGATGAACCAAACTAAAGTAAAAAAGAAGACATCACGGTCAGTATAATACAGGGAACAATAATGGGAGTCCCTGATGCCAAAGCTGCATCTCCTGCCTCTCATTAGAGCAGCTGTGTGGTGCAGAGGGACAGAAGAAGACAGCAACTTCACACGCAGCAAATAAACTGGGCTGTGAAAGAGGCGAGCTGCCTGCAGATTGTGGTTAGAACGAGTAGATGTGTGAGAGGATGAAATTGGACGAACTGATTTTCATTTAATGACCAGCTGTGTGATGTAGGCCCAGTGCAGACTCATATAAAAACATTGGCTTCTGCACACCGTGGGGAGGGGGGTGGGCTGGTGGGGGCGGCGATGGAAGGGTGAGCCTCGGACCAGTTCGGTATGCCCACACGCAGCCTAGAGAGATAATTAAATGTGGCTCATGCTGACATGAATGGTAAAATTCAGCACTGTTTGTGGCAAAAAGGAAGATTTGATTTGCCAATGTAAAAAAAATGTAACGTTTTAAACTTTTATGAAATTTCAATCAAAGACCCTTAGATAAATGTCAAACACTGATTTTCATTTTGCAATGTAGCATGATGCTAATTTTGTGAACACTTCTGAAGCATTCACACTATTGTCATCCACATTGAGCATGGACATTTTTGGTTTTACTATTGTCATCCATTTTTCTTCCGTATGTTTTTCGGCATCTTTCTCGTTCAACAATATTTCAATGTTTCAACAAGTCATATCAAATTGTTCAAGTCGTTTATATATGACTTTTGGTATTGGAGCAACTTTAGCTTTTTGAAATATTTAGCCTTTTCTGCCACTTTTTTTTCCTCATAGTAAATTAATTGATCTCATTTTATATCCTTCAAAACTTTATATCTGTTTACAACCTTTTACTGCTCCTTTTACATTTTGTTCTGGTTCAGCTTCTTTCATCTTTCTTTTGCAAATTTACACTAATTTAGCTACTTTCTGCTGTTTTGTGATCCTTTCTGCTTATTTCTGCTAAATACAACATTTTTTTTTTGCTTCTTCCAACTTCCTTCTTCTAATTTCAGCTTCTTATGCTTCTTTCAGCTTTTTTGATATATTCCAGCTTTTTCTGCTATTTCAGCTAACTTTTAGCTGTTTTATTGCTAATTTTAGCTTTTTCAGCTAATCCTACATTCTTTACATTTATTTCAACTTTTTCGGCCCAATTCAGCAACAATGTGCTTTCTCCACTGTAATTTAAGCTTCGTTCAGCTTTTTAGCTACTTTTCAGCTGTGTTTTGCTAATTTCAGCTTTTTCAGATAATTTTCACTTACTTATGCTCATTTTTGCTTCTTTCAGCCTCATTTGGCAAACATGCTCTTTCTGCTTTCTTCTGCTAATTTAAGCTTGTTCTACATTTTCAGCTACTTCTTTGAGCATTTTTAGCTGATTTTTGCAGTTTTCAGATAAATTCAAGTTTTTCATGGTAAAACCTAATTAACGTCTTTCTGCTAATTTCAGCTTGTGCTTTTTTCAGCTAGTTTCAGTTATTTCAGATATTATTTAGCTGTTTTATGCTTTTTTTTTTTTTTAGCATTTTCAGCTAATTCCACTTTTTTAAAACTCATTTCAGCTCTTTTCACTTCTTTCTGGCAATTTAAGCTCCTTTCTGCCTTTTCAGCTATTTTTTGCTAATTTCATCTTTTTTTTTTAAAAAAAACTAAATTTTCTAATTTCTGTGCTCATTTCTGCTTATTTAAATTTAAATCAGCAAGTATGTGTTCTTTCTGCTTTCTTCTGCTAATTTAAGCTTGTTCTTCACTTGCAGCTACATTTCAGCATGTTGTTTTTGCTATAGTCAACTGTTTTTCAGCAAGTTCTTCAACAATTCACGGTGCATTTTTGCAGGAAAAACAATGTATCTAGTTGTACTTTGCCTAGTAGTATTTGGTCCATTCGGTTGACTTTGCTCGTAGTCGTACTGTTCATTACAACCTCATTGCATTTGGTCCCAGCAGACTATTAGAGCTGCCATCATCCCACATTATGATCAACAAAGGTAACTGAAACAAAGGACAAATGTTCATTAGCTACGCTCTAAAACACCCCACAGCTTAAATATGCTCTCAACAGAATTAAATATTAATTTTAACAACATCATCTAAATAAACAATACGGCAAAAGTGTAATCAGCAGAAATTATCTTGACAAGCTAACTCTACTTGGCTAATGAGTTAACGTATTAACACCAGCAGGCTGACGTGAAAATATTGTTCGGCTTGAAGCCTTTAGAACTTGTCCAACATATTTAATGCAGAGGAAGAGAAAAGCTCACTAACCATTCTGCTGATTGTTTTCTGGGACCGTTTTTAACTCCGTGTAGTAAAAAGAAATCCAGAGTTTTCTTGTTTTAATAACTAAACACTAAATGCTCAAACCACCTGAAGAATTACAAGTTTTCTTCAAAATGTACACAAGCACTTAAGCTATGTTTAATATTTACATGCTTAATATTTACATTCTCAATTTAAAACTGTCTTAGTGGGGCAAAGGCAGCAGCTATAATGTTAAAATGGTACCTGTTAAAAAAACAAAAAGCACAATAAAGAATTAAAGAAATGGTACCCATAAAGCATAGACAATTTTGATCAAATTTCCTAACTGCAATAAAGTTTTGCAGAGGCAGAGAAAAGCAGAGTTGAACAGATTTACTGTGCTGGGTTGGATCAAAACTTGACCAAGCGTACAGGTAATCCACAAGTTGGGAGAAAAATATCTCGGCATAAAATGGAGCTAAAGCTGAACTTGAGACCTCCAAATCCTCTCCGTGACAGTGAGCGAGACTGACTGGTGAGGACTGAAGGGGTCCTGAAACAGAAAGAGAATTTTATCCATAAACACAAAACTGAAACTTGAACATCCTTTGGTGGATGTTAGCTAAACAAAAAACCTGGCAACAAGCAGAAAGAAGTCCAGGGTAGATAAAGACTGATAATAAGGCACAGGTGTTCAGACTAATCAACTGCAGCAGTGGGACAGCTGGCCACGCCCACCACAGCATGGGACAGCTGGCCACGCCCACCAACACACAAAAATATGACAAACATAACAAAACAGTCAATTTAGCTCAAGTTCCAGCAATATAGCCCACCACCCATTTAAACTTGGCAGTTCATTTAAACAACAATTAACTACAACTAAATAAAACACAACTGAATATATTTTAAAATGCTATTGGTAAGATTGTACAGGGAATCAAGATTTTGGTGCGTCACCTTCTTGTTAAATGTTGTACATGAGCATCCTGCAGAACTATTTGTGCTTATTAATATTTAGGATTTTTAAATTCACATTGACCACATTCACTCTGTCTAAAATGTGCAAATATCTGTTTATAATTTCAGTCACTGCGTGGATCAGAGCTGTTTATCTTGTTCCTTTTTGGGGTGGTTCAATATCTTTAGAAAAGTTAAAATTTCTACCATTTTCTACATTTTTTTTTTTTTTTTTTGGAATCAACATAACATCATTCCTCACAAGATGTTGTCAAATATAAACCTCAGAATGAAATCCCTCACATTGAACATTAAAATAAGTAAGTAAAACTTTATTTATATAGCACATATCAAAATAAAAATCACAAAGTGCTTCAACAAGAAGCACATCAGCATCTAGAACAACTCTAATGAAACCAAGATTAGCTACAACAAAAATTAATTTCCCTTTGGGATTAATAAAGTATTAGAAGATTAGATAGATTACAAGTATTTGAATTGAACTGAACTGAAAAAAATAAAAAAAATAAACAGAAGCACAAAACAAATTGAAGCAAAGGCAGATTTAAAAAGATGAGTTTTTAGCTGACCTTTAAAAGAAACATCTGAGCCCACTGATCTGAGAGTTTGATGGAGTTCCAGAGTCTTGGAGCCACAGAAAAAAATGTTCTGTCTCCTTTAGTTTTCAGTTTTGTCTGAGGAACAATCAGCAGGTCTTGATCACAGGACCTCAAAGCCCTGGTCAGGGTGTAGGGATGTAAAAGTTCTGAAATATAAATTGGTGTCTGTCCATGCAGAGCTCGCCAAGTCAAAACCAAAACCTTAAAATCCACTCGATAATGAACTGGGAGCTAATGAAGTTTCATTAGAAGTGAAGTTACAAGACAAAAATTTGAAGATCCAGTCAGGAGTCTAGCAACATCATTCTGTACAGACTGCAACCGGTCTAGGGAGGTTTTGGTTAAACAAGTGTACAGTGCATTACAAAAATCCAGGCGAGACGAAACAAAAGCATGAATTAACATTTCCGATTCTGGATGAGATGCAGTTCGGCTGAACTTGGCAATATTTCGCAGATGGTAGAAAAACAAACGAACCAGAGACTTTACATTAGTTTCCAGAGTAAAACCCGAGTCAACGGTTATCTCAAGGTTTCTAACCAAGGATTTAGCAAAATGATCAAGAGGCCCAAGGATCTGCTTTATCAATACAGTAGTGTTTTCTGGAGCAAAGATGATTACTTCAATTTTTTTCTCTATTTAGCTGCAAACTTTCAGTCATCCAGCTTTTAATAGAATCCAAACAGTTAAGTAAAATGTGTAGTTTTGAAACTTCATTTTGAAGAAAAGAGATATACAACTGGATGTCATCAGCATAACAGTGATAGGAGATATCCTTAAAATATGACAATATCAGACCAAGAGGGAGCAGATAGAGCAGAAACTGCAATGGCCCCAGAACAGAGCCCTGTGGAATGCCAAAATGAACAGGGCAGGGATGGGACCTGTATGTATGTAGCCAAGAAGATTGATCTACCCAACAGATAAGAGGATAACCATGTCAAAGCAGAACCTGTAAGCTTTACCAATTTACAAACAGATTGCAATTTTCTCTTAAAAAGCATGTTTTTGAAGATAAACATTTCCAACAGTTTATGGTATCTTTTGTCCCCACCCCCAACCCCACCCCCAACCCCCCACCCCTGTCCCCACATATTTCTAACTTTTATTAAAGATTTGACAATTGATACAGGATGCCCTTCCTGACATGGACGCAAACCTACATCCTCAAAATTATTACAATACTAACAATAAAACCATAATTGTAATTATATTATTAGAGTAATAATAAACTGCTTTCTCATAGAATGTGTTTGCTGCTGTGCTCTTCTCCTAAACAACTCTTTGTGTTGTTAAATAGCAGGATGGATCTGCACAGTGCAAGATAGCACTGCTGCACTCAAGTCATAATAATTTTAACTCGGGCGCAGTGCTCTGCAAATCCAAGAATATCTGAAGTTGGTATTTATTTTTACGATAGCCAGCATGACATTTCTCAAGAGGCCGACAAGCTGTCAACTTGTTTCCCATTCAGTTTGAAGCAGATGTGGAGGCTGTTGTTGAACAGAAAAGCTTCGAACTTTCCAAAGTCTTCCTCTTCCTCGGCAGTAAAATCAAACTAGAGCTTCTTTTTGCAGCTTGACAGAGACTGTAATGTTGTCAGAATCTGTCCAGCTGGTAGAGTCTCAGTTCACAGGCTATTGTTTGGAGGACTTCCCCGATAAGTTCATCAGATGAAGTCAACCGAAGATCTTTTGAAACAAACCAACAAATGCTTCTTTAGACCAGTACGTTAGAAAACTGTTGATTATATAACATTATTTAAAATTATCACTTATTATATCTATAACTTATGTGTGTACCAGTATATTTATGTTTATTTATATATTTTGCTTCGTTAGATTTTGTTTGTCTTAGCGAATTCAATAAATTAATTTGCAAAAATATAATAATTTTCACTTTTTTTTTTTTAAATTTTTTATGAAATGACAGATGATGAGGATTTGCTGGCACAGTGGATCAGTTGGTAGAGCTGCCACCTCGCAGCAAGAAGGTCGCCGGATCAATTCCCGGCCAGGGGCCATTCTGGGTGGAGTTTGCATATTCTCTCCGTGCATGCGTGGGTTTTCTTCGGATACTCCGGTTTCCTCCCACATACCAAAAACATACATGTTAGGCTGATTGGTAACTCTTAAATTGTCCCTAGGTGTGAGTGAGAGAGTGAATGGTTG
This sequence comes from Nematolebias whitei, assembly GCF_014905685.2. NCBI lineage: Eukaryota > Metazoa > Chordata > Actinopteri > Cyprinodontiformes > Rivulidae > Nematolebias > Nematolebias whitei. The sequence goes on from NC_056512.1 coordinate 33,863,538, forward strand.
TTTGTCTCATTTGTCTCTATGTGTCCCTGTGATGGACTGGAGACCTGTCCAGGGTGTACCCCGCCTCTCACACATTGACTGCTGGATATGGGCACCAGTGACCCCTGTGACCTGAAAAGGAAGAAGCAGGTACAAATAATGGATGGATGGATGGATGATTTGCTGTTCATATCAAAAAATGAAATGGTTTGGACTTCCCTTAATTGTATATCAGAAGTTCACTTTTAAAGAGCAATGGATGCAGTGGAAGATGGGAAAAGCTACAAATTATGAGACTGGATTTGTTTTCTGAGTTTGGAACATTACTCGGTTTTCTCCTTCTAATGTAAACTCAAATGAGACATTTTCAAAAATAATCACATAATAAGTTCTTTTGACTCGATCAAATTGAGCGCATCCATGAGGTTAAACCGACTCCGTGTGAAATCACTTTAATAACGCCCTTTTCCTCTCATCATCCTCTTCTTAATGACAATAATTATACTCGTGGCCTTCAAACGAGGTTTTATTGTTTGCGATTCATCTGCTGAGTTCAAGTAATTAAAGCAATTATTTCCCAGAATGTTGTGTGAATGAACCGGAATCATTTCTTTATTTTGTTATTTTCTAATGCATTGTGATTTTACTTTGATTTAAAAAGTCAAGGTTGGGATTAAAAATAGCCTTAAAGTGATTTTGTAAAGCGCACCAAGAAAATCCTGCCAATCCTAGACATACTGTTAATTAAATAAAGGTTAAAAAAAATACTTCTTATTGCAAGATTCATAAAAACAAACACGGTAAGCACAGACTCAAATTACAAGTCAGTTTCAGAGAAATTAATCATAATGTTAACAGAGCGTTACATATGCTAATACGATGCAGGTATTCTTAGAGACACACTGTTCTGTGATGCACTGACGACATGCAATGACTAAACAGATCTATTTCAAACTGAGTTGTTAAAATATTATATTGAACTAAAGATACATTTGGAACGTCTTACTTGATATTTGTTTGGCTTTAAAATAAAATAAAAGAAGGTCGCAAATGATCACGTTAGAAACACAAGTTCAGTGTAAAGCTTATTTACTGTGCGCAGTCAGAGACGAGTATAAAAGACGTACCTGTGTACAATTAAAACTCATGCACCCTTCAGGGTTCAGTTTTATATTTCAGGGTACCTATCTGTAATTATTTAAACTCATTAAAAACAGTTGTATTTCCTAGTAGTAAAAGGTACATTGTGTATTAATTATTTCAAATGTTTGGGTAAAATATAAGTACATTGTCCACTTTTAGAGACAATGTGATGGGTGAGGTGGAGAGCCAATCTTTTTTCATAAGGTTTTAAAATTTCTCTTTGTATTGAAAATCTGTTTCCAAATGGCCATTGATTTAAAAGCCCTGAAACAGAAGTTCTAGTTATATTTTCAAGTATACTGTATTTTATATACAATCAACACAGAGAATAGATTTAAAACTATTTGTTCCACTATTCTTGAGTGTATATAAATATGCATATGTACTAGAAGAGTACAGAGTACCACCCCAGTGACGTTATTATACCCCCTAAATTACAATCTAGTACGTTTTGTGCAGATTAAAGCGGGGTACATGGAGTAATCATCTTGTTTTACACATCATCTACACATGTTCAATGGAAAAAAAAAAAAAGTTCCCCTAAAACTGATGCAGTCCATCTTTGCTCTTTCACACATTTCAAAAACGGATCAGATTTAGATCAAATAGAGGAAGCGGATTAAGGACGATGGCGCTGGGTGCAGCGCTGCGACTGTCTCTGCTGTTGGCTCAACAGTGCCTCAGAAACAGAACAACTTCAACCCCCGATCTGCCTCCGTACGCTCACACATGACACTGATGCGCAACGAAGGTGCATTAGTCCCCATTTTAGAAGTGATGTGTGAAAAGGACTGTAGACATCACAGCTGGGCGCTGTGTCTGTGTAAATGATTTATATGTAAGGTAACAATGCTGCACTATGATACCACTGAGTGAGAAAACTTTCATAACAAATACCTTCAATTTAGCTAAAGGAGCATATTTCTACACGATACGCATCAGACAAAGTTGATTTTTTTTTATTTCTATGAAATATAAACACTTTGTCACCATCCACAAAACACATTGTATTACAGAGGGGGGAAAAAATCAATCGGCGACCTTTATTTTTACTGCCTCGACACAATTTGTCAAGCCATATCGAAGGCTGCTCCCCCACGTTTTTGTTCTCGAATCAACAAAGTCAACCTTGCAATCCCAAAGAAGATTGCTTCAAGTTTAGTTTGACAAGCGATTCCATTTGACAGTAATTCCAAGGAGACATGCATCTTCTCCCTGCCTCAACAACAACTGCTCTGTTCAGGGGGTTAGACCACCAGGAGGAGGCAGAATGTCATGGCAGTGCAGAGTGGCAGTGTCCTGACCAGCCTGATGCCTTTAATGCTATTGCTTCCAGGTCCTTCCCTGGGGGCATGCTGAACCACACTACGAGACGCTGTAGGTGGAGGAGTCCTGCAGTACCTCGGCTCATTTTGATTAATGGACCTCTCTCTGCCCCTGAGTGAGCAATTATCAGAGGGTAGGCAAAGTCGTTCATCACTGTAACCGAGCAGCAGGTCTCTTCCACTGTCGAAAGTCATACCTGCAGGGCAAAGCATGTACCACATGCAACACCTCGCCCTCCCACTCTTCATCGACACGCAACAACTTCTTGTTTGAGCAGGAGTCTGGCTACAGAAGGTCAGACAGGTAACGCCTTAAAGGTGCCATGGAGTACTGACCACGCCGCTCACAGGCAGATCAAATTTCCCTAAGCTAATAGTTTAGCTGCTACCTGGGTCCTTTCACCTTTATATATCACAAGCTCGCTTGTTGATATCTCAAGAGTGTTAAAATCCAGAATTCAGTTTGTAAAATGACTGAAACGTGCAAGTACATTTTAGACAAAACCATTTGATTGTTAAAAGTCAAGGTAAACCATAAAAACCCTCAGCTCAATGGAAAAAAAAAAATGCGTCCAATTACAAAGTGATCAACTTCCCTTTTAAAATTAACCTGATGTGTCAAATGGTTTGTTGAACAGCAGCATCTGAGGAGCCCTCTGTGGAAAGCAGAAAAAAAGAGATTCTTGGCAGGTGATGAGCCATCTGTTTCTCTGCTTTAGCCAATCAGTTCAGCACAAAATAGGTTGTTAGCTAAACCAGCCTCTTGCCAACACCTGTTGAAAAAAACCACCTATTTCCCACCTAGAAAAGTCTTTACTGTGATAGTTGTTCATTTCTAACAGCAATATACTCAGCAGTTGTGGCAGTCGCATGTCAGAAGAGAACATACTGTAGGTCTCCCAAGAAGGTTGATTCAAAACTTCCTTATGTTAAAAATAAAGTTGACATCTGTTCTAAACCAGCCATGTGGAAAAGTTAAATATAGTTCTTTGAATTACCAAAATTTGGAAAAATGAAGCTTAATTCTGACTAGACTAATGTGCTAAATGTAGAAGAAGAGTAAGTAGAGTATTGTAGTTCACTGCATATTGTCTTTTTCCAAATGTGTGTATTCTGCTTCTTTTTTGATTATTTCATGTTTTGTTTTTCTGTAAAATTAGAACATGCTGGAAGCCTTGAATTTCCCCCTGGGATTATTATTATTTTTTCTTTTACCCTTTATTTAGACAGGTAGTCTCACTGAGTCACGATAACTAATTTTCCCAAAGGGGCCCAGAGTGGGGCAAATGAGGGTGGAGGCAAGTGTGGGCGTTTCACCTTTTCCACCCACATTTTGATGTTGACGGTACCGGGAGTTGAACCCGCGACTTTCCGATCCCAGGCCCACCTTCTCTAGCCTCTGCGCCACCACTCCCCCAGATAATAAAGTAGCTATCTAAAATGCGCAGAGCTGGGACTGATGTGGATTTGTGCTGCCCTAAAACAACTTCAGCCTCGAACTTTCGCAGTTCATTTAAATCTATAGTTTATAAATATTGACCTTCTACCTGTTTCACATTACAGTTATTTACGTGGCATTCAACGGCTATTTACAAACCAAATCTTGATTTGGGACATGTTTAGCAACAATAATAAAATAATACAGAAGATTATTAAATATTAAATATAAGTAAATGTGTAATTTTTTGCAACTGCGTTCAATGTTTTTTAAAACAGCATTCATGTGAATTAATAGAACAGTTTTCATTCTACAGTTTCAAGATGGCAGCATTCTTTCTGGTTTTGCACCAGCTAGCATTAGTCTTTTCAGATCAGCCTGAATTAAGTCTAATTTTCCAAACTAAAAAATACTTATCTTCAACAAGTAAGATATTCATTGTTCAAAACTTTTCCACAGAACCCCACTTGAAAAAAAGTCAGAATGATTCCTTTGAAATGTCATTAACCAAGATACCAAACCCAGCTTTGGCTTGAATAAGTGTGTGTGTGTGTGTGTGTGTGTGTGGGGGGGGGGGGGGTGTAGAGGGGTAAAACACTACATAACTCATAAGGCTCTGAAGAATAACAAGTGCTGTTTGAATGTGTCTGATTGGGTGACTGTGGCGTGTAGTGTTTAAATATTTTGCCTGGTCATCGAGACAAGACACACACAAACAAAAACCATAAACGTGATTAAAGACTGTGATCTGATTAGTAAGTGCCAATCGATGTGACAAAACTCGTCTTTAGAGGTTTCGTTATTTTTCAGGGGGACTGAGTTCACGTCTAGCTAACTGATCCACTCTGACCCATCTGTCATCCTCTCCTACATAATTTTTAAAGCAACGTTCTTGTATTTTTCTCTCACAGCCTTCATCCAGCACTTCAACCTGCGCTCGGCGTAAGTCTGAACCTCATTGACGTTCTGTTAAGAACTGGGAGGACATGTTCACTGATAAAATGGCAGTAATCAGACCGGCTGATTGCCGGACCAATCTCAGCACTGTCATTTCCGCTCCACACCTGTAATCCCCCCTTCACTCACTTTAAAAAAATGCAATTAACCAAGTTGTTGTTTCTCCAAGAGACCACAATTTTCCTAAATCAATCGGTCAATTACCAGGTTGTCTTCAGGTTGACCCTATCTGCTAATGGTTCTGGATGTTGGCCAGAATCTGATTTTGTTTTAACGGTGCCTAATGGGCTCTCAGCCCATATATTATGAATGCAGACCAAACCGCTTCACCAGACTATTAGAGCTTGTTTTATTCATCGATCTCAGTCTTTACTTTTAGCTAACGATTTCCCCACCTCCTTTGTACGGACGCTGCTCAATCAGTTAAATACTCTATTGTTAGACGAGCGCACGAGATGCATTTGAAGTGCAGAGATTTTGTCATTAAAAGGCCGTGCGCGATGAATCAAAATGAGCAAAGCTATAGTTTTGGTCTGTCCACCTGAGAGAAGGAAGAATAAAAGAAAAGGGGGATGGAGCTTGTGGGGTTTGGCTTTGTTTCATTTCAATCGTGTTGTGAATTCTAAATGGAAACGATTAGAAGATGACTTTCAGGCGCGTCATCATTTTGATTTCTTGCTTTTAAATAGCTAATAAACCTCCCTGATAAACTGAAGTGAGTTGTTGAAGGTTATATTTTGAAGCTGAAGGGAAGCCTCTGAAGGTAAATAATTTACCGGAGTGTGTTACAGAGAGTGTTTTGTCTCTTATTGTGAGTAAGAGCTGCCATAGAGAGATCTGGTCAAGACATCTGCTTTCCTGGAAACGGTGAAACCAGTGGGCTGCCTCCACGTCCGCCCTCCAACACTCTCCCCCAATATCTCGCCATCTGCATCTTTCGCTATTCCCACTGCCCTTTTTTTTTTTTTTTTTTTGCCATCTCAGTCTTCTCCATCAACAGCTCACATCTTTATATCACTCCAATTTTCACACGGCTGGATGGAAATTGAGTAAGAGGACTGGGTTGAGGGATAAGATGGAGGTCTCGGAGTGGTCAAAAATAAAAACCAATTTGGACGAAGAAGAGGGAAAAAAAATCACTCCAGAATCCAGTATACCACCCCCCCACCCCTCCACCCCCAGTAAATCTCACCTGCACATCTCCAGAATCTCCAAACCTGAGCCACAGCAGGGGAGCGAAGAGATGGAGAACTTGTGCTCGTCCCCCCCCCCCCCTCTCTTTCACAGCTAATTTGACTTTTAAAGCCGTCTGCTTCACGGGTAGTTGTACGAGAAAAAGACGAGCTCAAAGAAACGTCTAAATGCTCAAAGCTGCAAGTGAAGACTTAAAACACCTTAATGTTATGAGTGAAAAGAAGAAAGCGGTGCCTTCGGGGGCTTCACACTGTTTGTTGCTTTTCCTGTTTGTTTGTTTGTTTGTTTGTTTTTTCCAATGTGTAAAATGTTTCGACAGATATGAAGCAATAAGCTTCAGTATTACTTGAGATGATGCAGTAAGCCTTGTCTGTCTCCTCACTCCATTTGTCTTTGGAGAAACCAATATACATGACACGGAGCCATGTCTAAGCTGTCAGCCTGGCTGGATTGTTGACAGGTGAGGGAATAAATCGACTGATGCAAAACAAATACAATGAAACTAGTTTGAATAGCGTTTGTCTGATTTTCTTCTGCTCATTAGATCAGAAGATATTTGCATGCAGGAAGACGTGCACGGAATCACTTATAGCAGCTTTGCTGCAACAAAAAGTCAAATTTAGTCTTTTGATTCTGTCTCCTGTGTTGATCTTTTTTTAACATCCCAGAGCAGTAAAATAATAAAAAACGAGAGAGACATCTTCAAATATATCTGGCCAGAAAAGTTTGAAGACATCTACTTATTTTTGGAGGAGCTGTAATCTAGATGACTGACAGCAGGGCACAATGCGTACCTCCACTCCTAACCAGAAGGCATTCAATGAAGGCAAAGCATTTCATGAGAGGAGATCGCAGACGGAGAGAGAGGTGAGCGAAATCTGCTCAAACACTGCGAGATAAGAAAGAGGCAGGAAGATGAAAGACAGCAAAGTCAGGCAAAAGAATCCCCATGAGATCTCAAATTTTCTTCCTGCTACATGTTTCTGAGGTAGATCATCATTTGGGGACTCACCCTGATTTTTTTTAATATTCTCGCTGCTAAACTGCACGTCTGAATTCTACTAGTTGTGACCAAATAAATATTTTATATACTGGTAGTTCAGGCAGAGCAAAAAAACAAAAAAATAAAATCAATCAGCTGTCAACGAAGCGAGAAATATAAAAAGCTATCTACAGAATGGCTTTCTGCAGGGATCATATGCATTCTTATATGTATATATATATATATATATATATATATATATATAGGCCGATGAGGGCAGTGAGTTGTCTGTGGACTTCCATAGTCCTGATAAAGATGGTAGAGTGTCTATCAGCTGGATCAACTTTGAGACAGGTCCACAGATGTCCTCAGGAGGAGAGTGATGGGGGGGGGGGGGGGGGAGCGGAGGTTTTTGTTCACATAAACAAACAGGAGGAGTTTGAGATAGCTGGCCAGTTCAAGGCCGAGTGGGGAAGCCAAATTCAGATAACACAATTATTTTGGGTCAGGCAGCCACTGCTTGAATTTCCTTGTCTGCTTTCATAGTTCTGCTCGTACGTCTCACTGGCGATTCCAAACAGCCAAATTTTGTGGTCACACCACCGGACCCAGCTTGTAGCCTCCTCCAAGGTTGATTCCTTTCTGAATCTCAGGAGCTGAAAGTGGCCATCGATTCTCAGAAACCATGTCCAGCTTACACAGCTCAAGTAGCATCTGAGTCTGAGAGCTTACCGCTCGGTACATTCTTTCATACAAGGCAGGCAGCCTTACTATTGCCAGAACCGCTGTCTTCCAAATTTGTTGATATTCCAGATATCTGCCAACACCAAAAAGCAGAAATCTGGTTATCATAAATCCAATTATGTACACGTCTTCTACATCCTCAATGAACAATATGGTCAGACACACCATCTTCCACTGGCCCCAGGAATCCATAGTGTATCCATCTGTGAGTGTCCCTTCAGGGCATGAGGGCTCTCCTTCACCCTGTCTTCTCATCGAGAAAATTTTATCAATTGCATTGAGAGACCAGCTGACCAGATCCATAATTTACAATTCGGAAGTTATGTAGTGAGATGCTCTGATAGGAATCACAAGACAAAGAGCAAAGCAGGAGGGAGACAGGAGCAGGAGGGAAAAGTGTCCGTTCTTGTCGAGAGCAAGCAGATGGCTAATCTGCTGCATGTTAACGGAACATGTATTTGTGTTGAGATGTACTTTACAGTCCGGTGGGACGAGGAGGAACAGAAAACTAAGGCCCTCTGAGGACAATTTACACCAAATTAGTCCAAATACAGTGAGTTATAGTTTTTTCAGTTCAAGCTTCCTTCGAAGCTTGAGGCATATGACTCGCTCCATCTCCATAATTATCATAAACTAGCCAAATTTTTTTAAGTTTGTAAAAGGCTTTTATTCAGAGTATGGAAACAGTGCCTTGTTGCCTCGGGCATCTCAACTTCACATAAACACACTTTCTGGAACCAAATTATGTTTTTGTTTTCCTCAAAGCGCACTGAAGGAGAGTCAAGGTCAAACTTCAAGTCTTTTTATAGTTTAATTTCCTTTGTGGACAAATCAAACGCTGCAATTATGTTGGGAATTAAGTCCAAAAGGTCCAGTCTTTGCCTTCACATGAGCGTGAAGCAGGAAGAGGAGACGACTCAGAACAAAAGCGGTTCGTTTATTTCTTGAGCCGTGATGACATGAATCCTGAGTTCATTGTAAAAAAAAAAAATGTTGATCTGAAAACAGAACAGAACTACCTTTGTATTACCTCGAGCAGTTCACTGTCTGTGGTTTATTTTACTTCACAGCATGTGAACACAACAGGAAGTGGTCATGAATTATTTGTCCTTGCATGTCAAATTTAAAACTGCCACAGTTTAAACAGCTTTCGTTTTACACCTGTTGCCAAAGTCTCTGGGGTTCTCATCTCCGACCTCATCAGACCTGCAGCCCGTGCCTTGTCTTTTGCAGTCGCTGTGGTGGGAAGCAGCAGGGCTCTGTTTAATACACACTTGTCAGTCAAGTTGAGGGACAGGAGAGGTAAACATTTCACTGCCCATTTAATGATGTGCAGGTCGAATGTGGGTCAGAGCTGTGAGCTGACACTGCCTCTTGTTGGCTACAACATGTAGGTTTCATAGTTACCTTGAAGAATAAATAGCATGAATACAGAGCTGTTACTCTGTATGACTCAGAGCATGCCAGAGAACACTGAATATCTAAATAAAACTCTAATATGGTGCTTGCATGAATGACTAAAGTGGTTTAATTTGTAGTGTTGCAAATGTTGCATTGAATCCTTTGGGTCTAATACCTTGTAGAAACCTATGCATAATAAATCTGTATTTCAGGGGTTCAAGTTTGGGTAAGTGTAATAACTGTCTGTGAAGATAGCTTTAAATTAAAGAGCCGCAAAATTCTCATTGACTGTCCAAAAACGGCCTTTTTCAAATAGTTATCCAAAGGACACTCACAGGTGCTTCTTATATGATGTGTCACCCTCGTTCTGTTTAAGTTCAAGTCCAACGTTCTTTATTTGTCATTCACATCACATGTGGTACATGAGGTGGAACGAAATTGTGTACACAGGGTCCCAGTTACATCCAACAATAGCTAAAATATAAAATGTAAAAGAAAAAGGACTAAGGATCTACGATATAAACTAAGAAATACACTAAACTGAGAAATATGCTGAACACTTAATAGTGCAAAACAATACGCTGAACAACAGCAGCACGAACATGAGTCTGTGCGAGCAGATGAGTACGAATGAACACAGCAGTCTGAAATAAATCAGCAGCATGGATAATCAGCAGCACAAATCAACAATCAAAGTGGTATTACAGTGTTTTTTTTCTCTTTCACAGTGATAATCCTGGTTAGAGATTCATGAGTCTAACAGCTTCAGGGTAGAAGCTGTTCCTCAGTCTATTAGTTCTACACTTAATGTTCAACCTCCTTCCTGAGGGGAATGGGGCAAAATGTGTGTATGCTGGGTGAGTGGGGTCCTTCATGACGCAGGCAGCCCTCTTCCTGCATCTGGAGGTGTAGATGTCTGTGATGGTGGGGAGGCTGACTCCAACAAACTTCTGTGCAGCCTTCACCACTCTCTGCAAAGCTTTTCTTTCTGCAGCTGTGCAGCCTCCATGTCGCACGATGGTGTGTGAGCACAGGATGCTCTCCACTGCACACCTGTCCACTAAAAGGGTTGCTTTAACATGGTGTTGGATTATATGACCCTAATTTAGCAGACTGATGACGACAGATTCAGGAATAAAAAGTATGTGATTTTAATTACAAAGTGCAGGAAGAGTTTTGGGCTGTAAGGGGAACAAGGTCAGTATCTGTAGTTTTCAAAGTCCTTGATGGCGGGAAGTTCTTTGTGGTTAATAGTCTTACTTCTGGTAGTTTTGCACGCTGCGTTGGAGAAAGGAGGAGAAACAAGGTCTTATTCCAAGAGTAGATGAGGCATGATCCAGAAGAGGTGCATAACGTTGGAGAGAGTGACAGGTTGAAGGTGCTCGGTGGTTTTGTTCCAGGCTGATGTTTGGTGTTTGAAGGAACAGAATGATGACAGGGCGAAGTCACAAGATGGGAGGAGGTTTCAGGAGACATGAAGGAGCAGGACTTGCAGAGCACAAGAGCATTACAAGGTTAGTAAATCATTCACAAGAAAAATGTTTTTGGCTGTCACTTAACTTACCAAAGTATCATCACGTTCTAGCGTTGGATGAACGGCGGCTAGGAGTTTAAATACACAGCAGAGAAGTCATCAGGATCAGGTGCAGGTGTGGAAGGGTGGATGACTGAAATGATTAGCAGCTGTGGGGAAGTAATTATGGCTGGAAACCTATCCTACAGTCATTTTTAGACTAATACTTTATTATTTCATTTCAGAAATAAGCACCTTTGAAACGCTTATAAAAAAGGACATTCTGTGTTTTCCTACCACAGCGTTGCAGCTCCTGGAACTTTTGAGACTTTCGGTCCCGAGTTACTTACCTGTAGAAGTCGTGTTTCCTTGCACACCCACCGTCGTACCTTCCTGTGTGATCTACAGCCTGGAAGCACTTACTTCAGCACCTCGTCGTCTAACTGGGTCAGTTCTTGAGTTCCATCCTGCCACTCTCCTGCAAACCAGTACTCCCTTCATCTCCCGCTCCACCACCTGTTTGAATCCTTCTCTCTCCTCTCCTCGTCTGTAACGAAGACAAACTAGCAGGATACTTCCTGGCTACTGATTGTCCAACATCTATTTAAAATCTTCTCCACAGATTCATCCTGAGCTCCAGCTTCTATTAATACTCACTGTAAATAAAGATCATTTAGCTTTTTACGTGGTCGTCTCTCTCACTGTCAGTTCGTCCACTCCGGGTGTAAACGGTGTAAATCATAATAAAGCCTCTATATTTCAAACTTAAGCCCCTGCTTTGAAGTGTTTCCCACTAACAGCTCAATCATTGTTCCAAAAAATAAAATAAAAATTAAAGCTCAACCTTGTGTTTTTTGCTTGTTTGCTTAGTTTAAACCTCCACAATAAATATAAAAAGAATAAAATATGATTTGCCATGTTCATTATAAATCAAATAAATTAAATTTATTTTGGTAGAATTGCATTTTCGCCAACGGAACAAAGCAAAATAAGTTTTTAAAACAAATTTTCCTATTGATCTGAGTTCAAGGTTGTGTAAACATCATACAGCATCTTTCCCAACTCGAACAGATTCACGTCCACAATCTGTCCAATCTGCTCAGTTCCCCATCTCAAACCATTTATTTCCACTTTGTAAATTGCTCTAAAGTGAGAGGTTTCCTATTTATTTGACTGGTATCTCAGTTTCACAAATGGCTTGTCTCAACCACAAACAGCCTTTGATTTCCACTTCTTACAATCCTCCATGTACGAGAGTAAAAGGGGTGACTTAACCCAAATTTAACTAATCCCTTTAACTTAAATGTTGTGCTTGAGTATAATTTTGTGGCACTTGTACTAGAAGTTCAATTTTGTGCTCATTTAAACTTCCACCATACTTCAGTGGGGAGTGATGCCATCATAATTCTACAGTGATCTAAAATCATTTCTATTTAAATGAGAAACACTGTGACAAGCTATTTTAAGGAACAACATATTGACTAAATGAATGCTTTCAGTTCAGATTTTCTGACATTTCTGCATTTTCATATACAAAGTACAAATATAGTGTCTGTACAACACATTTCTCCCATTTATCATTTTATGATCTCTCAGATTTACTAATAAATCACAAGGCTTTAAACTATTTCCATCCTGTAGCTCCAAAGCTCAGTCACTGCTGCTAAGTTAATGTAGATTTGATCAAAACATAACGTTTATTTTATTTATTCAAGCACATTTTGTGTATGCACAATAATGCATTTACTCAGATAAAAAGCCTGAATACTCTGCAAATGCAGTCCATCACTATCAGAAGGCCATAAATACACAATTTCATTTCAGACATAAATCAAGGAAACAAGGATCTTTTTGTTGTTTCTGCCTCTGATGCAAAATAAATCTGTATTCCCAAGTCAAACATTTTTTTCCTTCCATTTTTATCGACAAGTTTTGTTAACTATAAAGAGTGTTTGAAATCTCCTGAGTGCACATAGAGGCTGGTGATGTGCATATAAGAACAACACTGGTCCTTCAAGGCAGAGGGTGACATGCATTTAGTTCCAGTCAAGCATATGAGGGATAAAAGAAGTTATTTTGTTTGACAAAATATCACTGGGTTTGGCCTTATGTACAATCAGAGATCAGAATCTGGTCACTGCATTGCTCTGTTTACTTATCACTTTATATTCCCCCCACAGGTCATCTTGGAACACATTTATGGTACTTTGTATTTTCCTGATGCATGCTCAATAATCCAGGTAGAAAAATCTAACTCTGGTACTCTGGACATTCAAAAAACAAAACAAAGCAAAACAAAAAAAGTTGAAACGTTTCGTCTTTCATCTGAAAGACTTCTTCAGTCTGAGGTGCTGTATTCAGCTCAGTCTTATAAATAGCACCTTTTCTTAGTGGATCAACCAGTTTGCTGCTGACAACCAAAACCAGCTGCTCACATGATCAAGAAGATCCATCAGCCTAACGATGGATCATTAGCACCCTGATGGCTGTTTGCTATTCACTGGGGGTTGAGTGATACTAGCAATAACATCATTGTAAAAGGGGGACAGTTGAACATGGAGGCCTCCGCCCCTGTTTAATGATGGACAATTTATTTTCACAAAGATGTCCTCCTTTACTCCTCTCTCAAACCATCGTTCCTCTCCATCCAGGATGTCTTCATCCCTGAATGAGTGACCACTGGCCTGGACATGAGTGTAGACTGCAGAGTCCTGGCCTGATGTTGTTGCTCTTCTGTGCTGGGCCATCCTTTTGGCCAGTGGCTGTTTAGTTTCCCCAATGTAAGACTGATCACAGCCCTCTTGACACTGAACAGCATACACAATGCATTTGTATATGTAATGTATTTTGGGGTTTAAAAGCCACTGGGACGTTATGTTTAGAAAATAAACGTCTCAGTTTCTCTGATACTCCCACAACATATGGAACGACCACTGGTCTGGGTCTGGGTTCCTCCTTTTCACCTGATGCCTGACTGGAGTCCTGTTTGGGTTTCTTATCTGCTTTCAAGAAGGCCCAGTTAGGATATCCACATTGCTTTAGAGCCTGTTTTGTGTAGGATTTCTCCTTCTGCCTGGCTCCCGAGCTAGTGGGGACGCTGTCTGCTCTGTGGTACAGAGTCCTGATGACTCCTAACTTGCGCTCCAAAGGGTGATGGGAGTCAAACTGCAAATACTGGTCTGTGTGGGTGGGTTTGCGGTACACCTCAGTTTGCAAATGTCCTCTATCAGAGACTGAGACCTCACAGTCCAAGAAAACCAACCTGCCATTTTTTTTTTTTTACATCTTCTCGTGTGAACTTGATGTATTTATCCACAGAGTTGATGTGGTCAGTAAAATGTTGGACTTCCTGAGATTTAATTTTAACCCAGGTGTCGTCAACATACCTGAACCAATGACTTGGTGGTGTCCCTGAAAAGGACGGCAAGGCTCTCTTTTCTACCTCCTCCATGTACAGGTTGGTGTCCCCCTGTCCCCACTGTCCCCATCTTACAATGCTGTTATTGCTAGTATCACTCAGCCCCCTATGAATAGTAAACAGCCATCAGGGTGCTAATGATCCATCGTTAGGCTGATGGTTCTTCTTTATCATGTGAGCAGCTGGTTTTGACTGTCAGCAGCAAACTGGTTGATCCACTATGAGAAGATGCTATTTATAAGACTGAGCTACACTGCACCTCAGACTTAAGAAGTCTTTCGGATAAAAAATGAAACATTTCTACATTTCTTTTTTGGTTGTTTGTTTTGCTTTGTTTTGTTTTTTGTATGTCCAGAGGACCAGACATAGCTTTTTAAGATTATGGTATTTTCCTGCTGGATTATAACATGTTAACCCTTAATGAATGCATGTGAAACTGGTTTTAATAGACTGTAATTGTTTTTAGTTAAATCTTGGTAATATTTCATGTCTATTCAATTTTAGCATGTAGGCAGCGCTTAAGTTACCCACCTGGCTCAAGCTGTGTCTCCATCCTCGGCCACAACACTAAGCTCTCTGGCCCCATTCTTATACATTTGTCTAATTAGCTGTTAGTCACTTCCTTTCTGAGTCCCTTCTCCTCATTCCATTAAAAAGTCTTTGTCTGCACAATGGGTTGAATCAACTAGTCGATATGACATCTCGTGAGTTTTTAAATTTCACATTGACTAGTCACAGTCACCACCATTCGCCAAAACAACGGGGCGGGCAGCTCGTAGTGCTGTCATTTCTAACCCTGGCCCGAGCCAAAATAATGTGCTGGATGGGCAGACCAGGTCGGTGTCAGGATTTTGATTGCGTCAGCGGACGCTTGTGGCTAACAATCCAATTTAGGTCACCACCAGCCGCTTGCATCCATTTTGACCTTCACTGACCCTCTGGTTAAAAGAGGTACAGAAACATCCAGATGGATGTCTGCCAGTGACCCACCTGTGGCTTAACTGGACCCAGCCATTGCTACAGCGGACGAACGTGACCGATGACCGTTAATTGTAATAATTATAATATTATAATAAGGTGGATTGCTCAGATTAAATAAAATACAACTAAAAACAGCAGGGCGGGCAGTGGTGGCGCCCCGCTGTTTTTTTTGTTTTTTTACGTGCCGCACATTTCTTTCACTTTTGCAGCTTAATAATGGTTTTGGTTTTCCTGTGACTTATTTGCAGTATTATCAATGGTAGGAGCATAAATATACACTCCCAATTTTTTGTTGCTCTTTCATTTTGTAAATAATAAATTGTCAGATCTGATGGCAGAGGATCCTACACACAGACTCAGAAAGGTTTTTAAACTGTTCATTGAATAAATAAACAGCTCCTGGTGTCTCAGGTCCAGGGGCAGGAAATGTATCTAAAATGATACAGAGGCGAAAGGTTAGTGTTTGACAGATTAACGAGTAGTTATCTGAATACAGATGGTCTGATGAAACACTAACCTTTCTTGTTGTAACGGGGTGCTCCAGCGGAGACACAGAGCTGCAGAGACCAAGGGAAGTCCAGAGGCGTAGTCAAGGATGAGCAGGGTTCATACCGAAGAGGAGACAGTACCGATAGGGAGAGGCAAAGGCGAAATCCAAAAACAGGCATAGGTCGTAAACAAGGTCAGAAGGCTGAGGCACAAAAGGGACAGGCAAAAAGCGTGGTCGAGGGAAACAGGTGTGGATCAAGATTAAAGAGCTGTGAACAAAGAGAGTACACTGGATAACTGTGGCTGGAAGCAAGAAGTTGATCTGGCAATGTAATGGAGAAAGCAGGAAGTATATTTACACCCAGAAACAGGTGAAAACCATCAGTAGCAATCAGAGAGAGAGGTGTGGCATGTAAAGAGGCTGGTAGAAGCAGAAGGGGAAAAACCCAGGAGAGCAGAGAAGAAAAAGTCAAACAGTGAACAGAGTGATGAGAAAAGGAAAAAACAGAGTGTAAACTGTGACAATAAATTATGTTTATTTTGTGAATATGATAGTGTCATGAGTTCCTATGACGTCACAGCGACTTGTTGACATTGACTCATTTTTTATCATGTTAAAGTTGACTTTAAAAAACATCTAGTCTGCACCAGCACAAACCAAACCAAACAAATGCTGTGAAGCTGAATTCAATTATATTCACAGCCTAGGCAAAAAGGGCAACAATGGCTTTTGCCCATTTTACGTGTGCGTGTAAGGGGGCGGGGTATGCCTCTGATATGAAAGGCGGCAGGCGATATGCTTTTCATGAAGAAATTCTAGACCAGGGCTATTCAACTGGTGGACCAGGGGCCAAATCAGGCCTACAGGTGATCTCAGTTTGGCCCACCAATGGTCTTATTTTTAAATAAAACTAGATTTTAAACCATTAAAAAAAACTTGCTTAATGACAATAACTGCTTGATAAGCTCTTGGCCCCTGTTAACTGTGGTCCCCTGAGCAATTTAGTTGAATAGCCCTCTTCTGGACCTTTGGTTTGGTTGTGTCTTCTTTCTAGATGCTCAGTGCAAGCTGTTGTAGAGCCATAAAACTTGGATTGTGCTTCTAAAATGACATTTTGTCTGTGTAAAATGTAACAAAAAACACTTTGTGCTCAATTGAGGCCAAGTGCACAGACAACGTAGCTGCAGTCTCCTGACCACAAGCCAGAGCACACATCTACACACATCTGGCAGCAGATTTCACAGCATTGGTCAAAGAAATAGCTCCAATTTTCACACATACAATTGCAGAAAACGGCCCGTCTGCATCTCTCTTTACTTTGTAGGAAGGAGTTGCAAGGCTTGCAAGACTGCAGCCCCATGGGAGAATCTGTCTGGCTGTTAAAAACACACAAGACACCAGGAGATGAAATATTGGAAGAAATCACTGTCTGGAAAAATGGTCTCCTTTTCAAGTCTAGAATTGGAATGAAGGATGTAACAAAAGGAAATCTGTGAAGAAGAAAAAAAAACGTTGATAATTGGCTGTCAGCCTGTCTTGAGCATGGTAAAGTTTGCCATTTCAAGTTGCGTCCAAAGTTCTTGCCATCTGCAGTATGTGTTCTCAGAACAGTTTGGCCAACTTTCAAATGCACTGGTTGATATCATACTCTGCCGCCCGAGGCTTTACTCCACTCATCATCTCTGACGCTCATGAGACGAGAGATGAAGTCAGCCTGAACAGAGAGAAAATCTCCCTTTTTTGAAATAGCATGACATCCTTAAATGTAATTCTAAACAGATTTTTTTCTCTGTTCTTCCTGAGTCAGATTGTTTGTGAGCAGAATAGAAGCATTTTCTTGTTATGACTGTGAGATTGCGCAAAGAGCTCTCTCTTAGGCCTGGGTGTCATGAGACTTTCAAGATAGGGGCTGTGGTGAATAGGAATAATGAACCATGTGGAACAAATGAGGAAGCAATAATTTTATTACAACCCTGATAGTCGAGATTTGTGTTCCAAATCTTTGCAACAGAGTGAAACAGAAGTTATTTGCTAAGATGTTTCAAGACCAAAACGTTTATTAGATGAATGGTCCACCATACCTATGCCACTGCCTTAGTAAGCGAAAATGAATGTATCAGGAGAGAAAGTTGTATTTCCGTGAACTATTCTAAAAGAATGGAATTTGAATATTGAGTAGAACTAAAATCAGGTGGGAGGTGCGTTGCAAAAAGACAAGTCTGTGAGAGCGGCAGCACAGGTATAGCTGCATTTGGATAATTTGATGCTACACAGTTGGAACACAAAAGGTACTTCATAAAATTCAGTTTATGTATGTGGTTTTTCCAAAATATAGCAACAAAAAAAAAACCAAGTTATTTTCCCATTTCAGACTTCCCATGAGGCATGCCAAAGTTTTATCTAGTTATGCTACAAAATAGACTTTAAAAGAACCCTCAGTCTGTCTGCGCACTGTATCTTACAGACCAATGTGTTTCTAGTAAACATTTGGACTTTGATGACCACTGCCAGTCAAGGACGAGAAGAAATTCTCATTTTAAGGAGAAGTTTTTTTTTTTTTTAAGATCAGAGAGACCTGCCTCAGTCTGAGTGCAGGTAATTTTGAGAAAGTCAATTCTCTTCAGGCTGTGGCTCTGTCTTCTCATCTTCTCTGTGAATTCTAGGAGCTCCCTTTCTGTATACTCTGGCAAAGAAATAAGGATAGCCATCAAATTTAAAGGCTTATCTAAACAGTTGAAAATCAGCCTGGGCATGACCCCCCCCCCCCCCTCCCCACTTCCACAATAGATAAACCAATAATGATAATAATTTCAGCAGTTCTTCTAAGTGTATCATTAAAAGAAATGGTCTGATTACTATCAGTAAGACTTTTTGTAGACTTTGCACACCATTCTTGCACATAGAGGAAGACACAACTCCAAAAGGAAGCGAAACATAAGCAAATAGGTCCAGAAGAGATCATTTCCATAATGTTGTCAGGCATTCATGGCAATCAAAGCCCTTCTATTCCAAATACAAACACTTCTACTTTGTCGCGGGTGATTGCTCCTTATTATTACATGGGCACTCTTACAGTTACTCGTTATAGCATTGTGGCCTGGTGTGGGTCTGATTGCATTGTTTTTATCACACTTTTATCAGCTCAATTTTGACTTTGGACTCAAGATGGTGTAAAAAAATGTTGCCATTTCTGTTAATATTTCAATATCATTGATATAGATGTTTATGATAATCAGAAGCAGAATACTTCAATTGATGGATTGCTACAATTTTATAAGATATACAACCACAAGCCACTTTATATGGTCCACCTTGCTAGTATCAGGTTGAAACCCCTTTCGCCTTCAGAGCTGCCTTTATTCTCCATGGCATACATTTACCAAGGTGTTGGAAAAATTCCTCAGCAAATGAGTCCATCATATTTCTCAGTTCATGTTGACACAATAACATCAAATAGTGCTACAGATATGTGAACATCCATGATGTGAATCTTCTGTTCCAACACAATTCCAAAGGTGCTCAATTGGTTACAGATCTGCTGACAGTGGAGGCCATTGAAGTTCAGTGAATCGAGACCCGTCTTGGTGAGCCAGTGTGAATTGTAGCCTTAGTTTCCTGTTCTTAGCTGACAGGAGTTAAATTATGTATGGTCTCCTGCTGCTGTAGCTCATTTCCTTCAAGATTTGATTAGATGTTTGTTTAGAGACAGTATTCTGCATACCTTGATATTTGAGTACCGTACTTTACACCGTACACGTTGCACCACCATATAAGTCGCATCAGTCCAAATATGTCTAATAAAGTGGGAAAAAGTATAAATAAGTCATTTCACCATATAGGTCGCATCTGTTATGTGTCACCTCTGACCACCCGGAAACCTGTGCCGGTGTCGTGCCAAAAATTTATTGGCTGCCAAATGGCGGCTGCGGGAGCGTGCACGGGAGGACTTTAACAAGAATTTAACAAGATTTACACTTAAAAACAATTATTTGTTTGCTCGGCATTATAGTAAAGTTGTTTCTCAATTGAACTTTTCTTTAATAAATGCACTTTAATGGTCAGATCAGCTGCATTTTGCCTAGGCGGCGCGGCGAAATGCAGCTGATTTGACGTTTGCTCCAGGAGTTCCCGAAGTGAGACGAAGATGGCTGAATGGCAAGCCAAGTGTCTCATTAATAGCCACTTTTACCTATTAATGGGACACTTGGCTTGCCATACCGCTCGTGGGCCCTCTAGTGGCTGAAAATGGTAGTGTTCATTATTTTCCATGTCAGAATTAATGAAATTGTCAGATCTCAGCCAAAAATTGGGTTATAATAAATATGGGGAAAAATGTATATTAGTCTCTTCAGTGTATAACTCACAGGACTTGCACATTTATTCAAAAATGTGTGACTTATATGGTGACAAATACAGTAGTTATTTGAGCTACTGTTGCCGTTTTACCATCCCAAACCAAATGGCCTTTTCTTCTTCTCTGATCGCTGACATCAAAATGTGTGTTTGTTTTTTTTTGTCCACACAACTGCTGTTCAATTAATATTTTCTTGCATTTTTTTCCTCTGTAATCTCCATTGATTATCAAAACCCCAGTAGATTAGCTTTTTTTTATTACTCACACCAACCCATTTAGGACCAACAATCATGCCACGTTTAAAACCACTTAAACCTCGTTTTATTTTGTTTTTTCCCCTTTATGGTGTTCAACTTGAACTTCAACAAGTCCTCTCTTTCACCACATGTTTATATGAATTGAGATACTGCCATGTGATTAATTAACTTGTGTTAATGATCAGTTAAATGGGTAGACCTAAAAAGGGTGAGTGTAAGTTTCCATGCATTTCAAACATTTCAGTACTTTAATTCTGAGCAGTTGGGTGTGTATTCCAAGGGAGTGTATTTAATATAAACATAGTTATCTAAATTAAGTTCTTAGTGAGTCAAATAAGGTATACATTCAGAATTTCCCGGTGAGTGGAGGCACCGCCATTAAATTAAATATAAACAGTCAGTTGTATTTCCTGTAAGCTGTTAGTACAGCTATCTTTAAAATAGTGTTCCCAGGACCCTGACCAATGTATTACATTTTAATTTAACCTATTGGTTAACTCTTTAGCTACCTGGTACGGACGCTACAGGTGTATTAGATGTATAGAATTCTCATATTCTGATAAGCATTTAGCCACATTTAGGCCCTGGTTTAAAGGCAAAAATCACTTAGAAAAAACATTATCCTTGCACTTCAGCCACCTACAGAAACCTTTCTCCAGATGTCTGTGCAGATGGGTAGCTGGGATTTCCCAAATGCAAAGTTCACCAGAAATGGTACAAGTCAAGTCCAATAAGTGACAAGTAAAAAGTGGTAAACTACTGCAGGAAAGCCACTCATACATTGAAACCCTGCTGGTGTCACATAGACTGGACTGATAATACATCCTGGCAGAGTGGTGATGTTTGAGACTAGCCTTTATAGGTGAGGTGTTTGTAGATTAGCTGCAGCAGGAGTCTGACACAAACACACCCGAGATCTCTTCTGTAACTGAGCAGAGGGAGGAAACAGAGGACTGCAGACAGGAAGACATGTGGACTCTGACAACAGTGTTGGTTTGTACAGTTTGACAGTGATGCGAGGTGGGACGAATCATGAATCAACTGAGTATAGTTTGGGTTTACTGTCAGAGCTGTGAAGGCTTCATCCTGCAACTTACTTACACCACAGTAAACCACAACATGTAGAGTTTTTATCTGAAATGATTGATTAATGTCAGAATCTCTTTCTTTCACTTTGTGATTACGTTCTCAAATGTCTTTGAAACTAATCACTTCTCATAAAAACATAGTTATGATTAACAAAGCTCCTGAGGAAACAGATTGCTCCTATATTTTTACTTACACATTGTATCCTCACAGGAGCAACACTCATCACAGTTAATCAAGGACAGAGAACAGACTACATCTGCTCACATGGTGGCTCTCCTGACATTTTATTATTTTCCCACCTCCTCCCCACTGTCTGTCATTTTATCTGTTTCATTCTCTTCCTCCTTTTTTTTTAAGACCAGCACACCTTACCTCTTGTTCCCTCTAACACAAATGTCAGTGGGCTGGATGTGACAGGTGAACGACAGGGAAGTAGATTTGACCTTGACGGCTCTGAGAGCCAAGTGACAGCAATAAAAGGCAGTGGTGAGCTATTGTTGGCCCTGGGGCACCCATTAATGAATGACAAGAAACAGTTGTGTGATTCGACAGGGAAAGAGAGGCATGGTGGGTGCAGAGGAGGGGAATGATGAAAGGTGGGTGACAGGGACCCACGCACGTCCCTCACCTGGGTTAAGCTCTGCACAAGCTTCCATACACTGATGTGAGCTTTCAGAAAACCACGTCCGAACACTCACCGTCTGATGACATTCAGTCGAAAGGGTGTTTCCAGTGCCGGAGAATAAATTACTGCCAATTTCATGTCATTATTCCCCAAGCAGGCTTCTCCACACTTGCGCATCTCACTCAAGCATCGATCACGCGCAGATAAAAACCAGAGTGACTGTTCGGCTTGATCTCCTCCTGCTGCCGAGCAACCTGTTAGGGAATTGTTGTGTGCCGCTTCAGAGATTGTCATGTTCTGTGCAAAGCACCAAGAAAACAGCACAAGTTTGGTTTCTTAATGTGTTTTGTCTTTTCAGATGGTATCGCTATAATTATATATAATGTATTGAGGTGATAAGTGTCAGAGCACTAATGGAATGCAGTACTTAACCCTGGTAATCACTATGTGCTATTTAGTGTCAGGATAATCAGATTACTGCTGCGGACACCGTCTTCACTCCCAGCAGCTGACCTCTACATATGGCGCGGTCACCATGTTTGTTCGGTGTCAACAAATGCATTAATGCACATTATCCAAGTACCACAGCTTCGAGGCTGCCACCGCTGTGCTTTGTGTGCTGTTTACAGCGTGCTTGTGCAGCCTGCCAGGCCAGGATGGGTCAAGATAAACTACAAGTAAGATTTTAAACAGTAAAATGGGGGAGAGATTTACAGAACCTGTCATGGAAGGCGTAGCACAGCTGCGTGAATTACAGCGGTTCAGGGAGGGAATGGGAAACAGGCAATTCCTGTATGTCACTGGGACTGGTAAAAGTCTCATATTTTTTGCCCAAACCTCACGCTTTTCACTGCAACTCTACATCACTTTTGTTAAATAGGTGCGGAGTGAGAACGAAATGGCAGGTAAAATGCTGCAGTTACTGGTGTCAGAGAGAAGAAAAAGAAAGGCGAGAGAAGGAATAAAAGGATGGTAAAATAAGAGGCTTAGTGGGTAATTGTAGTAATTTTGTGCACACGCTTCACATCTATTTGAAGTGTCTGGGGACGTTTTCCTCATTCAGTGGTGTTGTGTTTAACTTGTGTGTACTTTTAGATTTTATCAGAAAACCTTGTTGTAGAAAGCTTTTTAAATTTCTATTAAAAAAAGAGAGAAAGAAATATGGTTGCTCTTAAATCACATGCATTTTAAAGACTTCTTTGAAAGTTATATTCGATGGGTTTGTTTCCTATCAGTTTCTCTTGTAACATGTTCGCATTTGTGCTTAACTGCATATTAAATATATAAGCGAGGTACCTGAAAGTGAGATTCAGTGGAAAAGTTACAGCCATCTAACGTTTAATGTCCTTTGATCACTTTCATTTTGGAGAAACAGTTTATTTCTGACTAATCTGATGAGATTTGAGTTGAGCTAAGACCAAAGTGGATCACTTCTACTGTGAAACTATGTCAATATTAAAACATATTGGTTTTCTCACTAATGTTATTTTATAATCTTTTATTTTGTTGTCATGTCAGCACGACATGTTTATTTACATAGAATTTGGTAGGTTTTTTTCATGCCCTTAAAGTGGCAACCTAACTGAAGCAGCCCGGGGCGTTTCCTGCACAAACATCCCAATATTCTGCCAGAATGAGATGACATCTGAAACATATGAATAGTGTAAAGGATTACAAAAGAGCATTTGCTTGTACCCAAAAGAAATTAGCCATTAGCTTATCTTTGTGGTTAGAATTGAACTCTGTTTTCCAACCTGAGGGCATTCAATGAGCTGTCTACAACAAATAAGACATTAATTGTTCACAGAACCTCACTTTAAAAGATCTGAAATATCTCTTTAATCAGGGCTATTCAACTAAATTGCTCAGGGGGACACAATTACTGCAGCCAAGAGCTCAGGGTCTGGACATCTAGCAGTCATTGTCATTAAGTAAGTTTGTTTTATGGTTTAAAATCTAGTTTTATTTCAAAATGAACCCATTGGTGGGCCGGACTGAGTTAACTCGTGGGCCCCGGACCACCAGTTGAATAGCCCTACTTTAATGTGTCATTTTCAACATTCGCATTTAGGCTCAAAACTTGCACATTAAATCACTTGCTGGCTGCAGAAATCTTGTCTTGACCCCTTTAAAAAAATAATTTACAAAAAATAAATTAAACATTTTGTTATAAAATGTCAAATTTAAAAAGCTGCTTTCATAAAAGACGGTTTTATCTTTTCTATCTGGGCATCTCAAGGACGCTCTGGCCACCTGGAAAGCGTGTAACGCCTTTGTGCTTTTTTGCACAAGTGCAGCAAAAAGACGATATAAAAGAGATAAATAAAGAAATGACCCGTTCTGTTTGATTATCCTAATTTAAACCGGTACACTGCGTTCACAGGGGTTCTTACTTTATACCACCTCAGGAGTCACTGCGTTCTTTTCTGTAAACTTCTCTTCGGAAAATATTTTAGGCAACACTGTCAAATAGCACAGACACTGATAATAACTTTAAAATTGCTGTGTGTGGTTTAAGTTATTTTCCTGTTCCTTTTAAAGAAACCCAAGACTTCCAACTTCTTCTGGAGTTCATAATGAGATGACTCATGCACTGGGGCTTTAAATACTGCGCAGGGAGTCCACTCATTGACAACATTTAAAACTCTGTTTTGATCGTCTGTCGTTTTATCATTTCAGCTCGGACAACAGTGTTTCCCCAGCCTGTCAGCTCCAGACGAACTCACATTTGTTTCCACACCTGTGAAGTACGGAGCCGAGCTGATAGTGCGAGCTGCAGTGACAGGCTTGTTATAATGACTAATATCATCTGTTGCACTTTCATTTTCTGTTCAAAGTGATGAACAAATGTCCAGACTGCGCCAAGAGACTGTGTCATCAAGATGTCTGTTTGAAGGAGAGCTTCTGCTCTTTGACAGGCCTGTGGGCTGTTTCTTTCTCGCAACCAGTGAGGCAAAGAGATCAATTATGATTGTGCTCGGCGGCAAAATAAAAAATAAAAAAGTCGAGCTGCATGATTCAGCTTGATAATGTGGGTCGACATGGAGATCAGCTGAGCCTTGTGAGGCAACTTGTACTAATGATGCACAAAATAACAGCTGCTTCTGCTCCTGACTTTTTATGAGGCCCTTTTCCTTTTCACAGAGCCATTGACTGCTCTGAACACACCTTTATTTAGAACAATCGTTCACTTTGAAATGTTCCGTTACATTGTTTTAGTTCTTAGAAATATAGACGCTGTATAAAGGTTTAAAAAGCAAGGACGTCTTCTTGTATTTCTAAGGTTGAATCGCAACATTCGGGATCCTAAAGTCTGTCAATTTTGACAAATTCAACCTTAGATTAAAGATAATAATAATGCCTGATTTTGCACTGGATCATCATCGTCATCCCTTTTGTCTGAATGGCCGTCTGTTTGTAAAATGACTCAAGAACGACTGAAGAAAAACTAAGAAAATTGCAAAATGTAAATGGATGGACGTCTGCAACTGATTTACTTCAAATCCAAGATGGCTGCCACAGTCAGCTGCCCTTCTGAAACACCAAAGTGGCTATAATTCACTTATTTCACATACATCTGTACACTGTAAAACATAGCAGCCTCATTCAGTTAAATCCACTTAGTACATTTCTTTACCACAAAGAGCTCTGACAATTTTTAGATTTTGAACTCTACATTATGAGTTTTAGAAAGTAAAACATACAGCTATTCATTGTGTTGACTATTTGACAATTTGTAAGATTTGATTGAACTTGGATTTATAAGTTATCAATTTGCAAAAATGAGAGGGAATAAAGTGGGAGTATGGGATTGGAATTATTTGCAGTGACTTTTGATTTAAATTGTCTTCATCAAACCAACGCAACATGGAAGAATGGGAATAATAATTTATACACTGCATTTAAGTCATATATTGAATTCCGTCCAAAATATGCACATTTTACTGCAAATTACCAAGGACTACTTCCACCGGTGGAAGAAGACTATTATCATAAGACTTGTATAGTAGGCGGAGCAATACAAGCATGGTCTGCACCTGCAAAGAGGACCAGTGTCGTGGAGATTCTTCATGCAGCATCAGTGTTGGGTAAGTTTAATCATCTTAAATTAACTACTTTTCTATTAACCGTCGCTGCAGTAACATAATAACATTATGTAGGCTGTGCTTTTTAGTAGCCGCGAATAAATACATTTTTTAGTTGTAATGTAGTACAATACACTTTTTAAACTTTATCGTTGTTTCAACTCAGCCCTTAGCAAAAAGTAGTTTATTTAAGTGTACTACAAGTATACTTATTTTACACTAAAAATGAGGAAGAGTACTTGAAGTTTACTTTTTATAAACTTTATTTGATATACTTAAAAATAGTATAAAAATGTCCCAATTTAGTCCAAACAAGTATTAAATCAGTGTACTTCTAGTACACTACAAGTATGGTGTGTAGTATACTTGATATACTTATACTTAACTTAAAGTATATTTGCAAAAATAAACTTCAAATGTACTACTTTTTGTTAAGGGAGAAATTAAGGTGCTAGTTGAGTTAATATGTATGTTTAAAGCAGCAGGCGGACTTCCACTTGCAAGTTTGACCTGAAATGTCTTACAGTGCAGGTGAAAGCCAACCTCAACACAAACTACAGGTATTGCACGTTTCTTATGTTCATTGTTTAAAACTTTAGCAATGACCTTTAGTGCCTGCCCATTTTGTATTTTAACAGAATATCTTGTAAAACACTTTAATGGCGTTTTTAAAAATTGGTCACATGTGGTTCATCTGCATCTGATGCTCTTTTAGAGTTAATTCTAACTGATTGCCATCACAACTAACTGAATGTAACCTAGAAATTAAATGTCTATACGTCAGTCAGTTTTGCAGATATTGAATTAAGATTTGGTGTGGTAGTAGCTGAGAGTCATTAACAACACATAGCTTGTCATCTTGTAAAGTTGTATGTGCATTATGTTATTTTCATGGTTTGAGCAAAGCGTCTCCATCCCTGTCTTCATATAAAACGTTAACATGAAACTAAGCAGCTATATGTTCCTTGTGCATAGACAAGACATTAAAGTCTCCGACGTAAAACAAACTTCAAATCCCGCTTTGCCATCAAAAAGAATCTGAGCAGAAAATAAAGTCATTAAGAAGCCTCCAATAAACAGATTGAAATTCTGCCCCTTCCTTCCTGCAGTTCTGTGTGTTTGAGGGGATTGCACAGTCGGCTGCAGTTCGCTCGGCTCTTTGTGCCTTCCTCTGCCCATTCATCAAAAGGACCAGTGGTCTTGTGAGTAAGAAGATTTATATACTGTGGAAGAGAGGTGGAGAATTAGCACAGATTTATGAGCATGGCTGCTGTGGCACGGCACAGGCAGCTGCTGTTTGACATTTGAACGTGAGAGAACATTGGAGACGAGGAAACAAGAAATTGGAATAACAGAGAGGTGGAGGAGCACTGAGGAATAAATGAGATACAAGCCAGTCCAATAAAAATAAATAAATAAACTAATAAATAAAACAGGATGGAAGAATGTCATGAGTGGGAAAGCTAATTTCTCATAAGAAATCAAATCTGAGTGTTTTTTAAGACGTTGCTCTGGAGGATAATCTTTAAACATTACACTCCAGATTAAAATCTTTGATGAATACTAATCTGTGGCGGGAGGCGTTTAATGATGCAAACCTTTGCATGAATCGGTTGACATGCTTTAACTCATTAACTCTTGTACATTTCTCGACAAAGTTGACAGTGCTCGTGTACTTCCTCTTTATGAGCGGTATAGATTGAAAGGATTCGATGAGAGCTTGAACCTGAAAGAACCTGCTGATCTTATCCAAAGAAGAACAGCTTCCTGCTTCTGCTCCACGCTGTCCTATCTCACCCTTGCAGGAGCATCTTACTAATTCTCAAGGGAGTTGTGTGTGTGGGGGGGTCAAAATGTGGATACACAGCAAAACAAATGAGCAGTGTTGTCCAGAAAGCTCAAGAAAACGACTGTCAGGGAGAAAAAAATCAGTCTATCCTTGAGAAAATCTCCAACTGAACTAATGCCCAACTAATGCTCTCTCTCTCTCTCTATCTCTCTCTCTCTCTCTCTCTCTCTCTCTCTCTCTCTCTCTCTCTCT
>NC_056512.1:33891563-33902022 GCF_014905685.2 Nematolebias whitei
CTCTCTCTCTCTCTCTCTCTCTCTCTCTCTCTCTCTCTCTCTCTCTCCCTGTGTGTGTGAGACAGTCACCTCTGACATAGAAATGCATCTCTCTCTCTCTCTCCCTTGCTCTCTCTCTCTCCCTTGCTCTCTCTCTCCTCTTTCAGAATTACAGCATTACTTTTATTTTTCACGTTTTGGATTTTGGTGAAATGGGAGCTTAAAATGTAATTTTATTTTATTTTGCATTAAAAACAAAGTTTTCATCAATTTAAATAAATTAATTTAGTGTCCCAGAACTGTAAACTATCATTTTACCAGAAATTTGATCTGTTGAAAAGGTCAAACCATCAGTAAGTTATAAGATCAGCTTAGTGAGAAATTACGTTTGCACTAGAATATTAATTTAAAAAAAAAATACTGACCCAACACGAACATTAAACCTACTCTGTTCAGACTTCCTCATTTTACAGAAACAAACAGGAAGTTGTAGTGACGATATAAAGCTTTTTTATAAACCCTAAATTTAACCGGAGCATCTTCAAATCCAAACAGTTTTAAATACCGTTCCCTGCACGGATGCATATTTTCTGCAGCCTTTAATGCCTC
Source organism: Nematolebias whitei (assembly GCF_014905685.2). NCBI lineage: Eukaryota > Metazoa > Chordata > Actinopteri > Cyprinodontiformes > Rivulidae > Nematolebias > Nematolebias whitei. Next base: position 33,892,152 of record NC_056512.1, read on the forward strand.
AGTTTTACACCGTCATCATATTATGTTAAATGTTATAAGCAGTTTGATCAAATTTTCTAAATAACATTACGTGCAATCTCAAGCAAAACTGCAACAATCGCAAACAATCTGTTAGTGACTGGAGTGCAAGTTGTGAATATTTCAATAAAATCTCTTCAGTGGTTCATGAGATGATTTTCTACAAAACATGCAGAGTAGATTCCAACAGATGATAGCAAAGTTTAAAACACGGTTCTTCCTCAATCATTTTGTGCTCAGTGTATAAGTTGAGGAGGATTCTCATCTACTACCATACTAAACCTTAGCTCAAAATCTGTGTGATTAACTGTCTTACAGCCATTTTATGTTTTCTACACTTGCTTTTCTGTGGCGGCCATCTTCAATCAAATGTATCAATATATCAAATTTATTTATTTATTTATAATATATTTATCAGTTTATCACATTTATCAGACATCTACACTTACATTTATGTAGATGTCACAATGATTTTTTTCTCTATAAGTTTCAATAAAATCTGTTGAGTAGTTCATGAAATATTTTACTAACGTGTCAGCCAGACAAATGTACAGATGCAGACACACATGCAAAAACACCATTACCCTTAGGCTTTTGGATGGAAGCAAAAAAATAAAAATTAAACCAAAAGTTATGAAAAAATATAAAACATAAACATGTGTTCCTCTTCAATTTGTTGCCAACATATGAGACATAAAGGAAGGTCTGTTGTTGTTTTGGATCTTGAAACTGTCGCCTCTCACATAGAAAAATCTCCTCTGAATTTAAATAGCTTTCTTGTAAGATCAGATTGAGGTAAACAAAAAAAAGGGGGGGGAACAGCACAGAGACGGCTTTTTCTTTTTTGGCTCTGACGTGCACGCAGTCACATCTACTCAAGGTGAAGTATCACAGTGAACTGCACAGGGCAGCGGTCGCTTGGCCTCGAGGCGATGCGTCTCCATCCAAACTGAGCCCAGATCTGATTCACAGTCAGTGTTCAGCTTCCATTAGTCTGCTCTTCACCTGCACTCTGTCAGTCGACTTCATTGTGCTTCTCCTTCCTGTTAGCTATTTGTGAGTCCATACACAAAGCGGGCCCCGCTCAGCTCGGATCAGCCTCTTTCGCTGGTTTTGACTCCCAGCTCAGAGCTTCTGGAGTCACTGCCAGGCTGTTCTGGTGGCTGAAGCTGGAGCTGAAGGAGACTTGGAGCCAGCAAAACGCTTTCATCGTCACATGATGCGCGCTTGGTTGAACGAAAGGAACAAAACAAATAGAAGAAGGGTTATATTATTTTCCCTGCCACTGTTTGATAAATGTTCGAATACAATCAACTCAAATGGTGTAACGTGGATTTCCTCCGTGCTTTGATCTGATTTGACAAGAAGTCCTTGTTTGTTTTTACGCAGCGCACTCGTCTCATTTCTGTGCTGACGCTGTAAACACATTCACGTTCGGATGACTCGGTCGTGCAGGAAGAGATACAGCGCTGTATACGTTTCTAACGAGGCTGTTTATTGTGCGGTGTGCATTTGATCAACACAAGAAACGACACGTTTGATTCTGTTGTGACTTGATTGTGATCTTTCATCAGCTGTAAACTCCAAGCTCAAACACAGAAGCTGTGCTTTTGGGAGCAAAGATAAGGAGTCGGTTGTAAACTATAGAAGATGCCCATGCCCATGGGATGTCTGCTGAGGTTTAGGAGGCTATAGAGAGCAGTGGAGGCTGTTACATTTTCAGATAATTTCTCACAACCTTTTTCAATTACTGTTAGATAAAAATAAAAAAAATTAAAAAAGCTCAGTCTATTCATTCTGAGACCGTCATCAAAAAACGGCACAGGCCTGCTCAGCGGTTAATGTTTAATGGACTTAAAGGACATGATTACCCGTTGGCTCTGAACCAGTTTTATGAGGCAGCCATACTTAGTGCCAGGGTAAAAAGCTTTGGCTCCATGCTCCTGATGACAAAAACGACCTCTGTCGTAATTGCACGCCTGCTGAAGTTACTGCAGCTGTCCATTTTCCAACACAATGCCTTGACGTCACGAGGACACCTCGTGTTTTTGACATAATCACTCCACGAGAGCACTCTATGATTAGCTCAAGTGGCTTCTCTAATGAAAATGATGACTTGCTTTGTTAACCGCGTGTGGCTTTAGCACTCAGGTGTTAAACAGCAGAGGATGTGGACTGCATGCTGGAAGTAAGAAATTACCTGGAAGATAATAAGCCCTTAACGTGGGCGATCGCATCAAATCATCTGATCAGTTCTGATGTTGTTAAAACTGGGTTGAATGTTCGCCACAGTCTGCTTTATTGTTGTTTCATGAAAACCAGCGACACTTTATGGCGAATCCCATAAATGTTGCCAATAACAACTGTTCTCTATTTAGAGAGGAATAAAGAAGTTTTCTCTTCTATTTTAGAGACTCTAATGCACAGATGTACACGTTTCAGTTTCCAACACATACATTAGAAGTTGACACAAACTGTTGTTGATTGAAATAAATAAACATTGTTAATAACCACATTAAAAAAAGGCTTTGATAAGAACAGTCATCAGGCTTTTAAGCCCTAACAGCCATTAGAGTCCTGACCCTAATTTTAGGAGCCATGGGTCCAAATCACTCAACTAAATTGCATTTGCTGTACTTTGCTTTTCTTTTAGGTCAGGAGGAAAAAAGCCAGAACACAGAACTCCAGCTTTTATATCTCTTCACTTGCTTCCTGTCCACATTAAGATTGAGCTTCTTTATTAGCTTTAATGTTTTATTTTGATCTTTGGTACTTTGTTTAGTAGATTTTACCAGCAGCCTTTTCTGGCTTCAGGAAACAACACAGCACAATGACAGCTTCGTTGAAGGTTTTTAGTGATGTTGAAGCATTGGATGCTAAGGATTATTGTGCTGCACTTTACTTAGACCTGTCTAAAGCCACTATTGGTTGGTTCTCTAACTATCTTCAGATCGGAGGCAATGTGTACAACATATTGGTACTTCTTCCAGTTATTTAATTGTCAACGACGGTGTACCACAAGGCTCAGTCTTAGGACCCACCCTCTTCACAGTCTACATAGGTAATGTAGGTCAGATCATTCCTGATGCATCCTTACATTTCTATGCCGATGACACACTTGTTTATTGTTGAGCTAGAACAGTTGCTAAGATTTTTCAGCTTTTACAGTCTGCATTAAACATCATCCAGTCAAATTTGTTCCGTCTCAAACTGGTGCTAAATGCTGATAAAAACAAAGGGATCTTGTTTTCAAACAGGAAGTTGGTTCCAGCAGTCCTTCCTTCTATCTTATCAACAAATGGCGTCCCTATTGATTTTGTCGATTTTTACAAAGCCTTGGGTATCTTGGTCCAGTTGCATCTCTTTTTAAGAATCCCCCTCATGTTGAAAACCTGGTAAAGGAATTGCAAGTAAAACTGGGTGTTTTTTTTTTTTTAGAAATAGATTCCGTCTAACTCTGAACGCTAGAAAATGCCTTGTAACTGCTACTTTCCTTCCCTTCATTGACTACGGTGACATTATTTACATGACCGCCTCTACAAGCACCCTGCAGATGTTGGATGCTGTCTATCATGGTGCACCAAGATTCATAGCTGGCTGTGATTATCATACCCACCACTGCACCCTGTATTCACTGGTTAACTGGACATTATTAACTTCACACACTCTCTCACTGGTACATTTTCATCTTTAAATCACTTCTTGGTCTTCTGCCTTCATACATCTCCTCGTACATGTCACTTCATCAGTGCAGCTACAGCGTGCGCTCTCAGGACATTATTACCTGCAGTGTCCCCTCAGTGTGGACTGAACTTGGCAAAAGGGCCTTCTCCTACTCCGCTCCTGTGTCCTGCAACACCCTGCAAAAAGATCTGAAGTTCTTGACCTTGACCTCTCTAAGGGATTTTAAACAACTGCTAAGTTCATGGCAAAAACCAGCGCAGACATCTACATCGCTTTATAATCTAGCTATTTTTGTTTCAATTTTTATATTGTTCCTTTTATTTACTTTTCCATTTTACATGCTTTTATGATTGTCTGCTGTTGTCTGTATCTCATCTGCGTTCTTTATTTAAAACAGGTCTCTCTTGTAAAAGAGCCCTGATGACTCAATGTGGCTAACCTGCACAAATAAAGGATGAATGAATGAAAAATAAAAGTTCTGCATTTGACCAGCCTGTTTTTTTCTCCTTATTTTTTCTAGATGTTCCGGGATCAAGATTAAGAAAACTGAAAATTGTTGTTGTTCAATAATAGTTATTAACTAGAGCCGTTTACCTTTTTGTATTCACTTCATCATGGTTTGGGATTTTTGTTTGTAGAATAAATGGTTTCAGTTACTCCTCCGGTGGTACTTCTTCTGTCAGCTACTTAGGTTATTTGGGTTATTTTGCTGAATCATGATGTTAGTTTTATTTTTGTCATGGTCATCTCACCTGATGCCCTCAGCTGTCCACGTGTCGCATGCACTCTGTTAGTAATCAGCACAACTGTAATTTACTCATCAACCCTCCTAGCAAACATACTTCCTGTTTTCCACAGACTGTTGTCAGATCCTCCTCTTATGATAGCATAGATTATATATATATATATATATATATATATATATATATATATATATATATATATATATATATGTAGTCTGTTTTGTTGAGTTACCTGCAGTTATTAAAGTTCATGTTCTTCATTCTGCCCACTGTGAGAGTCTTCTTTTATACAACTAACTGTGACACTGTGGAAATATTTGCATCACCTCTTGAAACTCTTTTCTTTAGCTGTTGATTTAGGTTGAGTTTGACAACAGATATTATTTTTATTTTCTTGTGGTTTTATTCTGTTTCTCTTTTACTGCCACTTTATTTTTATTCATTGTCAGTTTTTTTTTTACTCTTGTGCTTTCATGCTTTATTACCCACTGTTGCTTTGTTGCAAAATTTGACTCGATTGTAAATCATCTTATCCAACACTTTTTTTTGTTTGTTTTTAAATGTGTTGCATGCATAAAGTCAAACTTTGAGTTAGACTTTTTTCAATATTTGAATGATTCACTAATCGCAGTTAAAGGCTTCAGCCATGCGTTATGATTTATTTTCTACTCACAGCGACATAAAATGTTTATGTTCCTTCATGCTGTAGATTACCATTCTGTAATGCCTAAATTAATCTTGGTGACTTTAAGTTTAATGGTCTCTGACATTGTACATTTTCTGCAGCTAAACAATAAAACACGCAGCCTGGCTTGATGTGCTCTTTTTAAAGATGAGCCATTCCGTATTCTGCAGTCATCTTTTTTGTCAATGTTATTTTCTTGACAATAAGACCTAAATATATGCAACACATTTAGACTGAATCCTTTCAAGTTTTGTTTTGAAGTGCTTTTTGGATGAAAATGACACGCAGGAGCTCTTCAGCACAGGAACATTCATTTACATTACACCACACCAAGCCCCTGAAAACTCCATAAATCACCTTGTCACAGCCAAGCTGCTCGGCCAGTTCAGTTTGCACAAGTTTAACCATCTAATATAGTCTAATAATAATGGCATCTGTACAGGGCAATAATTCAAACCTATTGATCTGATTACAAGCAGTCTGCGGTGTAATTCGCTGTGTGGAAAACTCTTCTAATGGATTCAGACCGAGCAGAGAATAGTTTAATCTCTGTGGAACTAACACAGCTGGGCCAAACACTCCAATGATTATGTTTTTATTTTTTATCCTGCCTGTTCTGTGGGTGTTAGTTTTAGAAATCTTTAGGTGTCAGAAATTTGACTTTGAAAGCTCAAGGGATGGTTGCCACTCTGCCTCTGGTGTTGTTTGTGCACAAACTGCAGCACTTCCAGGCAGCAGCAAACATCTGGCGCCACTGAGACCCTCATCATAATGTTATTAAAACACAAAGATGGGTATGAATTCTCCTCTGTTCGGATGCAGGTATGCTGCAGTTGTTTTTGTAGTCTTTTGACCGCTAAAGGGAATAATTTCACGTTAAAAAAAAATAAAAAACAATCATCAAAATAGACCCCTGGTATTTTTAAATTTTTGCCTTCAGTGTGCCCTGGGTGTTGTAATGCCATATTATACCATAGCAGGGTTTGTGGATTTAGCAGTATGATGCAATCAGCCAAAAGGCAGCCTGAAAGCTAGTGGGAGCTATAGGCTATTGTGCTCCATGTGTAAAAATCTGCTTTAATTACCCTTAAACAGCCGAATCTGAAAGACAAACATGTACTTTATCAGGGTATGATCAAAAAAAAATTGCAAATCTGCTTTCCAGTGCCTGTTTTTGTTAAATTCCAGCATGTCTTTGTTTGCAGCCGTACCACCTGTTAGTGATTTATGAGCTGCCTGTCTCACGCAAGAGGAGCGAGGCTGTCATTAGAATTGATTAGATGAATTGATTTATTCAGCAAGAAAAACACATTCCACTGCAGTATGGTGGTGGGGGGGGGGGGGGGGCATTGATTATTTCACTCTGTGTTTATTGCTGCAAACTCCTTCTTTAAAAAAACTATGAATATAAATAAAATAAACGAATATGCGGAGAACGTTTTGTTCTTTGTGAGTTGTGCGTTTCAGCTCCCACGTGCACAGCTGGACGCACATTTAAAGACAAAAAAAAACAAAAAACTAAAACTCCACCTCCAGCTTTTTGTCTCCTGCAAGCTATTCATTGAAAGCAAGGTCCTGAACTTGGAGAGCAAGTTGAAACAATAAATTGTCAAATCAGTGCGTTGAAGGTCACACAGAGTGACACGGGTACACAACAATCACTCAGCAAATGTCAAAGTGCTAAAGCAAAGCAGATTTATGAAAATAGCTGTTTTGAAAGCAAACAGTGATGGAGCGTTGTCAAGCGGCGCGGGGCAGATTCATCATGCAGCTGCTGGACTCTGCAATGCATGAAATGCACATGCATGCTGATGTGTGCCATTCCGTGCACTCGTTACCACCGGCGCACGGTGGGCAGATATTGCTGCTGGCAGGGCCACAGAATCAATCTCAGTGACGTTGCATCTTTCAGGAGGTGTAGTTACTCTGACAGCTTGAATGAAATGCAAACTTCCCATCTTCGGTTTAAGACATTCAATTTCCAGCTGCTTCTTGGGGCACAATTCTGCAGAGAAGGATCAATGCAAAATGAGTGGAAAATTGCTAATGTTATTTACATCAAAGTGAGACTAGAGGAAACCAATTATGCCAGTGATTCGAGGCAATATTCTTAAGTCAGCTGTACCCAGGGTAATGGCAGGATAATGTTTTGATATTTTCACATTCTAAAGCCAAGCCAATATTGATTTCAGCAGCATATAAACTTAAATGTTGTATTTGGATTAATTTATTTTATAAAACTTAAAACGCTAAATCGAGCAGAAAACAAAGAAGCAAGAATGGATGTTTATTGTGGGAAGAAAACCGATCTAAACATGTGATGTAGTATATGATGCTTTACTCTAATGTCTTTCCCCCGGTGAGGTTATTCATCTTCGAGCAGGAGTTCGGCTGTGTTTTTCATGTTTCAATTTGCAGCTGTATGGCTGTCGCTGAGAAAGAGCTGCGAGGTGATCAGTTACTGGGCATAAATCAGATTTTATCTGTGAGGTACCATAGATGAGCTGTCATGATTGATGCTGCAACACTGCACAGTGTATGCACAATTTGCTGGTACTCGTGAGAGAACACTTTTCCACCACAAATCCACGTCTACAGTGCAACATCAGCAACACGTGTCAGACGATGACCACATCTACCAGTTTTTTTTTTGTTTTTTTTTTATGGCACGGTGAAGAACAAAGCAGAGGCAAATGGTTTTCCGGTTTGAATCAGATGGGCCAAAAACAACTCCCAAAAAAATAAATCAGTGCCTGTTTGCATCCGTAGATGAAAAGCCTGATATTTCATGGTCACTTTGTTTCCCTTCGCTATTGCGCTTGCATGCGTAAGTGAGGCAGCACGGGGCCAATCTCAAATGAAGCTCGTTTCAATCAAGCCATTTCAAATCAGGCAAGCTGATGGAAAGAGAGCAGCTTTCAAAGCCACAGCGCACTCCCATTTCCTAGACTAAAGTAAGAGGTTATTTAGTTGGGGTGCTATACGAGAGTGCATTATGGTTACAGCCCTTCTGATGTTAAACTAAAGTAACCTGCCAAGTGACTGCCAGTGGGAATGATAAACCATCTGCTGTTTTGAAGATTTTTGCACATCCAAGTATGCAAATGATAAAAGAGGAGGAGGGGTGCATTTAAAACCCACAAGTAGCACCCTTTAAGTCTACTCGACACTTTTCTTGAGTTCTAATGCGCTCCCAAAATGAAAAAGAAAATTGTACTTGACTGTATAAAATTCTTGAAAAGAGGAAACAAAGAAAACCTGCTCAGGAGAGAGTTTTGTCTGAGATTCCATTTGTCATCTGTGAGTGGACAATGAGTTCAAAACAGATTTGGAAAATTGTGAACGCTGCTTTTCCGCAGCCGAAAAAGGAAACACACAAGTCATGTGATGCATCAGTGCACGCAGTTTTGCTTTGTTCAACACAATGTCGATGCACTTTCTTCTTCTTCTTCCGGCTTTTCCCTTTTCAGGGGTCACCACAACGAGTCATCCTGCTCCATCTCACTCTGTCCTCTGCATCCTCCGTCCTTACTAGAACTACCTCCACGTCCTCTCTAACTGCATCCAAATATCTTCTCTTTAGCCTACCTCTTTCTTTTTTCCAGGCAGCTGCATTACCAATATACCCACTGTCCCTCCTCTGGACATGTCCAAACTATCTCAGTCTGGCCTCTCTAACTTTATCTCCCATCTGTTCAACCAGTGCTGTAGCTCTGATGATCTCATTCCTAATCTTATCCATCCTTGTCACTCCTAACTTCAACATCTTCATTTCTGCCACTCCCAGTTCTTTCTCTTGTCTGTTTGTCATTGCCACTGACTCCAGACCATTCAACATAGCTGGTCTCACCACTGTCTTGAAAACTTTTCCTTTGACCTTTGCTGACATCCTTTTGTCACAGATCACTCCTGAAACTTTTTTTGTTCATTCAACCTTAATTTATACAGGTTAATCCCATTGAGCCTCAGGGATTCATTTACAAGAGAGACCTGATTTTAACAGAGTGATGACAACAGTGGACAACAATGACCACTAGACCACTAGAAAATCATAAAGGATGCATACAAATTGAGACTTTTTTTTATTATAACAATAGAAAATAAAATGGTGTTTATAAGAAAAGGTAATAAAAAAAACAGCTAGGTTGTAAGGCGATGTAGAAAACTAAAAACAGGAACATGTCTGCATTGGTTTTTCCCATGAACTTAACTGATGCTTACATGTAAAGCCACTTAGAGATGTCAAGGTTGAGAGCTGCAGATCTTTTTTGCAAGATATTCCAGGAAATGGGAGCGGAGTAGGAGAAGGCCCTTTTGTCTAGTTCAATCCGCACTGAGGGAACACTGCAAGTAATAATATCCTGAGAGCGCACGCTGTAGCTGCACTCATGCAGAGACATGTAGAAAGAGATATATGAAGGCAGCAGACCAGGAAGTGATTTAAAGATGAAAATGTACCAGTGGGAGAGTATGTATGTAGTTGATAAATTAACCAGTAAATACAGGGTACAAAAAATAAAGGGTCCATTGGAGGACGACTGCTCTAACCACTCAGCCACAACCACCGAAGACATTTGGTGGTGTTACATTAAAGATTTAGCATATTGTTATATTGTTCATGAATTAATGTATTTTGAAAATGTCTATGGAAAATCAAGATTCATTAAAATCTTTATTTCTGGACCCCTAAAGGTCAAACTAAACCAAAAATGTATGTACATTATATATATATATATATATA
>NC_056512.1:33902122-33935782 GCF_014905685.2 Nematolebias whitei
TACCGCCTAATTAAAAGTTATAAGTTGTGTAAACCCTTGGTTTCGTGTGAGTTACTTTATGTAAGTTTTTCTTGTACATTCTTAAATCAACAAGACTGATTTAGTCTTTTCATATTTCACAATAAAAACAAACTTATTGTTTCGCTCTATGAACATTGAGTGAAAAGCCAGCCTGAAAATTCTGTTAGATGAAAAGAATGTAATTGGTTTCTCTCCTCTTAATGTTACCTTAAATAAAATTATCTTGCTGTACAAACCTCTGTGTTAACTTGGTTGAAATGGATTTGAGAATTGATTGCACTCCTTTGGGTAGTTCCTGGAACTTGCAGATTCTATTACAGCCTAATTAAAAGTTATAAGTTGTGTAAACCCTTTGTTTCAGTTAGGTTGGTTTAGATTAGTTTTTGATTGAACTGTTTAGTGTAATTATTCAAATCTGCAAATCTATTTTAGCCTAATCAAAAGAGCTTGTGCACTAGAATTAAATGCATTTACTGCCTTAACCACAATAGCAATGCTTTGAAACTAAATGTCCATTTTAACAAAACTAATACACAGAATTCCAGTTAATGTGATCTCTGTTAAATATGTTGTCTTGGTACAACTGATATTTGTACAATATTTAACTCATTTTCCAATCACTCCAGAAATAAATGCTGTTTGTCTGAGTTAAACATGTAAAGGAATAATTCACATCTTTTTTAGGTGGAGTTCTGTGTAAAGTTATAAAACAAATTATCAACCAACCTCAATTTGTTGATACAAAGTTCAATTCTGACTTAATTGATCTACTTCACAAGGCTAAGACCAAAGTAAACCCAATCCAATCTCAACAAATTAATATAAATTTGTACAAACCTTGTTTTATAAGCCTTTACATTATTATCAGGTTCACATCATACAGTTATTCATAAGTCGTGGGCACAGTTCTGCTAATCCACTAGCTAACAGTGGAACAATTTTTTTGTTTAGAGGATTAGCGTTTATGCTAACTTTAGAAAATGTTAGCTGAATTAGCTTCTGCTAAATTGGGTTTTGTCAACTATGTCTGCTAATAAACTTCACAAGCTTGTTCCTGTCTGTTGTTGGCGTGTCTGGAAGAGTCCGTTAACCGTTAAGCACACTGTGGGCTTACTACGTGCACACGTGACAAGACGTGATTGTCGACGCAACTTCAACTGGAAGGAGAAGACGACGTGTGACTCAGACTGAGTGACAGTCGTCTTAGCGGTTAGCATTAGCTTCCACTTTATTTTACCTGTTTAGCAGTTTAGCTTGAGCAAAACTAACTTTTAGCAGAGTATGGGTTAGTGAAGCTAATTAGCTGTGCCCACCACAGGTGTAATTTTACAGTTAATTGTATAATGTGATCAGCTCATCAGTCTCATCAGAAACAAACTGTTTCTTTAAGTTTGAGTTCAACGAGTTGTCTACAGATGATAAGATGTTAAATATTCAGAACGCTTTCACAGAATCCCACTTTACAAAATCAGAATTATTTCTGTCAGGGAATTTTGGTCAAGGTTTATGGATGTTTTAGACTACTACTATGGCTGAGAATGTTAACTGCCCATGAATCGTGTGTTTGAGTTAGCAGGGGGAGAGCTGCATGAGGAGCTGATTTGATCCTGCATGTACAGCTGGATGGCAAAGGACACTGGTCTGCCTGTAAGCTGGGAGCTGATAAGTATATAAAAACAAGCCGCGCGCACTGCCCGTGGCAGATTCTTGTCTCTGTCCATGTAACTTCTGTGTAACCCGTTGTGAAAATCTGCCCTTGCAAGTAAAACCAGTTAAAAATCTTTAGCCATCGAATGTGGCTTCTTTGAGTAAGTAAGATGAATAGAGGATATTTTTTTAACCAACAATTTCTTTGAAGGTTGCCTACTCATTAGAAAGTCATAAACATCAGGCACAAAATCCATAAAGGGGTAAACTTAAGATGCACGATGTTTCTCAATCGATTGATTTTGTTTAGACTAAAAAAACAAATTGTGAATGAATGCCAGTTACCACCTGTTTGTTGCAGAAAAAGCCGAAGTGACTGAAAATGGGTCATACGGTAAATGTACTCATCTAAGAAGTTCTGCAAAAGCTGCATGTGTTTAAATTCTGTTTTGGTGGAGCTCCTGCTTTTGTTCTTGACAGTTGTTTAACTCATTTTTGTTCTTTTCTTTTTACATTTAGCAGCAAATCCAGTCTTATATTTGTACATCTAAATAGTTTATCCAAGATTCTACAATTGTTTGACCATGTTTGTTTCCCACCACAGACTACAGCCAGCCTAATGTTGGTCAAAAACAAGACTCAACTTTCCGCCTGTGTTTTTTAGCAAATACAGCCATGTGCTTTATTTACACTGAGAGTGGACCAATGTTTCAGAATTATATTCTGTGGGAGTTCCTGTTGTTCCTGCTGCGCTGAAGACACTAGATGGCGCCAACATTTCCACACCTGAAGATAATCTCCTTAACGAGATGCCAGGATTATAAAAGGTAGTAGATGACTTCTCCTCGCCACTGGAGCATTATCTGCCGCTGCATCTCTCCTTGTGAACTACCTGTACCTGGACTTTGAAGTACCCCTGGAAATCTCTTGTGTCTTCTCAGCTGCCTTCCTCACCTTCCAACCACATGCCCTACTACCCAAACTACAATACAATCTGAACTCTACCAACGATATTGTTCTCCTCTCATCTAACTCACGTTCTTGCTCCTCATGGTTCCTGTAAATAAAATCACTTTAAATGTATTCTCTCTGTCGAAGTTTGTTCACTCCTCAGTTGTTGTCGCTGGGTATTCAAACATAACATATTCAATATATCTGGAAAATTACTAGAGTACCACTTAACATAGTTCAGAATAACATTTTTCTTTTTTGATTTCATCGTTTGCAATTCATCCCCCCCCCCCCCCCCCCTTAAAAATGGTCTCAAATCCATAAAAAAGTGTGGCGGATGGTTTTAGGATCAGAAAAAGAGAGACTTCATAAACAGTGAACAAGAACGGAGATGACATAAACACTTTAATCCAACCAGCAGCCTGACGAACGTCTGAAGTCAAGCTGACAATCATGACTAATTCTGTTAGGCACAGTGTTTTTATTCAGCCTTACTTTTGAATTTTAGACCATTGAAATAAACAGTTTTGCTTGTTTCAAAACCCATACCAACACTTTGTTAAACCAACACATGTTGAAATAACAATCAGGCAAAACATCAAAGTTCATGCTCAATATTCGAGGTAAAAAAATTCAACAAAGTTCAGTCAGGTCATCTGAACGTGTTTTTTTTTATTTTTTATGTTGAAACATTTCGTCCTTCATCCAAAGGACTTCATCAGTCTGAGGAGCTGCAACAAACTCAGTCCCACAAGCAGCACACTCACATAATGGACCAACCAGTTTGATGTTGCTAAGATGGTTTCTGTAGTCCGCCCTCTCCCCTGTCGACTCCTCTGAGGCAGCCATGGCCAAAGTGGCTCAAAACTACTTTGAAACTATGTTTCAACACAAAGAAACCATCCAGAAGACCTGACTGAACTTTGTTGGACTTTTTACCTGGATTATTGAGCATGAACTTTGATGTTTTGAACCACTTTGGTCATGGCTGCCTCAGAGGAGTTGACGGGGGAGAGGGCGAACACCAGAAACCATCTTATCGCCAGCAAACTGGTTGTTCCACTATGTGAGTGTGCTGCTTGTGGAACTGAGTTTGTTGTGGTTCCTTGGACTGATGAAGTCCTTTGGAAGAAGGATGAAACGTTTCAACGCAAGGAAACCATCCAGAGGTCCTGACTGAACTTTGAATCAGGCAAAACCCCAATTAACAGTGGAGCTGGTTGAACACGGACCACATCCTTTAAGACCAGAAGTTGATTAATTTTTACGTCAATAAACACAGAAATCTATTTCTCTACTGCAATCAACACTGCAAAGCTTCACATGTTACGTAAAAAAAAAGTCCATTCTTAGCATGTGTATACATAAATGTCACCTATACACAATACTGTATTGTTTGACACCTGCCTACAGTGCCCCCACCCCACCCCAGCATGGCTTGTAGCACAGGGCAACCTCTGCTTCCTCTGCTGCAGAGCAGTTACACAGACAGAGACAGAGCACCTGCCCTCGTGCCTTAACGCTGTTCCCAGCAGCTTGCTAATGTCAACCTGCCTGATATGCACAGCAGGGTGGAGGTGGGGGGGGGGGTGTCTCCAAGACAGCAGCAATTTTCCACCGCATGCGAATGAGCCTCGAGAGCAATCTGCTGGCCTAAGAGCCTCATAATCAGCACATCATTATCAGTAGGGGATGGCGCATGGGGTGCAAGTGGGGTGAGCAGAGAGGAAATAAAAGGAGGGAAGAAAGGATGACACCAAATGAGATCCTGTTGACATTGAGAAGCTCGAAGACGTTGGGAGGGAAACGGGGGACGCTTGCATGTGCAAAGGACCTGTAAACAGATTTGCAGCGAGGATATACATCACAGGATACACCAGCCCTTGTTTGTGCATCAACAGGAGCTCTTTGAAAGGCAAAAAGCAGAATTTATTTCTCAGATGTTCCCTGTTAGTTTGGGTTACTGCTGGTCTTTTAACTCTCAAAATCTAATGGCAGATATACAGATCCACTGTGACAGCTCTTTGAAGCTTACCTTCCCCGCATGCATTTTTCAGCGAGTTCAAAAGGAGCAAGGACAACAAAGCTCGTGTGTGCACGCGTCTGTTTTTTAGAAGTGCCCGGAATTTTCCGTGTACTCCAACTTGCCTTTAATCCTTCGTCTGATGATGGAGGAGGCATGGCGCGTTCGAGGGCAGCGACAGAACATCGTGCTTGATCTGAGACTAATTTCTGAAACAAGAAGTCTGCTCCTGCAGGGTTTAGCAGTGCATTTCACAGCCCTACATTCAGAACACACTGAAATAGCACCTGTGCTCTTCAGACGATGTGACCCAGTTAATTTTTCAAATCCTCTCCAAATGAAAACAACATCCACAAACAGCTTTGGAAGACGTGGTTGCCATCAGGTTGTTCTCTGTAATCCAGGCTTTTGGTTTCCATGTGTCAACAATCAATCATAGCTGTCCAGACACGTGTATCTGTACCGCTCTCCGCCACATGGGGGCAGTAGCGCACAGAGCACTTGAGCTGACACTTGGCTCAGGTTGTGCGCGCTGCCACGGTCTATATGATGTCTAATTCATAAAAACAGGAGTCTCTGGACTATATGGCCATAAAAAAATGGTACTCATATTCCAAAATTAATCCCATTGCAAAGAATAGGAAGTTGTTTATTTTTATGTTTGTTTGTTTTGGGGGAGTGCGTGTAGTAACTTGGAGAGAGTCTATTTGCAGGATCAAAACATAAGATTGACCCTTTTAATCTATTGCATGAGTGCCTTGGTTAAGAATATTTGCACTGGACAGCTTTTTATTTATTTATTTATTTATTTATTTAATAGTCATGGGTTTAAGGATAAAACATGTAGACGTTTACATAATAATTTTAATCACCTCTATATTCAGAGGTTCTCCAGAGTGAGGATGTGGAGTACAGCCCGTTTCACACTCTTGACAGCCGAGCAAATTCAATTGGACTGACTCCGCCTCGCGCACGCGGGACGTGTCCAAAGCTGGATCCCCACTCCGCGGTGCGCCCGTCTGCGTGCCCGCTGCTGCTCTTCTCTCTGACGGAGTCTCTTCTCCACACTCCCCACCCCCCCACACACCCCACCCCCCTCCCAGCCCATCCAGTCACTCACCCCCATCACACAGCAGCGAGGAGCAGCCAGGAGCGCAGGAGCAAAGCAGGAGCCAGGACACTTCCCCGGAGCAACATGTCCCCAGTCTGGAGACGGGGGGTCCGTGGCACCTGCAGCAGCGGGGGCTCGATCGTACCTAAGTGGACCATGTTTGGAGCTGGACAGGTTGGACAGGTGTGGGTCTCCTGTTGGATTCTGATGCTGTCGGCTTGTCTCCCCAGCGCTCAGCCTCAAGGTAAGATGCGCAACTCTGATTTGTTCAGTTGCAAGCGCCTAAAAAAAAAGTCTAAAAGGTAAATAAATGTGAGACAAAGGAACAAAAGACGCATAAAGATGCAGAAGATAAACTCAGGACAGATAGATGTAAATGTAAAATGATTCAATTGACTAATTAAATTAGTGTCAGCCTGTTAATTGAACAGACTTTGGGCTTTTGAAAGGTCCAAACGTTCAAGGAGAACGACCTGCAGACTGAAAAGGACTATTATGGTGCTGGCTGCTTTTAAACAGAGGATGTGTGCTCTGCCATCCTGAGCAGGTTGTTTCCAACATGATCAAAACAAAGTACTGCTTTTCTTTTTAAGCCTTTAGTCAAACCTAGTTTTGACTTGTTTATTCTAAAACTCAACGGAAGGATTTTTTCGAGACGCTCTGCATCCCTGCTCTAGATTTACCTGCAAGACAGACAGGAACACATACGACTGTGTGGGACAAGCAGAGCAGATGTTTGAAGGCTGTGTTGCATGGGTCTACATCTGCGTTCAGACTTGGAGGCTGTGTGAAAGGAACGTGCATCCGGCAGAATGCATAAATCATGCTTCGTGCTGCTTTCGTTCGTGTCCAACACAGTCGGAGATAAGGAGACGCAGACATGTACATGAGCCACACTAATCACACGGCTACTGTGAAACTGTTACGACTCCTCGCTTGTCATTTGTCACCTGCTGACCTCTCGGCCAGTGAGAACATAATGAGATCTGCCAAATAAAAGGAAAGCCAGGGAGCTCAAACACATCCTGCCTCCATTTTTCAAGGCAAACAAAGAATTTGCTGGTTGTTGAGGGAAGTGAAGGTAAGTTGATAAAGGACAAAGAAAACAGGGTTTTTGGTGTTCCAATTAAATGCTTTCCTATCAAACCCACATTCGTGGCTTTTATTGTTGGCACGTGCCAAAGGTGCATGTTTGATGTCCTTGGAGCGTTTATCTTTGCAGGTCTTGAAGAAGAGGAGAAAATAGCCACGTTTTGAAGGCTGAGTCGTGTGAGACTTGCCTATAAGCGCTCCCCATTTCCCCGTCACACTGCTCAGTGCACCAAAGTGCTAAAAGCAGCATAATCCTCGTGCTTGTTTGTCTTTGAACAACTCACATTGCTCTAAAGTACTCCCAACCTTATCTGAGAAGAGTCTCTGGCGTCTCTTATTATGCACGGCACGGTTCCTCTAGCTGTTATTAGCATCTCTTTCTCAAGCCAACATGCCTGGAGTGTGTGAGGATCTGTTGAGTGCTACCAGGCTACTTCGCTAGGTTTTTAACTTCCCTCCCCCAAACAAACCCTTAACTTATCCTTTCTTTTTTCTTCTTTCCTTTTTTTTTTTTTTTTTTTGTGAGCATTCCTGATCGGGCATTTGCATCGCCGAGAGCCTCACCGTTTTGTCTGTGTGCTCTTACATCCAAGGAGGGCCTCGAGTCGTGCTTTTAGAGGTGACACAGTTGCGCTCGTTGCAGGGGGCTTCTCTCAGCATCCAGCGGCGCCTTGTTGCCCTGAAGTGGAAGGCAGCTCGCGTCCTCAGAGGGAAACCTTGTTTGCAAATGATTTGCAGAACAGCAGCAGCTCTGCATAAAGTCAGAGACACTGTAGAAAACTGGAAAACTGGGAGACGCAGGCTTCACCGGGGAACAGGTGTTGTGTAGCTGCTTGGTTTGCAGCAGGTTCGTTTTGATGCTCCTGTTGAGCTTAATACAGACGGCTGCTCCACTGCATGGGAGGGATACGTGTAGATCCACAGGGAAACCTTTCTCCAGGTTTTACTCAGCAAGCCATTTAAAGACTCATGTAGATCCCCTAATCGAAATAGCGAGTAAATAGATGTGAGCTTCTGCCTTTCTTTCCCCCACCCCCCCTCTCTTAGCAGTCTTTGTAATGCTTTTCCCCTCCTCAATACCTAAAAGCGGCAAAAGATCTATGTCCATTTGAGTGAGTGTGTTTTCTGCCCGCGTATTGTTGTGTGCATCTGCAAAAAGGTGAGTGTGCGAGTTGCTCGTGTTCCTGTCTATTGAGCTTTAATCTTGATAGCAGCATTGACATTCTGCCAACCGACAGCTGCTATAATTTTCTGGACGTACGTTATTATGCGGCTTGACAGCTGTCAGCCATTTCCAAATCTTTAAATCTTATGATAATCCCCCGTGCTTACACACAGACACACACACAAAAAAAAAAAACAGCATTTGTTTAAAACACTCCGAATCCTTGTGTGATTAAAGCTCCCCACTCTAGCACAGGCTCCACATCATCGTTCATCTACATCAGCGACGCACAGACACGCACGCCGGCGAACACGTCCACAGAAGAAGGGAAAAATCAATACGCATAAGATCGCACAAAACTACCGTATTAGTGGTTTATCAAAAATACAAGCATCTCTTCCTGCCGGCTAAATTGTATTTTTGCACTCGTAAATTATCGTTTAAATAAACTCCACCTGTTATTTGTGTAACTCTGTTTAAGTTGTGACACCTGATGAACCCATTTTTTTATGCTGTAGCAAATCATCAGTCGTCATGTCCTCATTACAAATACAGTTGGAATCAAATATGTCTGTCAGCAAAATATCTACTGAACCAAAGGATGAATGTTAAAGATGTTTTCTGAGAATAATCAATAAACTAACAGATACAGTTGATCAGCGTTTTGAAGCCATCCCGATTGAAGTCGATTGCCACAGCCTGCTGAAGTTATGAAACCTCAAAACGACAATAATTCAGTTGATGTTACAGATATTGAGCTACAGTTTGGTGTGGTAGTAGCTGAGAGTCATCCACATCACATACTCTTAAGTTCAAGGTCAACTATTTTTATTGTCATTCGCATCACATGTGGTACATGAGGCGGAACCAAATTGTGTACTCATGGTCCCAGTTACACCCCAAAATTGCAAAAATGTAAAGTGTAAAAAGAAACAGTATATACGGATCTAAGATATATGCTAAATGAATGCTAAACAATATGCTAAAAGATCTAAAATATATGTTAAACACTAATAATGTAAAATAATACGGTATATTAAACAGCAGCCTGAACATTAGTCTGTCGTGAGTAGATGGGTATGAATGAAATGGCTAAGTGCCAGTCATTGCTATGCCTAAAACCTTAGCAAGAACTGTTGGAATCAACCCTCTTTGTCTGTTAGTAAATTATCTCTTGAACCCCTGAACAGATTTAAATCAAACTCTCAGAAAATAATAATTTCATGTCCGCCAAGAACTGTTTACGTTTTGGAGTCAACCAAATTCAAGATGGCTACCACAGCTCTTTCACATGAGCCAACTTAAAAAGGGCTTCGATTCATACAGTTGTACAGATATTGATCTCAAATTTAAACTGATAGTAGCTGAGAGTCATCTGAGAGTGAGAGCGTGTGATGAGCCCACCACTCTCACGTCCCGACATAAGATGATCTTAGTTGGATGATGTTTGTCATGAAAGGTGGAGGGTAATACACATTCCTTTAAAGAATGCAAGGCTTTTAATTATGGCATATGTATTTCAGTGCTGGTTGAAATATACTCCATGAAATGCGTGTTCTGCTCCAGAGAGCCAACAGCTGTTGAAATTTGGACTAAGTGCTTATTTTCTTTGCAGTGTGGCTCATGCCAGGAAAGCCCAGCGAGCGTTTTGCCCAGCCTCAGGTGAAACAGTGGCAGCTTCCATATCTGACTCCTTATGTGTCTTCAGTGCCTGCAAACGTCTGGCTGGTTGGCTGCTTTTTTTATTTATTTCATTTATTTATTTATTTATTTATTTTCTTGCCTTCCCTTTTCTTTTTCTTCTCGCTGCCAAATGCTGTCGACACATGTTTATTCATGCTGCCACGAGATGGAACATGTCACAGCTCAATGAAAACGGCCTAAATTTGGGGGGAAATAAACAGTATTTGGTTTGGAAAAATACAAAAAAATGATTGCGCGTAAGAGTGACAAATGATTACAATCAACCCTATTGTTAAAGAACAAAGGGGCTGTGCGTTGTCAGTGTTTTTTAAAGCTTCAGGAAGGCTTTAATTGGCTCAGTTGAGCAGCAAAACTGTGTTTATAGTTCATAATGGAAATGTAATCAAATTAACTGCAGGGTTTTGGCATTCCCCCTTTGCCTAGTGATTGCCATTTGCCCATAGGGCTCTATAATGACTGTTTGCATGGGGCAAAGAGTTCTGTCTCACCATATGTGTGCCGCGCTGATGTCTGCATATTTTGATAGCTGGTTGAAATTATTACTCACTCCAAAAAAAAAAAAAAAAAAAAAAATGTAAGTTGTTTTTTAATTTTTTCCACTTTTCTGGTGTTAAACACTTTTTTCAGCTTCTGCTGATAAATCTGTGCACTGAAGAAGCTTGAAAATGAGTTGCACAGGCCTTCATTCCACATAAAAACCTGTTATTCCGAATAATTCGTTACCTACAAAGAACCTTTTGTGTCTCGCTGAGTGAAAAATATAGTTTTGAGTAAGGTATGCTCAGATTTGATTTTCGCCGTAATAACGGCATCAATTTTGTGGGCAATTTCACGTTTTTGCTGGCGATTTTAATCACATAGCTGAGAGTGGTTTTGTTATATCTACTTGTTTACTGATGAGAGCGAGCGAAGTGGCGCTGCAGGCGGAAACGTACAAATTTCTCACATATTAATTCTCCTGGCTAAACGTCTAATCAATCTGACACAGAGCTTGGAGGCACTTCAACTATCAGGAATTTAAAAAAAATGTCTCAGAGGAAGCCCTGAGCTGGGACAAAAGCTGAAAGCAAAAATGACCTTGGCCATTGTATGGAGGAGAATGTGAAGTAGCTCTATTTGTTTATTTTTGCCTAATATAATTTTGACCAATAAGGAGCAGAGATGTTTTCATCAGTGTCTTTTATAATGAGCATTTTCCAAAAAAAAAAAAAAAAAAAGTGCTTTCGCTTTCATCCATGAAAATGAAGGATGGAGCTCAAGTGGCATTCGGAACCAAACACATGTCTTTGAGCCCCCAAGCTGTTCTATGTAAACATTTAAACAACACAAAGGCGACTCAAGGAAAACTGTGGAGAGAAACAATGCTTTTTACAACGTAATGTGCTCACTGAATCTCTGCTCACATCCAGCGTGGCCCTCCTGGGGACCGCTGAGTGTATTCTTGTGTTGTGAATAAAACGGCAAAAGAGACAAGAAGGGGAGAAATTGAGGTGGTGGTGGGGCCAGCCTTTTTATCTATCTGTCCCATAAAAAAAACAAGTGGTCATACAAATCCATTTCTCTTTGTACACTCACATGAATAAATCCTCTCTCTGTTCCATTCTTGTTCTGACCTCAGATCAGAGCAGTTGCACCACTGTGACTTGCTTCAGTAAGTGATAAACATGGCAATATCTCAGCTAAACTTGATAGAAAACAGACAAACAAACAAAAATAAACTGTTAAAGGTCTGGCATTTCTTGAAAGAATGCATATTGCCTGCTGCCTTTCAAGCCAAACATTAAACTTTTATTATTGTGTGCCAAAAAGGGATTGAGTTAAACAGACAGAGAAACACTGTCATCCAATATGTTGCTGGAGGATCAGAGAAACTCAGAAGGATGTTCCTCAGTCTAGTGGTTCTACACTTAATGCTCCTTAACCTCCTGCCTGAGGGGAGCATGGAAAAAAGTGTGTGTGCTGGGTGAGTGGGGTCCTTCATGATGCAGGTGGCCCTCTTCCTGCATCTGGAGGTGTAGATATCTTTTATAGTAGGGAGTCTTTCTGAGTTCCACTGAAAGTTTAACTAAAATCTCACCAGCAGTTCAGGACGTGATTGTTGCTAACATTCAGACATGTTGCTAACGTTTTTAGCAAAACTGTTGCTCAATGTGTAAAAGTGCTATGTACTGTCGTCATTGTATGTGACGAAACTTATTCTCTTCATTTAACCCATCACACCTGAGATACATTCAAGTGGAGCAGTGGGCAGTTATGTAAGCACCCCGGGAGCAATTAGTGATTAGGTGTCTTGCTCAGAGACACCAAGACATGTGGGCATGATGGCGGGGAGTTGAACCTGCGACTTTCTGGTCCCAAGTCGACTGCCCTGCCTCTACACCATCTGGACCCCAAGTATGTATTGGGGACAATGCTCAGTAAACATCATGTCAAATCTTTGCTCAGTATCTGTAAAATTAGATGAATAATGGTCATGTTGTTCTGGTGGCCATTTTGAGATTATTTGAATTCAAAAGTTTATCAGTTTTAGAGGAATACCCAATGATTATTTTCTAAGAATTTTCTCAAAAATTATCTGGTTGTTTTTGAAATATTTTGCCATCAGACAGATAGATTTGGTTCCAGCTGTGAATGGCAAAGTTTTAAAACAAATCTCATTCGATATGCTCATGTATGTTACGGGAATGTCTTTCAGCTACTAACACACTTTGGCTCAATATCTACAATTAGCTGAGTTAGAGACATGTTTGTGTTGGAAGGTTGCTTAGCTCTGGCACCAGCTTGAATTGGGTTGACCCTGAATGTTAGTCAGTTGTGAATGTGCATCCAATGAATACTGTCTGAGAGTTTCATTTAAATCTGTGTTCTGTTTTATGAGATATTTTGCTAAAAGTACAGGCAAACACAGGCAAAAACATCCATCCATCCATCCATCCATTATCTTTAACTGCTTCTTTTTTTTCGGGTCGTGGGTGTCACTGGTGCCCATGTCCAGCAGTCACTGTGCAAGAAGCAGGGTACACCCTGGACAGGTCTCCAGTCCATTACACGGACACGAGACAAACAGCCATTCACTCTCTCACTCACATGACAATTTAGAGTTACCAGTCGGTCTAACATGCAGGTTTTTGGTCTGTGGGAGGAAACCGGAGTACTCAGAGAAAACCCAAGTATGCACGGAGAGAACATACAAACTCCACCCAGAAAGGTCCCAGACTGGGATTTGATCCGATGACCTTCTCACTGAGATGCAACGGCTCTACCAACTGCGCCACCGTGCCACCCACAGGCAAAAACGTTATTACCTTTTACTTTCAAAACTGGATGAAGGTAAACTTCAAAGCATGTGAAGCTAAAGAAGGCAGGGAAGATTAAACTTTTTTTCTGCATTAAAGGTAGTAAGGAGTCCATTCCAGTGAGACTCCATTCTTAAATAATCCTGTTTTACAAGCAAGCTCGTGTATGAAAACTGCAAGGTCACATTTGCTCAGCTGAGCTTGGCAGCAGGCCTGCCAAACCCTCTGGAAGCGAGGAGGGGGTAGCCAGAACCTCTAGTTGCATCTCAATACTTTGTGCTCTATTGATTACAACTTGAGCTGATTCTCATCTCTTGTTGTTGTCCTGCTCTCAAACACATGGGACTTAATATCATGTTTGGGTTTGTTTCAATATGCCAGCTATCTTGCAAATCCTCTTGTATTTTGGAACGTAACATCCACCCCCCTTCCCCATCACTCCTGTCACAGTTTGACACCACTCCACCTTAGATACAAACATACGTGCAGCAGAGACCGAGGGATATCATTGTGATTGGTAAAGCGCTGAACACGCCAAAGCATCATCAGAGATAAATCTAAAGAAATGCATACCAACAGTCTCATTCAGGAGGGCTTTTGTGTTTGTTGATAAGGCTGGTGTGTGCGTGGCAGCGAGGAGCAGGTTGTCATTGAGACACGGCAGCACTTCAGCGTACACAGATCTTTGATCACTGTCCTTGCCTGTAACATCAGCAGCGTGTCAGTTAAGAAGTGTGACGATGACGGGAGCTGACAATGGCAATGCAGGCTTCTACTTCCATGGCTCATGTCATGTTTGGATTACCTTTCCTTGGCCCCTCTACACAAACCATGAAACCCTTCAGGTTAAAGACTAAAAGCATATGATGGAATTCAGCCTGAGACAAAAACTGCTCCTCTCTTCTAAACTAAAGATGCAGTTTATATTTCTCCAAGTTTATATTTTTTTATTAGTCAACTTTCAGTGTCAGTGCCATATTTTCTTTGATGGCACTGAATGACAACAAATTTGAATGAATACATAGATTTTCATTTAAGTTCCAAGAAAAGATAAGAACTAAATAAGTTCAATACAATGTCTAATAAAGAAGTAGTTTTATGTTTGCCCACCTGAATGATACAAATAATAGAAGCATACAGCGCATACAAAAATCAATACAGCCTACCAGCTCTTATTGAAATCAGGAAATTGAGAAACTTTTGGCATTCATTCTTGTACCTGCCTGCTTACAAGATTAATAATCCTGAGTTCCAGGAGAGCCTCTGTGTGACAATGAAGCATGAATTTGCCAATACGCAAATCAAGACTGCCATGAGTGTTTTTGCGCGGAATGATTTAGGATCAGTTTGGGTGAGCTCCTTGGAGGTTAAGTGGGGAATCTTTGGCGCATTGCACCTCTCTAAGCAAACCAATGCTGACAAGGATAAAAGAGATCCCGTGCAGATTGATTTGTCTACTTATTCAAATTTCAAAGCAGCTTGGAAGAGGAATTCAATAAAACTTCCCTTATTGCTTTAATACCTGGTAGCAAATGCACAAACATGACAAGCAATGTGCACATATGTTAATATGCAAACACGGTTTCCTATTCATTTAATACATTCAGGTTGTTTTGTTGCTTCTGAATAGATCTTGTTAGAAAAGAACAAAGTTATTGTCACAACCATTGGCGTTAGAAGCATTTGTAATGTGTTTGTGTGGTGGGGCCATGCTGGTGGAGTGTGTGTGTGTGTGTGGGGGGGGGGGGGGGGGGTCTGGGGGTCAATATTAAAATTTTTAATAATGAAGATGCCATTTCCTGCATTCTGGTTTATTTTATTGGGTTGTTAATTATCTACATTTACCTAAGTAAACATTTGATTCAATAACGATTTTAGAGAGCAACAAGAAGCAGCCTGACCAACAGCTCTCCTTGTTTGAATAGCGCACACTCCGCTTCTCTAAGTTCTCGCAAGCATCCCAACTCCTTCCCACCCCCATCCCCCGTGTCGAAAACTGCCAGAACTAACTTAGCGCTAAGCTAGAGGTGCACAATACGTTAGCTAAGATGCTACAGATGTAGCGCTCTGCTTCTCTCACATTTCCTAGCTCCCCACCCTGTCAACAACTGCCAGCACTAAGCTAGCAAACAAAACAGACGCGTCTCCCCCTCCTCCTCCTCCTGTGAGCAGATGACCTTGGAGATACACTTTATGCATGTGGAGAGTTGTTGTAGGTAACCAGGAAAACCTGTAGAGAATTTTTAGTGGTTTGAGTATTCTCCGATTAAGTGGAATGGATTTGTTCACAAAGAAATCGAAACAGCACTGGGTGAAGTAATAGTTCATGGTAAATGAGGGGGGTCTGAATTAACATTTTTTAAATGTGTGTGTATGGAGGGGGGACGACACATGTCCCCTTCACATATAATTGTTGCAATGCCTATGGTCACAGCTATAATGAACATGGGCCCCAGCTACAACATCTCATATTGACAGTCAATATCAAAAACAGCTTTTTCAGTTGTAAAACATGTTCTGATGGTTCTCTTTGCAAAATAGTTTCCAATTTCACCCAGCTCTGTCATGTCACCATTATGGCCAACTCCAGTGATGCAAAAGAAAAAGGAATAAAAATATAAATTAATGTGTGAGTGTTGATCATGGGCCTGGGTGAGGTATTGTCGGAGAAAAGAAAGGAGAGCACCGCAGTACTGGGGCAGGGATTGCTGTGATGTACAGTTGTACAAATCCTAAATTCTGTGCAGATCCAATGGTAGCTAGGAAACAGCTGACAGTAAAATGGGGGGATCAAAGGGATTAGCGTGCCCAGATTGAGCCCAAACAGTAACCCTTCGTCTTCTCTCACTGCCAACCTTTTTCTACATTTACCCCTTTATAGCAGTGATTTGCCTGGTTGTTACACACAACCAAAAACATGCTGCGGGCCCTCTTTCAGCTTCAGTTGGTTAAAAAAAAATACATTTGTGTTTTAAAAAGGTCATTTCGTCTTTTCATTTCGACAAGTAAACTGAATGTGGAAAGATGCCACTGCCAGTAGACATATGCATAGTTCCAAAAATACAAGCGCTTACACACAAGTAATCCAGACAAAACAAAGACATTGCATCTAAAGGAAGTGGATGCACCTGTCAGATGCAATCAGTTCTGCCTTTTGTGATCTGAGTGAGATTTCCTGTCAGTGGAGCTTGAGACATAGCCTGTTTAATTCTGCAGGGGGCTCCTGTGTCCCAAATGCTTCGGTCACTGTCTCCTCTTGTCACAGAGCCTGAGTAAAGTAACCAAACAAACGAACTCAGGCATCCCCTGTTAGGGACATGTGCTGCAGCGCACCAGGAGGCCTTCTGACAACGATGGCCCCCGCAGTCTCCAGATGGAAGATTCAGTAGACATGGGAAGTCACTCTGGGCTGACATGGAGCTTTACTCAAGAGACTAAAGCCAAATTGGATCTACATCACATATGACACACAGTGCATATGATAGTTCCAGCCAGATTTGGGATGCCTGAATTAATCAAAAGCATAATGGCAAAGGCACTGTTGGGTATATTCTCTCCATGGACACATTACAGCTGCAGCTCCTCTGACTTGTGGTGCCAGACCAGTGCAAGCACCTCAGGCAACGTTTCGTCATCACCGTCCTCAAATCTTTCACAAAGTGCTAGTCAGAATTTCTCATTTTGAATTTCTTCCAATGTCTGTGAGCAAGGAGGGTCTTTCACAGAGTAATTCTCTAGTTCTGTGAAAGATAATGCTGGAGCATGTACGAACTTGATAGAGCGCATCTGTTGTAACAATGGTGGACATGCTCTGCGCCTGCGGGGACTGCAGAAATTGGAGAGTCATATCAGTTTAATGAAGTTGCCCTGGACAATGTTTAACTTCACAGAATTCAATTAAAAAGCCTTATTTCTACTTCTGCAATCACTCAAGGGGTTGTCACCATTAAATATTAGAGGGGCAAACTGTGAGAAGAAATTACTCAGGTGCTGATAATAAATATTTATCCCCTCATATAGAGAAAAGATTAACCTTTTCAGGTAGAGAAACAATAAAGACGATGTAAGAATATGATTAAATTTGAAAGCTATGTAAAGATTAGAGGAAGAATATAAATCTTGGAATCGATCTTAGCTCTGTAGAACTCAAAGAACCTTTGTAAACGTTCCAATTTTTTTTGCTGAAGGCCCTTTATTGCCCTCTTTGTTAAAGTGGACCCAGCACTTGTTTTATCCTTACAGTTCAAGTGCAGAATAGTGACCCAAACGCAGACATAATACAAGTGATAAGGTGAGCACACGGCTGGTCTTACTGCAGAGATGACATATGTAGACGCAAAGGGTGGTAGTATTTAAAAGCTTTAATCACGCCACCGCTCCATAGCCCAACGTGGCGTTCCGCTCTGCATCATTGAAAGCTTGTTTTATTAATGTTGTCCAGAGTGAAGTACAGCAAGGTTGCTTTGTGTTCTTGATTTAAAGTGGGGTGGAGCAGAAACAATGGGCATGAAAAAATCATGGCGAGGCTGTGAGAAGAATCCACAAAATGGGCCAAGAAAAAGTGGATGTGCACTACAAAAAATAATAATAATACTAATAAAACATCCACAATGAAGGTATCATAATGATGCAAAAACGATACCTTGGCTGAAAATGTCATGGTAGGCTTAGAAAATAAGCAAAAGACTGGAGTTGTGTTCTTTACGTGGCATATATGGGCCAATAAAGTCCAAGTCGGTGCACAGATGGGTGAAGGTAAATTCTGCTAGAGTCTGTTGCCTAATTGCTCCCATTAGCAGCTCAAATTCACTTCACTTATTCTGCACAATTAATCGACTGACTCCAAGATGTTATGAAGCCGGATATTGCACTGGGTCAAAAGAAAAAAAAACATTATAATTAAATCTCACCTAAATTAATTATTTAATTTTTTTAAAGGATGGTTCAATTGTACTTTTATTGTGATTCTCCAAGGGGTGACCAGTAAGTGCTTTTTTCTTCATCCCTTTCTTAGTGCATGCCATGTAGAAATGAGGACTTGTGCAGAGTTGATGGAAATCAGGAGCCATTGTTGTTTGACAGAAGCCACCTTTGCAGTGATTGCCTCTGTTATTAATTTGTGAGATGAGAGGAGGCAAGCTTCTGCAAGCCTCTGATGGTTACGTGTCGCATTAAAGAACTGCTGCTATGAATGACACTCAGGACTAATGAATATGAAT
Organism: Nematolebias whitei; assembly: GCF_014905685.2. Taxonomy (NCBI): domain Eukaryota; kingdom Metazoa; phylum Chordata; class Actinopteri; order Cyprinodontiformes; family Rivulidae; genus Nematolebias; species Nematolebias whitei. Next base: position 33,920,352 of record NC_056512.1, read on the forward strand.
ACATTTATAAAAATAGGCACAGGCTCTCCTCTCAGTGCAGATTGGGAGTGACAGTCACATCGACTGGGCATGGCTGATGAGAGAAGGAGCCGCCGCCCCTGGAGATCGAGGATGTTGCAGTGATCAGACGAAGAACCCGCACAAATACACCACACGCAATCACCCATAGGCAAATGCCACAGCATGCTTTTAAGTCTCCGGCGTTAAAAAAAGACAGGGAACTGTTTACTTACTGACCACAAATGAGCTGACCAGGTGTTTAACTGATCAAAAAAGCAGTTTCAAGTATCCATCATTGTTAATTTCTCCATTTGTTGAGGATGTCAGTGCAAAATGATCATTTAATATTATCTGTGGAATATTGAGCAGATGGGAGCTTTGAAAGAGGATTTATTTTAATTTGGAAAATCCACAGGTGTTCAATTGTTAGCTAGTGATTTATGCCTCACAAACACATTTACATTGCTTGTCAGCCGACTTATAGATTGTTTCCTGTGGAAGCAAAGTGCTGTAATTTATTGTCATTAACCACGATTCATTTTGTTTAGAGTGACTTCAGGGACACAAAGATGCATTAATTTATCTCTGTAGAAATAGTTTGGTATTTAAGCACAGGCATTACCCTACATTGCAATTAATAACATGTTGACTGAATGAATTTTTTTTTTTATTATATAGTGTTTACAGCTACAAGCCAATGAAGAATGATTTTTATTTTTGGGATTAGCTTTGCTGCAGCAGGTTGTTGGAAACCATTTGCAGAAATATGCATTAAAAACAGGTTTAGTCTCAATTTCCATTTTCTCCATCAGTCGGTTTTCTCATGTCATCACCCACAGGTTTGTCTCTAAAGGTGCACTCACATTTCTTTGTATTTATTAACAGCAAAAAACATCATCCCACCCAGTACAGCCATCCCAGCAGTTTCTGTCCCTGCCAGGGTTCCCATAGAGAAGGTAAAGAAATAATATGCAAATGTATTCATCTATTTTCCTCTGTAGGTAATGATCTTAATTGATTAAATTGAAGATTTGATTAGCTGCAGATTAATAATTGAAGATGTTATTTGTCACGCTGGAAAGTTCAGGTGGGGTGACGTGACTGTTTCCTCCTCTTCCAAATATTCCAGAAGCACAAACCTCCTTATTTTTCCTCTAAGTTGAAGCACAAGCAGGACAAATCCCTCAAAGTTCTGTGAAGGACTTTGATTGAGATGAGTAGAATATTCATTGCATCGGACAGGCGTAACCTTGGTGAGTGTTCTCTGGCAGCCACTTGAGGAGCGGAGTGCACAGCTTGCTCTGGTCATTGGGCATGACTGACACTAGAGCTCTAACCTTGAGCCAGGTTCCCATAGCGCTGTGGCTCTGTGTTTAAGGTCCAAGGAAAACCCATTGAGCATCTGACTGAACTGGGTTTTATGGATGCAAGTCATTAAACATTTTTAATTAACAGATGAAGCATCCTTGAAGGCTCCAAAAAAAAGTGAAGAATGCTTCTTCTTGAGCATTTTTTTTTTACCCACTACCTCTCAAAACACGTTAATTAGCTAGCTACATGCTTCATATTATGTTCCTTGCTTACATGTTTTAGTCTTATATAACAATTACTTTAAAATAATAGAAAATAATGAAGCAAAAAGAATAGTAGTCTTAAGAAAATGCCTCTCGGGATGCTCATCGCTCTGCTTTTTGAAATGACTCACTTGTTTACTTGTGTTGGAATATTTGTGCTTATTAAATTGACGTCCTGTTTTTGTGGCTTTGACATGTGGTTGAATAAATTAAATAGGGGGAAAGTGCTTAAAAAAACACCATGTTGAAAGTGTCTATGCATCAAATTTGTTAGATTTCACCTCCTATAACATGGAGCCCCAGGGATTCTGTTTGATTTCCTCCTGATTCAGCAAGCCTGCCTTTTCTTCTGAAGAAAGTTTAGCATGAGCTCTTCCTGGGGGTCAGGGGCCAATTCAGCATTATTGAATAATAAATAAACAGAAATGTGTTTCAGCCAAGCTGATCCCTGTTGTTTCTTCTCCTCTCACTTTCTGGGGCAGACAAACGGGCAGCTGGAGCCTTGTATTCTCTGTAATGGGTTGTATATATGCAGGGTTTCATATTTCAATCACTGCCACGGCAGTAGAAATTGGTGCTTTAAGATTAAGTTGAAATTGGAAAGTGGCTATCGTGTCTGCATGAGGAAACACATTTGAATTTGAGGAGAAAAGGTGCTTCGCAGCTGCATCTGGACGGCGAAGTGGCTAGTTCTTCAGAGAGCGGACTTTGAGTTGGAGTCACAAGTGCTTCAGCGCCTTTTAAAACCTGCAGCCAGATGATTTCTTTAGTGGAAGTTGACATCCGAGACATGGAATTTGAGGAAGTATTTCATAATAGCGCCATGATCAATGATTCATCACTGAAAATTAATGAGACACAAATGATGTATTGGGTTCTGATGAGGTAGATTTACAACCATATTGTTAAATGTCACAAGCGTTCAGTCGTGATAATAAGGTATTCATAATGAAAAATGCTCCTTGTTTAGCCATAAAAACAATGGAAATGGATATGTCAGAGCAAATTCAGTGCATATTTCTAGGAATACTGGAAGACTGTCTGGTGTTGTGAGTTTTACCTTTCACTTCTTGCTGTCAATTACATCTCTTACTCACACAGTATTCTCTCTCTGCTACATTAGCTGAATATTCATTATGTGGCTAATGGTGGCGCCTTTGAAGAGGAATGATCATATTTAATTTTCTCGCCTGAGAAGGAACAGAGTCAGTGAGAAGGGAGTGTAGGAGAAAAGTGTTTGAGAAAGATAAAAGGGAGGGAGCGAGAAAATGACATCAAGCCTTGAATGGAGCGGCACTGGGGCATGGAGTTTATGGACAGGCAATGGTGGGCAGAGTGAGCGAGATGAGATGAGTCTACAGATTACAATAAGATCATATCAGTCTATCTTCCTGATAATATTGATTGACCTGCATCTGTATCATCACAACTCCTCCATCTTTAAATGTGAGCAGTGTATGAGCATCCATTGCCCTCTCCTCCACAATGTTCCACCCAGACTGGGAAGAAAAGAGTCATTATCTTAACTTTTTTCACACTTGGCAATAAAATCAGATTATACAAAAATTTTAAAAAAAGGAAAGAAAGAAAAATCAACCAGTGGCCGCAATGGTATTTCTTCGCTCTAGCATCTGCAGTCCCTGGCTGTGTTTATCGCTTTATCGATTACCATCACAAGGCAGTAATTTGCCAGGACTTGCAGGGACATGATTAAAGATCCGCTAGCAATGCATGGTGGCTCTAGTTGGTGCTGGGGTGTCATGTTGATGAACACACGCTGACATACATACACAGACACTAACGCAGTGGTAAGCAGGAACTTGCCTGGGGGAGTGGGGGTGCATTCCTGTCATAGACATCAATGGCTTTAAATCTCCTGAGCTAACCTTTTAATGCTCTCAGATCCTTATGGCCGGCTGGATAATTGATTGTATTTGGTCTAATGGGATTAAGAGGCAGTAGAAGCCTTGAGTTGGACACGGTGACAGTAATGCCAACAATGGTGGTAAACAGGAAGATGGCAGATAGCTGTGACTGAAGTGAATATAAAGTGTGCAAGAGACAGATTTGCTATGAGAATGTCAGTAAAATGGGTGACAAAAACAGCTGTTTTTAAAATGACTGAGGATAAAAAAGGTTGAAAACATAGCTGCTGCAGGTCTGATTCTCAGTCCACCTCTAATTAGCTATTTGAGAAAACCAGAGAGCTGATGGTATCCCCAAGTGAAAAGCTTGTTAGCGTAAGAGTTGCTATCTGCTGGCTATTGGTTTGACTATGCTTTGCTCACTTGGTGAGTCACAGGGTCTGTGGTGTGCAGCGAGATGAAAGCGGCACAAAAATGAGAGCCAAGGTGGGGAGACACGCCCCCTTCTTTTCAAACCGGGTCCCATTCTAACATTTCAACAACCACTTTCCTTTAGCTCCATCCAGTTGCATCAGAGTGTGTTTGAACGTGTCAGGCCGCATTTTTCCTTTAGTATTTCAAATATTTTTAACTTCCTTCCACATTAAGGACGAGATGAAATCAGGAGTGTGGGAGTGTGGTGAGGGATGATGCTGCCGCTAGTAAAATTTTCAGAAGTTTTCACTAACTACTTCACACCCATTATACTGCAGCTATGAGCTTGGAATCCATCCGCGCCAATTTTCTTTTTGTTTTATGCAGCTCCCTTTCCAACTGTGTTGTATACAGCCAGGCAGTAACTCACGATATAGGGGTTAACAGGGTCTGTCATTGCTGGATTGCTGGCTCTATTCACAAGTCCAGCCAGCCAGATCATGCCACAGATCCAGGTTTTGTCTCTTGTGAATAGAGGCTGCTCCAACCCACCGGCCCTTTATACTGGGCCACGTTTTCACTTGAGATTGGAATATGCCAGGTCAGGATAATTTTTGCCATTTTGCCAGCTTCCTCTGGCATGAGCAGTGAAGCTAAAATGTGTCATTGTGAGTATGTGTTTAAGTGTGCATTTGTGTCAGCACTAGTGTTCGTTAATGACAGACAAAGAGTGAGAAGAGAGCGTAACAGAGAACAGCAGGGGGGCACGAGATAAATTTGGTGTGTATAGAGTCGGCTATGAGTGCCTGACTGTGCCCGGGTAGAAATCTGAGGGAGAATGGGGAGCTACACAAAAAGTATCTGTTTGCGCAGTTGAGAAAATGTGTCACTCTGACCTGGTTGTCTGTCTATGGCTGTCGACGAGATGACAGGTGAGGAGTTGCCATGGTTACCTCAAGTAGAACTAGGGTTGGAATGAGTGGGTTTTTTGTGTGTGATGGCCTTACAATTTCACAGTTAGACATTTTTTACACCTCACATGTCCTAGTTTTGTTTAGGTGATGAGTGATACTGAAACACCATATGGTTGCAGCAGGTGTTACTAGTAGGTGAGTGCCAGTCTGTGCACACAGTGGGTACTAGAGAGAGTTATCAGTCAGCTCCTTTCCCAATCTGTGGAGACTTCCCAGAGAGTTGTGTCCTTACAAGGGCCAGATGCTGCCTTGGTGTTCTCAGCTTTCCTCTTCCCTCGTTCCCCAACCCACATCAAATACATGCAGCCCAGTTTCCCCCAAAACTCTAAATCTCTTTAATTCAGTCATCTGTTGCCCATTGAGGGCTGCAATTTAGTTTTTACGCAGAATTTTAGTGTGCTATTAAAACATTTTTTAAGGTTGGTGGCCAGACCCTACAGGGAAGAGGGGGGCTTTCAGCAATTTGTGTCACTGTCTGTCACACTGTCCCCAGAAAGATGTATACCCATTTAGGAAAAAACACAATATATATTCTGCATTTTAATGGTAACATTAACCACTAAGTTACATGCTAAATACTGAATCTACAACTTGTGCACGATAAACTATGGCCTCAATCTGGTCGAGTAAAAAGCTGTTTTTAGTTATCATGTTAATTAATAGTTATATTGTTAATTAAAGTAGGTTTCTTTTGGCTGCTCCCTTCTTCAAGGGTTGCCACAATGAACTAACTCTCATGAAGACTTAATTGTTTTTACATCAGATGCCCTACCTGACACAACCACAGTCCACTGAACTACCACAGCCCTCTGTGTGGAGCAGAGAGCTACCATCTAGGGTGCTGGGGGAGCAGATGGTAGGGGTAAAGGACCTTGCTTAAGGGCCCAGAGTGGGGCCAATTAGGGTGGAGGCAGGTGTGGGTGCTTTACCTTTCCCATCCACATTTTGATGTTGTCGGTCCAGGAAGTCGAACTGGTGACCTTCCAATCACAGGCTCACCTTCTAGCCTCTGCCCCACCATTCCCCCATCCTATATTGTTCATTGTTGTTAATAAATCTACATCTAAAACTTAGTCACTGCTTTGGTGTCATGGGAAAGGTCTTACCTCAGCTTAGAGGAGGAGAGTGGCTAGCTAGAGGTCAAAAGGCCCAAACCACTTTAACCAACTCCCCAATAAACAAAGTAAATCCAAGAAATCTGACCTCAGAAGAGCTCTGATTATGAGCTTGAGCAACATCAGAATAGTCCACAGTGCTGCGGCTGTAATGATATAAACATTTCCTACAGACTTAATTCTGTAGCACAGAGTTATTTTGCAAGATATTGTTGTTTCATTGCTTCTTTCTCCATCTGGGAAATAGGGAAGTCATTACAGAGCACAGACATTTTTCAGCGTTCTATAACTGTAATGTTAAATTTGAAGGAAAGTACAAAGATAAGGTATGCATTCAGCAGCTTTTATGTATTATTTTCACAGACACTGCTTGAGTAAGAGGATGTCCTTGGAAGACCGGGCGCGAATTTAAAGAATGATTGACCTGCCCTAATCATTGTTGTGCCTTCCAGCAACAGGGTTCCCAGCTTGAAGTAGACCTGTCCAGTACCATTGCCCTTCTGACCAGCTTGCTTTCTGACAAACAAAATTAGAGATGAAACACTCCTTCAACTTTGACTACTTTAAACCGCTAATCAGACTGACCTGAAATGAAACAAAACAGAAAAAGTAGTAGTCTTTAGATTACAAAAGGTCACTGTGACAACATTAGAGATCAGTGTCCCTGAGGGTTAACACATGGTGTAGACTCTTTCAGTGAAGATACTTCAGTGGTCTGCAGTAATTGGGAAAATACTCTCTCAAGGAGGTATGTTCTGTATGTGTGCTTGTTACACTACATTCACCAAGATAGATGTCTAATACCCTAAATGTGGAAACACTGATCTCACTCTAACGTTAAAAGGTTGTTTGTTGTTTACAAAAGAAAAACTTAATTCAGCTGTTAGATGAGATTATTATCAGTAAATATGTCCTGCATACATATTTACTTTGGCATCACACTGACAATCCATAGCTCCCATCTGGGGATGTTTTTTGCCCAATATCTCAGAGACAAAGATAAACAGTGCTGTTGTTTACTGGAGAGCCAATGTCAACACGAGTGATGTCACTGATACCCATTGTAACAGACAAAACCCCAAAACAATGATAAAGGATTAGCTTTCTGACAATCAGGGACAGCTCAAGGGTAGAGGAGAGATATGGGCCCATACAGCGCTTAGGTTTGGTGAATCTCTGCAACAGCTGTCTCTCCACATGTCAGCAGCAGCAACAAATCTAATCCAAGGCCTCATGGCACCTCAGATATCCACGAACAGTGACAGGGAGGAGAGCAACAACATGCTCCTGCTCCCTCCTCATCTTCAAATGCTAGGTAGTGGATTATTTGTAGTGTTGCAGATCATCCCCAACCCTTTCACCCACCCAGTGAGCCCGGGAGGTGGATTAAAGGCTTGATAATCTGACTCGGTATGGTGACACATGTCAACCATTGGGCGTCTGCTGTAAGGAGTTGGGGGGTAAGTTAAAAATGGTTGGATAATCTAGGATATACAGCCTTGCGGCTGTTTCAGTTCATTTCAACACCAACCCCCTAGTCACACACAAAGACAGAAAAAAACACCCACATATGTCCATGTGCACTTGTAGGTGAATATTCCAGACATGCCTGGACTGGGCCTGTGGGCTTTCTTGACATTACCACCCCAACATTCCCTCTTCATCACAAAACCAGCTTGTCACATATGTCTATAGGCAAAACACACATTTTCATTTTGGTGTAGCCAGTGGCACTACATAACCTTTTTCTCCTCTCCTCCCCTTATGTTCATCTTCTCCTCGTCGCCATCATTGTGTCAATCATCACGGTGCTGTCACTCTGGATCTGTCTCTAAAGTAAGCCTTCTCAACGCTAAGATCCAGACACAACTGACTGCAGGAGACTTCTAATGTAGCTCATTCTTTTGTTGAAATTGTAACACACTTTCTTCACACATCTTGAACTTTTTCCCTTTCTCTGATGTTATTTTTCCCTCTACCCACCTTTTTTTTTTTACTGATCTAATTTGCAATATTTTCACATGATAGATGAAGCCTGTACATGCGGAACAGAGTACACATGGCCAGGGAATTGAGAAGTGCAAATAATTCCCTCATGTGGAAAGGCTGCAATTAACTGGGGATGTCAGCCTTTGTAAAATATAATTGAGTTCAGGACGAAATGAACGTCTCTAATCCGGCCGACAGAGCACTGTCAATCAGTGTTCCTTGCATCCCCAAAACCAACTGTCATGCTTGTTTATGTCTGTCAGTCTAGTGAGTTTTTGGACATTCATGTTCTGGCAGCTGCCTCCCTTTAAAGCGTGGATGACTTGGTGACGTTGTCCATGCCTGTGGGAGTGGAATGTTGCACTACAGGACTATGCTGGACATCTGTTACTTTTTTGTTTTGTTTTGTTTTCTGGCTGGGTGGTGATAAAATTGGGCGCTCAGGCATGAGGCAGGACACCTGTGTGATTGAAGAAACATTTTCTTTATTATTGCCCATAAATCGTGTTTTGTGGCGCACAGAACAGTAACGGTGAGGATATTACTATGGCTTACCCTCAGCTCTAAGGGTGAACAAAACTCCATTCGTATATCTTTTAGCTTTAATGGTCAAATTTACTCTTTTAATATTTATTTCTTCTGCAGATCCATTCATTCATCTGTTTTCTTGCTTTTCATAAGGTTGGGAGGTCTGGTGACTATCTCCTGCAGTCACTGGGTGAAACACTATTTTATCTAATCTGTGCCGTTTCAAGAAGTTCTGCTGGATATGTCAACCATTACCAATAAAAACTTACATTGACCTTGAGCGTATGTCAGCTTTTATAAAAAATCTATCTGTCTATTAGAGTCAAGTAAACGACAAGATAAGTAAAATGTGATAAAAAAAAATAGACTTAAACACAGAAAAATACATCTAATTTACTAGAGTGTCATATTCAAAAGTGAGATGACTCAAATTGACATTTAACTGTCTTAAAGTGGTCTCATCCATGGATGAATGAAGCCACTTGGAGAATATTTGTTGTATGTGATTCATTTCTGCCCATTTGTCTCACCGCTGTGACTGCGTAGGGTTCTGCTTCATAGCCTTTCTCTAATCAATTCATTTACTGCGAGGTAAAAAGCTATAGGAACCCCTTTGAACACCACAGGGCCGTTCAAATAGTCCTTTGTCTTGTGTGTGCCCTGCAGTTTAATTTTTGTGTGTCTGATGAAGCTTTTTAAGAACGATCTTTTCAATCCCTTCTGACTCCCAACAGCCTCCTGTGGAATGGATTAATTACAGGGGTGCCTGACAGATTGTTACCCACAGTTGTGGTGGCTTTGTAAACTCTCTTGACTAATCAGCACAAGACGGAGCCTGGTCACTCAACGCGACTCCCTCACCACACTGACTCTTCAGCGGTGACTGGATGGCCTCCGGTCAAAGATTAATTACGTTGAACCCTCGGTGTTGTGCGCTAACTGACAGTTGTGTCACTCTTGTTGAGAAAAGCTGTGTTCCTTCACATGCACCGGTAGATCCTTTGTGATTGAGAAAAATCCATGTAGTAATTTTAAAATCTTTATCTTGAAGAAATTTTCTTCAAGTGAAATTGATTTAGGATTGATTGCAGTTTGTGCTTTGTTCACCACAAGATTCTTTTTAGTTTCTTTCATTTATTATTTGCTGGGCTTCTTTTTCTTCTGTCTGAGACTGCCCAGTTGGAAATGTGCTTTTTTTGGTTGATGAAAAAAAAAACTAATGACAAACTACAACCCTTGTACAATTCATAACAAATGCATACAATCCCCTCCACACAGTTTTAATAGGACATCCTAATGTTAAAAACTACTAAAATGCTAACTACAAACATTAATAAACAGAATTCTTCTTGTTTGTTCTTGAACTCATTTCTGAATTACTGTGTAGTCTGCCACGGCACCTGCTTACCAAACCATGGTGGTTTTGAAGCTAGCTTCTTTTCAACTTTGAATGTTCTTTTAATGCATTCAATTGGCTTTTTCTCATATAGAAGGAAATGCCTGCAGCTTTGTTTATGAATTTAAATGTTCTCAAATGTATAGAATATAGTAGGAGCACAGAGTGGTGCCCTGATCCCCAAGAGCACCTTTTGTAAAAATACAAAATGTGAGCATGTGACAAAGGTGTATGTGTTCATGTCTGTGTGTGTTTGTTAGAGCAGGGGTTCTCAAACTTTTTGGTTCAGCGACCCCCTCATAACCCTCAGATTTATTAAATAATTTTCTTCAATTTGTCTCTTTAATGCAATGGAAATATCTGTGTAGCATAAATACTTAAGATGCGTTGTTTAATAGTGTTAATACAAGTTTTATACCTTTAAACATGGGGTATTTTTCATTCAAGATACACTTAATTAACAAAAATTTTAATTTCAACTTCCAAAAATTACAGTTTTGAGAAAATTAACAGTATCAAAAACCACTTTAAAACTTTACGTATCCACATAATGAACATAATAAACGCATTGCCACGTCTTCATTTTTTTTTTTTTACAGAAATCTCTTTACATAAAACTGAACAGAATCATAACAGCAGTAGTCATACCAAGTAACAGGACATAATTTGTAGACTGATCAATGCTGGAATGCAAATAGTGGATGGGGGGGGGGTCCTCCCCTAGAAAATTTTGAATAAAGTAGATGCTATTTCCTACATTTTGGTGTATTTTAACAGGTTGTAAAACATCTACGTGCTTGAATTTCTGAATCTAAGGTTACATTTGATAATTTGTGCTTAGATAAATCACTGTAAACATTTGAGATGGCAATGAGAAACTCAGGAATAAATTAATCTGTCGAGAATTTTTTTTATTTGCACCTGGCTAGTTGAAATACAACTATATGTTTTCCTCAGACACAAAGAATGGACATCCATCCATCCATCCATCCATTATCTTTTACCAACTTCGTCCTTTTTGGGTCACAGGGATCACTGGTGGTGTGGGGGTTCTGGGGTAGAGCTGTCATTTCCAACCCGGAGCCCGGCCCCGCCCGATCCAGATTCGGACTGGGCCGGGCCACAATAATGCGCTTAATGGGTGGGCCAGGTCGGTGTTGGGCTTTTTATTGCGTCAGGAAAGCGTGCAGCCGACGATCCAATATATGCAAACATGGCTTGCCACACTGCACCTGCCGCACATGGCCATTTGACCGCGCGCTGACCAGCCAATTGAAAGAGGTAAAACGTTCAGTTAAGCTTCAGATGGACTACTGCCAGCGATCTATCAACCCAAATACAGTGGATGTGCGCAGCCGAGACCAAAACAGGTGAGATCACAAAATATCCGACATGTCAGAGCAGGATGCAGGCTGAAGCAGGGGATGCATTTAATGCGCTTTGATGGCTCCTCAACTCTGATCTTCTGCTCCCTCAGCCGTGCACATCCGCCAACCGTTAATCACAGTCAGTGGTATAATCAGTCAAAGCTTAATTAAAAATATCAGGGTTTTTTCCGGGATCAGACCTGTAATTAATGTTAATTCATTGGATCAGGTGGGGTTTGGAGATGATGGCTACAGTCTGGGCCTGGGTCGGTTCAGCTTCTTTGGACCTGAGCGCAACTCTAGTCTGGGTGTCTTCCCCCAGAAAAATTGAATTAAATAGATGTGATTTCCTGCATTTTAATAATAATAATAATAATAATAATAATAATAATAATAATGTGTCATGTATTGTCATCATTGAATGTTCCCATACAATGGAAAAAGTGTCTCTCTGCATTTAACCCATTCACCACCAGGTGGAGCAGTGGGCAGCTGTTGGGGTTGCCCAGGGAGCAACTGGGGATAGGGTGTCCTGCTCATAGACACCATGAAATGTGTAATCACCGGGGATTGACCCCGGGACCTTTGGGTCCCAAGTCGACTGCCCTGCCCCTACACCATCTCGACCCCCATCATTTTAGATGGTAAATGGACTGTACTTATATAGCGCCTTTCTATCTGATCAAGATACTCAAAGCGATTTACAACACAATCAGTGATCTCATTTACTCATTCATACAGCACTCTACTAGATCTCTAGAAAGCTAAATGAACAAATTAAATAGACTAATCAGTGCTTTATCACATTCATACACTGATGGGACACTCATCAGAGTCAATGAGGGGTTCAGTGTCTTACCCAGGGACACTTCGGCATGTGACTGCTGGTGGATTCGAACCCCCAACTCTTGCATTGGAGGACGACTGCTCTAACCACTCAGCCACAGTTGCCCTAACTAATTTTAACTGGGTTGTTTAACATCTATGTGTTTGTTCAAAAAAAAAAAAAAAAATATATATATATATATATATATATATTTTTTTTTTAATTAATTAATTAATTTTTTTATTTTGCAGACACCCCAATCACCAGCTCGCTGCCCCCTGGGGCTCCGGGAACCCCAGTTTGAGAACCACTGTGTTAGAAAGGGGAGAAAGAAAATGCACATGAGATGGTTATTGGGGTGTTGGACACATGTGACCCACTTGTTTATAACAGAAGCGCATGCTGAAAGCACTCGGTCCACTGTCAGCACGTCACATAAAAACCACAGGATTTCAAGCTGAGTTTTTTTTTCTTCATTTGTTTGCCTTCCTCCAAATGAGGACATTTTTTTAACCATCTGATCACACAAAAGAGTCTGTCATTATCACAGCTGTAATCGACCGTTACAGATTCCCCCCCTACTAGAGTGCTCGTTAACTGCAGGACAAAAAGCCTCCCAAACAGGCAGAGCATCCTGGTGCAAACAACAGGGTGGTTTGTTGTGCCAGCTTAAACCAGCAGCTTGTAAATTGAATCCTGTGGCATACAGTCAAGTGTACAGTGTTCAGTGGAGCTTTGCCACTATCTCCCAGCCAGAAAAGCCCCAAGCTGACCCTGAGGCTCAACAACACCTGGCTCCTCTCTTGTTAATCACGGGCAAGGATCCAATCTAAACAGAAACGTCTGTGCAGCCATTGCGTTTTATGTGAGACATAAAATATGCTCATGTGCCTTTCAGCGCATCAGAAACAACGTTTTCTCCCCGTGTCTTACAGTTTTATTGTGTATGTCAGCAGCACCATAATGACCCTTTTAGTGTTTGCCTAATTCACTATAGCGCACTGGCATCCGTTTGCAAGTTTTTGTTCCCTTTGTCAAAGCTTATCGTTGATGTTAATGAGCCTAGATGCCACGTGTGATTGGAACTGTCAGGATGTAGGTAAAAATAATGGTCAGCTGAAGACGGAGCGCATGTTTTCAAGTGCAAGCTGGAGGACAAGCTGGTGCTGTTGTGTGTGTGTGAAGGCCACTTTACCTATGCTTCAGGTGGCTCATTCTGTAGGCGCACTTCTGACAAATATCCACTCACATCAGTGAAATTATGTGCGACAGCGATCACTTCACATCCCCAGACCTCAACAGATGGAGCGTGCTATACAGTAAAATAAACACTACAGAATGAGTCAAACCAGCTTGGAGGGGGAAGGGGCAGGAGAAAAAAATGACAGACAAAACAACATTTGGCAGAGCTTTGTTCAGGTAGAGAAATAATCTGCTGAATGGAGTACAATGTGGGTTACACCACACTCCTAAAATTGTCCTCTGCTGTTTAAATGTTTTTTTGATTTTTTTATTTAGATGTGTCATTGCCAAATGGAATTTTTATGAGCCGGACCACACATGGGCTGTGCTGGTCCCTAACTCTGCTGGCGAATGTAATCCTCACCCCTCCTAGAACCTTCTGTCCTGCCTCATTATCAGATGGTCAGCATGTGTGGCAGCATTACTCCACAAAGCAGGGTTATCAACTACCCTTGTTTCCACAATGAACGCAGAACTTCAGAAAGACTTTTCTTTCTTTCAGTTAACAGTCTCGTTTCACTTTCTATTATCTTCCTCAAACTGTACAAGTATGTTTGATATGGCATATTTTGTGAACTGAGGATGCTGGACAGAATGGACTCGAAAAGAGATTACAGTGAGGGAAGTAGAACAACAACAATGTCCGGATTACAGGCAGGATTTGTGTGAGGAACACATGATATCCTCGCTCATCCCTTTATCAGATTGGCTGTGATGGAGAGGCAATAGTGGCTGCACGATACCACAGAAGAAGTTTGCATTCATTAGAACAAAGCCAGATTGGGACAATGAAGGATGATATCTGCATATTTTGTTGAATATTACCTTACAGATGACAATTGCCTTTAAATTACAATTTAGGTAGTGGTGGAATCAGTTTGTTCTCAAATCAAAATAAAGAAAAATAAATCTGATTTGATTGGACAGCTATCTAATCTCACATCGCAGGAATTTAGGGTTGAATCCAATTTGGTTCACTCTAACCCTATTTCAATTGTGACCTTGCTCTTAATTAAAAGACCAAATCTCATTTTACATTTCCCTCTACTTCTTATCCTTACTTAATAATTTGGACATTTATTCTGAGGGTGCAGGTACTTTCCACTCCTCTTTGTAATCTAGGTAAATGGCAAAAGGGCAGGGATATCTGACTTTTCAAGGAAAATGTTTTCAGGCACTCAATTCGAATAATGTGCTACACTGATACATAAACTCAAACATGCAAAAACAAAAAAAACATTTAATAAGTTTACAGTAAAAAGTCATTATTTTACAGTAAATGGGTAGAAAAATTCAAGTAAGGTAAGGCAAACATGACTGGTAATCTGCTACCAATGTTTTACTGTAAATGTTGCAGTCAATTTGTGAAAAAAATATGTTTTTTAAAAATATATACAACTATCAATTTAATGTCTAGTTTGATGTAGTCCATATATTGCATTTTACATCATTATCAATTACCCCTAACAAGTATGAGAAAACAAAATGTCTACAAAAGTCTGTTGTGAGCTAGATCGTTACAACATATGTGCACATTGACATTGCGTCTGTTTACATAAAAACATTGGGTTTTTAAAAATGTGTTTTATCATGAAGTGAAATATTTTATGTGTAACCAGTTGTGACTTTTTGAATTAGGAGCTAATGTCTCCAGGTAGGATAGGAAGCAGGATTCAAAGTCACAAGGAGGGATGGTTAAAACATTCCCCTACTGAATGAAATACTCCTTCAAGATCATGCCACAATATTACAGTACTTGTTATTTATAGGTTGCTTATAGACATACAAAATAGACGGTCATGATGCTAAATGTGGAATGGCCTCACACTCATAAAACGGTAAAATTACCGTATTTTTTGGCCTATAAGTCATATTTTTTTGCATAATTTGCATGACCTGCGACTTATAGGCCGAAGCAATATATTTATGGATTTTTTTCCCCATATTTATAAACCAATTTTTGACCAAGATATGACCTTTTTCATTCATTCTGACTGGGAAAAAAAAAAAAAGAACAGTACCATTTTCAGCCACTAGATGACAGAAGAGTAGTAGTAGTAGTAGTAAGACATGCCGTTGTATCATGTAATAGGTAAATGTGGTTATAATGACAAATTCAAAAAAGTTCAAGACAAAAACAA
>NC_056512.1:33936182-34006809 GCF_014905685.2 Nematolebias whitei
TTGTGTTTCAAGCCTGCCTCAGATAACCCTGAAGTCTGGCCTTTTCACTAATGGTTTCAAAAACACAAAGTTTGTTTTCTCAGTCATCCAGGTATATAACAACAAAAAAGGTTGAATCATGCCATCTGGACTTCGTTTTTTTTGTTAAAAAGAAACGTTTCGCCCCTCATCCAAGAGGCTTCGTCAGTCTGAGGCCTAGCCATCTGGTATTACCCAGAAGCCACCCTGACTCTTGTGTTTCAAGCCTGCCTCAGATACCCCTGAAGTCTGGCCTTTTCACTAATGGTTTCAAAAACACAAAGTTTGTTTTCTCAGTCATCCAGGTATATAACAACAAAAAAGGTTGAATCATGTCATCTGGACTTCGTTTTTTTTGTTAAAAAAACAGACTCCCTCTACAGGAAGGGTCAGAGCAGGCTCTACTTCCTGTAGAGGCTTGGGTCCTTCAGTATCTGCAGAAAACTACTGCAGATCCTCTACCAGTCTGTGGTAATGTCGTCTTCTGTGCTGTTGTATTTTGGGGAGGCAGCATTAAGAGGAGAGATGCAGGTGACTTGACAGGCTGTGAGGAAAGCTGGTTCTGTGCTGGGAACAGAGCTGGAGTCCCTTACATCAGTGGCAGAGAAAAGGGCCATCAGTAAGCTACTATCCATCATGGACAATGCTGATCATCCTCTGCATGGCACCATCATGAAGCAGAGGAGCTCCTTCAGTGGTAGACTGCTGTCCCAGCCCTGCTCCATGGACAGATTCAGGAAGTCCTTTATCCCTCAAGCCATCAGACTATTCAGCTCCTTTCCTCGTACAATTAAAAATAGAGCCTTGTAAAACTGCGGTACTCGAGCAGGTTACCCTGGTTCAAATCCCGGTCCAGGGGCCTTTCTGGGTGGAGTTTGCATGTTCTCTCCGTGCATGCGTGGGTTTTCTCCGGATACTCCGATTTCCTCCCACAGACCAAAAACATGCATGCTAGGCTGATTGGTAACTCTAAATTGTCCCCAGGTGTGAGTAAGAAAGTGAATGGTTGTTCGTCTCTATGTGGCTATGTGCTGGACTTGCGACCTGTCCAGGGTGTACCTCGCCCCTCAAACAGTGATTGCTGGACATGGCCACTGGTGACCCCTGAGATCCAAAAAGGAAGAAGCAGGTAAAAGCTAATGAATGGATGAATGGATGGATATATATTTATGCTTAGATGTATGTATATATATATATATATATATATATATATATATATATATATATATATCTTTATATATATAGGTTAGTCATGAATGTAGTACTCCCTACCACCTTGTGCGTGTGCATATTGTCTTTTTCCAAATTTGTGCCTTGAATTTCACCCTGAGATTAATTGTCTGTCTGTCTGTCTGTCTGTCTGTCTGTCTACCTACCTACCTACCTACCTACCTACCTACCTACATCCATCCATCCATCCATCCATCCATCCATCGTTCTTTTGAAAAAGAAATACAATCTAAGACCTTCAAGCAGGTAGAAATGGCTGAAATAGATCAAACTATAGGGATTTTTTTGTGTAAAAATTATATTATTATTGTGAATCACTCCTTTATTATGACATACTTTAGTAAAGCCATTCTGCCAAGGCACACTCCTGATTAGGAGGAATTTTAAGAGGGTTTAAGGAGATTCACGAGATGGGATGGATTCCTTTGCTTGGGAAAAGGGTGGAACATTTTTGAAAAAGTAGACCGCTAGGATATAGAATAAGGGATTTATTTTGTCTAATTACTCTTTCCTCTTTGGTGTTTGGTGTAATGCTCAGTGAAGGATAATTTACCCGAAAATAGAATGCAGCAATTTAGCACTTTTGGTTCGTTTTACCAAAATAAAAAAAAAAAAAGCAACACTTTATATTTTTTACCACTTGTTTAATGCCAAGTTTTGCATAGACAATATAGGACTATGAATAATGCTTTCAAAGCTAAAAGTGGAGCCTGACATTAGATCAAGTTTTAATTTGAAGAATTTAGACCTAGGTGGTCAGACCACAGCCTCTGCAACCTTTGGGGATGGTGCTAACATGCATCAGTGGTCGGAGCGGTTCTGTGGTTGCTACAAATTAAAGGATGAGACTAAAACTCGGGTTTGATGTACTGAACTCCCAACTTACACCCACTTTGAGGACCTTTGCCACACAGCCCACATCCACTTTTAAAAGCATCAAAGAGGTAACTTTTCTTACTTGTTGACTTGTAATGATGTCATCAAAACTGTTTATGAGCAGAAATTATGCAAGCAGATGCATATGTCCACACATATAGACCTGGTTTGTAAATACACAATACCCCACACAGGTGGTGAGCCACGAGGACCTTCTGATTAGCTGTTTTGCAAATGTGAGTCAGGTAAACTGAGGCACTTCCTGCTGCTGTGTGATGCTAGTAAAGGTCAGCAGCTGGTGCCTTTGCTCCTGTCTACACCACCAGGACCCCTTGAGCAGGACTCAGTCACCCTGACAGTGGAATAGGAAAAATCAAAGCTTGTGTTTATTTGCTAGTTTCACATGAAAGTCATGGACATACACATGGGAAAACTTGCACAAATGTAAGCAAATGTATGCAAAGAAAGGGTCTTTGTTCCTTTTTTCTTCTCATAATGACATATTTTTAAACTTAGAAGTATAATAAAAGCAACAAAAGTGGAGAAAAAGAAAAGAAAATAGAGCTTCTTATTTGCGTACCATTCACTTTCGTGTTCAGCTAAAGCTGTCTCATTTAGGTCAGTGCACTTGGCGTCTCTGGCATCAACTGCTTATGTCATATTAATTTCATGTGGACTAGTTGATGGGCAATCTTTGATGTACTCCGCACAGATTTCGTATGTGTTGCTTATTTGATCCAGCTGACTGACTTGTCTGTGTCTGACAGGGCTGATACCAAGAAGATAAGGGTGTCAGATCAGTCGGGCGCCATGCTTTATTTCCTCCACAATGAATTCACCAAAGTTTTCCCATCACATCTGTGCACCATGGTGACAGCATGATGGGAGCGGTCCAGCCTGACACACAGCAACAATAGGCAGCTCATGCTGACAATAAAGCCACCATTGCTCCTGTTGAAGAAAGACCATCCCTTCTCATTTCATTGAGAAAGAAGAGAGAAATAAACAGAGGAGTGGTGGGGAAAAAGGAAGGCAAACTGAATCCAGTTGAGGAAAAATACTTTTTATTTTTTTCCATTCAGGCTGGCAGTGCAGGTAGAAGGACAGGCCAATAAACACGTAAATATGCACACATGGTTATGCACATTTTCAAACTATCTGATAAAAAATTTGATGTTGTTTTTGAAATTGTCATTTTACTCCCAAAAATTTGATATTTGTACTTGGTAAAATACAGAAAGGATACTTTGATTTTTGTTGAACACTGACCCTGGCCTCAAAGAAACAGGAGCATGTTTGATAATGTTGATATTCTGTTCAAACCATACTAAAAAATATTTCATATTAAGGTTTATAAGTGAAAATACTGATTACAATTTTCTTTAAAATAAAAAATAGTAGGATTTTAATATTAGCAATTGGCTTAAACACAAGGGCATGAAATAGTTTTGATGTTAAAACCTTGGCATGCCTTTCCTGTCAGACTTTTATGTGATTTTTTTAAACATTTCAAACAAAAATCTTCATTTAAATTTAATTTCCCCACATGCCTTTGAATGCAGCACAAGATCAAAGTGTGATCAACCCATCCCCATTCCTAATAGCTGGAGAGAAACTCTTTATAGCAAAATCATTTATAATGTTTTTCTTCAAACATTTTTTTTTTCATTTATTATGGAAAAAAAAAAAGTTTGTTTTGATTTCTTAAGAAGTCAGAATTGATTAGACTCTATGAAGAGCCTTTGCTCTGATGACCCATCACTCCAGAGTCTGCTAAATCTTTCTGAAGGTCAACTATTTTGTTTTTAGCATTTTTGTCTAACAGTAGTATTTTTCTAAAACTCAGCTTGACCCCAGTTGCTCTTGTTAACTTTGATTTTTCAAGTGCATCACAAACCGAGATAATGACCGCCTGAAAATGTTTTCAGAATATATTTTGGAGCTAAATTTTCAGGCATTTCCTGAAAGGAAAGTGTGGCTTCTTATTGTTTGAGTTGGGTTTGACGGGCGCTTTGAAAGCATTGAATTACTTTCCCTTTTCGAAGATGACTGTGGAAAAAAGTCACGGTCCCTACAAGGTAATTAGGATCTGAGACTTGTAGAAGCTACTTTAGCAGAAAAATGTCTTCTGAATTCCCAAAGTTTTTCATTACATTTCTTTACTTTTCTCTATAAAAATGTGGGAAACAAAGAACTATGCCCTCATCTTATTTAAGATGTTGTAATAATACTCATTATTGATAATAATCTTGAAGTTAGAAACCAGTGGCGAATACGCTTTTTCATGCCGCATTAGGACAAACAGACCCAGCAGAACCTGCTAGTCAGTTTAAAAATATGACTTTCTGTGGCAAGCATTGAATGAGATCTGAGTGGATTAGAGAAATGTGGAAGCATGTTGGTGAGCAGAGATCACCTAGATTGAAAAGGGATTTCTAACACGTCTAAATGAGATATGGGTACGCATTCAGAGATAAGAAGGCGTATATGAAAATGGGTCAATTGTTCTGCAGGTTTAGATTGTGATTAAGAAGATTACACTCCTCCAGTGAACAACAATAGCAAAGTCAGACTGTATCCAAGTTGTACTTAACCTCTCCATCAGCCCAGCGGATCCCCGCTCCGTCCTCTCACCAGCGGTGAGACTATCATGTTTGGACTGAAGCGATGGTTCTGAAGTTCCCCTTTGTGCTTGTCTCGCAGCTGACTTAATGCTGGAGCAGAACATAACAAAGCACAGAATAATTTGACTCGTACTCAGACCGGAGACTGTTTTAATGAAACATTGCAGGAGCATGTCTGGTGCCACCACACCATCCTCTATTTTTCAGAGGAGAGTGATTAGAGTAGGGGCACTTAGGCCTGACTTAGTGGACTGCTATTGATTGATCAAACCTGGCCATTCAGACCTGAAGAGGAGGGAGGGTTTCTGCTGTCTTCTATCCCCTCCTAATGAAAGGGAGGCAAAGCTTGCGGCTGCCGCCTTTGATCCAGAAAGGATTAAAACAGTCTTGCTTATGGAAGTAAAGATCAGAGCTGTCTGTCTCGCTGTCTAGGATGCATTGCTGTGAAAGATGTACAGCTCTCCGTGGCTAGTTTAGTTCATGGTGCGACTACTGTATCACATTTATTGTCAACTAAGACTCAACCGGCTGCTTCCAGGCTTTGGTCACCATCATCACTTATGATTATCACCTTTGTTGTCTCTCTTCAGCAGACTGTGAAAGATGTGATCTGGCCCCACATCATTTGTTTCTCCGCTTCTTCCCCACATACCGTTCTCTTCCCAATATCTGTGTTTTTCTGCTGTTAGGTATTTTTTGTGTTTCTGTAAGCAGATGTCCTCGTAACAAATCACAAATCATTTCTCAAAGGCAACAGATAGGAGCACAGTTTGTTTACAACAAAAGAAAAAAGGTATGTTGAAAGCAGTAAAATCGTTTTGATACGTACAACGGCACCTCGGACAAAGACTTTAAGGAAATCCTGGAATACACTAACAAATCTGAAGCCTCCCTATTAATAATTAAATCTAATTTAAAGAAAATATTTTCAGTAGAGCCGGTGAGGTGGAAGGCTTTGATACAGACTAGATGCATTCATAAAAGTTTCAGACGTCGAGAAAGTAATTGACGTTTCTTGCAAGTTGGCAGTCAGAACCACGTCTGCTAAGTGGACTCCCAAGTTTGTGCGTTCAATCTCATTCTTTCTGCGTCTCTCTCACACGCTTACACGCACACTTCTGTGTGGTGCACTTTCAGTTTGATCTGCTTTATGGATTTCTTACGGGGCTCAGTTGAAAAATTCGGCTAATTGAGCCATGCTGTGAAATATCTATCACACAAGGATAGTCGTTTTTCAGAGTGTGAACCGTGCAGTATTCATATCTGCATGATGCATAGAGTGCAAAAAACATCAACCAGGGTAACATTTGATTTATACACAGATGTGCCTAATTCATCTGCGCTGTAACACGCTCGCATTCAAGCGGGCACTCTGGGGGGATGGAGCAGTTGACCAGATACTTATGTTTTCCAGCCTAAGGGCACTGGAAGACCCTGTGATACAAACAGTGGCATGCGGCTCCACTTTGTTTATATGCCCCTCTGAAGCCACTGTCTGTGCAACCTTCCAGCTGCTGTCAAAACAATCCATTCATGCTAATGCTGTCCACCAGAGGGTTTTGTGCAGCTTTTAACATACACAGCCTGTGTTTACGCTGATACAGAGGAAGGGTAGAGATGCTGAAAGCTGCTGGGAAAAGTTGTTGCGCCACTTTAATTGTTTTCTCCAAAAGCAATTTGCATTAGAGAATGAAAACAAGGTGCTATCATAGAGAAAGTGCAATTTTTAAATAGTTTTCTTTACAAATATCAGTCCATAAGAATTAGCAACTGTATGAGTACCAGAAGAAATCCCAACATTATTGCCGATTTATCGGAAGTTGTTGAACTCGTCAACTTGCCACCAGGCATCAAAGCATAAATAAGTCAGGAATCTCACTGGGTGTTCTCGACTTCTATAGCTGCCTGCCACCCTGACATGCTTTTATACACTCCATTTTATTCACTTTTTATGCGCTGGGTTGATGTATTTTATCGAGCTAGTTACTACGGAGCATAAACTTGGGATTACAACCCGGTGCATGAGGAAAAAATCTGCCCCCAGAGAGAAATGGAAGCAATCTGTTTTTAATATAGCCTAATTCTTATTCGTTGCCCTGCCTCACTTTCTGTCACTCAGCCGGATTTCCTCGTTGCCTGGGAATGTATGCAGAAACCGAGGAACATCTTTTTTTTTTTTTTTAACATCCAATCATCCAGAGAATTTGCCAAGCAGTTTCAGTCCTCCATTTACCCTCTTCCTTTACCTTTATACCTGTGAAGACTTCCACAGGCAGACGCTGTTATCTCCCGGGCTTTTGAGTTCCTGTCACATCCACTGACTGCCTCTTTCTTCAAAAGATGTCTCCCGCTACCTCACTGTATGCACTCCCCATGATTCCTGATACCTGCGGGGGGGTGCACACAGCAATGTCAAACGTGGACTTTGGAAAAATAAGGAACCATCGTAGTGGTCGGGATGATGGATGGAAAAAGAACATTTTGAGTGAAAGATTGTAGAATGCCACCGCAGGTTGTTTTTCCTCCCCATCTCTTTTCCCCCAAACCTGACATTATTGATTTTTCTAACGTGAAACACAGCCGCATGCGAACCCTCCATCGTCCTATAGATTGGAATTGATTGCCTTGAAGGTTTCTTGTCCTGTAAATATTTGCAAGGCTTTATTGATTCCATTAGTGACCGGCTGCTGTTTGTGACCATAGTATGGATGGATGACAGTTGTTGGTACATCCAAACTAATGCTGGGAGACCAGTGAAGCATTTGCAAAGCACTTTTTTTTCCCCACACACATGTAATGTGGCATATGTATTATCCTCAGGAATGGTCACCAACAAAATATATGAGCTGCTTTCTGAAAGCACTGAACTCAGGTGATACATTAGCTCACCCATTCAATAAGTCCATTTATCTCAAAGAAAACACTGATACTCCATTAACCAGCAGATCTTTATTTGTACAAAACAAAATTTAGACCGAAAAAATGTTTTTTCATTCTTTTGTGTTGGCTTTCATTGTAGAATGTAATCCACTTTAGCTCTTTCTGATGTTTGCACATTAGGAAATGGTGTGAGGCGTTAGTTACTTTAAGCGAATTGTTGTCCCACACAAATAAGTCAATTTAAAAAACACAAACATAGAGGACAGTCGTACAGAGGACATGCATATACTCAAGAAAACAGCTTGATGAATGAACTTTGAAAAATATCACCACAAACATGTCCTGTCAGTTTCATGCCTTATTTAAATAGATGAGGTCATCCATCCATCCATCTATCTATCTATCCATCTATCTATCTATCTATCTATCTATCTATCTCCTACCTACCTACCTACTTGTCTGTCCGTCTGTCCATCTCTCCGTTCATGGTTATTTATTTGTTTGTGTGTTTGTTTATTTTACTAGTAACATTTGATGCATTTTAACTAAGCTGGTTTAATTCATTTAGTCACAAAGGATTTTATTTGAACAAATATTGCCATATTAGTTTAAATCTGATTAAAACCACACATTTCAATTAAACAGTTGTAAATTTTCTATGAATAATTGTTTGGTGCTGTGTAAGTTTTGGTTAAACACATTGCTACTGAAACACTATAATTGCACTATTAAATATTTTTATAACTTGTTCAAAAGTTGGTTAAAGGTTTGTTCCCCTATTCCCACTGGCTCAACTCAATGTTTCTTTTAAAATAAATAGATGCTTAATTCTAAAACAAACAACTGCATGGAAAACAGAATTTTTGAAATTTCAGATCAGTTCTTTCAATACTTTTTAAATTGTCCAGTTGAAATACAACTGAATATCATTATCTAGCAAATCTAAACTCAATTATGTTTTGCAAAACTTTATGTTTAAGTTTATTCACAACTTTGTATGTGTTAAGCATTTCATCTGATTCAAGAAAGTGTTGGTACGGGGAACGTATTGCTTAAAAGCACAGGGAAGAGCAAAGTGGTCCATGTGCTGCTGCTCTGTTCACCTGTAGCCCCTCTCCCCCCCCCCCCCCGGCACTTTCTACTGTTGTCTCAGGAACACAAAGACTATTTTCAGTCAACCAATCCAGAGCAGCGAGAGAAACTCCAGCCCTGCGTGCCCCTAAAAGCCTTCATGACTTTTTAATTGGTGGCTCAGGGCTCTACGTCCGGTGGTTGGAGAGTGGACCCCACTGCCAGTGCAGCTCTCCACGGAAGGATCAAATCCTCCACCCCCCACCACCTGAATCGTGGACCTGTCAAAGCAGTCAGGCATGGAGGCAGCGGATGGGTGGCATCTGAAGGTGAGGGAGGGAGGGTGAGCGACAGAGCTGGCAGTGGGAAAGAGCAGTTTGCGGTTTTAGAGATGGAATACGGGAAGGCAGGAGGGAATGTTTGTAAAGGAAGAAAGAATTAATGGGAAACTGCTGAGAGAAGGAATAGCCCTGCACCAAAATAGCAATTTCTGAAGTGAGAAAGAGTTTGTTCAGTGGAGTCATAAAAAAAAAAAAGTGATGTGTGTGTGAAAGAGAGAGACAGTGTGTGTATGCTATGTTCGGTAGAGGCAACAGAACATTTGGAAGTGATGGATTGTTACAGCATACCAAACAGAGTGGGAAAGGTGGGTGGTGGATTTTATTGGAGCGCTGGAAAGGTTTTGTGATGAATAATAGTCACGAGTGAATTGGTCATTGTCAGAACCCTCCAGAGCCCATTGAATCAGGAAAGCCGAGGTTTCACGATGCGCTTCAGCCACGAAGATCATCCTGTTGGGTCGTAATGGATGGAAAGTGAGTTGATTGAGGCAGGGGGTGCAATAGAGGAGGCCAGCTCTTTAATTCTGGAGCGACGTTTGTCTGCGGGGAAGAGGGCCACACGAGAGACCTGTGCACCTCCCACACACCGTGAAGAGATCAGAGACCAGAGCAGATGTGTCTGATAATCATACACACGCTGACGCACACACACATTGAGCAAGGTAAGCAGGCTACAAAGGTTGCAAACCTGCTAATGATGACCTGTTGACCCGTTTCTAATGAGCCCCCTCATTTGTGTCAGGGACATGTTGGGCTTTGATCTCTGTGTCATTAAAAGACTGAGGCTTACACATGTCTCTTTAATCTGATGAAGAATTTAAATACACACAAATCATCCCACTTGAAATATGCATGCGCGTTTGCAAAATCTGCATCTAATAAACATTTTATTTAAACTTGCATTTTATCGTAGTTTGCGTGCTCAAGCTGCAGTCCAGCCGTTTCAAAGCGGAGTTCTGTTGAAAGGTTTTGAACAATTAATGTACTTCTTGTTAGAGACAGCCCTTTGAAACACATCAACTTGGAAAAATTGTTATTTACTTTGAGAAATCAAAGGCTAGTGCAAGCAAAGCCAAGACCAAAGTGGATTTCTGCTATTTAATATTTAACATTTTTAGAGCATTTTTTTTGAGCTTAAGAGTTGTTGAATCAAATTTAAACCCCATTTTTTTCCAGCTGAGGTCTTTCAAAAAGCAGGTAAGGTGTTGTATGTTTGTAACCTTTCCACAGAACCCCACTTTAAATATCTGAACTTTCTCTTTAGAGATCTTTCTTATGTACTGTTTATAAAAAATGACTAAATGTGAGTTTCTCACACACAAACACCCACGTAAAGCCGTTGAATTCATGTCAGAGATTAACCATGACATTAACTTATTATGGTTAAAAAGCTCTAATAAATAATACTGGTGATTTATTAATATCCACTGTTATAATCCACTGCTTTATATGTGTATTAAAGCACATTACTTACCATGGCACAGTATGTTAAAGTGCTTCTAATGAAATTCTCAAGTGCCTAAAGGCATTTCAAAGCTGCAGCCAATCTGAGCTGTATCTTCTCAGTGTCTCACTAATGGGACAGATGTAAATATGTTCATTTGAGCATTTCCTTTCCAATTTAGCACCACTTATAGTGCAGATGAAGATTATCCGGGGATTATAAGGTCTGGAAAAAAAAATGCTATTTGATGTGTATTTATGCACGGCTTATAGATGTAGTAATATGGAATTAGTTCCTATCATGGATTGAAAATACAAATGTGAAAAAACGAGTTTCACTCCTGCCTCCTCCATCTGGCTCCCTGTCAGGTTTTAATTTAGTGATATTCATTTCCAAAAGTTGAAATTGAACAGACGTTTATGATGCAAATCACAGGCTATAACTCGGCGTGGTGTGGAGGGCCGCATTAAGCCTTCAAATCACTCATGCCTTTGCTTGGGTGCCAGCAGCGTTCTGCTGAATCTGCTTGATCATCCATACACATTTAAATGTGCGAATGCAGCCAGTTACAGTCGATTCCTCTGCTTTGTAGGTCCTCAGAGGCAGAGAAAGTTCAGAGAATTACCTACATGAAGTTTTTTTTGGCCTGTGTGTTAAGAGCAGTGATGGGAACATTTCAATAACGCAGCAGGAGAAAGAAGGGAAAAAAGGAGCTCTGTGAATACATTAACCTGATAGAAGATGGTGCTGCAATTTAAATTTATATAATTTCTAACAATAACCTCCAGGAAATAGAGTACATGACATTGTGTGAGGGCTAAAATTGCTGTGGTTGTAATTTCTTCTTGTACACAAAGACCTCTGCATATGTATAAGTCAGTAGGAAAGAGGATCAGTGGTGGGATGTAACTAAGTACAAGTACTTCATTACTGTACTTAAGTCGGTACTTTACTTAAGTAGAGTTAAACATGGGTACTTTTTACTTTTACTCCACTACCCAACAATTTTCAGTCAGGTCATCTGGACAGGTTCATTTTTTGTGCTGAAACGTTTCACCTTCCATCCAGAAGGCTTCATCAGTCAAGGAAACACACAACACAAAATTGATTCTTCCCCCAACAGCTTACTCCTATGTGGAACGAACCAGTTATGTTGGTGCTAAGATGGTTTCTTTGGCACGCCCCCTCCTCCGGTGCCAGCCCACTTCCTCGTCGACAGTCATGTCAACTGGTTCAAAACCAACTAAGTCCATGCTCAAAAATCCAGGTATACAATCCAACAATTTTCAGTCAGGTCATCAGGACAGGTATTTTTTTTGTTTGTTTGTTTTAATAAAGAAACTGTCCAGATGACCTGACTGAAAATTATTGGATTGTATACCTGGATTATTGAGCATGGACTTTGTTGGTTAAGTAAAAATGTTAATGTGATACTTCTACTTTTACTAGATTATTATTTGTGTCTGTTTATTTGTACTTTTACTTAAGTACAGTGTTTGAGTACTTTCTCCACCACTGAAGAGGACTAACCTCAGCTTTTACTTCAGAAATGTCTAAAGTTCTCAGTATCCGTGTTTACTTCACATCCATGCGTGTGAAATGAGTGTGCTGAGAGGTAAAGGTTTCGGCTTGGAATGAGACAAGGTGGATTTTAGTGTTTTATCTTTGCTCTTATCAGCAAGGAAAGAAAACAAACCAGCCTCTACAGAAGCTCTCGGAGCGATGTTTTGAGTGCAAGCTTAAAAATATAATTAGAAAAACATCATCAGCCTCATATATTAGATAGCATTGTTGGCAACAAGCTCCAAGCAGTGTTTATGTTTTGAGTGTTATGAGAACTATTGATTAAGGGCCGTGTTTTTTGTGTAAAGCGGCTTGCAATTTGCCGATCACGATGACACAAGCCTATGGTAACGGGCTTGTTAAAAAAATTGCAACACATAGCAGGCATTTTTAAAGGAGGGGTTGTAAAAAAAACACTTAGATTTTAGGTTTGTGTGCATAACACATATATCATCAAATTTAAAAAAAAATGTGATAATCCATTTTGTAATCTTAAGCTGAGCACTTACCTAATCAGAGGAGAGAAAACAGAAACACATCTTTCATCTTCTTGTGTGGTCTGTCAGAATTAGCATCTAATCGTTATTCAGGAGTTTCGCTCTTGAGCGTGCATAATTTCATAGTATTCACATAGGACCTTTATTTTGCTCACCCAATTTTAACAAGTCATGTTTCTCACACTAAACCATCTTAAAAGATCATGTGAAGAGAGCAAGACAATTAGTACGTCTGAATGGGGATTTTTCTTGCTTTCTTCGAGTTGCGCTCTTCTCGCTCGGCTCTCGTTACTCTATCTGATAATTGAGGTGAGCAATGTGGTGTGAAATCATGTAAGAACCAGTCAAACGCTACCATTAGCATAATGTCAGGGCGTTTAGATCTTTGTCTGCCTGCTGGCATAGTGCTAGCTGTGTTCCTCCTCTACCCCCTCTCTGGTGCATGTGCACTTTTAGACATGGAAGTGGCAAATGAAACTGTGTGGATGTCAAAGAGGTGACATGTGTGGCCTGGAAGGAGGCTGGCAGCTTTGGGGCGCCATACGAAGCTGCCACATTGCCACAAAGCAAGATTTTCTGCACTGGCTGGGATGATGGAGGAAAATAATGGATGTAGAGCCCCCTCCTTAATGTGGTGGAGAGGGTCAGGAATATGACGAGCCCTGTTCTGTCAGCTCTCACACTCCAGAGGTCTCAATTAGGAGTGGGGACTCCGAGCTCCCACGGGCCATCCTGTTCACAAAGGTGATGATCCTGCTACTCTCCAGACTTCAGTGGAAATTTGAGAAGATGAAAAAAACGTCCACTCCTCGTTCCGTATAGTCACCTTCCTCCCATCACGTCACTTTTAACTCTTTCTCGCCAAGAGACCCGGCGTTCCTCACGTGTAATTGGATCCAGGTGACCTGTTGTCAGTTATAGAACCTCTCTGAGATCTCAATACCTGAGCGGATTGATGAATTCACACCAAAGAGGGTGTTTGTCTGCTTCAAAGCCGGTAAATAAAACATTGGCAATGCTGATTGCTGTTCACGCCTGGGCCCAACGGAAGAAAGGGGGACCGACAGGCGGCCGGTGTGGATGTAATGAAAGGAGGTAATAATTCTTTTTTTCTGTCAACCGCTCTGTGCCATTAGCATATTCTACTCACTGCTTGGCAGCCATGCACTCTGCCACACTGATAAAAATCACAATCCCCAGCTTTTCCAAGCATACATTATATCAACAGGGACCAAGATACCTCAAACTTAGCAAAACGCTATTAGCAAGCCAGTGGTGTGCCTCTTGTTCAAAAGTTCAAAGAAATCAGTTGGGAAGAGGGAGTATGGCATTTAGAGTTCATGCATTTTTTTCTGACAATACTTTGTTTTGAACACACACAGATACAAAACACAAAGCTGAGAATGTGCACATGCATATTTTTTATTCCTGTCTTTGACACTAAGTGGTACAAAGGAGAACAAGAGGAACACGGGTTTTAGCAATGTCAAGAGAGAAGATGACTCCAAATAAATACAACTCTATTTATATGTTAATGATGGGAGGGAAAGAAGATACAAATACTGTTTGGTGCATTGAGCAATTACATCAAGACCCACAATGTCTTTACAGAGCTACCCACTGGTCCCAGGGTGGACGGGCAGCCCAGCATTGCAGGTGCATCTGATTATCTTCATCTGAGTGCGTGTGAAATAAGGTTTTCCCCACCATACCATCTACTAATTAGTATCTAATTATCCAGCCTAGTGTAAACAATCACAGCAGATGGCATTATGCACAGTATTAACTCTAATGACCCAAGGCCTTGTGGAATTCACATTTCAATGCGTTTGTTTGTTTTATTTATTGCATTACTCTTCGCCCTACTTTCCAAATTCACTTAGGCCTATTTCCAATTCTCTCAAGCCCTGAGTAAAAGCTAGCCGGCACTCCTCTCACTTTCTTTCCTTTTCTGTTTTCATCACCCAGTGTCACTAATTTGTTTTAGGTTGCTTCCTCTATTAATCTCAAATGCTGGTAATTAGTTGTCACAAAAACCAAACAGCTTGTCCTGTTTTTACTACGTGAAGCATTCTTGTTGGAAAGAGGGAAGTCCGAAAGAGACACGTGATTATGGCGCATGAACTTCTTTTTTCATAACATAGATGCTGTCTGTCACACCTGGGAAATAAGACCTTCAGGTCGACCAGTAAATCAGGTTGAAAGCCTCAGCCATTTTCTTTAGTGTTCCAACCATAAGAGCTCTTCAAATTGCCCAACCAAAACAATTTCATATGTCTTGTCCCTAAAAAGTGCAACGAGGCCCCATTTGTTGGTTTCAAGAGTGTGTTCAGAGTTCACTGTTGCTCTTGGATATAAATCTTCTTTGTGCACTACAAAGTCTGATCAAAACCTCTAAAGCTGCTGTATGACAACTCCTTCATGATTAAAGACATAACTTTCTTACATCTTGCTACATTTGTTCAGCTGGGGTTTTGCCACTGCTCATCGGACAAGGCTGAGCCAACAAGACTGGCTGCTGCAGAGGGTGTGTAATGGTGGCTGTGGGTGTGTGAGGTCTCATTAATTGAGACCGGGCCTTGTGCCTGTGCTCCTCTGTGAGCTGAGCTCTCTGCCAGAAGCTGGACTTGCTAATTAGGCTCCTGGATATCACAGACACGTCCCTTGGCGAGCCATACAATATACTGCTGAGAAGAACGAGAGAGCAACGACTAAACGGAAAGAAGATACAGTGAAAGAAGCAGTGCAAAAAGACAGAAGACAACGGAGACATTTTGGCAGAAACCTCAGATGGAAAAGACATGGAAAGTGAGAGTTTGTGCGAAGAAATGAGAGGACATGGAGAGAGTCTATGAAAACAGCAGTAGTGAGAGAGGTCAAGGTGGAAAAGAAATCAAGTTTGCCTCAACAAGTGCAGAAGAAAGTTATTTTTGAAGGAGAAAAAAGAGAAAATCAAGATGAAAAAAGACGAGGGAAGATAGAATCTAAAAGGGGAAGATAATTTCAGACAGGCAACGGATGGCAGGGAGGTGGAGGAAAGTGCTCAGAGGCGCAATGAGGCAAACAGGAAAGAATTCCAAACAGAGAGGGAGCGTGTGTTCGGGTATGTGTGCAACTGTGAATTTGTCTGGGCTGCCTGCTGGACTGTATGTCCAGATAATTCAATCTGCTGCCCATTGACTGGCCTCCCGTTCCGTCTTCACTCCTAATTAAATCTCCATTTGTTGGCTGGATGGTACAGTACTGCTTCTAATTGTGTTGCTGTAGCCTCACGAAGACAAACGGGCACACCTAAACATGCACCAACCGCAAGCCCGCAGCTGATTGAGTTCCCAGACACGTCACCGCGGTACATTACACCTCAATTAATTTCATCAATTACACATCAATTAACCCGTGGCAATCCACTAAATACAGCTGGGATGCTGGCTGTGTTTCATCGGCAGGGACCTGAGGACTTTTTCTGCAACATCAAAGCCGACACATCATCAAAAAGAAAAACATTTTAATGACTGAACATAAAAATCCATATTTCATCATCTATTCCTTTGAGTATTAAATGTGACTGTATAGGAGTCTGTACTACTACAACAGGGATACAAAAATATCTCCTACAGTGCAATTGTGTGCTTTGAATGCTGGACAAACATGCTTTGGAGGCTATAAATACAGGTGGAGGAAAGCCTGGAGAACTTCAAGCTGTGATAGACAGTGACTTACTTGTGGTATGCAGATGCTGATCCACGAGTCATTTGTGTAAATGAATGTAGGGGTACACAAAAGCTCTTCATCTTCTGTCCTTGTCTTCAGGCCCAGTTTTCTTGTTTGGCTCGTCCTGTAATGGGCCGCTTCACCTTGCTGTCTTTTGTTGGAGGACACCTTTTTTCCTCTTTTCATTTTTCTTTTTCCACGACTCTATTCTTCGTATCAGCCTGCCTCTCCATCATTTCTCCACCTCTCTGTGTTGAACCCTGCATGTTTCTCGCAGTCTGTTTCACTGTCATCCTTTTTTTTCTTCTCCTCTGTGTCTTCTTTCGTTCGCTCTCTTTCCTAATCCTTTCTTTCATGTTGCCCTCCTTTTCTGACTCACCTTAGAGATGGAGTGTAAATCGGTACCTGCTGTCACGATGACAGCAGCTTGTGATCATCCTGACCTCCAGAACTGGCAGTGTTTTTGAGAGGACAGCTCTGTATTTTTGTGTGTTTGTGTATATTAATGTCTCTATTACAAGGACTTTAAGTCCTGCCTTGAACATTCTCATTTCAGTTTGTAAAGCTTTAGCCAAGCTATTATGCAGGAGTATGTATATCAAAAACAAAGAATTTCATTAGCTTTCTAGATGCCACCTCCAACCCTCATGCTTTTGCCATAACATTACTAGGCCAAGGATGCTGCCATGACAGTTCCATAACCCCCATCACAGAAGCTCACCATGACCCTTCTCGCATGTTAAAGACCAATCCAGGCCAAATGAAGGCTCTAAATTTTCCTGGATGACATGATGCACTGTGAAGGAAATTGGTCTGTGTGAACAATGCAGGAAAGTGGATATGCACGGCTGTAGAAAAATGAGTGTGCAAATAAATAAATGAGACAGAGAAAGTGAAACATGAGACAGTAAGAGTGGATCACAAGAGAACTCCAAATATTTCAACAATATGTTGCTCCACCATCCACTATTGCTGAATCTCAGTCCCACAGTGCCAAGTGCCAGCAAGGATGTAGTTACACAAACTGAAACGCAGGTACCCGAGGATTAAACAGAGGGGGCGAAGAGCTCCCTGCTGCTGGAGTAGAGCTGAGGTTAGGAGGTGAGGCGCAAAATAAGCAAGAGGAAAAAAATACAAGACAAAAGCCGAATGTGAACACCGTCTGTGTGATTGCATGCCAGCATGGTGCAACGCAGCACACAATGGGCTTTGGTATATAAAACTGCCCTGGTGCCTGTGGTCTTTGTCTCGCAGCCATTAAAATTCTGTACATGCAGCAGGGGACCCGACTGGAGTCGTGCCACCATTCAACCTCAGCTGTCAGGTTAGAATAAGGTGTTTTTATGTATGTGGTGAATGGGCTGTGGTGCTGCAGACTGGCTGTTGAGGGCAGCTGCTCTGCACAGCAGCCACATAAAAAGCCCTCCTGGTCCTCCCATACCAGTTTTTGGTCTTCCCAAGATCTGCTGACTCCATTCGGCTTTTATCTGCGGTCGGTGTGCTGGAGGAGCTTCTACTCAAGAGGGACTGCTCTCTAGCTTTCCATCTGGATGTGAAGCCTGCAGCAGGTGCTGCCATGTACCTGCCAAACCAGTGCAGCCTCTGCATTCTACACTGGAATGGAGGATGCAATATTTCTTCCCTGCACGTGTGCTTTCTTTTTATCCTACCTCCACTGCTGTCTTTTTAGAATAAATGCCAGCTTTACCTTGATTCAGTGCAGCCAACCAGCTGTAATGAGATAAACACACATTGCTGTTCATTTGTAAAATGTGTAATTGCATGCCTGAAAGAAAACACAAGTGGTGTACATAGACTTTTATTTGAAGAAACCACTGTGCACTTGGAGGAAATGACAACTGAAACAAATGTTGGATTATGTCAGCTGATGATAATACCACAGTGGAGAACATCCCAATACATTAGTAACAACAGAAGAGCAGTTTATGGTGCATCATTCTGTGTAAATTGCCAGAGCTTTGTACCGCTGTACAAGCCCGATGCATGTAAAAGTTCACATCTGCATAAGCAAAAATAGACACAGCTTCCAACCTTGACATACACATGCACAGTGCATATTTTTACATTATGTATTCGTCTACCTTGGCTTACTCAGAGAAGGAAAATAATCCTGCCACTTTAGAGCACATGCAGTATGTTTTACAGACACAAATTTGTTGTAAGCAAGTTTGAGTTTACCTTGACTATCACAAAACACAGTGAGGAAGGAGAGAATCTGGGCCAGAAGAGTTTTTTTTCTTTGGAAACGCGTTAGTTTAGGGAGGCCAGTGCAAAAGATTTAGTCCCGTCTTGTTACAGAAGGTGTGTTGACGGTCTGTCATTAAGATTCTCTACGTTTAAAGAAAAGTTCGCATGAAATGGTTACACAGAAGGGAGGTTTTTTTTTTTTTTAAGTTTTTTTTTTTTTTTTTTTTTAGGTCAGTGCTTCTTGGCAAAAAAAAATTGGGATCAGAGTTTGAGCTCTTGATTAATTTAAACATTGACTTTTCTCTCTCGTTAGCGGCGTTTGCTTTTAGAAACTTTCTCCTCACTCTAAATGTAAAACTGGCCGCCATTGTCACACACAAGTCACGCGCAGAGATTTATTATCAGATTTCATTTTGATGGGTCATTTGAGCCAGCAAGGAATGTGATCACATGAGCATACCAGGTAATCACAGAGGAGATTAGAGTGCACTCAATTCCCCATTCCACAATTTCACATCAGTAAGTCAATATCATGCATGTTCCTAACCTCAGACTGTCAAGGATTGTTTCAGGATGGACCCAGACTGAAGCACAAAGACTAAAGACAAAACCTGAACTTTAATTAAAAATATATATTAGCCGACAGGGCAGCAATAAAACAAGACCTGCGATCAAATCAACAAGATGCAAGCAAGGTCCAACTAGTGTAACAGGATGGACTGATGAACAAAATAGAATCAGGAGTATAGGTAGGCTGGGAGGGATGGTTACTACTGGTAACACCTGAGACTAATGAACACGATGGTTAACAGAGGACGAGGATGACTGATGGAAAAATGACTGATGACACAGGGAGATGCTGAGAAATTAAACATGATGAATCGTAGCAATAAAACAGAGAAAACGTGATGAAATATGAAGACAATAACAAAATATAAATAAATAAACACAATCAACAGCATAGAAAATTGATGTGTGAGTCTAGATGTTGCGTGTGTAGGTTCCTAATGGTGGCCTGGTTGATGGTGTGGCAACGCTAAGTGCACACAGCCACCAAGCCCCTGATTCAGCTAGAAGTGGTCTCATGTTGCTTTATGCGTGTTTGTTCAGCCATAAGTGAATGTTTTGGATTTGGTGTGTGTGTGTGTCAAGTGCAAATGCATTTTCTGGTGGATGGAATTACAGCGGAGCCACCACTCCAGCAGCCTGGGCATGGAGAAAGAAAAAAAATAAAATAGTGATGGCTCCCTTACTGAGCTCAGCCGAGATCAGTTGCCTTTTGGTTTTGAAAGTGTTTGTTTTCGAGACATTGATTGAAGGGTGATAGGCAGAGCAAATGAGCCAAAAAGTGGAGTGTTAAACAAAAAAAATTAAATTAAACAGACTGCTTGTTGAATTAAATGTCATTTTTTCGAGTAGTATTTTTTATTTATTCATTTTTTCATTCATTTAAAAGAACAACAAATTTTAATTGAATATTTGGGGGTAATATTTTTTATGAGCTTTATACATGACTTATAAAATACTATATTCAACCAAATAATAAAATTTTAATAATTTCAATTGATGAAATAGTATGCCATAGCACTTCCTACTAATAATTCTTATAGCTCTTTTTGGTAAAATAAAAATAGAATTTATAATTGTTTTGCATACTTTTCCCCAAACTTGAATACAATAGATTAAATATGGAACAATCATTACGTTATGCAATATATATATATATATATATATATATATATATATATATACAAAGCGATGTCATTCAAAAACTCTTCTACTTTATACAGTAATGCAGTTGATTTTGTTATTTTTAATTTTAAGTAATTTACATGAGATTTCTATGTCAGCTTCTCATCAATAACGACACCTCAAAATTTAATGTCATTAACTCTATGAATTTCAGTACTGTCAATTTTAAATGGGACTTGGACAATTTTCTTTCTATTACTAAATACCATGTAGCTTGTTTTTGCCAAATTTAATGATTACTTATCAAGTTGGAACCAAGTTTGTATTTTTACAAATTCTGTCTGTATCATCTCTAGCATCCGTTCAATATCTTCACCTGAACAAAAAATGTGGTATCATCTGCAAATAAAACACACTTCAAAAGCCCTGACACATCAACCAGATCATTCACATACAAAATAAACAACGTTGGTCCCAACACAGAGCCTTGAGGGACTCCACATCCATTAACACAAAATTCAGATCTTCCATCGTTTACCTGTACAAACTGCTCCTATTATTGAAATAACTGAATACCCACTGTAGTGCCAATCCTGTAATGTCATATTTATTTCGTTTTTCAAGGAGGATGGTATGGTCAGTAGTGTCCAAGGCCTTTTTTAAATCAACAAACGCTAACACATATACTGTTTTTGATCCACAGCAGTTGTTATCTCTTCTATTAGTTCCATGAGAGCCATTGATGTTGAATTATATTATATATAAAAAATTAGAGTAGTATGATTAAAAGACTGCCAAACTAGAATGTGTTCTGGGACATATGTACACTCTGCACACATGGCTGCCTATGGGAAAGCACAGAGCTCCATTGCCATTCTTTTATTTATGATTTCAATCAGTTCAATTTTCTGAGTCCCCTTCCCTGCTCGATAGGACTGCCCTCACATTTACCCTGTTCTGCCACACCACACTCTGCATCTGATCTCATAAATCTTGCGTTTGAACTCGTGTACAGGTGTGGAGAGTAAGGAAGGCACCAGTGATCAGCCGTGATCGTGAATCAACCGGCGTGGCAGACGTAAAACCAGCCGTGCTTCAGGCTTTGGCGACTTGCTGCAACTATTAATACAGACTTTAATTAGCCCGCCACAAACATCGGCACAATTGGCTCAGTGTCGCCTATGGCTGGTGAGGCAGACAGATCAATAGGTCTGATCATGCCTTTTTCATCAGCTCAAATGAAAGCACTTTGTCTCGAAACTCAGCTCTGGACTTTGTGCATCACCTTAAAGGCTTTTTTTGTGGCTGCACTGGCTGTGTGCAGTGTTGCAGATGGGGCTTGTATAATCTGGCTGCATTAGGGAACTATAAAGATAAATGAAGGGAGGCTCAAAACATAACTCATCCTGTCAAAGAATGGGGGTTTAAGAAGGTGAAACTGTGTTTTCTAAAGCAACCCCTTCCACCAGCACCTCCCATTGCTTCCTACTTTCTTACTTGCTCCTCGTCTAAATTGCTTGCGTTCCATTTTTTCTTAATGTTGTATTTTTCTCCATCTGCTTTGACTGTTCCCGCTCCTCTCTCCATCTTCCACCCCGTCCTCCTTTTAGTAGTTTAAAGGTATGGAAGTGTTCATTTAAACTACATTTTTGCAGCACAAATTGCTCTCCCCCTCTCTGCCAGCACATTTCAATTTGAAAGAAAAGAGTAAGATGTGTTTGCAGTAGCAATTTATTCCATCTGCTTTTTTGGGGCAATATTTGCTGTTGACCTTCAAGTTCCTAATAAGTGCTGAAAAAAATGGAAATGGCTTGTTCTAAACTCTCATTTCCTGTGAACTGCTAAGATTGTTGTGAGTCTTCTCAAATGAGTTACAGAATCACAGCTCTTTTTTTTTTTTTTTTTTTTTTTTTACTAAAACACTCATGGATTCACTTTCAGTCTTTATTCACACTTTTGTTTCCTGTGGCATTTTTATGACTAATTTTTGCCTCCACTTTTCCTCTTTTTTCTTCTATTAGATGATGTCCCGCCATATTTTAAGATGGATCCTCCTCAGACCCAGGTTCACCTGGAGGGAAACCGCCTGGTGCTGACCTGCATGGCGGAGGGCAGCTGGCCCCTGGAATTCAAATGGATCTACAACGGGACCGAGCTCACCCGCTTTTCCCTGGAGTACAGGTGAGGAGTGTAACTTTGCATACCAGAACTGATTCTGTTATCATTTCTTTTATTCATCAACTGTAATTATCTCACCACAGGAGGACATTTTAACAGCATTTAATTGTAACTAATAGCACAATTGCTCATTTTTATTCATTTTCCAGACTCCTTCTTCATGAATTTATTCAACCCTGATTTGGCTGCACATCTCCCTGTTGCGTTTGGGGAATTTCGGATTAATTCTGATTTGTATTGCAAAGTGTGTTCCACATTCAAGGATGGTGTAAGCAGATAATGCGCTTTTCACTCTTCTCTTGCCTTTTTTTTTTTTTTTTGTCAAAACTATCATTGTTGTAATAGAGTAACACAGTGTGTGCTTTTCATCGTCTTGTACAGCGTGGGTGTGCTTCTCTGCTCGACAAGCGGTAAGATGTTGTTTCATTGATGGCGGAGTTCTCCTGGACATGATATATTACATATTTCATCTACTTAACACAATGCAGGAGAGCTCTTTCTAATAGCGTACTTTGTGGCTTCTGCCTGTGCTAACATGGGCCTTATCGTATTTCCCGCCGTACACGTCACACCGCCCTATAAGTCGTATCAGTCCAAATATGTCTAATAAAGTGGAAAAATCCATAAATACATTGCTTCACCGTATACATTGCATCTATTATGCGTCACCGCTGACAATCCAGCAATGTGGGCTGGTGTGCCAAAAATCGATTGGCTGCCAAATGGCGGCTGCTAGAGCATGCAAGGGAGGACTTTAACAAGAATTTAACAAGATTAACACAAAAACAATTATTTGTTTGCTGAAATTATAGCAAAGGTGTGTCTCAGTCTAACTTTTGCTTAATAAATGCACTTTGATGATCAAATCAGCTGCATTTTAAAAGCCGATACGCGGAAGTAGCGCATGCACACACAAGTTGCTGTGCAAATTTAACAATATAACCACCTAAAAACAATTATTTGTTTGCTCAACTTGATAGTAAAGGTGTGTTTCAGTTGAACTTGTACCTAATAAAAGGACTTTAACAGTCAAATCAGCTGCATTTCAGAAGTATTTGCTGCCTCGGTGCTCCAGAAGCACGCAGAGGGAGGAAATCATGAAGGAGGAACACTGCACATTCCTTAGAAATTTAACAAGCTAAGCACATAAAACAATTATTGGTTTGCTTAACATTATAGCAAAGGTGTGTCTCAGTTGAACTTTTCTTTAATGAATGCACTTCAATGGCCAAATTAGCTGCATTTTGCTGGGATGGCGCAGCGAAATGAAGCTGATTTGACGGTTGCTCCATGTGAGCTAGATGGTGGGTGGCAGTCTATGGCAAGCCGACTGTGTCATTAATAGCCACTTTTACTTATTGTAAGACATAACGGCATGCTAAACTAGTCTGGTGCCATCTAGCGGCTGAAAATGGTAGTGTTCAATATTATCGGCCAGAATGAATGGAAACGGTTATATCTCAGCCAAAAAATAGTTTATAAATATGAGAAAAACATCTATAAAAACATCACTTTGGCCTATAAGTCGCAGGGCATGCACATTATACAACCCCCCCCCCCCCCCCCCGAATTTATAGGGTGAAAAATACGGTACATGTGTCCCTGCAAGTCACAGTGAAAATCCACAGTCAAAGTCACCTTCTATCCAGTTCGAGACGCATTTTCAGGACTTTATTCACAGTCTGACCAAAACCCTAGACATGGACAAACAGTCTTAGGGGAGATTGTGTGATTGTTATCACTGCTATCACACAAACACACTCACCCAGCATCCCTCCCATCCCTTTTCACTCCCTCATACATCTTTCTACCCCCCACTCTTCGTCTTTTCGTGGCTTAGTTTCTGGGTCTGTCTCACAAGCCAGCCCTCTGCTTATTATTCTTCACCATACTTGATCAAAGAGTAGAACTGGAATCCATTTAATCAGAACCCCCCCACCCCCACACACACACACACACACACACACACACACCAACCTCCCCACATCCGAATTGCAGATGTAGTGCAATGTAGGTAATCGTGGCTGTGGTAAATGCCAAACTCTTTTGTGGCTAACCATTTCCAGACAGAGAGTTTGGGCTATCTAGCTAGCTTTTCACACACCATCTAACATGAATGTATGTCAGAGGAGAGAAGACAGAGCTGTGGCTGTCTGAAACATGTGACAGGTGCTCGTAGGATTTGATTGAACAGACTGAAGATACAGGATAACAATAGGATTTTGTGAGTCCTGCCTGTCAGGTACTTGGCTGTGCTAGTGTAAAAAATAGTCTCTCCTTCCTGCAGCTCTGTGTCTACCATCCAGTGTTACATCAAGTCCCACATGCTTTGTTATAGTTGAGTGTTTACCTTTTAAGTGGAATGCCATTTAAGCTGTTTCAGGTGTCCAGGCAAGCGGCTCAATTAATTTAGCATCTTTAGCGTGGGTGATATAACAGCACCAAGATGACAAAATGTTTGTCATACTGGTCATGACCAATTGCACTTGTGTTTTTATGTACCATTAGATACCTGATCCCCACGCTAGACCGACTGCATGCTGGCCACTACCGCTGCATCGTGAGAAACCGAGTGGGTGCTATAATGCAGTGCAGCACCGAAGTGCAGGTTGCCTGTAAGTGATGGGATTTTTGCATGTAACTGGCAAATTAAAGAATAGATGCACACTATGCAAATCAGTTAGAAAAGAGAGAGAATAATGATTAAAACCATTCTTTTTTTCTGAGGATCTGCTTTCCCTCTCCTTCATTTATTTTTTATGTCTTCTAGATATGGGAGGTTTTGTGGAGGGGGAGAGATCTCAAACTGTATCCCAGGGCGAGGGAGCTCTCATCCATGCACCACGAATACACAGCTTCCCGAGGCCCCAGATCACTTGGTTCAGAGATGGGCGGAAGATTCCCTCAAGCAGCCGCATGTAAGTCTACTTTCTCCCCAGCTTGGCTTTTTCAGGTTTGAGCGAAGGGTTGGTGAGTTTGACCCGTGTGTGCATGTGCTTGTCTGAGTGAATGCAATCATATAGGAGTTGTTCTGATCTGATGAAGGATCTTTTTTTTTTACTTTAGAGAACACCAAAGTAGCTCGATACTGCTCACAGATTTTCTCCAATTCCGCCCCACACACCACGAGTGAAGTTTAGCAGAATGGTTGATGAGTGAATGTTGGTGTTAGCCTTGCGTTCATCACTGAATTACCTCTCAGTGATAAAGCGGGTTATTATATCCCCACTATTGACTTTACAGAAGGAATGATTGAAGGGTAGAGATGGATCTGGCAGCAGGGGAACCAATTAGACAAAACTCAACAAAAGGCTTCAATTGATGATATGATTGAGTGACAGCTCTCACCCCAGTTCAGTTTGTGTGTTCTACTGTGTGTGTGTGTGTGTGTGTGTGTGTCCATCCAGTTGTGCACATTGTCTGGATCTGAATCTGTCTGGGGTTAGGTATACAACTGGAGTTCATCAGGTGACTGCATGTCTACATGGGCTATTCTCAGTCTGTGAGTCAGTGTGTGGTAGCTTTATTTTTGTTTGTCGGATCCCTGCCTGTTTAGATATGCAGTTTTCCTGAGGCGACACTGTGAAGGTAATCACCTGAGATTAATTTTGTCTTCCTGACAAATAGAAGTAGACAGTGCACAAGTCCTCAGAAACCACCTTCTCATTTATTATTCAGCAGCCAGCTGTACGATGTCATTGCTGTTATGAAGACTTTCACCCTGCGTGCGTGATTTTGCTTCAGATATGGATTGGTGATTGTTTTTTTTCTTTTTATTCAGAAAAAAACTTTTAAAAAGTCAAAAAGAAGGAAGCAACAGCACAAACTCTAAAGGAATTATATATATATATATATATATATACATATATACATATATATAGCAGCAAGCTAACTACACATCTGACTTTTTTGTTACAGTGAAGCAGTGAAAGTTTGTTCTGTAATGATGTAAAGCACTGAAAGGACACAGCATTTAGTGCTCGTTTGCTTCATGTCAGGCCACATTGACATTCATGTGTGCGCGTATGCGTCCGTGTGTGTATTTTCTTGTTTGTCTGTTTGCTTAAGTGTCTGTGAGCTGCAGCTCCTAATTGTTCAGAAGTGTTTATTCCACACCGATCAAACAGATGGTGGCAGATATACGGAGCCTAATCGGGCCGCATGCTTAGCGTCAACTTTCATTTAATAGGCCCTTCACAAACATCTTGGACTATCAGCTTTCCCAGCATCACTCATCGCAGGGGCTGTTAACCCACAAACACAGAAATACCATAACAGGAAAGGATATTGTCACTTTTCAGAGGCGATTTTACAGAAAAACCCAGGTGCAGCTTTGAAACACTGATTTTCTGAATTTTAGTATCAACTTACTGTAAATGCAATTAATTTCAAACAAACAGCTTTAAGTGCAACCTACACAGATATTCCAAGTTACTAACAATAATGAGAATGATGATAAAATATAGTGATTTTAAGTAATTTTGTTAAATCTTATCTGCTTGCCCTCAGTTTTTATATCCTTACTTGAGGACAAACAGGATTATCACTTGTGCCGTGGTGTCGCAGGACTAGTTCTTTTGTCTTAGCATCTGCAGACAAACTATCAAACAACTAGCCACTTCTTTCAGCAAAACCCAAAGTGTTTAAAGTGATTATTATTATTAACACGCGTCAAAGACAAATGCCTTAGCCCAAGTCTGTGTTCATTTGTGTGTGCCGTTCCAAAATATCTCATGAATCATTGAACAGATTTTAATAAAACTTTCAAAACGCAATCATTGAATGTACATCTGATTAACCTTTGCAGTCAGCTCAATTCAGTGTGTCCATCACTGCTAATCAACCTTTAAAAAAAATGCCATAACTTGGTCAGTTTTACAGATATTGAGCTAGAATATAGTGTGATATAGCTGTCAGTCATGTGCAACACATACTCCAAGCAACAGATCACGCAAGATTGTGCAATGTTGTACAAGACTGCACAAAATATGTTCAAGGTTTGACCAAAAAGGCTTTATTTCTCAACATAAGCTGATCCTAGTCTAAAATTCGGACATGAAAGTCAGTATATGCAGTGTTTCAAGGAATTCTATGTCTCTAGTTTACAAATGAAAATAACAGAAAAACAAAACTCTGCTTGCAAAATAGTGGTCAAATGTTTTAGCTACTTCTTTGTGGTTCTTTGGTAGATTGTAGATGGAAGAGCTCATAAAATTATCTGTGTGCTGCATTTTAGATATAATTTATGTGCATGCTGGCGTGTCAGTTTACCCCCAGGACTTATTGACTGTAAGAAACAAGTATCCATAATTTAATGATCTGAATAGGTCTCTATGTGGGTTTATGTGAGAGTGTCGTTAGTTTTGCATATAAATTCTGGAATATAGCCGTTGATTGCGTATGTCTGTTTTATTCTAACTCAAATGAGTGGACTTAATTTCGACATGGGGCCCATTCTGAAGATTTGTTAGTCTTATTAGCAGGCTGCAGTTCAGTAAGTGTTGTAGGAGTAGAGTTGAGATTATTCGTTTTTAATACATGAAGGACTTAAATGTGCTTTTTTAAAAGATGCATTTTGTTTTTTGTCATCAGCGCCATCACCCTGGACAACACGCTGGTCATCCTGTCCACCGTGGCCCCGGATGCAGGGCGCTACTACGCCCAGGCAGTCAACGACAAGAATGGGGAGAACAAAACCAGCCAGCCCATCACTCTCACAGTGGAGAGTAAGTAGTGCGCGTAAAAACACACACTTACAGTTACAGAAGTCCTCGCCCACACAAGTGAAGGACACGGCTCACCAGCAAACTACAACAAGCTGCTGCAAAATGTCATGTTCAAACATTTTAAATGCATCACCCAGACAAAGCCTCTTTACAACAGGTGGCTCTGCTGCAGACAATAGGAACAGAAATAGCTCCCTCTATT
This sequence comes from Nematolebias whitei, assembly GCF_014905685.2. Classification (NCBI taxonomy): domain Eukaryota; kingdom Metazoa; phylum Chordata; class Actinopteri; order Cyprinodontiformes; family Rivulidae; genus Nematolebias; species Nematolebias whitei. The sequence goes on from NC_056512.1 coordinate 33,964,444, forward strand.
GGTGGTCTCATTTCCAACAAACCACAACAACCTGCAGCTGAAAAGTCGACCCCCTGTTGAGCATTTTCTCCTCTGATCTCTGGACTCCAGCTCGTGGTCATCTTCGGTCGCAGGTCGTCGTTTATGCACAGCTAACAGCTCATCTGTCTGAATGGTTGGATAGAAACCCATAAAGTGGATCTTTGCTTTCACCAATTGAGAAAAGAGAGCGTTGAGTGAAGGATTTTTAGAGCAACCAAAGCCCACACAACACATCTGATAGAAAAGTTGAGCTCAATTTCCAAACAAATGCGCTCCCTACTTAAATTCAAATTTAGCACTGGCGGATGAAGCGTGAATAAATCAACCTATTAGAGTCTGGCTGATTATTTCTCATCCTCCCACCAAGACTGTCACAATTTATCTAAACAAAGCCTCACAAATTCTCCCTTTTTCTCATCTCTCATTTACTTTAATCTAAACAAAATCAGACTCTTCTCTGCTCATCTTGACACACAAATAATCCAAGAACTTATATGACTTAATTATTTAACCCTCTTTAAAATATACACTATTTATGCAGTAGGGGATTTTATGCATTGAGTGATTTGAAGCTGCACATTGTAGAAAAAAAAACACCTTTCTGCATCTGCGTTTCACATCTTTATTGCAGCGTTTGTGAGTCAGAGTTTAATGTGCATGGCACAGCAATCTGCAGGGACCAGATATCAGTGAATTCCACCGAATGCGACCTCGCAGATCACGCTGTTGTGTTTTTGCATCTGAAAGTCAATAAGATTTTCAAAGCTGCATTTGTTCATTTTAGCAGTTCTGTGCGGAGAAGACATGGAAAAAAGACAGTAGAGGGAGCATTGTGTTCTTAAGGGAGCATACAAATGAGACAGAGCTGACTGTAGCGAGAGAAAAAAAAGTGCACAGAGGTTTGTTAATTCAAGCAGGAAGACACTTTGAGTTTTGTTTTATTAGAGTGTGAAATGTAAGACCGACGACTCGGGTTTACATTTGTTTCTGGACAGCAGCGTATGTAAACAATGCTGTGGCATTAGTAGTGGGGATTTGTTATGCAGGTCATCGTGCTGTTTAAATTCTGCATTTAATTAGATGATTACACAGTCGAGGTAGTCGCAACACCGGGAATTTATGAACTGCGATACATTAATTAGTTTCTGGAACAATTGTGTCTATGAAAAAGAAGTAACAAAAAGTCTTATTCAAACTTTTGTTTTTTATTGCATCATTTGCAACCACATCACGTTTTCAGTCACTTATCATATATGGATCAATAAGACTTAAAAAACTTCAAATAAAGTTAAAAATGAAACAACCAGTGTATGCAGGCTTGATTTTTTTCCACACAAGAAACTGCTTTAAAGAGACTAAATCAAAAGTACAATGAATAATTTACTATAAAATATAGATAAATCAATTTCTAAGCTATAATGAGCTTTTAATCTACGAAAATTAGTTTGCTTGAAGCTCTAGGTGAAAGATTTTCCATTAGTCGTTTCTCGTCTTTTCTCCTCGAAAACCACCGTCAATCAAATGGTTGGTAAAATCCAACGTATTAATTAAGCTCTAAAATGACTTAGATCAACCAAAGGCTGTAATCTTACATTCCAGCCACTAACATCTGACCCAAATGATTTCAATTTTTTTCACAAATCTCCTGGACTGAGGCGACGTGTTGAATTTCTGCGTGGATTTATGAGGTTGTGCTGCCATAATGAAATGATGTAATGAGGAAAAGCTGGGATAATTCTAACCTCTCAGACTGCTGCTGTGTTGCTGAACGCATCTATTTACATTTATATTGTCGGGTTGTATGACGCCTGCAGCACAGATTTTATTGCTCGTCTGTGTCTCAGACTCGATTTCACACTTCAGAACCTAATTGCTGTGTTTTTACTATCCAACATTTTGACAAACAGTTTCAGAGTTGTATTTAGCCTGCCATTCAGACTGGTCAAGTATATTTTCCCTTCAAATGGTGGTTTATTTAAATGTGCTGTAATGAGATGGAAACTAAAGGAATATGTAAATGTTTGATTATGTTTGTTTTTCTCCTGTCGTGATCTGTGCTGTGAACGCACCACCTGAAGCTTTTTGCCTTTAAATGAGCAGTTGAAGAGTTAACATACGATTTTCTTTAACTTGTTAAAGCTTTAATCCATGTAAAACATCTAAACTCTGACTATTTTTGAATTTGATTCATGGCATATATGAATATAAAAATAACGGTACCACGTTACCATAAGGCTCCCCTTAATAGATAGCTAATAACTAGTTTCTATAGATGTTATTAATCCCTTTACAAACACTTTATAAATCACTAATAACTGCTTATTATGCATTAATTAAAGGTGACACAGAGACAAAACTGACCAGTTTCTTGCCAAATAATGAGGCAAATCTGTTTACCTTTACATTTCATTTAGAGTTGTTATATTAAACATTTCAGACTAAGTTACTACCTTGTAAGCACAACAAGCATTTGCAAATCTATTTTTTTTAGGATATAATATGAGATGTAGATACTTATAATGCAGTGATAAAGTACAATATTATATCCCCCAAAAAATTAGGTTTGTAAATTAGGGATGCACGATATTAATAGCATGGTATCTGTATCGGCCGACAGTAGCGATAAAGATAAATATCGGACATTGGCCATTCCATAAAAATAACTCACCGATACAAAAGGTGCTGTATACATATATATATATATATATATATATATATGGGGGGGGGGTTAAAACGCACTGTTTTTGTATGACAACCTAGTGACAAGGATGCCTGCATCGCCAGCACAACGTTATGACATCACACGTGCCATTGAGTTTAGATTTGTAAATTTTACAAATTTGCACTGTTTTAGTGTTTATCATTGTGTTAAAGAGAGTAAATGTCATGAATAAATTGGACATTAAACATAATCCAAGTTGAAGTGTTACATAATTGTCCGCCCCCTTTTTGGCGTCAGCATTTGGTAGCAGGCCAAATTGACTAAGACCATGCAGAATAATGTAGTATTTTAATTTCTCAGCAAAGAAAGCTATGTAGTCTCTGTAAGTAGGTCTAGGGAAAAATATAGGTATTGATTATCGGCCCAAAAAGTTTTAACATATCGGCATATCGGCTAATGGCCAAAAAAATCCAATATTGTGCATCCCTATTAGAAATACTTCTCGTGCTTACAGGTAGTAACTTAGTCTGAAATGTTTAATATAACAACTGTACATGAAATACATAGGTGAACAGATTTGGCTCAATATTTGGCAAGAAACTGGTCAGTTTTGTCTCTCTCACCCTTAATTAATGCGTAATAAGCAGTTGTTAATGAGTTATAAAGTGTTTATAAAGGAATTAATAATGTCTATTTAAACTAGTTATTAGCCATCTATTAAGGGGAGCCTTATTGTAAAGTTGTACCAAAATATCTTACACTATCAGGCATAAAAGGTATATATTGAAATACTGTAATGAGCTAGAGACCTGAATGCAGAAATCAATGGGGAGCTTAACCAAACAGCTGTAATGAGGCACAAAAGGTCTGCTTCAACATTTAGTCCGTGCTGGTAAGAAGCCTGGCCATAACGCTGTTGAGATTCAAACTGGAGCCATGAAAGGATGAGCCTTACAACGAGGTGGCTCAAAATAACATCACTAATAATAAAAAGTTGATTAGGAACCTTATTAACCTGAGCTCGCCCTGAAAATTGAGCCCCTACAAACACACTGCCGCGCATCGCACACACAGCAACACACCGCAAACGTGCGGACGCTCAAACACACGCCAGTTTGCGGGCCCACAGTCGTCCTCCGGGGAGGTGGGGGGGAAAATGAGATCAGATTCAGAGAGAGATCACTGATTGAGGGCAGTGAATCGATGGATGGCTGGAGGCTCCGTGAAACCAGTGAGTGATGGTGCTGCATTTAATCGCCTTTTGTGTTTGTCTCAATTATGTTACATAATGGCTTCTAACACCTGCTCTAACACCTTGCACAGGAAAATGTTGTGTGGAACAGAGAAAGGATTCAAAGTCAAGACAGGGGTGTTAATAGTTGGGTTACAGAAAGCTGGCTACCTGCTGCTGATAGTGACAGACTGTCAGTCTCTTTGTGGGGATCTGGTCATGCTCAGCTGGCTGTATCAGGCAGATGCAGAAGCTAAATCAGAAAGTAGTCTGCTGTTATAGATTGCTTTAACTTTTTTTTTTCTGTTTCTGTGTATAATAGACGTAGGAGGACCTGCGGACCCCATCGCCCCCTCCATCATCATCGCCCCAAAGAACACCACTGTAACAGTGGGGAGAAACGACGCTGTCATGGAGTGTGTAGCAAATGCAAGGTATATCGTATAGTGTTTGGTTTGGTTCGAGAGAAACGACAGACAGGCATCCGCACGTTTCAAAAGCCTTCTCACCTTCTTCTCACCACAAAATGTGATATTTTATGATTTAAATGAGTCCGGAAATCTTTTGTTTGAACATGATCGAAATGTGTTTTGCACTTCCCCCGTTTTGTACCTCTCCTCCATTCTTCCCTTTGATTCAAGGCTTTGCTCTGTTCTGCCTATCTCACACAATCCTAGCCCTGAATTCTGACTATTATCTCCAATTCAAAGGCTTAATCAGAATGACAGATGTATCACATTTCACCCTCAACACTCTTTAACCTTGAAACAGCATATGATTTTGTATTAAAGCACCGTTCTGTGTCTCTTGCGCTCTCTTTCTTCGTCTTTTCATCTTTTTTTTTATCCGCCTTTCCTCATCCAGACCCCTCGTTAAAATGAGTATTACTTGGAGGAAGGACGGGGTAGTGGTCAACACTGGAATCCGAGATTTCGGCCGTCGACTGGTCAAAAGTTTGCCTACGGTCAGCGACAGCGGCTACTATGAGTGTGAGGCGTCGCTTCGCAGCAGCAGTGTCCCCTCAGTCACCGCTGGGGCCTACCTGCATGTTCTTGGTAATTAGAGCACAGCTGATACTTCAAACCAGCTCACAGCAGCTGGATATTGCCTCAGCAGGCTCAACCTCATGTTGAAAGAGTTTTGAGAGAGTGTGTGCTGCCACAAGTCATTTTCTCCCTGATCCTAACCCTATTTTGACGGAAAGTGTTGATTTGAAAAGGCTTTACGGGAGCACTGATTTGTTTTCTGTTTTTTTTTTTTTTTTTGCCTCAATCAGAATACCCTCTGTTCATAAAAGAGCCACCAAGTCACATCACTGCAGAAATGGAGAAGGTGGTGGATATTCCCTGTCAGGCACGAGGTGTGTTATTTTCGTCTCTCTCTCTGTGCTAATGCATGAGCGAAAGAACAAAAAGACGTGAAGAATGGCAAAAATAAAAGAACCGGCGGATGAACGTGACAAGCTAAATCCTGCCCTCTCTCTGCAGGGACACCACAGCCAGACATAGTGTGGTATAAAGATGCAGTGCCCATCAGCCCGGTGAAGATCCCCCGGTACAAGGTGTTGGTGGGGGGCAGCCTGCAGATCAACGGCCTCCTGCCAGATGATACAGGGATGTTCCAGTGCTTTGCCCGCAATCTTGCAGGAGAGATCCAGACAAACACCTACCTAGCTGTTACAAGTATGTTCCCATGTCCTGCTCTGTGCCTTCCCTCAGACACCCATCCATCTCTAAATCTCTTTGCAGCGACAGATTTGTCACCTTGGAAGCTCGAGCAATTATTGCCTCTTTTTTTGAATTAGATCGAACAGGAGAGGCAGGCGCAGACGAAGGCGCCATGTTAGTCTTAGAGCTGTCGCTGAGAATGAGACCTGACAGCTGCCCCTTTTGTCAAGTCTATTAAGCTCTCAACTGCCGCCTGTTTTATTAGAGAGAAAGCTGTTTATGTCTCTCATTATCACCTCTGTCTCACCTGATTTTGCTTGAATGTATGCGTGTTTCTATGTGTGTCCGTGTCTGATCCCACTCAGGTATTGCGCCCAACATCACCGCTGGCCCCTCTGACAGTGCAGTGATTGATGGCATGTCAGTCATTCTGCATTGTGAGACCTCAGGAGCTCCACGTCCAGCCATCACCTGGCAGAAAGGTGCGTGGGCTAACAGCATGAGGTTTTTTTTTTTAGTTGTCGAAGAGTGGGGGCTTTGGGCAGTGGGGGTTATTATGCTATTTTTTATGTGCCAAAGTTAGATGAAGGCTCCAGAAAAGATTCAGATTATAAATGTTCTCCAGCCAAGCTTTATCTTTTTACTTATTTATTTTTGCTGTACCGATTTCCCTCCTGTTTGTTTTCCTTGACATTTCTCCAATGCCCTAATCACTCTATTCCCTCCCTCCCCCTCCTTTGTCCTCCTTTAAATGCCATCAATCACTTCCTCTGTTCCCTGCAGGTGAGCGTGTGTTGGCCAGCGGCTCGGTCCAGCTGCCCAGGTTCACCCTGCTGGAATCGGGCAGCCTGCTCATCAGCCCCTCCCACCTGTCGGATGCTGGTACCTACACCTGCATGGCCAGTAACTCGAGGGGGATCGACGAGGCCTCGGCTGACCTGCTGGTTTGGGGTAAGATTAACAGAAAGGGGCTCTCGCTGCTTTCAAGATTCTGAGCATTACCTGAAAAATAACCGTTCAAACATTGAAATGAAGAGAATGAAGTCGATTTGCAGCTCATCGCTTGGAAAAGACAGTTCATACAGTCTGCAGCTTGTTTCTCAGGGTCACTGTCACCATGTTCTTGTGCTAGTCAGTGAGGTAAAACATGTACAGTGTTACCCGTGAATAAATTCAAACTATCAGGCCTTGAAGAGCTTACAAAGCCAAAGCCATTGAAAATGCTGTGATGGTGGCGAGAAAGTCAAAGTGAAAAATGAGACCCAACATGTCGTCTTTAAGTGAGAGTGTCTGGTGAATTTTGTATTCGCAGCACGTACGCGCATCACTAAACCACCTCAAGACCAGAGTGTCATCAAAGGAACCAAGGCTGTTATGACCTGTGGCGTGACCCATGATCCCAGTGTCACTGTGAGGTAAAAAAAAGTTACAAATCCTTAATATTCACTTCTATTAAAAGCTTGGCTGTGAGTTAAAGGTTTAATTATTGCCTGACAATGAAACGCGAAGGCAGATGAATGTGTTTTTTTGCACGACTGTGTTTGTGACTGTGTCTGTTTGTTAGTTAAATCCCTCATGAACCACTGAGAATTTTTTTAATGAAATTTGCAGAAAGCATGTGTCAATCTGCATTATGCAAACTTACAGGACACCACAGCTTTATAACTTGAATCCCGCACTCCTTGTTTCTTTGAATTGAGAAAGCTCCTCGGATGAGAAGCGAAACAGCTTCAGTTACAAATAAATCCAGTTGTTTTGTTTTTCTTTTTTTTGGATTTACCATGTCCTGGATGACTGAGAATCTTCACCAGCATCTTGAAGAAAGTAATTATTGGATGCATCTACAACTGATTAACCCTTAGACTCAAGCTGATTCAGGAATGTTGCTACAATGGATCCTTAAAGCACAAAAAATGTATATAATTTAGTCAGTTTTAGAGATTTTGAGCTAGAATTTTGTGTGGGGGTTCCTGAGGCTGATGTCTAATGGATATTCTCAAATTGTAATAGATTATGCAAGATATTTGTTTTAAACAAGCATTTGGAACTAACTTTGTCTGTCAGTTGGCAAAATATTTCTTGAACCGTTGGATTTTTATGAAACATGTGCAAAATAATTTGTGAATACACATCAATTACTGATTAACTTTAGAATTCAATTCCATTCAAAAGGTTGCTCCAGCCAACTAACCTGAGCAAACAAAAGAATAGCTGCAACTCCAAAGATTTTAGGGATACTGACTGAACATTTGTTGTGGCAGAAAATGATAATCCAACACATGTTCAAAACACATTGTGCTCAAGATCTATGTTTAAAATTTAGCATTATCCATTCGGATCAACTCTAGTTGACTTTTATCTATACGTATATTGTTCACCACTGGATGAAATCTGGTGACATTTTAAATAAATAATTAGTGGATGTACATTTACAACTGAATACCTTTTGAGTTTAACCCAGTTTAAGATGACTGCCACAGCTATTTAACATTACACAACACAAAATGGCTACAGTTTAGTTCATTTGAAATAAAGTTAGTTAAAATTTAATGTGGTAGAAGCTGAGTTATTCAACACACATATGCCTTATAACATCTCACGTCTAGACTGGATGGTTTATTATATGGGTGTCCAAATATGTCTTTAAAAAGTCTTCAGTTGATCCAAAATGCTGCTGCCTGTCTTAACTGGAGTTAGTAAGAGAGATCATATGTCTCCAGTTTTAGCTTCTCTCCACTGGCTCCTTGTCAAGTCCAGAATTAATTTCAAAATCTTACTTCTAACCTGCAAAGCTCTCAACAACCTACTCCATCTTATATTTGAGATCTCATTGTTCCATATTTTCCTAACAGAGCACTTCGCTCTTAAACTGCAGGCTTACTTGCAGTAGAGTTCCAAAAACAGAATGGGACGAAGATCTTTCAGTTATCAGGCTCCTCTCTTGTGGAACCAACTTCCAGTTTCTGTCCGTAAGGCTGACACATTGTCCAGTTTTAAGACTGGGCTTAAGACTTTTCTTTATGATAAATCCTATAGTTAGGGTTGGCTTGTTATGCTGCTATATGCTTACTAGAGGACAAATTGACCTCATTTCCTTAAATGAATTGTTGAAATTGAATAGTTTTCATTTGATACTATTTCAATCTTAACATGTGATTCTCGACCTGCCATTGTGTATCTGTTCTTCTCAAACCCAGCCAATTGAAGCAGATGTCCGCTTGTCCTGAGCCTGGTTCTGCTCAATGTTTCTTCCTCATGAGGGCGTTTTTCTTTTCACTGCTGCCTTCGTGCTTGCTCAAGATGAGTTCTGCGATGGAGTTAAATTCAAAGCAGTCTGCTCCTCAGATAAATAGCGTTAACTTGTTTTTATGAATGTTTCTGTTCGGTGCACTGAGATGACTTCTGTTGTGACTTGGCGCTATATAAATAAACTGAACTGAATTGAAATTGTGCGGATTGTGCGAGGTTTGATGGCAACGACTACAAAACTACGGTGTCATTTAAATTTTAAGATGACCTTGATCTAAACCTTTAGCATGAAAGGCAGCAGACAAAATGCATTCCTGCAAGGAATGCTAGGCCTTCAATTAGTTTACAATATCTGCAGGAGATCTTGTACAGTTAATCCCTAGAAAGCCTCCTATGAAGAAAATCTGAAACACCCAGATTCTGATGGAGGATTTAGTTCCTGGGCTTCTCTTTTCTCTGAGACAGAATTGTGCACAGCAGAGAGTATGCACAAGTCTGTCTCAGAGGGAGTGAAATGTCGTCTTCGGAGCCCAGTGATTAGAGTGCCTGTCACCTGTGGGCCTGCGACATTGATCAGATTGCGGGGTAAACAGATGAATATGTAAACAGCGTAATAACCTCAGACAGCGCCTTTAATTAAATGCAACACAGAGGAGATTAGCTGGGGAGCCCAAATAGTTGCAATTAATCACAGTTGCTTTCTAGCATGTGCTTCCCCTTATACATGTGTGTGAGTGATCATGTGTGAGGTGCAAGGCATGGCTGGAGTGCATGGATGATTGGCTCGGTGCTGTATGTGTGCCAAAAGGAGAGGGATGTTTCTCAGATTCACATTATTATCCTCATCAGAGGGCTTTTCATCAGTGTCAACAGCTTCTGTGTCTGCTGTATGAACTGACACAAGGCAAACACATTTACTGTCACAACACTCTGGAGTAAAGAGCGTTGTGTGTGAAAGTGTGAGCATATGCATGTGTGTGGGGGGTGGGTGGGAGGAGTGTTCTGGTCTATGTGCCTATAAGATCTTGTACAAACCTGCAGGCATGTGTGGGAGAAGAGCGGCTCAGTGATTGACGTGAACACGTCGCCCCGCCTGCGTCTGGACCCTGACGGGACTCTGCACATCTCCCAGACGTGGTCGGGTGACATCGGAACATATACCTGCAGGGTAACATCCGTGGGTGGCAATGACTCCCGTAGCGCCCACCTCCGAGTCAGGTCTGCACATTTCATTTACGCTCTTATCTTGACATCTGTATATATATTTTTTTGTTCCCTTTCACATTTCAAGCTGCGAGCGCATGACAGATGGATGTTTTCTACACTGTTGTGGGTTTATGACTGCCCTCCTCTCTAATCGATCAAACACCTTTAATATTTACAATGCAGGGCTCTCAGTTTGTCTGTTTAATTCTGTTGTTTGGCGCCTCGCCTGTCTGGATTATTTGTTCCCGGTCTCATGCAAACACTCATATGCACATACAGGCAGCTGCCCCATGCTCCAGAGAACCCAGTGGCAGTTTTGAGTAACACAGAAAAGAGGGCCATCAACCTCACATGGGCCCAGGCCTTCGATGGCAACAGCCCCCTGATCCGTTACATCCTGGAGGTCTCAGAAAACAGTAAGTTTTTCACAGTCATCAGCAAAGAAAAGTGTTTTACCGTTTCTTGATGGTAATTTTAAAGCAATCTTTTCGTCTTTACTCCACCAATGCACTAATTTGCTGCTCCTCTTATATTACATTTATATTGTTTCCCTTAAATTGGCAGTTGCATCCTTTCATGCCTTCTGCAATCAGTATAACTCAATTGCCTCGCTCGTGCGCGTCCTTATGAATGATCAGGGGAACCGAATTGAGCTCACGTCCAATGCTCTTATCTTCTTCTTCGGCAGATAAAATCAAAGAAGTTGGAATGTTTTCACCCACAGAGAGTAAATTGTTCAACCATTTCTCATTTAAGCCTAAGCTAACTGAGAAAATGACAACTCATTAGAAGGAAAATGAATCTGAGGATGCAGATGGGATCTGGGTTTTAGATAATTGAATTGCAATCTGATATTTAGGGGGAGTGCATGCAAAATAAATGACTTGTTTCTGCTGGTATAGCTGCAATGTTATTATGGAAAATGAAACAAGTCTGTGCAATTATAGGTAGAAATAGTGCTGAATTTAAATGTGTTCGCCTGTGCTGGAGAGATTTTTATGAAAGGAAGACTGCTGAACATCTGTTCCTCTATCTATGGTCTTAGATGCGCCTTGGACGGTGCTGCTGGCTAACATTGAGCCTGAGTTCACCGGGGTCATTGTTGGTGGTCTCATCCCGGCACGTTCCTACCAGTTCCGCCTGTGTGCCGTCAACGATGTAGGCAGAGGCCAGTTCAGCAAGGAGACCGATCGGTGGGTGGTGTTTTGTCCAATTTTCAGCTTGTTTGTTAAAAATGTTCGCCATGTAACCTAACGTGGCCACGAGAAAAGCGTTGCAATTAGAGGGTTTTTATTGCTCTGTAACAAGCCGCTCCCCCGGTCTCATCTTGGCAGTTCAATAGAAAATCCTGTATTACTCTTTTTTTTCTTTTGGTTTTCACTCCTGCGGGTTGACGGGGAGATGAGCCAGCTTTGGAACGGGCCTTTTCTTAAAATAAAAATATGAAATTGCGCCTTGTGAAGACTTGATGGGTGCACTGACCCGGCTTCATCTCTGTCCTTCATATTAACTGTCATCGCCGCTCTTCATGAGTAAAATACACAGAGGCTTTAAGCGGATGAGTTCAACACAGACTCAATTCTCGACTGAATTAACTTTGAGAGCCAAATCAAACAGTTGTATTCATAAAATCTGAACCCAAACACATTCTGCGGATTTTGTGATCCCCCTACACACACAGGTGAGATTGTCCATGTCAACATTTGTCTTTTTTTTTTTTCTTCTTTCTTTTACACCTGCTGCAAAGAACTTAGTGGAAAGCAACCGCGACCATTCGTGGAGCTTTTCCACCACGTATTCATTCACTGAATTGTTCGGAGTATCTGCCCTAACCAGAGTGCACCGTAAGAGGTGCACCAGTGAGAGCAAGACTCTTTTTTTTTTTTTTGAGGCATCTCTCTGGCACACCTCTTTGATCCTAAACACTTTGCTTTATCTCCTCCAGAGGGCTTCTCCTGCAGGTTGGGAAGAAATCAAGATGTCATCTTAAATTGACTTAAAAGGAAAGTCTTCATGGATCTCTATTTCTTGTTCTTTTATATCTTTCTCTCCATCGCGCTGCTCCCATTTTCCACCGAGTTGTCTTTGATCTCTTCTTTGCCACAGCAAGCTGTCCCTCTGCGGACAGCAGTATAGAGAATATGTTTTGGGTGGGAACAAAAAAACATAACCACACTTTCCCAACTTTCCCTTATGGTGTGCTATAAAAAAGAAAATACAAAAGGCAGGCTTTATTGTAATCTGATGTCTATGATGAAATGGAATTGAAATATGCAGAAACGTGTGATAATGAATGCATGACTTCACTCTTCGTCTCTTCTTTTACCTCTTGTTGTCTTTCTGTTGCAGACTGATGCTCCCCGAGGAGCCTCCCAGTGCACCCCCTCAGACCGTCATCGCAAGTGGACGCACCAATCAGTCCATCATGATCCAGTGGCAGCCCCCACCGGAGAGCCACCAGAACGGCCCTCTTCAGGGCTACATCATCAGGTAGGCAGATTCTGCTTGTTTTTGAGGTTGGTGCCTGTTTGAGTTTGTTGTATTCATATTTGCTATGTCGGCTGGTTCTTTGTCTCGTTTCTGCCTCAGTTCTGCTCACTGCGACTGCAGAATAATTGGTGCCAATTAAAAGCATCCTCTCCATTCATCTGTTGTCACCTCCCGTTTTGTAACAATTTTATAACTGTTTCTTGCCTTTTTTAATGCCAGTCCTCCTGCTCCATTGTGAGAGAAACTGTGTCCTAATATTGTCGACTCTCTGTATTGTCCCTGTCTTTTTGTATTCCCCTCCCCTCTATTAATTGCTGTCACTTCCTCCCACTGCTGTCAGGTACTGTCTGTCAGGGCTTCCAGTCGACTGTCAGATAAAAAACATCACTAACCCGGACCAGACCAGTCTCATCCTGGAGGACCTCATCATCTGGACGAACTATGAGATTGAAGTAGGCGCCTACAACGGAGCAGGCAGGGGCACATACAGCCACAAAGTCACTGAGTGGACTCTGCAAGGAGGTGAGAGCAACAGACAACAGTTATAAGGTGTTCTGTAATGGAAGAAAGACTGTCTACGAGTGGCCATTGATCCATTTATCCTGTGTTAAAGTGGATTTTGCCTAATGTTAGAGACTGCAGAATAAAATATGAGATGAAGGAGGTGATGTATTATTCTGCTCTTATTAAGAAATTCACAGTTTGCACAGAGCTGCAACTTGCAACACTTCTACAGTAAATGTAGACTACTGCTTAAAATACATTAAATAATAAATAATACATTTATATAGGCTGCTGGCATAAGTGAGTCTGTAATATTGGGGTATTTTTGGTTTTATTATGAACCTGTAGGAGTTCTGATGTCTGTTTTGCACGTGTATGTTTAAATCTTCTAAAGTCTTTCTCCATATGTTTTCTATTTTACGTCATGGTTTAAGTATTCTTCTATAGCTGTTTTTGTAAATAAAATGTGCAGTTTTTATGGAATGCATTTTTTTTATCTATTTGGTACCAAGAACTATAAATTAAAGCCCTAGTCTCTTGAAGGAATTCTTATCACCAGATGCCTATACAGCAGTTTTAGACCAGAATTATCTTAGGTTGGGTATTAGATATTTGGGACAAACCTTGAAAATAACATTAAACACAATCTCATGACAGATTGCACGTTGTCATGTGTGTGTTCTAAAACACTCTCAGCTGCTAGGGCATCAAATTTTAGTTTAATATTTGTAAAATTCTGTTATAGCCATTTTTGTTGCATCTATTAGATCAGCTACAGCAGCCATCTGGAATTAAACTGACTCTAAAAGTTCATCTGTTGTAGAGGTTCATTCAGTGATTACTTTCTGAAAGTTTCATTAAAATCCTGTGGCTCGAGAGATATTTTGCTAACAGACATTCAGGCTTGACACCAACAGTTAATGCTAAAGTTTTAAGCAAATAATTCATGTAATGAGTACTACCTGTAAAATGTGTTGTGAAATACATTCAGCTACAAATCTGTGTGGTATCTTTAAAATTAACTGAATTACAGCCATGTTTGTATTGGTCTGTTATTCAGTTGTAGATTTATATTTAATCATTATTTCCCGACAGTTTCATTAATATTCATTGAGTGGTTTGTGAGCCATTTTGCTAACACACACTTTTAGACAGGCAAAAACATGATCATCCAACTTTGTTCATTAAGGTCAGTAAAACGTCAAAGTCTTTGCTGTATTTTACTTTACACTGATTCAGTTTTGCTCCAAAAAGGCTCTGACTCTACAACGTATGTCATGAACTGCATCTTGTTGGTATTTTGCTCATTTCTGCTTTTAAACAAAACATGTCTTGGTTAAGTGACAAAGTGATTCATTTTGGCAACATGAAAACCTTTGCTGACCTTTCTCAGCCCAGATATAATTAACCCTGAACATAAATTACCATGCTGATGACAAGTGTCACTCTTGAGACAAACCGCTGTTTTTTTTTTTTTTTAAATTCATAGAAAATCTGTTTCGGATGACTTCTCCCCTCCTTGTTCATGCTGAGTGTTGTAATTAGAACATGCGTCCTGCACTCTGTGCTGCCGTCATGCCTACTGATTCAAACGTCTTGGCTTCCAAGTCTCCTCGTTCAATCAAAATCAGCAGAGGATCAAAGTCACTGTCGTTGGAATTCACCAAAATCTATGACGCTCTCAGAATGGAAGGAGCATTAAAATGTCTGAGAGTTTAGCTCTTCAGAAAAAAACGGGACTCTGTCTTTTTAAACCTTTTGCTGTTTTCAGTTTACTCACCGTCAATTCATGACTACAGTATTTTTCATTGTATAAGTCACAGTTTTTTGCATAAATTAACATGCCTGTAACTTGTACAGCGAAGCGTGTATTTATGCCCCCCCCCCATATTTATAATCCAATTTTTGGTTGAGATCTGATGATTTCATTCATTCTGACATGGAAAATATTGAACACTACCATTTTCAGACACTAGAGGGCCCTCGACTAATATGGCAAGCCAAGTGTCTCATTAATTAGTCATCGTGGCTATTAATGAGACACTTGGCTTGCCGTACCAATCCACCTTTGTCTTGCTCCGGAATTCCTGCAGCGAACGTCAAATCAGCTGCATTTCGCCACGCCACGCAGGCGAAATGCAACTCATTTGACGATTAAAGTGCATTTATTAAGGAAAAGTTCTACTGAGACACACCTTTACTATGATTTCGAGCAAAAAATTAATTGTTTTTAGGTGCTGATCTTGTTAAATTTCAAAGAAATGCAAAGTGAGTCGTTCCTCTGTGAGCTCCCGGTCCCGCTTCCGCAAATCAGCTTTTGAAATGGAAAAGATTTGACAGTCAAAGTGCATTTATTAAGGAAAAGTTAGACTAAGACAACCTTTTTTCAGTCAGGTCATCTAGACAGTTTCTTTTTTTGTGCTGAATCATTTTGCCTTTGATCCAGAAGGCTTCATCAGTCAAAAAAACAGACAACACAAAACTGATTCTTCCCCCAACAGTTTACTCCAAAGTGATGGACCATCTTAGCACCAACATAACTGGTTTGTTCCACTTTGGAGTAAGCTGCTGGGGAAAGAATCAGTTTTGTGTTGTGTGTTTCCTTGACTGATGAAGCCTTCCGGATCGAAGGCGAAACGTTTCAGCACAAAAAAAGAAACTGTCCAGATGACCTGACTGAAAAAGGTTGGATTGTATACCTGGATTACTGAGCATGGACTTTGTTGTTAGACTAAGACACACTTTTGCTATAATTTCGAGCAAACAAATAATTGTTTTTAAGTGTTAATCTTGCTAAATTCTTGTTAGGGTCCTCCTGTGCACGCTCCCACGGCTGCCATTTGGCAGCCAATCGATTTTTGGCACACCGGCCCATGTTTCCAGGTTGTTACAGCTGACACGTAACAAATGCTACGCGTCAGCGGTGATGCATAATAGATGCGACGTATACAGCGAAGCTAAATATTTATGTTTTGTCCCACTTTATTAGACATATTTGGACTGATGCGACTTATATGGCGGTGTGACATGTACGGTGGCAAGTATGGTACTCATTATTTGGAAAGGCTGCAACTATCTTTAACATGTAGCTTGCAGAAAGCGTCTCTTCTAAAATACATAACATATGCACACACCTCTGTGCTCCTGTCATGTTAAATTTGTTCTCCAAGCGGGAACTGTGCACAAACCTCACTAAATGTTCTCAGGAGCTCCCATTGAAGGAATAAATAAATTACATCTACTTGGGTTTTCCACTTCCTGCTCACATGCTGATATTCAGCAGACAGACTCAGGAGTCAGTTTTGATTTAAATGGATTTTACTGTTTTTGTTACACATGTTTAAAGATAGTGTGCTATCTAGTATCAAAGTTCATGCTCAATAATCCAGATAAAAAAATCCAACAAAGTTCAGTCAGGTCATCTGGGCTGTTTCATTGTTTTGTTGAGACATTTCGACCTTCATCCAAAGGACTTCATCAGTCTGAAGAGCTGCAACAAACTCAGTCCCACAAGCAGCACACTCACATACTGGAACAATCAGTTAGCTGGTGATAAGATAAGATTTCTGGGTCTGCCCTCTCCCCCGTCAACTCCTCTGAGGCAGCCATAGCCAAAGTGGTTCAAAACATCAAAGTTCATGCTCAATAATCCAAGTAACACAAATCTAACAAAGTTCAATCAGGTCAACTGGACGGTTTCTCTCTTGTTTTGTTTTTATGTTGAGACGTTTCAACCTTAATCCAAAGGACTTAATCAGTCCGAGGAGCAAAAGTAAACTCAATCCTACAAGCAGCACACTCACATTGTGGACCAGCCAGTTTGCTGGTGATAAGATGGTTTCTGGGGCCCACCTTCTCTCCCATCGACTGCTCAGAGGCAGCATGTCCAAAGTGGTTCAAAACATCAAAGTTCATGCTCAATAATCCAGGTAAAAAAAAAATCCAACATTGTTTAGTCAGATCATCTGGAGGGTTTCTTTTTTTTTTTATGAGATATTTTGTCCTTCATCCAAAGGACATCATCAGTCCGAGGGGCCACAACAAACTTAGTCCCACAAGCAGCACACTCACATAGTGGACCAATCAGTGGGGTCGACGGAGAAGAGGGTGGGCCCCAGAAACCATCTTGGTCCACTATGTGAGTGTGCTGCTTGCAGGACTAAGTTTACTGTGGCTCCTCGGACTGATGAAGTCCTTTGGATGAAGGACAAAATGTTTCAACAAAAAAAAGAAAGTATCCAGATGACCTGACTGAACTTTGTTGGATGTGTTTTTCTAGTGTTTATTTTGTTACAGTCCAAAATGTCAATCACTGATCTGAAACTGAAGCAAAAAGTAGCTAAATAGCTAGATGCATATCTAGAAACATTTCTTACAGACATTTTTTTAAACTATCTCTCTCTATATTCATTCAACCTTCATTCAACCTTTATTTAGACAGGTAAATCCCACTGAGCCTCGAGGACTCATTTACATTTACTCATTTATATGATCTTTCCAGAAGAATCCATCTGTTCTACAAAGTATTTGCACTGAGAAGGAATTTCATATCATACTGTCAGTATGGATAGATGAGATGAGATAGATGAGTTTAAAATACTTCACATGCTTCAAAAACTGTGGATCCTGACTGACACAAATTCATATTTTGAAAACCTTGAAACTTCAGCCCACTTTGCGTGAAGCCTGATTAATTAGTCAGCAAACGATCCGAATCAGTCAGAGTCAGTTGCGTCTTTTGATTAACAAATGTACCCAATGATTCATGGAGAAATATGAGATTTCTGTTTATTTGTAAAAAAAAAAAAAAAAAAAAAAAAACAGACTGAGAAAGTTAGGCAAACATCTTTTTTTTTTAATTTCCATTCCATTCCAGCTCTAAAAAACTAAATAAATTAATCATGTGGTGTATGATCATTAATAGCAACAGCAAAGTTATTAAGTGTAGATATAATTAATTTTATTTCTCTCTCCCTCACTCTGTTGAATAGCTAAGAGTGGTTCATGTTGGATGCTTATATGCACTCCACTAGAATTAGGGGCACACAGGGGCATCAGGACCAATACGGTCCCATCATCTTCGTTAATGTGCAACTCCCTAACTGTTTTCCCTCGTTACATCAGAATGGCATGCTTACATCAAATAAACTGCTGCAGGGTTTACCTGGAAGCTGCCTGAGGCAACTGCTCTCACACCCTGTCTGACTGGTGTGTTCTTACCTCCCCAAATGAGCCAAAAGACAAGTTCCTTCAGCTCGATTCTCACGCTCTGAATGAATCTGGTCTAAAAATGTCTCTTGTACATTTTGAGTTACCCTTTCTTTATCTCATTACTATTCCTCTGTCTATCCCCCATCCTTGCGTGTCTGCTCGCCCTCCCTCTTTCTTCCTTAATCCCTCTCCCTCCCTGAATCTCTTGTTTCTCTCCATTGTTTGGATCAGTGCCCACTGTGCCTCCGGGAAATGTACAAGCTGAGGCTGTCAACTCAACCGCGGTGCGTTTTACCTGGACTGCCCCAAGTCCTCAGTTTATCAATGGAATCAACCAGGGATATAAGGTGAGTGGCTCCTTTCTGGCCACTGGTGCTCTCTAGTGGTCAGTGGCAGGAGGGAAATCTCTTGCACAGTGGGATTCGAAGCAGCTCCTATGATATTTTCGAACCAAATACACTGAAAGTCAAAAGTGTATTTCCTTAAATGTATACTGTGTGGCTAAAATATGAAAAATGACACCGTCTGCCTTCTCATCTTCAGCTCTTGGCATGGGAACCAGGTCGTTCTAATGAGGTCACCATGGTTACAGTCCTCCCCAACTTTCAAGACAGCGTTCATGTTGGTTACGTCTCTGGCCTTAAAAAGTTTACAGACTATTTTACGTCAGTGCTATGTTTCACTACCCCTGGAGATGGGCCTCGCAGTCCCCCTCAGCGTATACACACCCATGAAGATAGTATGTTTCCATATAAGATTAAATACAGTACTTACTGCATGGATGATCATAAACTAGGATGTTGTTTTGTTCTTTAACTACCTGATCTACATCACTTGTAGCCCCTGGTGCTGTGGGTCACCTGAGTTTCACTGACATCCTGGACACGTCGCTAAAAGTCAGCTGGAAAGAGCCACAAGAGAAAAACGGTGTTCTAACAGGTACGTTTAAGATAACTTCTCATGTAACCTTAGCAAAGATAACTTTTAGATAACAAGGCAGAGTTTGTTTTAAACACCTCTGTGGAATTCATCCCCTTTTTCAGGTTATCGCATCTCCTGGGAGGAGTTCAACAGGACCAATACAAGAGTGACCCATTATTTGCCTAATCTGACTCAGGAGTACAGGGTTACAGGGCTCACTGCACTCACTACTTACACCATTCAGGTGGCAGCCATGACTTCCAAAGGCCAAGGTCAACTTTCTGCATCCACCATATCTTCTGGTGTACCACCGGGTCAGTGTACAAATAAAACAAGACAAGTAATGTTAAGAAATATCTTGAAAATTCCAGAAAATTATTCCATAGAAAAACCTGTTTTTGTGTAACTCAGAAAGTGTCATTCTGCTCAAGAATCTCTGAAGGCAGTGATGACTTACATGCTCTTCTTTTCTAAATTGTCTTTGACAGAGCTGCCTGGTCCTCCCACCAATTTAGCCATTTCTAACATCGGCCCACGTACTGTCACCCTGCAGTTCAAACCGGGTTATGATGGCAAGACATCAATTTCTCGCTGGCAGGTTGAAGCTCAGGTACTCACTTCGATTTTTGATTACTGAGGTCATTAATGCCTTTTGATTTATTTATTTGATTTCTTATTGTGAGTGTACAGGTTAAATTTTCGTATTTATTTCATTTGTCGAGATTCTTATTTAACCCATTTCTTTTCATATTCCAGATTGGTATCGTTGGAGAGAGTGAAGAGTGGTTGATGGTTCAGGAGCTGACTAACGAGCCTGATGCCAGATCACTGGAGGTCCTCGACCTCAATCCTTATACTTTTTACAGGTGAGCACATTGACAACAAGCTTAAAAAGACAAAAAAGTCTAACCACACCTTACTTATACAGCATGCAAAAAAAAAAAGAATTTCTTGTGACAGATTATTATTTAAGTTTATGACTTTGTTAATGGCTAATTTTCCTTTTGGGTGTCATAAAATCTTCATTTGAACAAATCTTAATCAATTAAATCTTTGTTAACTCACCAGAATACCGTGAATGAAAAGTCACCTTTAGGCGATTTATCTGCCATCATTGGGTATCCTTTGCCCCAGGTTCAGGATGCGTCAGGTGAATATCGTGGGTACCAGTCCTCCCAGTCAGCCCTCCAGAAAGATCCAGACCCTTCAAGCCCCCCCAGACATCTCCCCTGCAAATGTCACTCTGCGCACAGCCAGTGAGACCAGCCTGTGGCTTCGCTGGGTGGTAAGATGCGAACAGATACAGTCAGCATGAAGACAGCAAAGTTAAATTGGATTCTGATGGACCTTTTTTCTGATTTATGAGATGAAGACTTCTTCTCATTCAGATAAGCCATTTTAAAGGACTTATTTTTATTTTAACGTCCCTCTTGTGTACATTCATTTGAGTAATGGTGAAAGAAAAAGAAATTGGCAATATGTCCTTGAGTTGTAAGATTAGCTTTGTAAAAATTTGATTTAGGTGATTAGGTATTATAAAGTTTGACATTCAATGACTTTTTCAGTTCTTTTGTAAAGCTGCTCTTATCCTCTTGGGGCTTTTAAACATGATAAATGAACACATGCAATAACTCTGATGGTGGTTTGGAAAGCTGGACTCTGAGTGTCCTTGCTCTGGTTGCGTTCTGCATCAGCATTTGGCAGTGCAGTCTTTGCCACATCTGTCTTTTAGCATTACAGCAGCAGCTTCTATAAGAGGTGAGTCACAGAAGCTTGTCATAGCACTGCAGCCTTTGCAAGATTAAAAAGAGATGATATATCTGAATTTAAATACAGAGAGATGTCAGCAGTAGAATATTGCTTGACAGACTGATGATACAGATCAATGATAGTGGATTCTCTTATAGCTGGATGTTAAAAAAAATGAGTCTTTTTGTGGCACTCGGGTCCTGAACTAAACCAAAGGCAGTTAATTTGAAGAGCATGTAGATGAAAATGCTTTTGTGTTACAATTTAACATTAAAACCCATTCAACAAATTGCTTATTTGTGTTTCTGTCTGTACCTGTTATCTGTTGTAACATCACTGCAAAGGGCAGCCTCTCATTACTTTGTGGCACACTCATACAAGTATACTATAATTTATCATCATTGTACTTGAACGTGTGAAATAAAACAAACTCCTCTCAGCCTCTTCCAGAGTGGGAGTACAACGGCAATCCAGATCTCATTGGCTACCGCATCCAGTACTCCAAAGCAGGATCCAAAGGTGGGGTTCTTTCTCATGTCATCATGGACCGGCTGGAGAGAGAGTTCACTATAGAAGACCTGGAGGAGTGGACAGAGTACGAGGTCAGAGTTCAGGCCATCAACGGCATTGGTTCTGGACCTTGGAGCCAGGCAGTCCACGGCAGGACTAGGGAGTCTGGTGAGGAAGAAAACATGCATTCAAATCCTAAAAGTTATCCTAAAATTGGTGTAAAATGTATCCATCCCCTCCTGCAGTGCCTTCCAGTGGTCCCACCAATGTGTCGGCCTTTGCCACCACCTCCAGCAGCATCCTGGTGCGGTGGGGAGAAGTCCAAGAGGCAGACCGCAACGGACTCATCCTCGGCTACAAGGTCACTGCTCTAAAGAGATTCACATTTCACAATCACATTTATCTCTTTATGAGTCATGTTGCTGCATAAAATCTGCATCTCTCAGGTTGTGTATAAGGAGAAGGACTCGGACACAGCACCCGACTTCTGGACAGTGGAGGGCAACACCAGCCACAGTGTCCAGCTGAGCAGTCTGGGAAAATATGTCCTCTATGTGATCCAGGTTCTGGCTTTCACCCGGATCGGAGATGGACGGTGCAGCTCGCCTCCCATTCTAGAGAGGACCTTGGATGATGGTAAACATCCTTTTTACAAACCACTTAATTGGGGACTGCCTATTAGGGCAGCCACCTATTATTATCCACCTGAAAAGGGTCTTGCTCTTCTATCAACTTTAATGTGGCTTGAACCGCAACATGTACCCCCACAAATGTTATATCAACACAACCAGCTCAGCACCGTGATGTGTGCTATTACTTTTATTGGTGTTTTGAGTTACGATGGCAACGTAATTTGCTAACAAGGATGCCAATTTTACCTATATAAAGCACCTGATAGAACTCTCCTCACACTAACTGCTGCTGTGAGGTCACATGTGTAGAGATCCATGAAGAAAACAGAAAGTCACTGTTAGATTTGTTTGAAACTCACGTAAAGTAATCATCAGGTATTTCTCTAGAACTGATTTAACGTCTGGAGCCATTTTGATTCAAGATAGCTGCCACAGCTACCTCAGCAAACACAAAAGTGACTATAACTCTGTCATTCTTTGAGATATTGCGCTGAAATTTAGTTTGGTTGTTGCTAAAATTTGAGTTGTTATAAGTTCCTAATGTAAATCAAATATCCAAGATGGCTGCCTTAGCAAAAAGGGAAAAAAATACAACAACTCTGCCATTTTTAGAGATAATGAGCAGACATTTGATGTGGTGATGGCTGAGAACGTTTCTGATCAAATATTGAATCCAAATAAAAAATCCAAGATGGCCACCTTAGCTAAAAAAGGGAAAATATGAATAATCAGGCATTTTTAGAGCTATTCAGCTGAAATTTGGTATAGTGGTAGCTGAGAGCAAACCAAAACACATATTACTGTCAAATAATCTATTTAAATTGGCAGCAGCCTGGCAGTCCCAGTCAAAGTTTCTCCATGTAGGAACTTTTTAGTTTATGCTGTTATTCATTAAAATGGTGTGTTTTCTCCAAACTAGTAAAATCATTCCATCACGCTGGAACATTTTTGTTCACTTCTTAGTTTGTATCAGTAATTTCCTGCTTTAAATGTTTTATTATAAATACTTGGAATGCTACATTTTATGACTTCTTGTACAAAAAAAAATATGTTGCAGGTTTTTTTTGTTTTTTTTTTATGATTCGTATGGATAATTTAGAAGTTATTGTGGATGAACAATTTGTCCTTTGTGTGTCTTCATAAGTGCATTTTTGTCATTTTCTGTGTAACAGTGCCAGGCCCTCCTGTTGGCATCTTGTTCCCAGAAGTCAGAACCACATCAGTCAGGCTCATCTGGCAACCTCCTGCACAGCCCAATGGCATTATCCTGGGTGAGATTACATTTTGAGATCAAGGCAAGCCAGTGGAGATTTATTTGTGCAGCACATTTCAATAGCGAGGGGGATTAAAAAAGGTGCTGAACATAACGCATAATAGGCACTGGAAAAAGAAATAAAAGCTAATGCAAAAGGATGCATTTGATGTTGGACATAAAACAAGATGGAAATGAAATGGAAATAAAATGAGACCAAACACAAAGCGTACATTGAATTCTTCTCAGCTTCAGCTAAATTGAATAAAAAGTAAATGGATAAAGCAATTTTTTTTATGTTTCTATTTTTAAAAAAAAAGAAAAAGAAAAGCATTTTCTATCAGAATTACCTAGAAGCTAAAATTTCCACCTTTTGGTGCTTATTTGCTTTGACTCTTGTAGCGTACCAGATCACATACAGGAGAAACTCATCAAGCAGCAGCGCCGCCACTGTGGACGTGTTGAGTCCCAGCGCCCGACAGTACACAGCAACTGGACTGAAACCAGAAACGGTTTATGTATTCCGTCTCACTGCCCAAACACGGAAGGGCTGGGGCGAGGCTGCCGAGGCTCTGGTGGTCACAACAGAGAAGAGAGGTGAGGGCAGAGATGCTCAGATACCTTATTTAAAATTTTCTCCTCTATATATCAAGTTGGAGGTGTCTGCGTGTGTGTTCTTCAGCTCACCCTCAACCCACCAGCCGTCCCACGGCGCCTCAAGAAGAAGTCCAGTCTCGCAGAGTGCTGTTGTCATGGGAACCAGGCAGTGATGGCCTGTCGCCCGTTCGCTACTACACAGTTCAGTACAGGGAGCTGCCAGACAGCAACTGGACTGTCCACTCTGCATCCGTCAGCCATGAGACGAACTCCTACATCGTGGACAGGTAGTTTTTAAAAGTCTGCTTCCTGGATGTCATATTTTTACTGTTTATTTGAAGAATTCATGCAGGCACGGTTTTTTTTTAAAGGTTAAAGCCGTTCACCTCTTACCAGTTCCGTGTTAAAGCCACCAACGACATTGGAGACAGTGAATATAGTGAGGAGAGTGAGGCCATCACTACGCTGCAGGATGGTAAGAAGAGCTGTAAATTTATTGTTTTTATCACCTGCTGCCGAAGGCAAAGGTGAAGCCAGAATGTGTGGGTTTTTTTTTGCTTTTCTGTGTGCATATGTTTGTTTGTACCGTGAGCAAAATATCTCATGAATTACAGAACAGATTTTAATGCAACTTACTGAAAATAATCATTGAATGCGCATTTACTGATTTACCTTTGGAGTCAACGTGATTCAAGATGGCTGACCTTGAAAAAAAGAACAACGGAGCTAACTCAGTCAAATTTACAAATGTTGAGCTAAAATTTGGTGTTGTAGTACAAGCACGTAGATGTTTAATAACCTGTTAAAATACACAAAAATTCAGGAAATAACATCTACTTTATTCAAAATTTTCTGGGGGAGGACCCCCAGACCTCGCAGGCCCGTGACAATTTTACAGACATCAATCTAAAATGTGCTCTGGTTGTAGCTAAGAGTCATTTTCTTTACTTATTCTGAGCGTGACATCTTGAGATATTGCATGAAATTACACACAACTCAACATAAGATCTTAGTCTACAACTCTGACATGAAAGGCAAACGGTGAGATGCTTCAAGGAATCTTAGACCTTTAATATTTTTTTTTCCTAACCTGTACCAGAGCACTTCACATCTGTATAAACCAACTTCTACATTCACATTTAGGTTTTGGATTTTACTGAATGCTTTATGTTTGCTCTTCCAGTTTGCTTGAATTACAAACTCATTTCCACAGTGTTATTGACATGCTAATACACTTTTATTCATCTTTTCCAGCTCCGGACAAACCCCCGACCATTCTGTCTGTCACTCCTCACACCACCACATCTGTACTGGTTCGATGGCAGGTATGAATCTAATAGACTTTGCTGTTTTTTGGGTTTCCTTTGGGAATAAAGAAGAGATGAAGCTGTATTTTATATGCACCGTACGATTGATTGTTGTCTCACCTTATATTTTTCTAGCCTCCTTCTGAGGATCACATAAACGGAGTTCTGTTGGGGTTCAGGGTCAGATACCGGGAGTTACACTACGACCATCTGCGCAGCTTCTCTGTCCGCACCGTAAACAGTCCTTCAGCAAACTGGGCTGACTTCACCGGTGAGTTTAGTGTTTTCCAGTTACTGTTAATAAAAATGTGCTGTTTTCCACATTCATTTTATTTATTGGTTTTTAATTGTAATCACTATTTTCTGTGCATACTTCAGCTCCTTACAGCATCAGAAATTTGACCGAATCTTCTCTAACACAGTATGAGCTGGACAGTAAGTCTTCTGCTTTCCTTTATGGTTCCTTTTTATCTCTCCATCTGTTTGCGTGTTTTTCTGTATTTTATTTTCACAAAGTGGGCCGTTTGTATAAGATTTTACAGCGACAGTGTGCCGAGCTCCATCCTCCCACTCAGCTGCAGCCACTGCATATTCTCATTGTGTGCATATGACTTTAATCTCTCCGAGCTGCCCTGTCATTTTCCCCCTCTGTGCTTTCCTTCTTTTTAATCACTGACAAATCTTCCCACGTGCTCCCACAACAACCCAATCTTTTCATCAGTTTGTATTTGTCTTCCAAACCCTCCCTGTTGTTTTTTTTTTTTTTTTTTTTTACTGTATGATGTTGTCTTGCCATGGGTATCTTAGTGACTGTGTGCCTTTTGGGGGGATCTTTTTTCTTTGTTGCTCTTTTATCTGAACTCTTCGGCTACAATGCTGCGATGTATTCTCTGCTTGCAGATTTGAGTAAACACAAGCGCTATGAGATCCGTCTCAGTGTGTATAACGCTGTGGGTGAAGGTCCAAGCAGCGCTCCACAGGAAGTATTTGTCGGAGAGGCGGGTATGTTTTGTTTCTCAATTAGTAGCATCTGTAGCGTACTTCTAATCTTTATTGCTTAAGTGTTCGACAAATAAGACAAGTTCAACCATGATTAAGTTGTATTTCATGCTCATTTGCTCATCATGCTTTTCATGACATAAACTTAGTAAGTATAACTTATCCAAGTTAGCTATTAATTGGTTTAACTCATATCTAAAAATAGTGAACAGTGCATCAAAGTTAATGGAATGAAATCTAGCCTTCAAAAATGTATAATGGGAGTTCCACAAGGTTCCATCTTAGGACCACTGCTTTTCTGTTTATATATCAACGACCTACCGGACAGTTGCAAATACGCTAAATGTCAGATGTATGCAGATGATGCCATCATATACTGTACGTATTTGCAAAGACTCCACAACAGGCAGCAGGGTTACTGAACAGGGAGATGGAGGGAGTGTCTCTGTGGTTTAAGAATCACTGTTTGTCTCTAAACGGCAATAAAACAGTATCAATGTGTTTCACAATCCGGCGTAAAGTCTGTAATAACTTTTCAATTGTGATTGATCAGAGAGAAATCCAAAAAGTGGAGGAGTTTAAATATCTGGGTGTCATTCTAGATTCCCACTTTTACTTTGAGGCTCACATTAGGAAAGTGTTTAAAACCATTAAGACAAACAAATTATTTTCTTCTTATAAGATTATATTTATATGGAAAATCTGCTCAGTTATATACGCCATAATTCTGGCTCATTTCTCATACTGTCACTGTCTGGAGCCAAGCAACTAAATCTGCTTTAAAACCTATGAGGATGTTGTATTCACAACACTGAAAGTTTTAGACCAAAAACCATTAAAAGAGCCCCACAGTAAAATACTGGAGAAATATTTTTTTCCCAATTCAGTTCAATTCAACCTTTATTTAGACAGATAAATCATTTTGAGCCTCGCAGAATCATTTACAAATGAGACATGTTTAGACAGACAAAAAAAAAAAAAAAAAAAAACTGGACACGTGCGAATTGGAGGCAAAAACAATTCCTATCAAACTCTTTCTTCTCGGCTGAGAAAAAAGACCCTGATAATGAAAAGAACACCCCGCAGATACAAGCACATGGTGACGTAGACATTCCGCGGTGAGGATGTTCAAGGCCGCTCTCGGGGGCACTGTAGGAGTTCTGATAAGGATGCAATAATCAGCCAGTTCCCTCCGGTAAGATCCGTAAACATTCTCGAGGGATTTCGGGGAATGGCCAAGGACAACACCAATGAGAATCCAAGAGTCCTGAAATGATAACACAATGTTTATTTAGCTGGTTTCTTCAGGTTGATCAGTGGAATTACTCGATGGGAGGGAGGGGGGCAGAGCGTCAGATTACATGGACTCCTGGTGAATTGAGATAAGGTGGCCTGCAAGGCCAGCCAAGGGAGCCAAATTCAGATAAACAACATTTGTTATGAAGTCAGGCAAAACTCTAATTTTTGTCTGCTTTGAGTCTTTGTTGGTCTCACATAGATTCCAAAACGTCCAAATTAAGTGGACACACCACTGGTTCATGCCTGAGAATATTCCCCGAGATGTGATCCATCCTGCCAGCGAGTTCTAGGGGCCGCATATTACCTGCGATTCTCACAAATCACATCCAATTTGTGATCCAGTCCTCTAAGCAACAGAGTCTGGGTGCACGTGACACGAGCAAACTTTCACATTAGCGGCAGCCTGACCAGGCCAGATTAGCTGTGGCCGTCTTCTTTGTTTGTTGATAAACCAGGAACCAGACACCATACCCTAATCTAATCTACCCTAATCACCCTAATCTACCTGGATTATTGAGCATGCATCAGGATACAGGAACCAGACAATTCCAAAAACAGGAAACCTGTTATCATAAATCCAGTTATATGCAGTTTTGGCGTCCTCGGTCGACAGCAGAACGTGTCATCTGGGCAGTCCAGCTTGTCTGAAGCTTGTCTCAAAGTTTTTGTCCATTACGTTGAGAGACCAACTGACCAGATCCACAAAATTATGGTTCAGAAGATATGTAGAGAGAGGCTCAGAAGCAGTTTCACAGACAGGACAGAGCAGCAAAGCAAAGCGGAGGATGGAGAGGTGGGGAAAAGCATCCGCCCTCAGCAAGAGCAGCTTTGACATTATTTTTTATTATTTTCTTGTTTAAAACTGACATTTAAATGCATTAATGGTCTTGTCTCAGTTAGCAGAATGATTTTAAAAGTCAGCAGCTCAGGACTTGCAACAAGAGGTGCAGTTGATGGAGAGTGCAAACCTGCAGAAAACAAAACATCATTTGGTCAATGTTCCTGCTCATTTAAAGGCCCTCATATCTGGAACAATTTACCATCAGCAATAAAAACATTAACAGATCTTTTTTTTTTTTTAGTTTTTAATTCCCAGGTGAAAAAATGGCTGAAACAAAACCAAATCTTTGAACACTGAGCCCCATGGGGATGGAGGATCAGGCCATGTGTGTGAGGGAACTGTTTAATTTTAATTAAATTTAAATTTTATTTTAGCTGTTTTATATAAAAGTCCAACCAAGGACTGGGTTTGCAAATTAGCCTGTGGCTAGAAAACCTTCGTACAAAACAACGGTTGCTTTGTTTTTATCATGTAACGTTGTTTATTGTGTTGTCCTTTATCAAATAAACGTGAATGAATGAATGAATCTAAACAAGTCCTTGTTTGTCTAGTCCCAACAGCCCCTCCACAAAATGTAGTGATCCAGTCATCAACAGCGACTCAGTTAGATGTTACCTGGGACCCACCTCCACTAGATGCTCAGAATGGAGACATCCAAGGCTACAAGGTTTCCACATTGTACCAGTTTGAGCTAAACTTGCAGCTTGTTTCTCATTTTTGTAAAATGTGTATAGAATTGTACACAAATTCTGCATTCTGTCCTTTTTTGTTGTTGTTTGTTTGGGTGTAGATCTACTTCTGGGAGTTTCAGCTGCAAAATGAGACGGAGCGAGTTCGAACTCTGTTCCTGCCAGAGCTCGGAGTGAAGCTTAAAAACCTGACAGGCTACACCACCTACATGATCAGTGTGGCAGCCTTCAACGCTGCAGGGGATGGGCCCCGCTCCCTGACCACCAGAGGGCGCACTCAGCAAGCAGGTGCAAATTCCAGATGTGGCTAAGAGCCTTTTAAAAAAGACCACTGGCGTTTGTTTTGCTTCAGAAACAGTTTTCACCCTGATACCTGTTTAATCCTTTACCAACTCCCACATTTTTAGTGATACTTTCTCTAAGAGTCACTCATATGTTGTTCATGACAGTTAATCAGTCCCAAAATTTGATCCACCACCTTAAATTACTATAAAATGACAAACTGAACAGCTTCAAGTTTACAGCAGAAAAATAAAAATATTTTGGGGAATTTTAGTTCAACCCTTGACAAGAGATCAGACATCCTTAGGATGATCCTCAAGGGTGCAAAGGATGACTTAGAAACACAAAGTGCGAGGAACAAATAAATAGGAGTTATTTGGCCACAGTGTCACACTTCTGTGAGTTTTGGACAAAAGTGGTTTTCAGTATAAATGCCTGTTATTTTCTGCACCCTTGAAGGTTATGACATTAGCAAAGGCTAAAAAGTGATGAGGACTTAAAAACACAAGCAGGAATTTTGGCTCGTTGCACTGCAGAACACTGGGAATTGAGCCAACACAAGCTTTTGTGATGTTTTTATGCAGAATTATGGCTAAGTCCTGACACTGAGCTGAATCTGGGCCGGGTCAGCAGTCAGAATTCTCACAGCTCTTGTTTAGAGGTCACAAAGTGATTTTGGCAACTTCTCTGTCTAATTTTTTCTGGTAAAAGCGCCCTATGGCCAAACATTTCTGCAACATTCTTCTTTCCTTTTTTTTATTGAGCAATCCCTTTTTATAAAAACAACAATTTAATGTGGATTATCTAATGTTTAACATCAAATTATAAACAAATATGAATGACTGCCAACCATGCAATTTTTAGCACAATATCTATAAAACTCGTAGAAGAGTTATGTATTTAACTGAGGCAGCCATCTTGAATTAGGCTGACTCAAAGGATCATTCAGTTGTAGATGTAAACTTTCTGAGAGTTTCCAACAAAGTTCAGTCAGGTTATCTGGACGGTTTCTTTTTTGTTGAGATGTTTCATCCTTCATCCAAAGGATTTCATCAGTCCGAGGAGTCACTAAAACTGAGTCCCACAAGCCCCACACCCACACAGTGGACCAACCAGTTTGCTGGTGATAAGATGGTTTCTGGGGCTGGCCCTGTCCCCCGTCAACTCCTCTGAACCACAACCAAAGTGGTTCAAAAAGTGGTTTGTGGCTCCTTGAATTGATGAAGTCCTTTGGATGAAGGCTGAAACATCTAAAAAAAAAAGACATGACTGAACTTTGTTGGATTTTCTACCTGGATTATTGAGTATGAACATTGATTTTCTGAGCGTTTGATTGAAATCCATCAGCTGTTAACAGACAAACAGTGATGACTCTAAATGTTAATGCCAAAGTTTTAAGCGAAAAATACCATGTGATGTGTTGCGCTCAAAGTTTGTGTTGTGTACAGTTCTCAGCTACTACCACAACAAATTTTAACCTAATATGTGTAAAATGGGCTGGGTTGTAGCCATTCTAGTCATTTCTAATGTCACTTGGCTGTGAGGGCCAACTTGAAATGGGCTGAAGCAAAAAGTTGGTCAGTTTTTTATTCCAACCTAGTGATTACTTTTTGAAAGTTTTATTGAAGTCCATCCAGCGGTTCATGAGATGTTTTGCTAACAAACATACATAGTTAGTTTAAAATATTAAAGGCAAATGCAGATGTGGTGTGTTCCTTTTGTATTCAAAGTTTCTACTAGTGATGATGAATATAATCTTTGTTAAAATCATATGAAGTCATTTTTAGAGAAAATATTTTCTAACGTAGAGCAGGGGCTGGTTAGCTGCTGTGCATCCTGCTCTTGTGCTACTTATGATAGATCTGTCATCATATCCTCGTCTCTTTTCTCCGCTAAAAGCCCCAACTGCTCCCAGCTTCATCCACTTCAGTGAGCTGACCACCACCTCGGTCAACGTGTCCTGGGGAGAGCCCAAGCAGGCCAACGGTATCATCGAAGGCTACCGCCTGGTTTACGAGCCCTGCACTCCGATCGATGGTGAGAAACTCTGCCTGCAGCCTAACTACCCTCTCGTGTCCTGACAGTTCTCTGACAGTGATTTAGAGCCCCTAACCTCCTCACCACACTCTTTTTTAACTCCTGCTGCTTTAGCTTGTGTTCTAATTTGTTGCAGATGGGCATAGGCCCTGCAGTAACATATATGGCACACTGATAAATTATGCTGGAATGCCCTGGTGAGACTGTGCACAGCTTCCACTCTTGCTGAGAGAAACATGGTTAATAGCTGGCTAAATGTTGCTGCCATGACCAGATTGTTGAGAAATTGAGAGCAGATGAGGAATGCTGAACTGAGGCTGCTGAGGTCCCTGGGCTAGCCGGCACCACGCAAAACAGGCAAAGAAATAAACATATAAATATCAGCTGGTCTATTCCTGTTTTACCAGCCAAAAGGTTTCTGGGAACAAAAATATGTTTTGCTTTTTTCTTGTGCAAATATATCTATTTCTCTTCTTGCTTTTGTGTGTCTTTGCCTGCTTCTGCACAAAGCCTGCTTATTTGTCGCTTGTAGCAAGCAATATCTAGAGTCTTAGTGTTTCCTGTACAGACTCCTCTCCTCGCACTCCAGGTGTCAGTAAGATAGTGACTGTAGATGTGAAGGGCAGCACTCCTTTGTGGATGAAGATCAAAGATCTGGCTGATGGCGTCACCTATAACTTTCGCATCCGGGCTAAAACGCTCACTTATGGTCCGGAGATTGAGGCCAACATCACCACCGGGCCTGGAGAAGGTAGGAAAGCTGGGAGGCTGATTTTTCTCTTTTATGTCACGTAGGAGTTTTTTGTATGCGATGTTTTTCACTCCCTATTTTTATCTTCTCAGGAGCCCCAGGCCCTCCTGGAGAACCCTTTATTTCACGACACGGCGCTGCCCTCACACTGCACTGGACGAGTGGGGATCAAGGTCGCGCACCCATTACGCGATACGTGATTGAGGCCAGACCCTCTGGTGAGCCAAATGTTCCTGACTTATCTCATTTTACATAGTCTAGCCAGCATGCAGCTCTTTTACGTGTAGACTTGCTCATTTTGTCCACACAGATGAAGGCTTGTGGGATATTCTTATTAAAGATATTCCCAAAGAAGTGACATCCTACACACTTAATTTGGACATGCTCCGAGAAGGGGTCACCTATGACTTTCGAGTAATTGCAGTCAATGATTATGGCTATGGGTCTCCCAGTGCCCCATCTCCTTCTATATCAGGTTAGGATCTTGCCCAGTTCTGCTTTTTAATTAAGTATTTTATGTGTTTAAGTGTTACTATCCTTCAAATTCTGTGTTTTCAGCTCAGAAAGTGTCTCCCTTCTACGAGGAGTGGTGGTTCTTGGTCGTCATTGCCTTGGTTGGCCTCATCTTCATTCTTCTGCTGATTTTCATCCTCATTATTAGAGGCCAGAGTAAAAAATACACCAAAAAAGCCGACTCAGGTAGGAAGCATGCCCTAATTGTCTTAAAAGGATATAGTCTGGTTATTTTTGAAGTGATTTTCTGTCAGTTATCAGTAGTTAGAATATCTGCCGCGACATCAGTCACAGAATACGATGAAAAGTTTTTGTCCTGGATATGCTAATGGCTATTCAAACAAGGTCCCATTTGTCAGTATTGTAAAACAGCTGTTTTTCAAACATGACATACCATATTTTTCGCTCTTTAAGTCACATTTTTTTGCATAATTTGCATGCCCTGCAACTTACAGGTCGAAGTGATGTATTTATGGATTTTTTCCCATATTTATAAACAAATTTTTGGCTGAGATATGACCGTTTTCATTCATTCTGTCTGAAAATATTGAACACTACCATTTTCAGCCATTAGATGGCACTCAATTTGTGTGGCCTGCCATTGTATCATGTAATAGGTAAAAGTGGCTGTTGACACAATCAGCTTTATGGATTTTTCCACTTTATAAGACATTACTTGGACTGATGCAACTTATAGGGTGGAGCGATGTGTATGGCGGAAAATACGGTACTGGTGTAAAAGAATACTACATTAGAAAACATTACACCTCTACACTTTTGCATGACACTGTTTGTTTAGTTTGTCACTGTTTTCTCAGTCGTACGTCTGTTACCAAGCAGAGGTATATGTGCTAAGCATAGGCAAGAGGAATGCAATCTTTTTGAATGAAAAAGCCATTTCTTCCACTTCGCTCACTAAATACATTTTGTCTGGAGCCGCAAAACCTGCTTTTCAACTGGTGGCCCGTGGGCCATTTAGAGGTCGTTGGAGGAGAGCTTTTCTGGCCATGAATTTTTACATTTATTGATATTTTTACATTTTAGGGTAAAAGGAAAACCAAAAGTATAGCGGAAAAATTTGTTTTTACCGAGTTTCTGCAGGTTTATGTGAGTGTTTTTTTTTTTGGGGGGGGGGGGGGGACTTAAAATTAAGTATACCACTTTGAAGTAATAAATACGACAGAGCTTTAGGGCCACGGTAAAAAAAATTGCATTGCCATGCTAAAAACAAAAATAATTAAAAGCCATAAAATTATGAGAATAAAGTCGTACGAGACTTTTTTTTTAACAGCTGTTGTTAATTTTTTTTTTCCACGAGTCAGATCCACAACGCGACCAGTCAATCAATCCAGTAGGCATGTCAGCAAACGAACAATCCGAAGCTAAATGAGTCGTAATATTATCCAAACTCCGACACGATAAAGCAAGGTTTATTGCATTTTAGCTGTGGTAAAATGAAGAATGTTTGTTAAACTTTATTGTTATAAATGCTCTTATTCAAAACTTGTTCCAAAACTGCCACCTGCTGTTGTGTTTTTGTATGCTGCTTCTGGGATGCATATACGTGACGTCATTACGTCACGACTTTCGTTTATGTTTTCATTTGAAAACGGCGCTCATTGAACGAAACTGTGTGAGTGCCACGCTGTTAGAGATCTTCAATAAATATGCCAGAAAGAGGCTGAAAAGACCCAGCGACTCACTTATAGGAGCATTTAGCTTCGGATTGGTCATTTGCTGACACGCCTACCGGATTGATTGACAGGTCACCTTGTGCATCTGACTCGTGGAAAAAAACAACAAGTTGTTAAAAAAAAAAAGTCTTGTACGACTTTATTCTCGTAATTTTACGTTTTTGTTTTTTTTTTCTCAGTGTGGCAATGAAATTTAGTTTTTCTTATTGTGGCCGTAAAGCTCTGTTGTAAATAAAACATCAATTTAAAGTATGCAGAAAAATGTTGCATTTTTCTGGACAAGTTATTGATTTTTACTTTTTTTTTAATTATTTTGTTGAGAGAAAGATCCCACAGTAAGCTTGGAGGTTGGATGAATGACGTAGTTAAATGTAATCAGCTCATTTTGCTCCTTGTATTAGCATTATCTTTCACAAATTTACAGAAAATTGACATACACAAAAAAAAAAAAAAACCTGATAAAACTTACATTTTCTGTTGTACGTAGAAAGGAAAAAAAGTAAACACAGTATCACGTTAATTTTGGTCAAAGCTTCAAAGGGCCACAGATGAGATACTAAAGAGCCGCATGTGGCCCCAGAGCCGCAGGTTGAAGACCCCTGGCATAGACCATTTAAATATGTTCTGACGCTGCTGAATGTTTGAGTCCGCCAAGAGTCGAGTACATTTTTGACTGATTAAATGTGCAGCTCAGACAGACTGATACAACCAACAGCCTCAGCATCAACAACATGCTAAACATGGTCTATGCTCAGCGAATGCAGTAAATTTGCTTAATAACAAGAATGATGTTTGATCTAATGTTAGCAAATGCAGAATTCTTTCCCAAAAAAAAGGGGGGGGGAGGTTTTATATGCTTGAAAAACGATCATAAAACAGGCCTTTTTTATGGGTAGCTGTTAGCCTGGCCTGGAGGAAGTGCTCCTTTCTTTAAACTCTGTTTTCTGTGATTGATGTCACGGCTGATTAGGTACTAACTATTGATAACTATTTCACAGACTTTAAAAGTGACCGGATTATCCTTTAAACATTTTTAGTCAGTCTGTTTGTGCAATTTAAGATGCCGCATGTAATTTTTTTCTCTTTGGGCAAATCAGCCAAAAATTGAGGTTAAATGATTGTGCGACTGCAGTCCATTTCGCAGAACAGGAGTGTAAAGACACACGCAATTAAACAAATTATCTAGATTTTCCGACATTGTCTGGCTGACAGGCAAAAGATGAGAGTAAAGGTTATCGCTAAGGGAGCTGAAGTAGACAAATATTATCGTCCGACTTGAATTGCAGTTAGGATCAATAGCAGAATAAATGGCTTGGCAGACACTTTAATGCTGAGGCCATTAATTAGATTGAGAGTAATTATATAACCGCAGTACAAGTGGCTCCCATAGCATTGTATTAAGGAGGGGACTTTGCAAAGCTGTCAATTAAACCAGTGGAGACCACTGCTCCCAGAAACCCATTTTTCACGCAAGAAGACATTTATCAGTGTCAGTAGACGTTTTATTGTTATTGTTAATTAGTAATGGTCTGTCAGTAATAATATTATAAATATGGGGCTCAATTCTTTGGCGGGTTGCAGTCATGAAGTTTGTTGTGGAAGTGGCACATTAGTTAAACAGATAAGACAGGGACTGAAAAAAACCCCCACATTTTGTGTAGCCATTGCCATCAAGAATAAAATAAAACAGAGCTTGTTTTTTTTTTAAAAGGCAGAAATATTTTTGTTAGAGCATAAAGAGACTATTTTACTACTCCCTCTTATCAACCACTGGACAAATTTAAATGAAACCTAGAATGGATGTACGTACTGTATTTGTAGACAGCTCTGTCTGTCTGTTAGCAAAAAAAACCTCACAACCAACTAGATGGATGCTATTGAAAGTTTCAGAAACCAATCGTTGGATTTACATCTACAACTGATAGACTTTAGGGATCAATCTAACACAAGATGGCTGTCAAAGCCATCTCATCTTATCAAACACAAATAACGGTGGTAATTTGGTCAGTTTCACAGAGACTGAACTAAAATCTAATTATTTATAACATTCAGCCACAGTGACTACAACGCAGTGGTGTAGTCTACGTGATATGTGGGTATATGGAGTATACCCACTAGAAAAGCTCAAGAATTTCAGTATACCCACTTCATTGATACATGACATATCATTAGGCACGTGTCATTGATATGTTACATGGCAGTCAGAGTCAGAGTTTCTTTATTTGTCATTCGCATCACATGTGGTTCATGTGGTGGAACGAGATTATGTACGCAGGGTCCCAGTTACATCCAACAATAAAATATAAAAGACAACCAATAATAAGATCTAAGATATGAACTAAGAAAAACATCAACTAAAAATACTCTAAGCACTAATAGCATAAAAACATTACGTTGAACAGCAGCACGAACATGAGTCTGTGTGAGCAGATGAGCACAAATGAACACAGCAACATGAAATAGATCAGCAGCAACATGAAATAGATCAGCAGCATGATGTGAATTTTTCACAGTGATTATCCTGATTAGACAATCCTGAGCCTAACAGCCTCAGGGTAGAAGCTGTTCCTCAGTCTAGTGGTTCTACACTTAATGCTACTTAACCTCCTTCCTGAGGGGAGGGGGCAAAAAGTGTGTGCTGGGTGAGTGGGGTCCTTCATGACTCTTCCGTAAAAATATATCGGTATTCAGCGCTTGTTTATTACATCCGCCTATCCAGTGAATTATTTATATAATTAATACTTGTGTACTTACTACTTAAAACTTGAACATGTTTTGCTTTGATACTGTTTCATAAATTCTGTAACGTTTTTAATACAAAGCCAACTGTTGTACAAAGTTTCTTGTTCATTTTATTCAAATATAAGCATCAGAGAAATCTGGAAATGTTCCATATGCTTAAAAATCAAAATAAATTCACGATTACATTGTACTAACCAGTGTACTTTGGTTTCTAAGCACAGTATAGGGACCGACCACGGTAAAGTTAGTTTTACGTTGGATGTTGGACATTGGCGCTCCGTGGCTTCAGCGGTCTCCCAACGTCCCACGTAAAAACTAACTTTACCGCAGTATACCCACTACAAAAATATACCACTGCTACAACGCCATAATTTAACAACTCAGGTCTTAGTATGAAGCTTTGGTATGAAAGGAAGCAGCTAATATACATTACTTCAAAGAACGCTAGGCTTTAATTCATAAATTCTTGTTTACTCATCCTTAAAGTGATAGTTCAGATCTTTTCTGTGGAAAGTTCATGAACAGTTTTTATCTTATTTGTCAGATAGCTCTGTTGTTTGTACTAGTAGTGCTTAATGTATTTCTTAGTTTTTATCTTAGATCTTATTACTGTTCTTCTTTACAAAATGGGACCCTGTGTACACAATTTTGTTCCATCACATGTACCACATGTGATGAGAATGACAGTAAAGAAACCTTGACCTTGAATATTGAGAATATTTCAGGGTCTGTGACACATACACAGCTTGAAACTTAAAATGGATTATTTGATTGCTGGATAGATTTGATTGGACAGCAAGAAACATTAAATTCACTTCTGTTCAGGCAATCACTCTAACTGCACTGCACTGCCACTGACCCACGGAGAAATGGTACGCCTCGATGAGGGACGCTTCCCTGCCTTGGAGCTTAACAACAGACGCCTTTCTGGGAAAAACTCCTTCTGCCGCAAAAATGGCATCTACACCCGGTGAGTCTGCCATCTGTCTTGCTCACTGTTCTGGTATTCGACTGAGCATTACATTTATTTTCTTTTGTCCAGTTCCAAAAAAAAAAAACCTTGTTTCTTCTTCATAATTGATGTCTTACTGATAACACTGTCAAGAACATATCATGTATTGTCAGTTCTGAGAAGTCCAGAAGCTGATTTGATCCGTCCTTTCCTCCTAACTCATTTATATTCTGTTTGTGGAGGCACAAAACTCTATAAAGGGACGGCACAATACTAGCTGATTAGTATTCACGAGCATCTGCCTGTGCTCTTTGTCTGTCCATCCCTGCTTTAAACAGAGAGCTTGTGGGTCAGAGACGGTTATTTCTCTCTGGCCTTTCGCCTCTGCGGCAGTGCTGTGAAAGTTATCACAACATTAAGTCCTGTCGGCAGGATGTTGGTGGTCCGTCTCGTTGCTAATGTTGAGGTAAACATTAGATAAGAGGAATGTCACTGTGAGAAACTTGTACACAGACAAGGTCACGGTCAGAGGAATAATCAATCGTCTGTGTTGCAGGTTCAGCGTCTTGTATTGTCACGGCGCAAAAAGGCTGTTTTTATCCAAATTCGTGTGCCCGTTGTGGTGGAATGTTCTGGAGGGAGTTGCATAAAAACAATCTCCGTGTCCAAAGAGGCCAAGAAAGGCATCAAAAGCCCTCAAGCAGCTGCTTCTCTTTGAAGAAGTCAAATCTGGTCCCACACTGTTTGCTAATGAAGGGGAAGGTGTGAGCAGGCTCCCTATGGGATGTTTGAAAGCCTGAAGTAATGAAGGATAAATTAGACAGACGAAGCGAGGAGGAAAATACAGTGCTCCTAAATAATTCAAAGTGTGGGATCAATGCCCCCACACCCCCATATATTCACATGGCTGCATCTTTAATGTCTGTCAGCGTCTGCCCTCTCACATCACTGCCTTTAACCCAAAGGAGACACGCGTCTGTTGTGTCAACTGCTTCATGGCCGTTGTCGTGTTGTGTCTTCGAATCTCGCTCTTGACACTGGCAGTAATCTAGCTCACGCGTGTGCATCCCCGGCACATATTAAATTTTATTTCAGAAGTTGTCAAGGTTGTCTGCTTTATGCCTTAATATTCCACTTGACAGCGCAGCGTTTTACGCTTGTCTGCTCCGCTCCCGCACGCAGCAATTTTTCATTTCACATCGTTTAAACATTTACTTTCAAGCCATTGCTGCCTTAACCAACTGAACAAACTCTTCTCTTAACCCCGCCCCCTCCCACCCCCCCCACTTTTTCTTTTTTTTTTACAAGTTGATGCAATTTTTTTGATGTCTTAATGAAACGTCTATGTGATTTGGTCTGAATACAACAGGATTACAGTACCAAAGCCCTCTTAAAACTGTCGTTTGAGTTATTTTCTTCAGAGCTGGTTCGAGGAGTGATACTCTTGACTCCGCTTCAGCCCGTTCCTCC
Source organism: Nematolebias whitei (assembly GCF_014905685.2). Lineage (NCBI taxonomy): Eukaryota > Metazoa > Chordata > Actinopteri > Cyprinodontiformes > Rivulidae > Nematolebias > Nematolebias whitei. The sequence continues at coordinate 34,003,922 of NC_056512.1, forward strand.
GCAGGCGTTTTGAGGCGACACTTTTCACTCCTGCAAATGAGCCTTCAGTGTTCAACATGTTAAATAGTGTTAACAATGTGCAGATTAGCAAGTGAGCAAACAGTTACAAAACTGTTGTGTTTGTTTTGTCTACACTTTCATTATGAACCGATGTTACTGATGCATGTTCGAGAGTCGTGTGTTGAAACTGAGCCAAGACATTAAAGCACCGCACCATAAAACAGACATTTTCTACTCGGAGCTTAATTTCAACACATTTTTGATTCATAAAGTGGGCCATCACTGTTTTAGAAGCTACAGCAAGTGTTCTCTAATATTATGCAAATTATAAGACATGTCTAGTCCTGTGGGGTTTTATATTTGCTTTATATAAATCATTTATTTTGGTTAGGAAAGAATTACCAAAAAAATCACATTTTGTAATTTTAATGAATGTAAATGTAATGTAACCATCCCATGTAAATTTTTAGTTGGATCAAAGAGCTGCGCTGCTTTATTTTGAAAATCCGAGCCTGTTTTGCGCATTAAAAACTTTATTCTAGATTGTGCACATTATTTCATCTCCACCTCCACTAACATTGTAACCACCTTGGTTAGTTAGTAGTCGGATCCATCCATGTTTGAAATCAGACAGGTGGATTTGAAGCAATGTTCTAATAAATCTAATTTCAGATTTTTATGCTTCTTTTAGCTTACTTCTGCAATTTTCAGCTATTTCAGCTACTATTTAGCTATTTTATGCTCATTTCTGCTTTTTCAGCTTACTCCCCACTTTTTGAACTCATTTAAACTTTTTTTCAGCCTAATACAGCAAAATCATGTTCTCCCTACTTCATGCTGCTAATGTAAGCTTTTTTCTGCTTCTTTGGCTACTGTTTAGCTGTTTTCTGCTCATTTCTGCTTTCTTCAGATAATTTCCACTTTTTTGTGCTCATTTCTGCTTTTTTTAGACTAATTGGGCAAGCTTGTGCTCTTTCTGCCTACTTCTGATAATTTAAACTTCTTCCTTCTTCTTTAGGTACTATTCAGCTGGTTTTGTGAAATTCTGCTTTTTTCAGATAATTTCCACTTTGTTGTGCTCATTTCTGCTTCTTTCAGCCTAATTGGGTGCAATTGCTCTCTCCACTTCCTTCTGCTAATTTGAGCTTCTTTATGCTTTATTAGCTACTATTCAGCTAATTTGTTTGCTCATTTCTGTTTATTTAAACCTTATTCAGCAAATAGGTGTTCTTTCTGCTTTCTTCTGCTAACTTTAGCTTGTTCTTCCATTTCAGTTACATTTCAGCCTGTCTTTAGCTAATTTCAGCTGTTTTTCAGCGAGTTCTCCTGAAATAAGCATTTACACAGCATTTTCACAGGAAATGCAATTTCTCTATTTATTATTTATCATCTGTGTGGTTTTTAGATCTGGACATGCGTGGCTGTAGCCTCAGGTGTTTTCTTTATTAAGGAGAGCTCCCATGCAGGTGTCAACTGATCTTGTACTCTGAAGTTTACAGAAAATTTATTGGTAAGGGTTTTGGATGAGTTTGAGATGCTTGAAGCAACTCTTCAACTCTTTTGACATTTAGCATGACCTTTAGGATCATGTTGAAAATTCAACACGTCTGTGAGCCTCTGAAACTCCTGCAAGGAAAGTGAAAGTCCTCAAATGGTTTCCTACCTCTCTGACAGACCCTTTTGTATCAACATCAAAGATTTTAGTTCAGCATTGGCAACACTTCGTTTGTGGGGGGGGGGGGGGGGGGTGTACCTCAGGGGTCTGTTCTTGGTCTTCTTCACTTTTCTTTATACCTGCTGCCACTAGGTGCTATTTTTTGTAAACATGTCATATCATTTCTTAACCGATGACTGTCAAATCTACTTCCTTCTGAAGCATACCAGTTCACATTATATTCAACCTCTTCTTGACTGCCTGGCCGACATCAGGAACTGGATGGTTTTAAATTTCTTACGTTTTAATGTGAAGAAGTCTGAAGTCATGCTGTTCCCTCCTAATGACACAATCAAGAACTGCCTCGACCTTTCCTCTCTAGCCCCGCTAGAGAAATAAAGAGTCACTAGTCTGGGAGTGATAATGGACCCTTCCATGAAACTTAACAGTCATGTAAACATGATTGTTAAATCCTGTTTTTTTGGGGGGGGGGGGGTTTCAGTTGAAGCGACTGAAGCCCATACTCTCCAAAAATAACCTTGAGACAGTAATACATGCGTTCATAACATCCAGGCTCAATTACTGCAATGCACTTCTGTTTGAAATCTGTCAGACCTCCATTGCACGTTTACAACTGGTCCAAAATGCTACATCCCGATTTTTAACTGGTACAGGCAAAAGAGAACACATTACACCAGTTTGGGCTTCCCTGCACTGGCTCCTGGTTCACTTTCAAATTCAGTTCATGTATGTTTTTAAATTTCTGAACAGTTCTGCCTCCTCTTATCTCACTGATCTGCTGCAGTCATATGTCCCACAGCGCTCGTCAGCAGATCAGATGCTTCTATTGGTTCCAGGAGCCCGTCTTAAACTCAGAGGTGACAGGGCCTTCTCTGTTGCAGGTCCAAGACTGTGGAATGAGTTACCACTACATGTCAGGCAGGTCCCCTCCCTTATGCTTTTTAAGTCTTGCTTAAAAAACAACTTTTATTCCCTGGCTTTTGGCACTGTATGATTTGTTTTAAACCTGTCTGTGTTCTATCGTGTTAGCCATTTGTTATTATCTTTTTCCTTTTGGATCTATAAATTTTTTACTGTGTGTTTTACTTGTTTGTTTCTCCTGTAGCACTTTGGTTGGTCTTGTTGCTATTTTAAGTGCTCTATAAATAAAATGGTATGGTATGGTATGGTATGGTATGGTATGGTATGGTATGGTATGGTATGGTATGGTATG
>NC_056512.1:34006819-34047373 GCF_014905685.2 Nematolebias whitei
GGTATGGTATGGTATGGTATGGTATGGTATGGTATGGTATGGTATGGTATGATATGGCATGTGAGGTGTGGTATGGTATGGTATGGTATGGTATGGTATGGTATGGTATGGTATGATATGGCATGGTGAGGTGTGGTATGGTATGGTATGGTATGGTATGGTAATGAGTCAAGATATTTTGGAGAATCCTGGTGAACGCTGTTTGCAAACTTGTCCCTTAACATGGGAAGAAATAAAAAATACACGTTGTTTTGTGGGGATTTGGAGGGGAGGGAATAATGTAGATACTGGTACTCATGTCACTGCTTTCAGGTAGAATTAAAAAAATATTTTTATTATACTTTGCTGTTTGTTGAGCCTACTGATGGAGCTCGGTGACATGAAAGTAATTGTTCACTTCTAGACCTCTTAAGGTTCGGTTCAACTTCAGCAGACCTTAAACACAGCAGCGGTTGTTATCTACAGAAGAAGAAAAAAACAATGAATAATTGTGCAGATGTTTCTCTTCGCTTCACTTCGTGGAATTAATGACTGGAGCCAGAAGAAGCGAGGGGTCTTTTTTACTTGACTTGATGCTCATATAAAATCTGCTTGTGGATTTTAGTTACCCACGTTCTTTTGTTGGATTTTTTCTGCAGGAATACCAAATCTTTTTTTGACTCATTTTGTAAACTCATTTAACTTGTGTAACTATAAAAAGTCTTTGTCGTGAGGAGGCAAACATGCTTTTTTTGTGTGTCTCATGAAGGCTGCAGTGAAATGAATCTGCCCCCTGCCTGCTCACGACTGACCCTTTGCAAAGATTAGAGGGACAAAGCAAAGAATGAGCACATTTTTATCCCTTGCCCTGAATTATGTGGCTTTCAGGAATCTACTTATAACCCATTAGGTGCTTTTCTGAATTAATTCCTCATTTGTATTTCATTTTTAATGATCCTGCACTGGATTTATTAAACTTCCTATAAAAAAAAAATGTTATGTGCAAAGCTTTTTTCATTTTTCAAACTTTTCTGCAGATTTCTTTGGTTATCTATATGTCATGAGTCGCTGGAATAAATTAAATTAAATATAGTTTTGCTCATATTTGCTTTCCAAAAGGCTAAAGATCCAAAAATCTTGTTTAATTTTCCCTTTTTTTGCTTTTTTAGAGCTCTCGCTCACTTTTCCCTCTGTGCTTTCTTTCCATCTGCTCAGGTCTCCTCCAAGACCCAGTCCTGGAAGTCTGCACTACTCAGATGAGGATGTCAGCACTAAGTATAATGACCTGATTCCAGCAGAGAGCAGCAGTCTGACTGAAAAACCCTCTGAGATATCTGACTCTCAGGTAAGCAGTGAGTCTGGCTCAGAGCCGATACCCAACCCCTTGTCTGGAATAGGCAATGAGCCCACAGAATGAAGTGAAATTCATCTGACTGAACTTCTCAAAGTGATAAAGTCATCTCGAGCAAAGTTATAACATTTAAAAAGTTTCATTCCACTTTATTTTACTTGTCTGTCACATGGATAACCTCCTCTTTTCTCATAGTCATCATTCTAAAAAACATTTGTATGATTATAACGCAGAATTTCTGGTGTTAAGTTAATCCAAAAAGGCACTCCAGCACACTGTTTGATTTAGCAGAACTTCCATCAGACAAACAATGCCAAGAATTAGTTTAGAAGTTGTTTTAAGTGTCGATCTATTTACACACACACACACACACACAAAAAAAAAAAAACAGCACAAATGATGTTAAATTCTACAAACTCTTCATATTATCACCACCAGAAAAAAAAAAAACATTATTCAAGTTAATTTCTCTCAAGGGGATTGTTAAAAACCTGACGCCTGTTAGAAAAGCTCAATTACAGCTGATGTCTGTGACTCATTAAGCATGGGCTTCTCAATAGGAAAGGTCCCATGAGTGTTTTAATATCACCAAAAAAAAAAGGAAATCTCATATAGCTCAAAAGAGCAGGAGTGATGAGCATAACAGAACGGTAATAAAGGCAGGGAAGCAGGTTGCTGCACATTCTGAGCACGTGTTCCCCCCACTCCCATCCTCACCTTTGCACAGGGTCTTCCTGACTAATTTATCTTCTACCTGCACAGCCAAAACATTGTTCAAGACGGCTTGAACAAACATTGTCCTCCCCGAAGACACAACCCGGAGTTATTCTTCCCCCTCTGCATTGCCTCCCACTGTTTACCTGCCGCTTGTCCAAATAAACGGTGCTTCAACATCTGCTAAGCTGTATCTCAACAGAACCGCAGTTGTCAGACACGCAATTGTGCCAAAAGCCTCTGAGAGTAAATCGCTGCCTTTTTTTTGTCTTGTTTTTGTTTCTCATCAAGTACAATACACTGAAACAGCACCCACACAGTCATTCATAACTCACAAGACTGAAGATTATTATTTAAAATAATGGCAAACTAATCTTGTAAACATGATCTCTGTCCAATTCTAGGACACTCTTGTGTACACTTATCACATGTGTGCTCCACAGAGCTACGGGTGAGCTCCAGTGTCTCTGACAGATTCTCAATAGAAGTGATTATCTCCCCCACCTATAGAATGAATCACGCATTATTAGATTTAGAGCTGTGAGTCGACGTTTCGTGCCGTCTTATATGGACCAGTGCTGTGTGGTTTGTCAGTGAACAGCTCAATAATAGAAATTGTGTAGCCTTGATTTGAAAGCATGAAAATGTAGCTAGTGTTAAAGTGTCTTCTGTTCGCTGTGCCTGACTCGCAGGGTAGCGACAGCGAATATGAAATGGATCAGAGCCGGCAGAAGACCCACTCCTTCGTCAACCATTACATCAGCGACCCCACCTACTACAACTCGTGGAGGAGGCAGCAGAAAGGCGTCTCCCGTCCGCCGGCGTACGGCTACTCCCAGCCCGAGCCCCTGGTGGAGCAGGAGTCCCGACCGCAACCACCACCTGTGCCCCCGCTGCCCCCGCTGCCCCCTCTCCTCCCCCAGAGCGCCCCATCCCCACAGCCACAGGCCCAGGGCACTTTGTTCAGGCCGAAGGGAAGCCGGACTCCCACCCCATCCTTGCTGTCCTCGGAACCCCTCAGCCAGCACAGCACTCTCTACCGACCCCCCAGCAGCCTGGGCTGTGCCGCTCAGGCACCTACCGCAGGCTTCTCCTCCTTTGTTTGACACACCGCTCTCCTTCCAATAACCACAGAAACTTGATGGCGAGTTGTGGATTTTTTTAAAAAAGTTTTTATTTATTTTGCTCTTTTTTTTTTTCAGTATTCTGTTCCGTCACGATGACTGAGCTTCGGCTCGACATTACAGGCATCTTAAATAGTGCTTTCTCCTCCGTGAAGAGTGCGTGTATGACTGTGTTTAGCCGGTTGGTTAATCTCTGTAATCTGTGTTTCATGAAAAGACAATCATTTGAGGACTTTTTTTTTTTTTTTTGCATTAGCATAGTTTAATTAAATTAATGGATGCAAACAAGGATAAACAAAACTAAAGGTTCTGGTAAAAAAAATGAATCCTTGTTTTTAAAAAATATATATTAGGGTTTATTATGAGAGCTTTATCAGAAACACCTTAGATCCATTTATTGGATGGACCACGGGCTGAAACTGGACAATTAATAAGGACAAAGTGATGGAGATGATTATGGATTATGGATTATGCTGATTATATTTCACTCAAGGATGAAACCAGAGTGATGGACTCTGATTTGCAGAGAGGCACCTGCAGTTTGCAGCCCCGCCGGCTGCCTTTAACTTCCACACTCTGCTAGCTGCAGAAGCTGCAGTTTGTGTTTGTGTACATGTCTCATATTGTTTACCAGATATTTATATCAATCAGCTTCGAGATACGAATTTTCCGAACATCACTAGTGACAATGTTATGAATGACATTAAAGCATTGTGGCACCTTTATGATAGTCTGAGGATGTTGATCGTTCGCTGGTGCACAAGTCTGAAGATAAATCAACTTTTGTAACGTGCAATGCTCTTTAATCTTACTCACAGAAAGTGACTGAGGACCAAATGCACAAACGTTAGCATAACTTTACAGCCACACAATATATATGTATGCTACGAAAAGCAAAGATGTACAAAAAACAACTCACTTTCTTCAGTTTAATAAGTTAGAAAAAAAAAATTGTGCAAATGTCTACTAAAAGTTTCAAAATAATAGCTTAGCTGAAATTTCTATTTTTTCCCCCTCATATGTCTACTTTTTATAGATTTGTTTTGTAGAAAGGCGTCCTGAAAAGACCAGTTTTAAAGTAAGTCTTCTGTAAACACAGATGTTTTGAACCACAGCAGCTTGTACTGTAGATTTTACAGCCTGAGTTTGTTCTGCAATGTGCATTAATGGTTATTTAAAAGCATTTTTAATGGCAAAACAAAGGGTTAAAAGTGTAAATGTGGACTGTCACAATATATGTTTAACATATTGCAGCGCAGAGAGGCATTTATTTGATTTCTGTTTATTCTTCTTTTTAATGCTATGAGAAAAATATTAATGCAGTAAGTTGTGTTTTATTTTTTAACATTTCTTGCACCAATTTTGCACATACTGGTTCATCACATCCTCTCCGTGGGACTTTGCTGTGCTGGAATTGAACCCAAAGTGAATAAAACAGTCTTCAAATGTGCAGTGTGAACATGCATGTAAACAAGGGAACATTATGATCGTTTTCGTGGTAAAATATTTATATTTTATGGGAACTTTTCTTCATGAATCATCAGAACATTTTTGAATGCGGCGGAATATTACAGAGAATTATGTATTCATGGGCAAATTAGTCGGGGGGTATAAAGCTGACATATGAGAGGATTATAGAGCTTTACAGCTGTTGGATAAACAATGGTTTTAAAGCACACAGAAACCCGTATCAGACTCTGCAGACAACCGTTTTGCAGGGTCAGTCCTCGACAGGCCTGTTTTTGCATCGTCGGGGACTACATAAAGTGATTTCTGACACTTGATCCCACAGTGCAGGAGTGACCTGATTCTTTCAGCAGCAAGCAGAGACACGATTTGGATGCATGAGAGCACGAGTTCCAGGGAAGAATTAGAAAAAGAGCCTGATCCGGTGCAGACACGCAGAAGACCTGGGGGGGGGAAGGTGCGGGGCACAGGTGGTGGGATAATCTCCTTATTTCAGGCCAGGAGACATTGATTTTATACATGACATGCAAATAGGTGTAAGTGCAATGCAAAAGTTTATTCAAGGAAGAAAAAAATGCTGGAGCACATTTATTTTTAATAATTCAATTTCTGATAGGAGATCATCATCGTTATGTAAGGCAAATTATTTTCCGTTTATTGCAGGACATCGTCTTGATTCCGATGTTTGTTTTTGTTTAAAGTAATTTCCATGAACAGCCGGGTTGCGTTTGTTGTTCACGGAGACATTAAAATGCTACGACGCACTCTGAAGCTCAGTTTTGCAAACTAAATATTACATTTTTTGACATTTACTTTGTTTGCTACCTAAATGTATGCTAATTCTTTCACCAAACACACCCATAACTGTTCATCTTCAGACAGGGACAGAAATTCATCGCTCACTCAGATTCTCCCACATAAAGAGAGAGAAATCCTCACATCAACAAATCTGTCACATTTTTGCATTTCATTCCACTGTCTCCTCCTGGGATCCATTTAATGTGTCCTGATTCTGACTGTGTTTGTTGGAATAAATCCGAGCACATTTTTCCACCACAGCTTCCTCGTCATGGTGGTTGACTTCAAAATAAGGACATATTAGTGATGGAGCACAAACAGAGAAATTTAAACTAACAAGTATTTTAAAAGCGGTTGATTAAAACTTTATTTCAATGTAAATATTTGTATAATACAGGCTGCCTTCTGAGATCAGTGAATGTCAATCAAATGGTCACTTTCAAGTCATTGCATTGATTTTAAAGGGTTTTACCATTTTGTTGTGCTGGAGCATTAAGTTTTGTAATTTGATCAATTTATTTGAGCTTCCAGTGCTCAGACATGTGGTGTCCTATTTGCCCCTATAAGGGGCTTAGACTCTGACTAAAGCCTAAATTAGAAAGTGAAATGGATCTTTTGCTAATCAGAAAGTTTACAGCCACAATTTTTCCCGATCCATTTCTTCTTTCCACTCTTGTGGTAGATCCTAAAACCCTCACAGAAATTATAGGCCTATAGCATTCGTTGAATGCAAATCACCTGCTGCTGTTCATGCTGGAGTGTTAAACAAAAACTTCTTATGATGACACTAGTTGTAGCTCTCTGGGCAAACCTTGTAAATTCATCTATAGGCGAGCTCGTGATAGTGGGGGATCTTGCAAGTTACGGTAACGCTTTGCTGATGATGAACATTAGCTTCCACTGTTTATTTCCATTTCCATTATTATTTCCACTGAGTATTTAGCTCAGTGTCTAAAGTTGACCAAATATTAGCCACGTTTGTGTTTTCTTAGGTTGGTTGGCTGTGGCAGCCATCTTGAATTGAGCTGACTCAAATGCCCCTTTTCCACAGTTCCTCCTTGGCACCACGTTACCCTGCTCAGGCCAGTTCTGTGTTCGTTTCCAGAGGGCCTTCTTTGTGGAACCGGCCTGTTTTTTCAGTACCTGCTTCTCTGCGTAACAGCCATCAGAGTGCTAATGATCCATTGTTAGGCTGATGGTTCTTCTAGACCATGTGAGCAGCTGGTTTTGGTTGTCAGCAGCAAACTGGTTTATCCACTCTGAGAAGATGCTATTTAAGAGACTGAGCTGAATACAGCACCTCAGACTGAGGAAGTCTTTCGGATGAAAAACGAAATGTATCTACATTTTTTTTGCTTTGTTTTGTTTTTTTTGTTTTTTTGAATGTCCAGAGGACCAGATTTAACTTTTTTAGACTACTTCTCTGCGGTTCCATTGAGGCCAAGCTAAAACATGATGTCAGCATACTGTCGGTTACTGATTGGTCAGGGGGTGGAGTCATTAATCAGAGGGCGGAGTTTCAGAAACTGCCACTGCAACCCGATCTGCCAGTTTGTTTTTAACCCACCATTAGAAACAATTCAGGCAGCATGGTGGCACAACTGGTAGAGCTGCTACCTCTCAGCGAGCAGGTCCCTGGTTCTTATCCCGGTCCAGGGGCCTTTCTGGGTGGAGTTTGCATGTTCTCTCTGTGCATGTGTGAGTTTTCTCTGGGTACTCCAGTTTCCTCCCACAGACCAAAAACATGCATGTTAGACTGATTGGTAACTCTAAATTGTCCCTAGGTGTGAGTGAGAGAGTGAATGGTTGTTTGTCTCGTTTGTCTCTATGTGGCCCTGTGATGGACTTGCGACTTGTCCAGGGTATCCCCTGCCCCTTGCACAGTGATTGCAGGACATGGGCACCATGACCCCCGTGACCTAAAATGGAAGAAGCAGGTAAAAGATAATGGATGGATGGATTGGTAGAAACAACTCAAATCCAAATGAGTGTATTTTGGAGTATTATGAAGGTAAAACAAACAATAATGTCACAACCGTGGCCAAATTCTGAAGTTCAGGCGTTTTTGTGTTTGCTGATGAAAAAGTTCAGAACGAGCTAGATGGAGTGACACATAACAAGAAGTTTTTTAAAGAGGTGTCGGTGCATTGATAATAATGATCTGCCCACTATAGGGGCACTAATGGGCACTGTGGAAACGGAAAATGAAGCGATCCGACCTGTACCGGCCCAATAAGAGCCAATAAGGGCCGAGCCAAGCAGGACCTATGGAAAAGGGACTAAAGAGATAATCATTTATGTGCTAAATTTGTTGTAGTAGAAGCTAATGGGCATCACCAGCAAAGCATTACATCTTGCAAAATAATATCCAATATCGCTCGAAATCGCCTATAGCAGGGCTATTCAACTGGTGGCCTGTGGGCCACTTCTGGCCCGCGGGTGACTTCAATCCGGCCCACTTTTTTTTTTTTTTTTGGGGGGGGGGGGGGGGGTCTGGGATTGTATTTTGATGATCCAATGCAACAAAATAAACAAATTTAAAAGGTAACAGATCATTGTAAACTTTGGTTTATTTACATAATGATTTTAATTGCTTGATGTCTGGGCCCCGAGCTGTTGGCTTTCATAAACTGTGGCCCCCTGAGCAGTTTTGTTGAATAGCTCTGGCCTATAGCTTGATTTAAAAGGTGAAATGTCAGAATTAAAAAAGACAAACATATCAAGCACCAATAAAAGAAAAGCACATTCTGTCAAATTTATCACATTCTCTTCAGTACATTTACATTCAATTCATATTACATTTGAAAAAAGAAGCAGTCAAAGCTTGGAATGAAAGAAAACATTTAACAATCTCAAAATGTTTTTCTATTAAGGATATAATTCTCCAACTTATTCACCAGAAACTGTCCACATATTTTTAAAAGAATGCTGTGATTTTACTTTACATTCAAATTGGCTTTGAGCTTTTGTTTATATTACTGTAAAATCGCCAACACATTTTATGTCATTTCTTTTTTTTTTCTCACAGTGAGCACTGAATGTATTAAATGTATATTTTTATATTACATAATATTTTATTTCCTATTGTAACCAGATTTTATTAAGCTTGCTATTGAATAATTAAATTGTCTTGCTATGAATATGTTTAATACTTATCATAATGTTTAGAAAGAGAGCAGTTTAGCCGAAACATTTGGAGGAAGGTTGTGTCAAAAAAAGAACCTTAATGCAGAATCCTTGTGTTTGAACAAAAGGCTGCTGCGATGAAATTCTCATCTTCCAGAGTAATTTTGTCCCATCAGCTGCTGGTACAGAGCATTCTGGGAACAAAGCCAGACAGAAAGTCACTTGTGTGATACTCTGTTCATGGAACAAAGGGGGAGTTTGGAGAACAGCGTGGATTGATACAATTATGACTGAAAAATCATAGTATTGTTCTGTCCAGGTAGACTTGCTTTTATTTTCTCATGCACAGTCTGTTTTTCTGACTTTAGGGTGAGTATGCAGTCAATCTGTAGTGCAGCTTGGCTGCTTCCAGCTCATTTCCATTGCAAAAGGTACTAATGGTTGGTCACTGACTCGGAACAGCTGATCAGCCTGAAATACACACAATCACAGTCATCCATTAAAGTCTTTTGTGTTGCCAGACAGTGAAGAATGCAGTGAAGCTTTACTTCAAGTGTATTAGCCAATAAATCAAAAGTAAGCTGGCAGAAAATACACCGAAGCATAGTTCAGTCCTTTTAGGTAGTATTAAATTATGAATAATTTATATTTTACTTGTTGCAGATTGCTCTTTGAACAGCCTCACTTTAGAGAAATAGTGTTTAATTCTGACCAGATTAACGAGCTAGCGAGCGCTAATGAGGTCAAAGTGAATTGCAGCTGCCTTAAAACAGCTGAAAATAAAATGAAGGCAGTCCATGTGAATGCTTTATAAACCTTTACGTTTCCGTTAGTTTCACAATAAATTATTTACCTAGAATTCTAAGGTTGGTTGCAAGTGCAATAGCAGTAGCAGCTAGCTGTAGCACCTCTGGTGCAGCCTGGAGCAAATTTCTGCAAGAGTACCATAATATTTCTACCAAAATATTCATGTAATGCAACACTGACAATGTCACGTGTCTTAAAAAGTCGCTTATAACCAGCTAAACAAAAAGTGCCACAGAGAAAGAAGTGTAGAGGTTATGAACCTTTGATGTGTTCTTTCACACCAGAAGGTTGTAAAAACAAAAATCTTGGTTCATAAGCCTGAAAAATTATTAATTTTTTTTATAATTAAAAACTCCATTATGTGGTTATTAATTAGCCTAGCCTTTACAATATTTTCTGCCCTTGTTCCATACTTCATTCTCTACGACTGTCACTACTGATAAAATACTGTTGGGCCTTTTCACTGAGCACCTCAAGCCAAAACTTTTAGACACCTCCGTGTAATGGACTGAGGCAGCAGGGAGTTTTAAAGCTGACCCACCCCTGATGCACCTTTTGAGATGCAAAACAAGGTAGTATCAGAGCCAAAATGCTCAGCATGTGTGAAGGTAAGCCAGCATTGAGGCTCAATAATTTACTCAAGTAATGTAATGCTCTTCTGCACAGTGGCGCAACTGGTAGAGCTGCTGCCTCTCAGCAAGCAGGTCCCCGGTTCAAATTCCAGTCCAGGGGCCTTTCTGGGTGGAGTTTGCATGTTCTCTCCATGCATGCGTGGGTTTTCTCCAGGTACTCCAGTTTCCTCCCACAGACCAAAAACATGTATGTTAGGCTAATTGGTAACTTTAAATTGTCCCTAGGTGTGAGTGAGAGAGTGAATGGTTGTTTGTCTCGTTTGTCTTGTTTGTCTGTATAGTGTCTCTGTGATGGACTTGCGACCTGTCCAGGGTGTACCCTTCCCCTCGCACAGTGATTGCTGGAAATGGGCACCAGTGACCCCCCATGACCCAAAATGGAAGAAGCGGGTAAAAGATAATACCATACCATACCATACCAATTTATTTATATAGCACTTAAAACAGCAACAAGGCCAACCAAAGTGCTGTACAAAAGAACACAAACATGCACAGCAGACAGGAAAACATAAAATAGAAATACAGATACAAATAGCAGCAGAAGCTAACTAAAATGGCCAACAGAGTAGAGAACAGACCGGGCCAAAACAAATCACACCGTGTTAAAGGCAAGCGAATAGAAGTGGGTCTTCAAGCGAGACTTAAAGACTGAGAGTGTGGGAGCCTGCCGGACACTCAGTGGCAACTCATTCCACAGTCGTGGACCTGCAACAGAGAAAGCCCTGTCACCTCTGAGCTTACGACGGGTTTCTGGGACTGAGAGAAGCATCTGGTCTGCTGACCTCAGAGAGCGCGGTGGGACATATGGCTGCAGATTAGTGAGATAGGATGGGGCGGAACTGTTCAGTGATTTAAAAACATACATGAGAATTTTAAAATGGATCCGAAGGTGAATGGGTAGCCAGTGCAGGGAGGCCAAAACTGGCGTGATGTGCTCTCTATAGCCTGTACCAGTTAAAAATTGGGCTGCAGCATTTTGGACCAGTTGTAGACGAGCAATGGAGGACTGACTGATTCCAAACAGAAGTGAATTACAGTAATCAAGCCTAGATGTTATGAAGGCGTGGATCACTGTCTCAAGGTTCTAATAATAATGGATGGATGGATGTAATGGTCTGTGCTACCACTGTGCTTCAAGATTAAACAACTACAAAACGGTTTGTTACCGAGGAAATATAGATGATGGCGCACAGCAACTTTGCATTTATTTATTTTTTAAATTGTTACCCACTATAGTTGCTAAACCAATTTAATTTGCGACAACATGGTGGTGCAGTTGGTAGAGCTGCTGCCTCTCAGCAATCAGGTTGTCCCAGCTCAAATCCTTTTCAAATCAGGGTGGAGCTTGCATGTTTTCTCCGTGCATGCATGGGTTTTCTCCAGTTTCCTCCCACAGACCAAAAACATGCATGTTATGTTGATGGGTAACTTTAAATTGTCCCTAGGTGTTAGTGAGAGAGTGAATGGTTGTTTGTCTGGTTTGTCTCTATTTGTCCCTATGATGGACGGGAGACACACCCAGGGTGCAGCCACATGGCCCCAGCACAGAGGTGGCTGGACATGGGTACCAGCGAACCCCACGATCCAAAAAGGAAGAAGCAGGTAAAGATAAAATGGAATTTAATTAGCATATTTGGAAAATGATACGAGGCAGAGCATCTGTCACAGTTTTTATGTGTTGCGCTTCACGTCATCACAGCTGCCATTTTTGATTTGGTTGATGCTAGCTTTATTTTTGAAAAGCTCACATTCGTGCAGCACATGGCCGACTTCAGCTGTGATTTTTGAATGGCCAAAACCAACTAGTCTTTAATTTTGCTAAACTTGTTCGTGAAACTATCCCATTATCTAGTTGAATACATTCCTGACTGACATATTTAAAATGAAACAGCTCGTGCTTGTGTCTTTCATTGCTGATAGTTTCATTACTTCCATACTATTTTTTTTAACTTTATTGAACTACTGAACATACAGAACAAAAGAACAAAAGAACACAAATAGAACAACAAATGACAATCTCAAATTACAATGATACATATAAACATAAACAAATATCTACAATCATACCTCCTAAAGTCAACATATTCTAAAACGAATTATCATATCAACCATCATAAACTTAAATTTAGGTAATAATACTATTTGAGAGTTTGCAAATAATATAGTACAGTAAATTAAACAACTAACTATTTATCTAAGAATCTACATAATTACTAAAATAATTTGTCAGAGGGCTGTATTATCTGAGCGAGGTGATCTGAGAGCTTTTTTGCTTGTGTTTTTTTAGCACTGTCTAATGAAAGTTTTAACAACTGGAGTTCTTGTTTGAATACAGACCATAATGGTTAACACTTGCCATATCTGCATTTATGCATATAGAATTTTAATATTATGATAATGTTATTGACAAAGTATTCATCTTTTTTTATTTTCAGATACATATCCATATAATATATTCTGAACGGAGAAGGAGTCCATGTTCATGAATTTCATAGTCAGGAGATGGTGAAGGGATTTCCATAATGTGTTCACAGAATGACAGAAATAAAATAAATGTTCTGCTGTTTCAGGTTCGTTACATATATAACAGTTACCACATTCAAATTTAAATCTATTTCAGATAAACTCGTTAGAAGGATAAAATTACGTCCATAATATAAGTGGAGGAACCGGTTCTGGTGTCTTCCTCGTGACGTCACTGACGTCGGTCGACGTGACACGCATGACGTCTTGATGAGCGCAGCGGCCTCCTGCCTCTTTAAGGAGACTGAAGAAGGGTGTGTTCACCCTCACTCCAGCAGGAGGCTTCCGTTTAGTGGTGAGTCCCTGCGTTTCAACGCTGAAGCAGCTACTGAGAGGATGCGGCAGCAGCTGTAGTGTTTGTCTAACAGCACAAAGGCTGAGCTGAGGGCTCGAGCTGCGAGGCTTGAAGCACAAAGAAGCCGAGCGGCGCGCCTCACATCTGCTTCTGTTTGATGAGCCGACCTCCTCCATTACTAGTTCTCATCGACCTGCGGGGGGGCTGGAGCTGCAGCCGGCTTTTATGAATGGGATGCTCGGTAAGCTTTTGTCTTTGGACCTCCACATCAAACCTCATTTATTAAAAGTAACCTGTTTTAGAGCTGTATGTGTGTGTGCTAATGCCTCAGCTGAGAGTAACATGCACATAGCTGCTGACGGTCACCTAATATTGTCCTGCCATGACCCACCCTGATTTTATTGTCTTATGATCAAGCTCATATTGCTCAAATAATATGTTTAACCATACTGAGTTAAAAGCCGCTGGTCAAAAATGACTTTTTCTTGTTGTTTCTGTTCAATGATTTTAAAGCAGCTGTTGTAGACATCACAAATATTTGCATATATAGTTTTATTCCGTTGAATTGGCTTCTTATTTCTTACTGTGGGGCTAATTATAATTATAGTTAAGCTTGCGTTCAGTCAGAGTAAAATCAGAAACGTGTTTCATTAGACTGGTTTCCTGTGCAGCTTTCGCAGTGATTATATTTAGAGAGACGCGTGTAAACTTTAGGTAGTTGGAGCTAAATTTGACATGTCTACTACTTTAGTTTGTACATTATCAGAGGAGGAAGAAAATCTCACATTTTAGACCTATTTGTTGTGCATATGTTCTGTTTTTTTTTTTTCAAGTTATAGCTGGTGATTGTATACAAACTCGAGCAGTGACATTATAAAAAGATTAGGGCTCGGGTATGTTCGTCATCAGTAACGCTCCTGTTCGACGAGAGTTTGGCTTCAGTTCGTGTTTGTGGGACAAATGAGGGTTTGCTTTTGCAGGTCTAAATGTGACATTTGACCCATCGTTGCCACAACACGCCGGGGGCCTGGTCCCATTGTCCTGCTCACCTGAAAAGTGTGATGGATTTAGTCAAACGAGCAAGCAGCATCCCTGAGATTAGTCTGTGTACTTTCTTCTTAAAGGTGCCTCTGGAATGCCTTTCAATGGAGGGGAGATGTTTGAACCAGCTGTTTTTCTATATATTACGAAGCATCCAGTTGTAAATCGAAGTACCAGAAGATAAAAATAATTCCTGTGGTGTTGGACATTGTGCCAACCACTCATTCTGGGCTCCTGTCCCAAGAAATTCAAGCTGACCATAATTGTGTTTAGAGAAGTGAGCAAATTAGTGCTGTTTACCATTTTAATTTGGACATAATCAGCATTTTATGAAGCTGCTGGGGCCAAAATGGAGTGAAACCAGACTACTTTTGGCTATTTGGTGCATGCACCTAAATTTGAACATGTTTGCAGTTTCTGCGCTTATTTGAGGCAATGTGTGTGTCCAGTCCAGCCCCTTCACATTCCAGGAAATACCAATGTAAACTGTTGTTTTACTTGCAATCTCTGTTAGAAAGATAACTCTGATTTATTGTAGAGACTAGTCCTTTTTAGGATAAAGTTTTTTTTTTTTAGTTTCAGTCAGTGTGATCCGTAAAATCATCCATTCATTAATGTATTGAGTACAAATTTATAGTTTGACTTTAAATGCAACTTTTTTATTTAATTGTGCCCTCATCGTCCGAACGTCTCTTTCTAAGAGTGCGTCATGTGTCTTCTCTTTGAATACTGTTTGTTCCTGTGTCTGATGTTTGGCTACATTGTTTTCTGGCCTGATCCAGAATGCTGCTGCGTGACCCCGTCTGCTCTGGTTTGTTAGTTAGAGGAAATGTTTATTCTCTAATGCCATCCTGTTTCCTCGCTGCAAGATGAAGGTATTCTTATTAGCGAACCAAGAGACAATAACTAGTACATTACCCATTTTAGTCCTGCATCAATTTTCGCACAAAAAAGCATCCGCAGTTTTTATTTTAGTAATTTCATTGTAGATTCTGAGCATACTAATAATGCACTTGTGTTTTTTCTCATGAGCAACACAGAGCTTCAGTCATGTGATTGTCCCAGTGGACAGCAATGAGAGGAAAATGGATTGTATGTTCATCGCACCTATAACATGTGACATAATGTCCCTTTTCAAATAATTTGTATTATGCTTTTAATGGTTGATTTATTACCTCACAGACCCAAACGATCAACAAACCGTTTAGCAAGATGTACCGCGTCCGGAGATGACTTGGACAGTGAATTAAGTTCTACGTCAGAAATTCTGTACCGGCTGCTACGGTTACCTTCAGGTCAAAGTTCACGGCCAAACTGCATCATGCTCGGATCACATGGATCAGTTAAGAGTGTCAATGAACCTTTACATGAAAGATTATTTTGACTCCCAGCTGCCATATCTGGGAGTTGGTTTGACATTGAGAGATTTGACTTGGTTGGATTTAGGTAAATGTAGTTTGTTTTTTTTACATCTTTAATCCGTTGTTTTGGAACAATGTTAAAAATACACATCGCTAAATTCAATTCAATGCTTCCTCTTGATGCCACTTGAACTTATTTGCAGTTTTATGTTGTGGGATGGTGACACATCCTTGGCCCTGCGAGCTGCTTTCAGGGTGACACTACTTTTGAGTAACCACAACCTCAGAAAATGACACAACAACAACAAGAACACAAGCAGCAATGGTTCGATTTGTCAGACTCCAACACGAGCAGATCATGATGCTGTAAAAAGTTCTAGTAGCTTGTTGGAACTAAAAGCATAGGGTAAAAAATGTTTAGCTGCCCTGTATTCCAGAATCACCCATAGATTACCTTTTTTATATTTGTCATTTTAATCCATTAAATATATAATTTATTTTGTAGGCTAAAGACAATCCTGTTTAAATAAGGACAACTGAACCATACAAGTTGTGCCTATATCACTTTTTTTATTTTATAGGCAAACATGCAAGAAAATAAAATGCCAAACACAACTAAAGCTATTCTTTGAAGCCAACAAAGTTAAGTCAGGTCCTCTGGATAGTTTCTTTTTGTTGAAACGTTTTGTCTTTCATCCAGAAGTCTTCATCAGTTCGAGGAGCCACAACAAACTCAGTGTTGTAAATAGCACCTTCACATACCAGTTTGATAGCGCTCTGATGGTTCTGGAGTCCGCCAACTCATCTGAGGCAGTCCTGGTCAAAGTGGTTCAAAATATCCTAATCCAGGTAGAAAAATCCAACTAAATTAAGTCAAGTCATCTAAACAGTTTTATTTTTGTTGAAACGTTTTGTATTCTTTGAAGCTGCCTTTTTTTTGGCTTTTCTCAACTCACTCTGTAATTACGGCATTCTCCTACTTAAAGACAAGCGATATTCCCCCATTTCTTAGTTTGTCTGCATTATTTTAATTAAAATGTCTCCTTTTTTTTTCTTCTTCTTCTTCTTTGTGATTTTATGAGACCGCACTGCTTCAGACAACAACCCTGCAAACACCTGGGCCTCAGGTTCAATCTGTCATCAGGTTATGTGACTCCTCTATCTGCTGCGGAGAAAATCCGGATGCGTTCATCTGAGAACATAATGAAAGAAGTCTGCTCCGTGCACTGATACAGTTTTTGGACATGTTCGTGTGAGCTCCGGCTCACATCCTGGTGGCTTATTAAAACGGCGCGTTGATGGAGATATGTGCTGTTTGTTTGGTCAGCCCCGCTGTAATACTGTATGATTGAGTGAGGCCATGTTTACACTGCGAGTGGTCAGGAAGGGCAGGCTGATTTCCGGTGAGATGGGAGCGCTAGCAGCTTCATTTTCTCCCTTCACTTCCTGTGGACGTGTTTCACCAATAAAACTTGGGCATTTATGTTTGTGCAACCATTCTGGGAGTCTCATTGCTGTTGTTGGTGTCTTTATATCAGTGTTTGCCATTCTGTGTGCATCCACAGTAAGCTTAAGGAGCATGCTGTGTAGAGAAGTAAATGACCTGGTATTAGTTACTGTCCAATCTGGAGGAGTTTAAGGCATTTCTCATTACTAAAAGCGTTCAAACTGTCCGTTTCTATGCTCTCATTGATGTCTTCAGTCTGAACCTGCATTTTGCTTTTAACTTCAATGCCAAAGTGGTACCAATATTGTTTTTTCTCTGATGATGCAGATGTTGTGTGGCAATGTCTACAATTTCAGCAGACATATTGAATTCTGACCCAAGTTGATGGCAGAGCTGGATTGTACAACAGTGATTCTGTTTATAAAGACCTTGTGGGGCCATGGAAACATGATAATCATCACAGTCAAAAATGAAACCGCATGTTAAATGATGGAGAAATGCAAGCACCATATTTGCAATCAGCGGTTTGCTGTGGAGAAAGTACTCAAACAACTTGAGTAAAAGTACAATAAACAGACAAAAATGTACTCTAGTAAAAGTAGAAGTACCACATTAACATTTTTACTTAAGTAAAAGTACTTTTAAAAATGCCTAAAGTATTAAAAATAAAAGTACTTGCTGAATGTATTACCTAATTCAATGGGCCAAATAAGTTCAATCTGGTCCTCTGGACATTCAAAAAAAAAAAAAAAAGAAAGAAAGAAATAAAAATGTAGAAACGTTTCGTCTCTCATCTGAAAGACTTCCTCAGTCTGAGGTGCTGTATTCAGCTCAGTCTCTTAAATAGCACCTTCTCAGAGTGGATCAACCATTTTGATGCTGACAACCAAAACCAGCAGCTCACATGATCAAGAAGGACCATCAGCCTAACAATGGATCATTAGCACACTGATGGCTGTTTACTATTCACAGGGGGTTGAGTGATACTAGCAATCGCAGCATTGTAAGAGGGGGACAGTTGAACCCGGAGGCCTCCACCCCTGTTTAATGATGGACGATTTCTTTTCACAAAGATGGCCTCCTTTACTCCTCTCTCAAACCGTCATTCCTCTCTGTCCAGGATGTGAACATCATCCCTGAAAGAGTGACCGCTGGCCTGGAGATGAGTGTAGACCGCAGAGTCCTGGCCTGATGATGTTGATCTTCTGTGCTGGGCCTAATGCAAAGGTCTACATATCTTTAAGTGTGCCTACCATATGTATATTTTCTGTAATACATTAATAGTGTTGAGCCATTTTAATGAACAATGCTGCAGATAATGCATGTTTTTATTGTTTACCCTGTGACACCGTTCACGCTTGGACTTGTGATTCTGTGCATCAGAATTTCAGGGATGACCTGCAGAGTTAAATGCCATTAAACAAAATAAGAATGAGGAATGATTATACCTTTTTTGAAAGTTTTTGACACAGAGTAAAACCAATGTGTCATTTTAACTGGAATAAACACATTTAAGTAAAAGTTGTCTGCCTGGAAAAGGAGCATTAGACCTAACAAAGGAATAGACTCTGATCATTTCAACTCCTGTTTGTCGTCATCTCTAGTTAAAATACTGTCTAAACCTTGTAATGGGTCAATGGTGAACAATATTTTAACTTCCTGACACCATTTTTAAAACTTGGACCGGAGTGTCGAGACATTTGGAGACATCTCTTGTCTCCTGTCCTAACATCATGAACTGACACATTTTAATATCGCAACAATAATTTCTTGTTCAAGTTCAGAAGAAGTTGGTTTACATAGACTTTTGAGTCCAGTCTGTCTCTTTTGGGAGAGCAATTCTGTCCTGCTGGACTGAATAGTCTTTCAATAAGGCCATGGGTGGCACATATTTTCTGGCTGACTCTCCGTAGTGGAATCCATTTTGGGTGTGTTAGCGGTGCTGCGGGTGCGTCTAGCTCAATGATGTATATACTAGATGGAATATACGTCATTGACCCAGCTCTTCTTGAAGGCGGGTCTAACGTTACCTGCTCACTTTGCAGTGATTCAATGGACCAACTCCCCTCTCGCCATTGGTTACTTTTAAACTAACAAACAAATACAATTTTTTTTTTTTTTAAATGCATCGTGAATGTAACGCAACGCATTATAGAAATGTAATGTAGTAGTTAGTACAGATACTTAATGTAAAATGTAATGGAGTAAAAGTCTAAAGTACCCACGTTTAACTATACTTAAGTACATTTCATGTATCTGTACTTTACTTAAGTACAGTAACAAAGTACTTGTACTTGGTTACATCTCACCACTGGTTGTTTGTGCCTATAATAAGAAATCTGAGTTTGTTCACAGAGGATGGTGGAAAGAAAGACATGAAGTCTGAAGGTTGTGTTTGCTTCAAATGTAACAGAGATGGGTCTTTAGCCTTCAGGTCATAAGGTCTAACTGACTTGCTTTTGGTCAGGAAACCATTTATTGACTGTAATTTAGTCCCCCACCTTCACACACTTTGTGTCAAAGTGTGCTACCTGTTGTACTACTGCTTGATCCACTTGTGTACTAAAATACCCTACAGATGATTAGTTTAATTCTCGGTATTCAAGCATTGTTTTTCTCTTACATATTTTACACTTCACACAATTGATATGGATTTTAACCCCCACATGTGCAGTGTTTTTCTCCTTTCTTTTTTAAGGCTTCAGGTGCTTTTTGTTTTTCCAGTTGGAGCAGCCTTCCTTGCATATTCCACACTCGCTGACCCCCGGATAGATACAGATTGAGAAATCGGCAACCTGAATACCATTCAATCACGCAGAGGCAGTGTTGTTTGCAGAGAAGCTTTAAAAACCCTTTGTTCTTTGGTCATTGCAGAGCAGAGTGCACCGCTGCATGAGCTGCAACGTTAGCATGAAACACCACCTCACACCAGCTTTCCAGGTAAAAGCACAGGAGAGAAAAGATGTTGTTGTTTTTTTCCTGTTTGAAAAATTCTGTTTGCCTTTTCTTCCTACACTCAAAGATATTGTTTTAGGAAGAAATGTAGAGTTTTTTTTAATGCAACTTGCTTCTTCTTACTGTGGCATTGTGGGTTTTCTTT
Source organism: Nematolebias whitei (assembly GCF_014905685.2). NCBI lineage: Eukaryota > Metazoa > Chordata > Actinopteri > Cyprinodontiformes > Rivulidae > Nematolebias > Nematolebias whitei. Next base: position 34,026,585 of record NC_056512.1, read on the forward strand.
GTGTTTGACTCGGCTCACAGTCTAGAGACACTTTCTTTTTTCGTAAATCAGAAAGCAGATGAATGCTATTTATTTATAGATCGAACGAACACTCAAAAAAAAACAACAAAAAAAACATGACACTGTCTTGCTTTAGTTTGATCATTAGTCCAAGACCTTGCTTATGTTATGCTAACGGGCTAGAACCTTCCTTCACACACACCAAACGGGAAATAAATGATAACTGAAACACATGCATACAGAAAATTTTAGCTGACTGTTTTAATTTTTGTTAATTTTAGCAACTTGTATATCTTTTTAAACAATCTTTTCAAAACCATATTTGATTCAAGCATAACTTGAACACCTAGAACAAAGTTTGGAACTGTGTTCAACTTATTCAGCATTCCACACAGAGATTTGCATTGTTCTTTAAACCGGAGAGGATTTAAAGCTCAGTAGCTGTTTTAAACATAAACATTGTTGTAATATACTGTACAAGACTTTGCAATGGTTGCCCACAGGCAGCCTAAAATATTCAGGTGTTTTGACTGCACAAAACAGATAGGAAGTATAAATCAATTTGAAATACACAAAGTGCATAATTTATGTTGAGTTGGGCAACTGTGAAGATGCCTGTTTTCATATAGAGTGGGGAAAACGAGTATTGATACACAAACAATTTTGTGTTTTCTGGCCCTCACAGACCTGTTAGTTTTTTTTTTTTTTAAGAAGCCCTCCTATACCACATTCACTACCTGTGTTAATTGCACCCGTTTGATTTTGTTACCTGTATAAAAGATAGCTATCCACACACTCAATCAATCACACTCCAACCTCTCCATCAAGACCAAAGAGCTGTCTAAGGACACCAGGGACACGATTGCACAAACCGGATTCCAAAAAAGTTGTGACACTAAACAAATTGTGAATAAAAACTGAATGCAAAGATGTGGAGATGGCGAATGTCAATATTTTATTCGTAATATTACATAGATGACAGATCAAAAGTTTAATCTGAGTAAATGTAACATTTTAAAGGAAAAATATGTTGATTCAAAATTTCACAGTGTCAACAAATCCCAAAAAAGTTGGGACAAGTAGCAATAAGTGGCTGGAAAAAGGAAATTGAGCATATAACGAACAGCTGGAAGACCAATTAATACTAATTAGGTCAATTGACAACATAATTGGGTATAAAAAGAGCTTCTCAGAGTGTCAGCGTCTCTCAGAAGCCAAGATGATAAGAGGATCACCAATTCCACCATTGTTGCGCAGAAAGATAGTGCAGCAATACCAGAATGGTGTTACCCAGCGTAAAATAGCAAAGACTTTTAAGTTATCATCATCAACCGTGCTGAACATCATCAAAAGATTCAGAGAATCTGGAATAATTGCTGTGCGTAAGGGTCAAGGCCGTAAAACTCTACTGGATGCTCGTGATCTCCGGGCCCTTAAACGTCACTGCACCTCAAACAGGAATGCCACTGTCAAGGAAATAACAGAATGGGCTCAGGAATACTTCCAGAAAGCATTGTCAGTGAACACAATCCACCGTGCCATCCGCCGTTGCCAGCTGAAACTCTACAGTGCAAAGAGGAAGCCATTTCTAATCAAGCTCCACAAGCTCAGACATTTGCACTGGGCCAGGGGTCATTTAAAATGGAGTGTGGCAAAATGGAAGACTGTTCTGTGGTCAGATGAGTCACAATTTGAAGTTCTTTATGGAACACTGGGACGCCATGTCATCTGGACCAGAGAGGACAAGGATAGCCCAAGTTGTTATCAACGCTCCGTTCAGAAGCCTGCATCACTGATGGTATGGGGTTGCATGAGCGCTTGTGGCATGGGCAGCTTGCATGTCTGGAAATGCACCATTAATGCAGAGAACTATGTTCAGGTTCTAGAACAACATGTGCTCCCATCTAGACGTCATCTCTTTCAGGGAAGACCCTGCATCTTTCAACACGATAATGCCAGACCACATTCTGCAGCAATCACAACACCATGGCTACGTAGGAGAAGGATCCAGGTACTGAAATGGCCAGCCTGCAGTCCAGATCTTTCACCTATAGAGAACATTTGGTGCATCATAAAGAGGAAGGTGCGACAAAGAAGGCCCAAGATGATTGAACAGTTAGAGGCCTGTATTAGACATGATCGGGAGAGCATTCCTATTTCTAAACTTGAGAAACTGGTCTCCTCTGTTCCCAGATGTCTGTTGAGTGTTGTAAGAAGAAGGGGGGGGGTGCCACACAGTGGTAAAAATGGACTTGTCCCAACTTTTTTGGGATTTGTTGATGCCATGAAATTTGGAAACAGATTTTTCCCTTAAAATGATACATTCTCTCAGTTTAAACTTTTGTTCTGTGATTTGTGTTCTATTCTGAATAAAATATTAGATGTTGGCACCTCCACATCATTGCATTCAGTTTTTATTCACAATTTGTTTAGTGTCCCAACTTTTTTTGGAATCCGGTTTGTAGACTTGCACAAGGCTTTGATGGGCACACAAGCACTGCTGGAGCAATTGTTAGAAAATGGAATAAACACAAGATGACTACCAGTCTTCCTCAGTCTGTGGCTCCATGCAAGATCTCACCTTGTGGTGTAAAGATGATTCTGAGAAAGGTCAGGAATCATCTCAGAACTACACGTGAGGAACTGGTCAATGACCTGAAGAGAGCTGGGATGAAAGAGGACCATTAGTACCATTTGCTTTTCTGCAAAGACTACAGGACAACTGCACCATATTGATGGGAGAATGGATAGGGTCGTGTATTGCAAAATTTTGGCCAACAACCTCCTTCCCTCAGTAAGGGCACTGAAGATGGGTTGTGGCTGGGTCTTCAAGCATGACAATGACCTGAAACTCACAGCCAGGGCAACTAAGGAGTGGCTCCATTAGAAGCATTTCAAGGTCCTGAAGTGGCCTAACCAGTCTCCAGACATGAACCCAATAGAAAATCGTTGGAAGGAGATGAAACTCCATGTTGTCCAGCAACAGCCTTGAAACCTGAAAGCTCTGGAGAAGATCTGCTTGGAGGAGTGGTCCAAAACTCCTGCTGCAGTGTGTGCAAACTTGATGAAGAACAACAGGAAATGTCTGACCTGTGTAACTGCAAAACAAAGGTCTCTATACGAATTATTAATTTCTGTTTTTCTATTGTATCAAATACTTATTTCATGCAATAAACTGCAAATTAATTATTTCAAAATCATACAAGGTGATTTTCTAATTATTTTTTTTTTTCTTGGATTCTTTCAACTGAAGTGTACCTACAATAAAAATTACAGACCTCTCCATTGTTTGTACGTGGGAAAACTTGCAAAATCGGCTGTGTTTTGTTTTTCTTGACAATAACATTCTGTATCGTTGAGGCCTTATTGAGGATTTCTGATTTTTTTAAATCTGACTGGTTATTTTTTTTTTTTACTTTTGACCATCTGTAGCTGCCTTCATCTCATCTTGATACTGTCACATCTGGATGTATGAACACAACTAAAATAAGCTCTGCTTTCTTACAGTAATAGAGTTGCACAACTAACATGAGAAAATGTGCATCAACTTTCTGTGTGATCACAGGAACACGTCAGTTTTCCTCTGATGGAGAATTTAAGAAACCACTAAGTTGGCTTTTATGGGGACAAAAAGTAGAGTTTTAATTGTAAGTTGTCAGGAGAGCAGTGTGTTTTTCTCTCTGCTTTATTTATCTCGAGGCATCATCTGCTTGATGTCTGTTGTTCCTGTTTAGTGTGATTGAGAGATAATGTGATTTCCACTGTTTGTCCTGTGGCTGCTCCTTCCTAAATGAAACATCCAGGCCTGCTAACTGGGTTGCAGGGCAGATACCATCCACTAGCCATGTGTCTGCCTAATTACCAGAATATGTGTATAATGGTCTGTGCTAGCTTATTACTACTACTACTACTACTGTGTAGCCTCTGATGGTATTTTACATTACTTTTTTCTTCCTTTTAATGGGGTACTTTGCAAACAAAATGATAATCAGTAGCTTTGAAGCAGGTCAGTTGTTTCTGCATCCAGCCTCAGACCTCGTAAAGTCTTTAGCCCTCAGGTCATATGGTTGTCTGTCCAGGTCACTGACTTTAAATGACAAACATTACTTCGGCAGCTCTTCTCCCCCAGACAGTAGAATATACACAGGACAATTTAAGTACACAAAAGGCTCGTCAATACTTCTTTCTGGAAATGAACCGTTAGTCATGTTTGAAAGTTTGTGTGCTGGGAGTGATCTCTTGTGGAGAAGTATTGAATGGCCCAGTTTTAGAGTATTGACAGGAAGTGAAAAGTTATGAACGTCTTAAACGCAAATTATCCACGCAGTCGATATTTTCCTTGTGAGCTTGTTCTGCAGGTTTTGTCATGCATTTAAAACTCCCGTCCTTCTGATGAGGTTTCTTTGTTTATTTATTTCTTTTTTTTGTGTGTGTGCCAGCTGAGCTATAAAAACCTAATGGATGAATGTTAATTATAGGAATGATTTTTTTTTTACTCATAGCTTAAACTTGCAGTCATTATTTTTTCCACTTCATGTGGTTTAGACTCGGTCTGTAGTGTTAACAAATCACTGCAGCTTCTCTGAGGTTACTTTTGAGGTGAAATGTGAATCACAAGATCATTCTGTTGAAGCAAAATCATCTATTTCACTTAACATAGAAACTATTCTTCTTTTGAGAAAGGGGGCTATTTTTCCTCCACCAAATTGTCTGTTAATGAATAACGTGGAGGCTAGAAAACCCCAAAGTCGAGTGATAAAACTAGACCCAATCTAGGCTTTTCCGTGGACAATTAAGATGAGGAATACATAAACGGAGCTACATTCCCATGGCAGAAATACAACTTGGGAAATGCATAGAAAGATTATTTTTGCAAAGGAATGATTTAAAAAAGCAGAGAAGTGACACCGGTGGCAGTTTGGGCTGATTCCAGGAGCTCTCGTGTTTATCAGTTTCCATGCATGCACGCGCTGCTGCCTTTCACTCAGCAGCTGAGAAATCCCACATCCACATCAAGGTCGTCCAGTCAGCCTTGTAATCTGCACGCATCATTCTGAGGGCTCGAGACCTGGAGTTTAGTGCAACACGTGTCGGCTTCTGAGAAGCATCACTGTCAAAATGAAAGGATGCAGATGTGCCTCAGTCAGTCTTCTGCTGTCTTCCTGTCTCCCCCCCCCCCCCCCCCCCCCCCCCCCCCCCCGATCTGTCTCTCTGCACAGGCCTATCACGAGTCTGTTTATAGAAAGTCAAACTTCCAACCCCCACACTCCCATGGCTGTAACCCAGTGGTTCCCACGGCCCTTGCTGCCTTCTCAGGCCCTTTTTTCTGTTGCCTTTTTTTATTCATGTGCATGTTCATCCTTCTTCATAGTTTACCAACACTGTCAACTCAGTTCTGTAGGTGTGGGGATCATGTTGACAGCTTGAATCTGCAGAGCGTCTGGATCTGGTTTACTGATGAAGAACAGCCTGCCAGGTGATATACAAGTCCCTGCAATGGGCACCGATGGATTTTTCAGCTTGATCCTTGCCTTGCGGGGGGGAGAGCGGTAGTGGGAGGCGAGCTTTCACCATTGCTGCTCGTTTGATCACTTGGTGGTTGTTCCCTGAATATGCCACCCAGAAGCCCAAGAGAAAGGAGACTAGGCCTTTTTTTTGTGTGTGTGGCTGGGTGTGAAATTTCTCCCACCATTATTTTCCTCTTCGTCATTATTTTTGTACAACAAAAACAGAACAGGCCGTTTCAATAATAAACATGTTTCTTTAAAATAAATGGTTGTTTGTGTGTGTTATAGGCTGCCTGAAGTCCAGGGAAAGTTCTTGTATGTCGGTCTCTCTTGCCTTTTTGTCTTTTTTATGTTTATACTGCTGGGATATTTTTGCATTTTAATTAATTTCCCCCCCACCCACCCCCTACAGCAAATCAAAAACAACAAATCTGAGTGAGTGATGACAAAAGGCTGTGCTTGTATGATGACAGGTCCTGGGGCTTTGTGCAACCTCTGACAGGAAGCGCTGTTGCTTGCAGCAGATTGTTTCTATGGGAACCAAAGCAGGTGTCTGCACGAACAGGAAGAGCAGCCAAGGCTCAGCTGGTAAAACCAGGGTGGGTGGAGACGGAGGAAAGAGGTCAATGCACTAAAAAGCCTGCCACATTAAATAGAATTCCTCCAAAATCTGCCTCTGCCAAAAACAACGCTTAACTTAACATTTTCTTTTTTAAAAAACTGCTTGCTTGGACTCCAGTCGCTAAAATTTTAGCACACGTATAAAAATACGGACAATGTTGAAACCAAGGAGGCGCTTGGGTAGAAGAGCAAGGTAAGCGTTTATTCTGGCCTACTTATTTGTTGTTGTAGGAAACTGTTTTTTACCCGGGAGTCAGACATGTTTTTTCTGGAGCAAACGCTTGATTTTCATCTTGCAGACCACCTTGGTGGTGTTCTTTAATGTGTGCTTTACATTGGGTTAGGTAGTTAATGAGACACCCTGCCCTTTACTGCACTACCTGAAGAGGAGGAAGTAAGTGTGTCTGACTCGCTGCCTGCAGTGTGGTTTCCTCTGTCTGGGCTTTTAATATTGTAGAGACACTTTCCTTATACTGTCACTCAAACCTCCAGAGGCTTAAACGCTTTTTCTTTAAGAAGATGGGTAGAAAATATTGCCTGTCTCGTCTGTTGATCACAATTACTCATATTTGTCATAATAATCTACTTGTATAGTAGGTTTTTCTAAGCTAAATCTGTCTAAAGCATATTTTAATGCATCTTAACCAAAATTAAAGAAGCTTTAGTCTGGAAGAATTCAGTTTACATTTGATTAAATCTGTTGTTTTTACTCCAACGCACCACTTAAAGCAAAAACTATATACAGTATATACATTTTGACATTTCCTATTTAGGAAAACGGTTCCAAGTGTGCAATACACATATAATGAATCAAACATGACTTTGGTTATTTAAATCTTGATTTAAATTAAATTGGTCACCCAATTTCAGGGCCAGGATTTAGACCATGACATAAAATTCAGTTCACTAACAGGTTCCAGTTCATAGAGTTTAAAATCCCAGCTGAAGGCGAAAAATGTTCACCAACGAGTTACACATTCACATAACTTTGTATTTGACTGTACAAGTGTTTAAATTGATGACAGGATCGTTTCCCACTGTGACTGGTCTTGATCCATGTAATGGGCTTTATCAAAAAATAAAAAGTTAAAAAATCGTGATCATCAGTGGAAAGTAGAGTTGCATTCAAGGCCCAAAAAATTCGACCCGGCCCCAGCCCATAGCCATCATTTCCGAACCTCACCTGACCCAACAAATTAACAGTAATTGAACACCCCCACCCCCGACATTTTTATTTAAGCTTTGACTGCTTATATAGTTATTAACAGTCAGCGGATGCACACGGCTGAGCAAAAGAGGGCAGAAGATCGTAGCTTGGGGGGTGTTTGTCCTTTCACGGCCGTCAAAGCGCATTAAATCCCTGCTTCTGCCTGCACTCTGCATCATTCAGACACGGACCCTGCTCTGACATGTCAGATATTTTTGGGTCACACCTGTTTGGTTCGTGGGCCGAGCACGTTCGCTGAGTGCAGCTGAATCTTTTTTAAATTACACCACCACCTTTTATAAAGGAAAGAACAAAGATGTGTCATTTGTTTGAATGTTTTTCTTTACATTAACTTAACTTTTTTTTACCTCTTTCAAGGCCGGTCCGCACGCGGTCAAATGGCCGCGTGCGGCTGGTGATTGTGTGGCAAGCCATGTTGCCATATAATTGGATCGTGAGCACGCTCGTCCACCGACGCGATCAAAAGCCTGACACCGGCCCGGCTCGCACATTAAGCACATTATTATGGTCCGGCCCTCATCAGGGGCGAGCCGGGCTCCGGGTTCAGGTTAGAAATGACGGCTCTAATGGAAAATGTGAAGGCCGAACATCTTGAGCCTTTCAGTTCCAATAAATTATGAATATAATTGGGTGGATTTAGACTGCTGAGCTGGTGGAAGTAATGATTACCGTGTTTTAATGTAACTAAACTTAAATTAAAACTCTGTGAACCTTTGCTCAGATAATTGATTTTTAATCTCTGGTTATAAATTTTTGTCTTTATGGGTGCGATGAGCAGTCAACATTACTGGGAGTTCTCAACTATCATTTCTTTCTGATTAAAGTCTGCGTGGTTGTTTTGCTCTCGCTTATTAACCGTTTGGAAATGGAATCCTGTGGTGTTCCTCCATACTGAGTGCATTTTATTGGGTGTCTCTTAGATGATGGGAGAGCTGCTTATCACAGAGCTGTTGGTTTGCTTCAGCTCTTCCAATTAGTGGAACACTGGAAATTCCTAGAAATGTTTTTGTGGGTTTAAAAATCAAATCTTTCGGCAGCGTAATTTGATGCATTAGAACAGTTTCACTGCAGCTGATTCAAGCTGCTTTCCACTCTCTGACTTCTGACTAACTTTGCTTTTTATATCATATTTTCAGGTTTCCAGGCTGACTGGAGTTGAGGAACATCAGCATTCTTTTTGAAGATCATACCAACCTTTTTGTGGACTTCCTGTAAGCGGAAAACTAAGACAATCAGCCAGCATGCCGATTTTAAAGCAGCTAGTAGCCTCCTCTGCCCAGACGAAGCGTCGCTCTCGAATGGACTTAACCAGGGAAATGATCAGTGCACCTTTAGGAGACTTCCGCCACACTATGCATGTAGGCCGCAGCGGTGACGCCTTTGGAGACACGTCCTTTCTGAGCACACATTCAGGAGAACCTTCCCCTGAAACCAAATCCTTTCCTCGCTCTCCTCGACCTGGCCTCTTGTCACGAACCTTTCGGAGCAGCAAGCGCTCCCAGTCGGTGACCAGAGTGGATGAACAGGGAGAAAACAGCCCGACGGTTCCTGACGGGTCCCCGATATTTGTCAAAAATGCCATGTCTCTGCCTTTTCTCAACGATGAGAACAGAGGGGACAGCATGGTGTCGAAGAGTTTGTCGTCAAGCCCGTTTAAGCAGCAGGAGGAGCTGGACGGTGGAGGTGCAGCTACAGCCATGAACTTCCATGAGCTGCAGGAGCGACGCTTTGGTGAACTGGCCGAGCTGCCAGAGAGCGCCGTTCACTACGGAGGTGGAATGAAGCACGCAGAGTCCATCATGTCCTTCAATGTAGACCTGGGACCCTCAATGCTGGGGGACATCTTGGGTGTGATGGAGAAGGAAGATGATGATCTTGGCTTCGAGGAAGGCAAGAACAGTGAAGGGCGTGCCTCACCAACCCTCAGCAACCATGAGGAAGAGGACGGTGCGGCGAGCGGGGAGGACGAGGAACACGTTCAGATGGAGGCAAACGGCGAAGCAGGAGAACCGCTCCAGCAGGCCTGCGTGCATCAAACCAGCTCTGTAGACCTGAAGGATGAGGACGGGGGTCCGTACACTCCAGAGTACACCCCTGAGATACGACCCAAACTCATGCTGCACCTGGACAGCTGCTCCATGTCCAGTTCCAGCTCCGCCGCTCTGGACGAGAAGCCAAACTGTCACAATTACACAGGAGATACAGACAGCGCCACGTTCAGCGCACCACCAGAAGAGGAGAGCAACTTCTCCTCTTTCATGGATGATGAGGATGATGAGATCCATGTATGAGAGTACATTGTAGATTTAAAAAATGGCCACTCTGAAGTGATTTGTGTGAGATTTCACAGGAAGATGATTCTGTTGTAGACCACTCTGGGGGAGGGATAGTGGAGATGACACTTTTTTTATTTAATGGAGAAGTGAATCCTCCTAGGAGATGCTCAGCTGGCTCTTTTGAACACTGACACGGGTTGGAGACACTTTTTGAATATAACATTCCAGAACTGAGCAGGAAGTGTTGGTCTGAAAAGAAACTTTGGTGTTAAAGAAAACACTTCCCACAACTAAAGCCCAGTTCAGCCTTTTTTTTTTTCCTTCTCTCCCCCTTCTGTCCGTTTTCATTTGATTCTCTCCATTTCGCCTCCTAGCTTTCTCTCTCTGGCTGTGGGACATCATGCGGCCGGAGCTGAACAGAAGACCTCTGTCACTAGCGGATCACCAGTGGGTGTCTTGTCACAATAAAAGGAGTTGTGTTTGTCACTGGAGTGTGAACTTCTTGCATCAGAAAATCTTCCAGCAGAGGCACACATCTATCAAACCCTTTCTTATTCTAACTCAACTCAGGGCCCCTGTGATGCTCTCGGAGGCTGCGTTCTCCCAATTTATCGCAAGACCACAAAGCCAAAACCGAAATTCTGATGTGTTATTAATTTACTGGCTGCCACCCAGGTTTGGACTCAGTTAAAGATGAAAGGAGGTGCATTGAGTTAGCTATAAAGAAAAAAGTGTTGTCAGAAGAAATCAGAGGTGGGAAGTCACACACACTCTTTATCTTTGATGAATTAAAGAGTTTACTTCTTGTTGATTTCCATTAACAAACACCCTGTTTAGCTTCTTATTCTTTGTTTTATGATTGAACTGTTTAACCCTTGTTAACCACTTCCTTCCCCCCTTTTTAAAAAATATATCTGAGCAACTTCAGTGCCACAACTAGACCATAAAAACTTCAGCTCAGTCAAGACGGCTGCCTTATGTGAAATGATGTCATCACTACGTATGAGTAGATTTTGTATGTTAAGTGTACTGACGGGTAAATTGTTGTTTCAGTCCTGATTTTTGTTTTTATTATCCTAGAAACAAAAGTTATATATTGTTTTCTGTTCATCTGAGCATCGATCAAAGAGGGCCATCGTTAGGTTCAAGAGCATTAAGTCCAGATCGCAGTCTTTTCTGCACGTTGCCCCGTCGTTGCAGCTCGACTCTTACCTCTTGCATCATTAAATCCTAAGACTTACTTGGCGCTGATTGATTTGGCAGCCTTAACTGAAACTGACACGTGCTAATTTATCATTTTCAAGCCAAAAGTCATTTCACATGTGAAACTTTTGGGGGGTAAGTCTGTCGAATGTGTTTTTGTTTTCACTTTTCCTGTTTAATCACTGAAGATTTAAGCTTGTAGGTAAAGTAAAGAAAAATAAAGAATTTTAAAGGAGCATATCCTTCAAGAGTAAGAGGTTTACTTAACTGGATATTTACCACTGACACACTACGCCACATTCTTGCAGTTTCAAAGTTTTTTGTGAATGAGAGGATGTTTTTTATGGTTATTATGCCTCACTGTTATCTTTACGGTGTATCTGCAACCTTTTTTTTTTTTCTGTATTACCCAAATTAACCTATATTTTTCAATAAAAGATTATCGTGAGTGCCTTTGCGGTTGGAAAATTTATCATAGTGCCTCAATAGTTTATGAAGTGCCACTCATTCAGTGGTCCCAACAAAGAAAATCCTGGAGTGCTGCCTCATGTTTCCTGTCTATTCATTGGCTCTCCCCAAAGAGGAAGAAAGGAAGGAAGCAATAGAAGCCTTAGTGGATTTTTTTTTAAAGTTTTTTTTTAAGTGCACAACCTGAAAACGATGTGATGACTCATAATAAAATGTGTGAAAAGAAGGGAAACATCTAAAGTCTTAAATGTTTTCATCAAGGATGCACTAAGGCTGGCGAATGGATACTTCTCACCAAGCTGCACTGATAAACAGGCGACAGGTGATTCTTCTCACCCCGCCGGTTGGAAGATGGATGAGTCTGACATTCAGCTCAGATCATGATCCTACTCATCATCACAGACTCAAAACTGTTCTGTCACTTCTGATTTACCAAACCATCCTTTGGCTTCTTGCACACCATAGTAAAGCCACTTGCAGCTTGGTTAAAGTTCAGCTTATTATATTTTGTTAATGCTGCTGCAGACGGTTCAAAGTCTCTCGCCTCCCATCGCTCCATGTTAAAGCTGCACGCTGGTTAATTCCTCTTTGGATTGTTGGTTCAGTCTTCGTTTCAGAGAAATCTTAATCTTTTTCAGTTTGTCATAGTCTCATTATGTCAGTGTCCAATCTGCCAGAGGGCTAGAAGAAGTCATTACTCTTACACTTGTGCCATTTATATAGATTGTTGTGGTCAATACAAACCAATGGTGGTATTGATCCCCATTTTATCTCACTGTCATTCTTTTCAAAGATTGAATATTTTTTGTTTTTCTTGTGGAAGAAAAATCTTCATTAGTCACAAATTTAGCATTTGACTGTAAAGTTTAGTTTTTAATCACTCTTTGTAATTGAATTAATATTTATCTGGTGTTTCGCTGACTTGTTTTTCTAATGGGAAGCTTGTCACTTACTGCCATCTAGTGGTGGGGTGAGGTAACACTGCTTGTGGGCGTGTCGGAGTGATTCTCATTTAAGTTAAAGTTCTAACTTGGATTAAGCACACTTTTTAAAATCATATTACACTAACAAACAATACTTTATTTAAATTGTGTCTTTTTGTAAATTTGGTGTTTGAGATAAAAGTGGATAACGGATTGCCAAAAGTGCATTTGAAGCATGAGTTGGTGTGGGACAACACATTTTTAACTAGACATCAGAGACTCCTGATTTGTTCAGGGGGCTCAGTTCACCTCCCTCCCCCCATACAAAGCCATTGTAATTTGAGCCTTGCCTTGCAGCTGTTTCTCCCACTCAAACACTCAGGACAGAGTCTCATCTACTTCTAAGGCTGTCAAAAGCCATTTCCTGTTGCTTTTCAGCTTCTCCTTTTTTTTAAGAGCAAAAACCCTTTTCTTTTCTCGAAGCACCGAAGGGAGGCGCTCAGTGTCTTCATATCTAATGTCACAAGGCCCTGTCTGGACCCACAACTTTAGCTGCCAAATTCCATCAGCAGACTTGCACCTCTTCCAGGAGGCTGAAGGCATGCTGAAATCTGGAAAGTATTATACAACCTGCTGGTGGAAGGGTGGGGGGCACTGAGGAAGAGAAGGGGGAAGGGGGTTAAAACAGAAAGAGGGGAAGTAAAAAATTGGGGGATGGGGAGGAAAGGAACGACATACAGAATTGTTCATATATATATCCACCGCCCATTTGCCTTGCTTTTTTCCCCTCCTTCCCACACACGCATTCATCTGTGAGCCTCCCTCCAAAAATGTGCAGACTACTCCCCAAACAGCTACAGTATTTTTCTTTTATTTTCATAGCAGCATTTCACAACTCCGCTCTTTTTATGGATCATGCACAAACAACCATTTATTTTATGCATATTTTGGGTGGGGGTGAGGAGATGGGAGTGGGTGTGGTGTGTGTGAGGAGTTGTTTGCTGGCACGAAGCTCGAACATGAGTGCCATGGTCAAAAATCAGCAGCTGTGTGATTGTGGTGGGCAGCAGGAAGAATAAAACTGGAAGCTGTCCAGACCCCCCCCCCCCCCCCCCCCCCCGCCCCATGCTTTGATTCATGAGTCACAGCCCAAATTGATACAAAATAAGGGCCTACCCAAAAGGAATGTGTAGAATTTACTATATATATATATATATATATAGTGTATGTGTGTGAAGGACCTAGCATTCCTACTGCCGTTCATACCAGGATTTTAGACTGAGGTTATGAGAAATAAGAAATGAATTTTAGCCATTTTGGTCCAACTTTGAACGTAATTTGATGCAAAAAGTCTTGTGCAATCATCTACCACTGCACCAAATTCAATACAATGCACAAGTATGTTGACTCTGAAAATGTTTTAATAACCTTGTTTTCTTTCAGCTACCAACAACTCCCAGAAGTTTACTTCTCAATCCAACACAAAGTCAAGTTTATTCTGTTCTTTGGGCAGCTGTGGCTGAGTGGTTAGAGCAGTCGTCCTCCAGTCGATCAGAATGTGATCTAAACGCTCTGATCAGTCTTTGTATAGATCTAGTAGAGTGCTGCATGAATGGGTAAATGAGGGCAGAGTGTGTTGTAAAGCACTTTGAGTATCTTGATAAGATAGAAAGGTGCTATCTAACTACAGTCCATTTACAAATTTTAGGTCAGTATCTGAACATTTCACTCAGGCTCAGGATGATTTTCTGTGGCGGCCATCTTTAGGTGTAGTTTGACTTCAAAAGTTATTGTGTAAATGTTTTTATCTGTTAGTACAGATTAACAAACACACCCTTACATATAAGTAATAGACTGTACTTATATTGTGCCTTTCTATCTGATCGAGACACTCAAAGCACTTTACACAACAATCTGTGCCTCATTTACTCATTCACTCTACTAGATCTCTAGAAAGCTAATTGAACAAATCATTGAACAAATCATTCTAAAGAGATTAATCAGTGCTTTAGATCACATTCATACATGACACACCGGATGCATTGAGGGGTTCAGTGTCTTGCTCAGGGACACTTTGGCATGTGACTGCTGGTGGATTTGAACCCTCAACTCTTGCATTGGAAGCCGACTGCTCTAACCGCTCAGCCACAGTATTTTTGCTGCTTTGCTTTCAACAGTAGAGATGATTTTTTTAAATTTTTTTTATTGTGTATCCTTATTCACGAGTATGCTTTCATTCACAATCCAACTTTTGGATAAATTAAAGTGACAATCAGTTATAACATTCTGGATACATTTGAAATAAAACACATGAAACTTTTAGCCAAATGCCTTGTGTGTGTGTGTGTGTTTTAATCCTTGTCATCTCCTACCAAGGTCCGTGTTGAACTAACACTAGTTTTCATTATGAACAGGATTTTTGTTTTCACACTTTTTCAAGATAAGTTGGCTTTTTCTTCCAGGAGAGCACGGCGTAAAGCACTACGGATATTGGCAGTAACAGGAGCAGAAAACATAAACATTCCAGTACCCTGCATTGACCTCTTGACCTTTAAAACCTAGATTTGCAGGGCCAGCAGCAGGAGACCACACACACACACACATTTGGCAGGGGGAGGAGCCAGGAGGATGCAAAACTTCTCTGATGTCCTTGCCCTGAAGAGCTTCAGACGCCTGAACTGGCAGCCTGCAAACATCACTGCACTCTTCCCTCTCAGGGATTTTTTGAGTGCAGAAAAGTCAGAATGTAGGTTATGGCTGTCTCATATGGAAAAGTTATTCCAAAGGAATCAACTTCTGCTGGGCTCGTTCTTCCTCCAGTCGTTGTGCAACGAAAAGTTTCCTTCATAAATGCAGAGACTGTGTCATAACCCCTTTGGACTGCGCTCAAACCTTCAGTGTAAAAATGTGTTTTTCCACTGAGCAGAACCAGCGTCTAAATCTGCCTTCAACTCCCCAGAATCAAACTGTGCGTTTAAAACGTGCGCTGTTCTTTTTTTATCGAGCTGCAATGAGTGTGATGAACATTTGAGTCATACAGAGGAAGAGCTTTTCACCTTAAAGACACAAAGAACGGTGACTCGTTCTTTCATTTTCAATTCTGTCCTGCCTGTGATAACCCGTCTCACTCTGCTGAAGGACCTGCAGCTACGGGTCCAGCCCCGGCCTGCACTCAGCCATGACCACAATGGATGGGGCTGGGGGGGTTCTGCTGGTCTCTACCCACTCATCTCTGGCAGATGCTGCTTCTTTTCCAAGGCCTGTCCACGGCTGGTTGACGCTGACGGAAGGAGCGCGCTGCGCATGTTGAACGCCCACGCTGTTGAAGGTAGACCTCCATGACTAAACCGTTGGGTTGATGATGACATATTGATAATAGCAAATATGATATTCCTCAACTTTTGAGTTGTTCCCATTAAAAAAATTTTTTAAATCCATTCTTCTGTGATGGGAATGCAGCTTTAATCGCTCAACCAGTGACTGATAAATAGTCCTCAGATGTTGATCTCAGAGGGACAACGTCCTTGCCTCCATGGACTTGGCGCCACCATAAAAAGGCAGTATGGACATTACAATGGTTGTCCTTGTTTGGCAGACAGTCCACGTCCACAGCAGGACAAAAATGGAAGTGGAAGATCACAAAGGGTCACTTCCCATAGGCCGGCTTTGAACTTTGACCTTTTTAGTCCTGCAGTTTAATCCTCTCTTGTAGGACTGACTTGAATAATACCAGCAATTTGGCTATTTTTGTACACATTCACTTCATTCAGCAGCTTCTTTCCAGCTGCAGAAATGTAGTTTGCATAATGTGTTTAAAACTAACTTTGAACATTTCAGTTCTTCACATCCTTCATTATATTTAACAGTTAAAGCGTGCACGAGCAAAGATAAGATATTAAGGTGATTATTTTTTTCTCTTTTCCACCAATAAGTGAATCTCAAAAGCAATGCACAACTAATTTTATTTTGACAAGTACTAAATGATATGAAGTCAAACACTATGTCCGCTGTCCGTATGGGTTTCATTCATGAAGCTGGTATCAGCCCGGCGCAGCGGTGCAGAATTTCCATTACAGTCTGTCACCTTCCTGTTTTCGTGCACGTTGATGCACAAGCTCTGTGTCACTGGTGGAAACTCTGCAACAGCTTAAAGACTCATTCACTTTCCCCAGATCTCAGTAGCATCATAAATCAGGGCGTGTTCGGAGACAGAAAACAACACACGGGTGAAGAATCCCAGAGCTCCATGTGGAGGGATGACTGTGAAACACTGCTCTGGGTGTTGGTCATCCATTAAACAAATCCGTCATCCAGTTTAAGCTCTCCTCCCTCACTCTGGCCTTGATTCTCTCAGGACTGAGCTGGAAAGAAAAGGGGGAAAAGTCCAGCCGAAGTTGGCCGTCTTCGCAGTCCTGCTGGCCAAACTTTGACTCCTCTGAGTTTCCTCAGCCAACCAGAGCCGAAAGCACAGACACATGTGTGTTGTGGTTGCTTTATTTTCTAGGATTATTCGATACTATCGAGCTGTATTTACTTAACGGAGCAATAAAACAAATGCAAATCCTATATTTTCATATATTAGCTTGAAAAAAAAAGTGTAGCTAAAATAAAACAAATATAATAATACATCTATCTCTGTTAAATTACAGCAGTGGTAAATAAAATCACACATATCTGTGTGAATGTTTATGAAGCATTCACACTATTGAGATCCATTTTTTCTTCCGTACGTTTTTTGGCGTGATTCTCCTCCAGCTGTTTTCAAGCTATTTCATCAAAAGGTTAAGCTCTTTCAGGACAATCCTGCTGTGACTTTTGGTATTGGTGCAACTTTCTTTCAGCTTCCTTGTGCAAATTTAAACTTTTTTTTCAGTTATTTCAGCTGTTTAGTGCTCCATTTAGATTATTTTTGCTAACTACAAAATTCTTGTGCTTCTTCTAACTTCTTTCTGCAAATTTCAGCTTGTTATGCTCCTTTTACCTTATTTCTGTAAGTTTCACCTTTTACTACTATTTCAGCTACTATTTAGCTGTTTTTAATGCTAATTTAAGCTTTTGCAGCTAATTTCACTTTTTTGTGCTCATTTAAACTTTTTTCAGCCTAATTCAGTGAACCTATGCTCTCTCCACTTCCTTCTTGTAATTTCAGCTTATTTCTGCTTATTTAGCTACTTTTCAGCTGTGGTTTATTTGTTGCTAATTTCTGCTGTTTTCAGATCATTTCTACTTTTGTGCTCATGTCTGCTTCTTACTGGGCAAAAGTGTTATTTCTGCCTTTTTATGCAACGTAAGCTTGATCTGCCTTTTCAGCTACCTTTTTAGCATTTTTAAGCTAATTTCAGCTGTTTTCAGGTAAATTCAAGTTTTTGAAGTAATTTCTGCTACTTTTATGCTAATTAACTTATTTATGCTAATTAACTTCATCCATCCATCCATCCATTTTCTTTACCCGCTTGTTCCATTTTGGGTCATGGGGGTCGCCGGTGCCTATGTCCAGCAATCACTGTGCGAGGGGCGGGGTACACACTGGACGGGTCACAAGTCCATCACAGGGCCACATAGAGACAAACGAGACAAACAACCATTCACTCTCTCACTCACACCTAGGGACAATTTAGAGTTGCCAATGAGTCTAACATGCATGTTTTTGGTCTGTGGGAGGAAACCGGAGCACCCGGAGAAAACCCACGCATGCACGGAGAGAACATGCAAACTCCACCCAGAAAGGCCCCTGGACCGGGGTTTGAACCAAGGACCTGCTCGCTGAGAGACAGCAGCTCTACCAGTTGCGCCACCGTGCTGCCCTGCTAATTAACTTATTTATGCTAATTTCAGCTTGTTATGCTCATTTAAATTTTTTCTGCTAATTTCTGCTATTTTGGCTACTGTTAAGCTGTTTTTATGCTATTTTTTTTTTTTTGCTTTTTCAGCTAATTCTACATTTTTTGTGTTCATTTAAACTTTTTTCAGCTTAATTCAGCAAACATGTACTCTCTCCACTTCTTTCTTGTAATTTCAGCTTATTTATGCTTTTTTTAGCTACTTTTCAACTGTTTTTTTTTCTAATTTCAGCTGTTTTCAGATCATTTCTACTATTTGTGCTCATTTCTGCCTCTTACAGCCTCATTGAGCAAACAGGTTATTTCTGCTTTTTTTATGCTTACTTAAGCTTGCTCTACCTTTTCAGCTACATTTTTAGCATTTTAAGCTAATTTCAGCTGTTTTCAGATAAATTCAAGTTTTTGGAGTAATTTCTGCTACTTTTAGGCTAATTGACTTGTTTATTCTCATTTCAGTTTGTTATGCTTGTTTCAGCTTTTTTCTCCTAGTTTCTGCTATTTTAGCTACTTTTTTTAAACTCATTTCAGCTCTTTCCACTTCATTCTGGTAGTTTAAGCTTCTTTCTTCCTTTTCAGCTACTTTTCAGCTATTGTTTTTGCTATTTGCTTTTTAAAGCTAATGTCCTAATTTGTTTTGCTAATTTCTACTTATTTAAACCTAATTCAGCAAATATGTGCTCGTTTTGCTTTTTTCTGCTTTAGGTCTTGATTTCAGCTACATTTCAGCATGGTTTTTTTTTGCCAATTTCAGCCGTTTTCCAGCAAGTTCTTCTGCAATAAGCATTCACGCTGCATTTTCGCTGGAAATGCAGTTTCTCTAGTTACATCTATAAATGCTGGATTAAAAACTCTTCAGAAACAGTGCTGCACAGGCATTTGATCTTTTAAAAATTCATCTGCTGTCAATGTTTTGTTTTTTTCCTTCTGGGTGGGTTTTGGCTTGAAAATGAAATCCCCACTGTTTACAAAATGGTTAAAATGCTTTGTGTGTGTGTGATGTAAAGGCGTGTCAGAAGATACAGCTGAGCATGAGGCCATCTTCTGGATTTCCTGTATCATACAGCTAGTAGAGCGTCTAACATGGTAAACACACACACACATTCACACACACCCTCTCTATCTGTAGCTGTGTTTTATTATTGACAGACAGCTCCACAGCTATGTTCAAAAAGACTTGTTTGAGATTCGATGTCAAGCAAAACACTGCCTCATTTACACCACGATCTTTACAAAAACACAACAGTTGTGCTGACAGCAGAAACCTCAAACTTCATGGGAGCGGAGCTTTCTGTGTAAATTCAGGAATGCATGACTGTTAGCGTCAATGTTTGACCGACAGTGAGCAGCGGCAAAGACGCGTAAATTATAAATCAGAGCAGAATGGAAGGAAAAATGAAAGAGAATGAATGGGTAAGTAACAATCCAGATGCGTCTTTTATTTTATTTTTTATGATTCTCTTGCTGCATATTCCAGCTGCGCCGCAGCTTTCAGGCCAGGAAGTGTTGGAGGAGGAGTGGAAGCAGAGGGAGGTCACAGTGCTGTTGGCCCCCTGGGATGGGAGGATTAGCTGGGAGGAGAGGGAAGACACTTGGTTCACTGTTCCAGCTCCATCCTCAATCTGTTAACCGAGCTCTTTATCAGCAACATGTGGCATATCCAGCGCTCACAGTGTTGCCATTTTGCACACAATCAGACACTGACTCTTTCTTCCACATATGCTCAAAGAGATCGTGAAGAGTGTCACCAATGGAGCCATAGTGATATTTAGAGACCACTGTGAGTGCCTGGCCCTGCATGCTTGGGATGCCTTGGGTGTGACCAGGGTGGCCTGTGCGTCTCAGTCTGCTCCAGCTGCATGTAGTCTGCAGCCTGACCCATCAGTTCTGTCTGAGTGAGAAAAGCCGGCCAGGCAGTGATTTAAGCACACATCCAACTCTTTATAAACACACACATCAGCCTTCTGAGGAAAAAATGTAAGAGATAGACGTGCAGATCATTTGTGAGCAGGAATTTCCTGATCATGCACTGTTGCAGTAGGTTACAAACGCATTCATCCCTTTTGGTAGTTTGTTTTTTCGGTTTTGTTGCTAAACAATATGAAATTTAAATGGATTTTTTTAGTGGTTTATAGTAATATTTCTACAGAAAGAGATTACTGAAGTAAAATGGGGATGATCGTCTTTTCATTTCCTAATGTTCAGAGTTTAGGATATTTGTTCAAACCAACCCTGATCTGTGTTTCAGTTGTCTCTGGCCTGTGTGAAGAGGTCCTTGGTCTTCATGCTGGGGCACTGGAGTTGACACTAGGTGTGTACCGTTTAACAGCTTTGGCTCATTTGACGGGTAAATTGCTCACACGTGGATCTCATTTAACTAATTGTTGGGCTTCTGAAGGTAATGGCCGGGACAATTTGATAAACCTTTACCCTGCCGTCAGTTTTGCACAACACGGTAATTCCAACAGAGTCATTGTGATATTCCTGACTGAAGTGCCTCGGGTTGCACTGGAAGACCTGCAGCTGCTGCTGTCAATATTTGTATAGAAACATGGAATTTTATATAAATAACTAAGAAATTTAATAGTCATTACAGTAGTCCCTCGTTTATTGCAGGTGTTAGTTTTCAATCCACCCCTGCAATAAGTGAAAATCCTCGAAGTAACAATGTTATATTTATTTTAATATATATATATATATATATATATATATATATATATATATAT